>NC_135656.1:30086855-30717046 GCF_964188315.1 Podarcis muralis
GTCCCACAGCCAAACATAGTTCTCCGCGGTCACAAGCCAGAGAGTGGTCAGCCATCCAAGTGCTTCCACAACTTCACCATCCATATCTCTAAAGCTATTGCAAAGATTTGTTGCCATGTTTGGCCCAAAGAAAGGGGGATGTAGAAGCTGGGCCCCTGCTCCCCAACTAACTTTTAAATGTGCTTTGGAATATCACAGAGGTATCTCATGGGCATAAACAAAGTGGAAGTATGTGAGGTTTCGGTGTCTACATTCAATTTTACTAGGAAAAGATCGGCTACTTTAAATGTGGGTTTTTTGCATCTAAAAAAAATTGCCCCTTAGAAACATGGAAAAGGCAGAGCGTGCTTGTGATGGAGTGAATGCATGTGTGTGTTGCATGGACATGAAAAGAAAAGCTGCAATCCCCAAGGGGCAGGTTCTTTTAATTAAAACCTAATGGCAGCCATTAGAAAGCTGCTTAGGAGTTGGGATGCTGGAGACAGATGAGAAAGCAGCCAAAGGTGCAAAATGAGGGCAATTTATCACACGGGTCAAGATGTTTCCCCAAGGCTCCAGAAAGCGCAAACCTCTGTCCCAAGGATGTGGATTCACATCTGCCCCCATGGCAAAACAAACAGTGCATTTTGCAGGGCGGGCTTTGGGTTGCTGCAGAATATAATTCCATGCCTGATGTTAAGGATGCCATCTGGTCTGCTGGGCTTTCCCATCCAAAGCTTGTTTTGCTGTAGGTAGAGCCATTATGCTGACTTGGGCTCCTGGGACTGACTGGTGACATGCTGGCACAATGCGAAAGGTGCCTAGAAAGTAACAGCATGAAGGCTGTGATGCCTTTGTGAAGTTAACAGTTCTGGATCATCTTGGATCACAATGCCCGGTGCACACAGCCATCTCTACAAATCCTATTCCTTTGAAGAAACCCTCCACTCATATAACAGGTTCTTTTTTTTGTGAAGTTGCTCTTTCCCAAATTAAGCTCACATGGTGTCAGAATAGTTGGACTGCATCCCAGGAGTTGTCTCCTTGCTCCATCCCAGCCCTTCCCCACCTCACAGTATGCATGGGACCAGGAATCTTCTCCAGCTCTTCCTTATACAGTGGTACCTCAGGTTACATACGCTTCATGTTACATATGCTTCAGGTTACAGACTCCGCTAACCCAGAAATAGTGCTTCAGGTTAAGAACTTTGCTTCAGGATGAGAACAGAAATCATGCTCCGGCGGCGCAGCAGCAGCAGGAGGCCCCATTAGCTAAAGTGGTGCTTCAGGTTAAGAACAGTTTCAGGTTAAGTACGGACCTCTGGAACGAATTAAGTACTTAACCTGAGGTACCACTGTATATGAGAAGTTGACCAGGGCAGACTCAGGCACAGTTTGCTTAAATAGTTTTCACGCCAGTAACTGATGAGGCCATGCTAAGGGGTTTCCAGGGTCCTTTAAAGGGACTTAAAGTACTTAGCCACTTCCCATGGTGCTCCGAAGTGCTTTAAAACGAACAGCTCCAAGAGTATTTTAAATGCTTAACTCGGTTTAACTTTGTGGAGGGCCAGACATCTTAGTGCACCTCTGGGCCAGAGAGATCAAGATGCTAGAAAGTAAAGAGAAACTTCCTGGCTCTGTGTCTGCTAACCTCCCCACCCATTACATTATGTTCTATGGCTTTAATAGCTGCAAAAGGGACAGCAGTTCAGAAGGTGAAGTCTCCCCAGGAAAAGTTACACCTGATGATTTTATGCCTGTCATGTTGAAGCCGCAGATACTCCAGCAGCAAACAATGACAACCTCCCCCCTCCCCCGAGAGTTACCTCTAAAGGTAACTTGTGAAAGAACCTTCTTTCCCCTCCCCCAAAAAGGGGGCACTTTTGAAATTAAACCAATTTCAACCATTGAAACGTGTTTGTTTAATATGGTTTGCAGCTGTTGAAAACACAAAGAATAAGTGGAAGAGGAGGACATCAGCGGATAGCCATTGGATGTTAGGGCCCACACAACAAATTCTGCGGGTGCATAGTTATCAAGAAAGACTTCTTAACACCTTCTAAAAATCCAGCATTTCCCCTTCCACTACTTTAAATACTTAAATCTTTATGCTCCTGCTTGGCTTTCCTGCCTGCCGATTTGCTTAGAGACTGGTTTGTGGACAACATGTTTTCCTACAATGTCAGCAGTGGCCTTGAACTAGCACCTCTGGCTCCTCCATTCATGTGCTTATCTAGAAAGTCTGATCTGATTATCTGATATGCTAAGGTTGATGTTAGTCTTGTAGACTTAAAAGAGCTGTCCTTGAGCAAAAAAGATGCAGGGCTGGTATTATCTCAGGATATTGTTTACAGTGGTACCTCGGGTTACAGACGCTTCAGGTTACAGACTCTGCTAACCCAGAAATAGTACCTCGGGTTAAGAACTTTGCTTCAGGATGAGAACAGAAATCATGCTCCGGTGGTGCGGCAGCAGCAGGAGTCCCCATTAGCTAAAGTGGTGCTTCAGGTTAAAAACAGTTTCAGTTTAAGAACAGACCTCCGGAACGAATTAAGTACTGTACTTAACCCGAGGTACTACTGCATATGTCTGTAGTGTGGGATATTTACAATGCAGTCAAACCTACAATGCCTGTTTGCTAGATAGGCACATGATAGGAGATGGAGCTCACAGAGCTTTCCTGTAAGTTTGCTAAAGAGAACTCTGAGAGACAATCCATCTGTGCCCTAATAGGGGAGGGCATAGTTATGTGTGTATATTCTCCTTACCTGCATGCACACATTGCCTTTTGCCTCTCTTCACTCTTCCTCTTCATCTGATCACCAAGCCAGAAATGTGAGAAGAATCTGCATGTCTAAGCTCCATTGTTGACACCATCTTAAGGTAGACTTAAGTGTGTCTTTGTAACTCAATGGCCATTTTAAACCTGCCTGAACAAAGCTGCTGTTATCTGCCATTCTGCAATGGAAACTCTGAGTGAGTGTTATTTTTTTACCTTTTACAAGACTGTGTGATTATTGTTTAAGGGGGAGAAAATTGGGAAATACCAGAAAAATCCAGTCTGCCTTAAAGCATCCTGGATTACTTAAACTAAAAGGCTAAAACTAGCCTATCTGAGCATTCCTTTAAGCTGTGAAGGGATGGCACTCTGCTGAACTCACAAATGTGAGGAAGGAAGGATAATAACTAATAAATATATTCTCTACTAGCATCTGTACTGTATATTCAGAGTGGGGTTGTTTTGTCGTTTAGTCGTGTCCGACTCTTTGTGACCCCATGGACCAGAGCACGCCAGGCACTCCTGTCTTCCACTGCCTCCTGCAGTTTGGTCAAACTCAGCTTTGAGAACACTGTCCAACCATCTTGTCCTCTGTCGTCCCCTTCTCCTAGTTCCCTCAATCTTTCCCAGCATTAGGGTCTTTTCCAGGGAGTCTTCTCTTCTCATGAGGTGGCCAAAGTATTGGAGCCTCAGCTTTAGGATCTGTCTTTCCAGTAAGCACTCAGTGCTGATTTCCTTCAGAATGAATAGGTTTGATCTTCTTGCAGTCCATGGGACTCTCAAGAGTCTCCCCCAGCACCATAATTCCAAACCATCAATTCTTCGGCGATCAGCCTTCTTTATGGTCCAGCGCTCATTTCCATACATCACTACTGGGAAAACCATAGCTTTAACTATACGGACCTTTGTCGGCAAGGTGATGGCTCTGCTTTTTAAGATGCTGTCTAGGTTCGTCATAGCTTTTCTCCCAAGAAGCAGGCGTCTTTTAATTTCATGACTGCTGTCACCATCTGCAGTGATCATGGAACCCAAGACAGTAAAACCTCTCACTGCCTCCATTTCTTCCCCTTCTATTTGCCAGGAGGTGATGGGACTAGTGGCCATGATCTTCGTTTTTTTTTAATGTTGAGCTTCAGAGTGGGGTAGCCAGTCGCAAAAGAGAACAGGGCTTCTGCACCAATCATACTTGCATAGAAGAGATGATTTCAGCAGGTGGAGCCTCTCGTGGAAGCTGTGTCTGCCCCAAACCCTTCTTCTATGCAGCTATGAAAGGTGTATCAGCCATGCCCTCTTTCACATCAGCCCACCCTAGTTCACAGACAGAACAAGTAGAGCCTGCAGCACAATGCTGTAGTGTGTTCTCACCCCTTCTTGTTCAAGGCCTCAGGCATGGGTGTAGCCGTGGGGGGCAGGGGGGGTAGCTGCTCCCCTAAATCAAGTACACAAATAAAAATACTTAACCAAAAGTAGAAATTGTAGAAAGATTTTGACAGATTTTTCCAAGTACCTGGAGTCAAAAGAAAGCGATTTAAAACAACTGTTGAGATGTTTCACTCCGAATCTGCTAGACGGAGCCAGACAGAGGGTGATGGCAGGTGGTTGTCCTGCCCCCCTGCCCCCACCCCATCCATAGCATAAATCCTGGCTACGTCAATGGCCTAAAGCAGTGCTGTTTTCTTTAAAAAATGGTTAGGTGTACTCTCATTTTCCTACTCATATTGTTTAGGGGTATGCATTCCCCCCCCCCGGGAAAAACCACTGGCCTCAGGTAACCTGGAACAGGAGCCTTGCAGTGCTGCTCAGGTGGTGAAGGGGTGGGTTGTGGGTGGGAGTGGAAGTATCTGTGATGAGGTAAGATAGAGAAAACAACTGATTTTCCTACCCACCCACCCACCCTGGTCTTCTTCTACTATTCTATGTAACACTATAGCAGGGGTGAGGAGCATCAGGTCCAGGGCCTAAACTCTCTCCCAGGAAACATCCCTCCATATTAAGTCACAGTCACACCCCTTACTGACCCTGCTCTGCTCCCTCCATGAGTGGAATGTCTCCTTGAACACATGAGGTGCCTGGAGAAGCTTCTGGCTTCAGCTTCTAAGATGCAGCCTTCCATTCAAGGGTTAAGAGCCGCATCTGTTGCTCTGGCCACTTTTGCATCCAGTCCTGCCCTGACACCTGGAAGGTTACCCATAAGGCAATGCTACTCTTGGGCTGAAAACATAGGGGCCGTGGAGCTTCGGCCCCCACAAAGCTGATGGCCATTCCCATTCAGATGGGGGGTGTGTGTGCACTGTGTCATGTGATCGATTATGCAGGGCGGGGCTTACCTGGGCCCCCTCGATGTTTTATTCAAGTTGGAACCCCTGGCTGAAAAGGTTTTTCTGCTGCTGCGCTAAAGGTGGCACTGGCTGCAGCCACTGATGAACCTGAGCATTTTATGGCTGTATGACAGGGAGAGGGTGCTTTTACCTCATTTCTCTTGGAAATTCCTCACAGAGCACATTTTCCAGCACTAATTCCAGGACATTTGGTCCCCTCTTCTCCTTCCCACTTCCTCCCCTTTTATCCCCCCCCCCGAGCTAATGCCTCAAATCTCCACACACCCTAGAAGTTCACAGGTCCTGGACAACCAGGTGTGTTTCGTGTTTATTGCATCTTTTTCAATTGTATACAGTGGTACCTCGGGTTAAGTATCTAATTCGTTCCGGAGGTCCGTTCTTAACCTGAAACTGTTCTTAACCTGAAGCACCACTTTAGCTAATGGGACCTCCTGCTGCTGCTGTGCCGCCGGAGCTCGATTTCTGTTCTCAACCTGAAGCAAAGTTCTTAACCCGAGGTACTATTTCTGGGTTAGCGGAGTCTGTAACCTGAAGCGTATGTAACCTGAAGCATTTGTAACCCGAGGTACCACTGTATACTTCTGCAGACCTAGAGATCTCCCAGCTATATAGAAACCATTACAGTGGTACATTGGTTTCAGAACAGCTTAGTTTATGAACAACTTGGATTAACAACGCTGCAAACCCGGAAGTAGGTGTTTTGGTATGTGAACTTTGCTTTGGAAGCAGAACATGTTCCGTTTCCTGTTGAGTGTGTCCCATTTGTAAATTGAGTCCCCCGCTGCTATGGAAAAGCATGCCTTGGTTTAAGAATGCTTTGGTTAAAGAACAGACTTCCGGAACGGATTATCTTCATAAACCAAGGTACCCCTATACTTTATTTTTCAGTGGCCCTGTTTTGCTCCCAAACTGTTAGATACTGGGCCACCCAAGTTCACAATTAGAGAGGGTGACATCTCTTATTTACCATACGTCAGAGGCAAAGAACAGGGGTTAGCTACTTACCCCATTTTATCACACACACACACACACACACACACACACACACACACACACACACACCCTGGCACTGGAGGTCGGTGTGTCTGCATAGAAAAGAGCAGATAAAGAGAATGGAACCCCTAAGCTTCCTAGACTGTTCTTCAACCAGTATTGACCCTCCTTTGGGCTGGACTAATATCTTAAGGCAGGCTTCCTCAACCTCGGCCCTCCAGATGTTTTGAGACTACAATTCCCATCATCCCGGACCACTGGTCCTGCTAGCTAGGGATCATGGGAGTTGTAGGCCAAAAACATCTGGAGGGCTGAGGTTGAGGAAGCCTGTCTTAGGACCTCATTTCCTACTTCCTTCTTCATCCTTAGCTTGGAGGAAGAGAAACTGTATCTCTTGGATTTCTGTCCTGCTGAGATGTAGCAGCAGGCATGGCTCATTGCATTCTGCACCTTAGTGAGTTAGGACTGGAAGTTTTCCTATTAAGCATGTGTATTTCCTGCAATAAACGTTGCATTCTTATTTTCCTAACCTCAGAGTCTCAATGTCATTGTAGCCAGGGTAATGTGTGTTCTTCCAACAGTGATTCAGTGTGTTAAGTTCTGTTTTTATGCCCCATGTTTAAATGTGGTGCATTTAAACTCCAGACACCATCACATGTCAGAGTTCTTGTGAAGATAAAAAAAGGGCGTATGCTATGTATGTTGCTATGCATGCCCTGAGCTCCTTGCAGGAAGGATAGTATAAACATGTAATTATAATAATATCATTTAAAAAAAATAAATATGCGCTACTGGAATTGCAACCATGTAGCTAGGCACATAATTTCTGCTTAAGATTCTAGTTTCTTAGCCAGCAAATTATTCATCTGAATTCAGCTGGAGTGGTATTGTGATACATAAGGACAGAAGCCGACAATGTGACCCACAAATCATTAGACTAAGCAAACCTAAGCTTATTTAAACTCATTAATTTAAACAGTTTAAAGTTCCAGTCTCGTGGACACTGACTTGGGTGGGAAATCTCTTTGGAGGCTATTTGCATAGGCTCAGGCTGCCTGTGTTCTTCGATTCATAAGTTTAACTGACTGAGTACATGCCCTCCAACATTTCTCTGATGAAAATAGGGACGTCCTATTTAAGAAGAAGAAGAAGAAGAAGAAGAAGAAGAAGAAGAAGAAGAAGAAGAAGAGTTTTATTATTTATACCCCACCCATCTGACTGGGTTGCATAGCTGTCAACCGTCCCTTATTTGGCGGGAGACTCCCTTATCCCAGCGCCATGTCCCGCTGCTGTCCCTTATTGATGATGTCCCTTAAATTTCCCGGGTTTCAAAGGAAGCAGCTCCTCTCCCTCCCTCCCTCCCTGCCGGCCAGGGAGGAGGGAGGCTCCAACTGTGTTGCTTGGCTGCGTTGCTCACCCAATAAGGAGCCTAAGAACAACTGGGGGGTGGAGCTTGCATGCCTTGTGCCGATCAAATTGGCCACGTTGCCTGGGGACTCGCCTTTGCTCAGCGCTTCGCAGCGGAGAGGTGACGGTGGTTTTCCTTGCTGCAGCCCCTTTGCCAGGTTGCTGCGCTGTGGGAACCACCGCTTGAGGCTCTGTTTGGGTGCTGGCTGGGGTTTCTGCCTTTGGCTAGGAGGGGCTCAGAAGTTGAACATAGCTGTGCTCTGAAAATCCCCTATTTTGGCTACTGATCCCTTATTTTTGAGGCTGCTGGTCCCTTATTTTCAAATCTGTAAGTTGACAGCTATGCTGGGTTGCCACTCTGGGCAGCTGCCAACATATCCAAAAACATAATAAAACATTAAACATTTTTTTAAAAATCCCTATACAGGGCTACCTTCAGATGGCTCATGGGTCGGATAACTCCACACCCTCCAACATTTCTCCAATGATAGTAAAGACGTCTTAAGGAAAAGTGGACATTCTAGGATCGAATCAGAAACCAGGATGGCTTCTGTGAATCTGGGACTATCCCTGGAAAATAGGGACACTTGGAGGGTCTGTGAGGAATTGGGAAGTTGTTGGGGATCACACCTAATCTCTGGCTTCTCAGAGAACCAGAATTTCACAATCAAACACAGACACTTACTTGTAAAGTGTCGTACTTCACAGTACGAAACCCCTCATCAGAAATCTACAGTTAAAACTTTGTATATGAGAAAACTCAGTCAAAATGCTTCATTCACTCAAACACACACACACACACACACAGCAAGAATGGCATGCAGCTTTATGAATGTGACGAAATCTACAACTGCTTTTAAAGTTTGGGACACAGCATTCAGAGAAGACTGTATGATGCAAAAGGGATTTGTTTTAATAGGCCAAGCGTATATCTTGCCCTACTTTATAATATAAAACAAAATTACAGCTGGGTTGGGTATGTGTAGTAGAGTGACTCACTGTTCAAAGGAAAACAGAGGTTTGGCTTCCTTCCACTTGGCCCTGCCTCTTCATTCATGTTGGTGGTTGGCTGGTTAGTTGGTTGGTTTTGGTGGGGGGTGGATTCTGCATTTTAACGAAAAATTACTATACCATATTATGCAGCTACCGGCAGTGAGATCAGCACAGAGCCTAAAACTGTGGGAGATTAGCAGCCAAACCTAACAAATGCTAGTTAGCATGACAAAGGGCCAGACCATAGAAATACAGTTGGTAGAGAGGGCTCTGTGTGATGTCACTTCCCTTCCTCTCCTGGAAGGAGCATATAGTACTTCCTGTTCTTCTCTCTTCGAAACTCTGTTCAACCCACAGACATGGGCATCTGGAGGGCTCAGTTGCAATTAATATATCCTCTCCTACTCATAAAAACATATCTCACAAAAAAAGAGACCAGAGAATGTCCCTAATAGACTAGTATGTTATAACAAAAAGAGTGCTGGAGTTAGACCTGAGTTCAAGTTCTGCATCCAGCCATGAAGCTCTCTAGGTGACATTGGGTCAAGTGATATCTCTCATAGGGTAACTCTAATGATAACATGGTGGGTATCATAAATGCCTTTTTTGAGAAGAGATGGGATTCAGCTGAGATGAGAAAGTTAAATAGCAATCTCTTCAGCGATGATTAATTAGTCAATTGCTATCATAATTACCAGATCACATATATTTATTACAAACTATAATAAAATACAGCCTTGCAGATGGAAGTTATATTTTCCATTTTGCTTATGGGGACAGAGACCAAAACTTAGAAACTTACCCAGGATAGCTGTTGAGTGAATTCTTAGCTGATCAAGCCTCAATCAGATCCAGTCATAAGGCAATTTGATGCACTGGCTATCACACCAATTAAATGTAATCTCATTCTCATTATAACCTTCACATCAAGAATCTTGATTTAGAATATTTACATTGCTCTACCATTACAGTACAGGCTTGCTCAGTTTGCAAGGCAGGTTTTGAAAAGTATCAATAAAATGACTAGCCACACCAAATGTCAAAAATTTCCAAAATGTCTTTGCGAATGCTATATGGAAAAAATTCAACTACTGTACAATAAACTTTTATTAGCAAGAACTCACCTTAGATTGAATACTAAATTATTTTAAGTATTTTACACATGTTCTATAAATACAAAACTAGACTTGGCAGAATCTCAAGGAGGATTGTGTCCTTAAATCTGTAAATTAAAATTTGAACCTCATGTCCCACATGTATGGGAGAAATATGAGAGTATACAGGTTGTGAAACCCTTTTAGCAGAGTCAAAACACTTATGCATTTTTACATCTTACTGGAAGCTTGGAATTGGGCAATCATACATTTTTATACCTATTTATTTGAGGTCTGCTGACCTTCCCCTCTTTTTTCCCATTCCTAAGAATGAACCACACATTTTAGTTTATTTTTTAAAAAATGTTTACTTACATTTTGATGCAGGCAGCAAATACATCAAAGTAGTATGCCGGTAAAAATACTTCTTAGTTTTAAAATGCAAAATTAGTATCTAAAGTGGAGTCTGGGTTCTGAGCAGAGCCCAGGCTTGTACGTCAGCTCACATCACTGTCTTAAAAATAAGATAATGACTGAAGCAAAGAGGAAGGAGAAAAGGTTAAGATCCTTCATTCCATTTCCCACTATAGGAAGTAGGGGGTGTGAATATTGGAATACAGGAACTCTGAGCGTCTTAACCCCTTCACATACTTATTTAGCAAACATAATTGTCATATTGACTGCAGATTTTCCCACAAAAACATCATGCAACAAGAGTATGGAAGAGATGCTTTCAAACTACGGGGAGCATTCTCATGAGCTTTACGAAGGCAATTGGAGTTTATAGCTTTTATTTCTTTATCCTGTTGTTATATAAATATCATTTTTAAATGTGTAACGGGAAAGGATCCAGAACCACTTTGTCTAAGAAAAGTGGGGTATTAATATATATAAATAAATGAACCATTTCAAACACCGTGGTGTATATTCTTAACCTTATGTGTGAATCAGCATCTGAAGGTCAATTTGTATTGTAAGGTCCAATGTGTTTCAAATGCAAAATGCACATTTTAGGATTCAAAACTCCACCTTGAGTTGGTGATTTGCCAAAACTGCTCACATGGCTGTATGCATTTGATCAGCTGTTTGTACAGTTTTTCATTATCAATATGCAGGAAGTCTAGCTCAACAGAAGTGTAGCAAAATATCATGTATGTTCGTAGAGTCATAGGGTTGGAAGAGACCTCAAAAGTTGCCCAGACCAACCCCTTTAGGTGTGGGAGATACACTACCACAGTGTCCCTGCACCTATTAGATGGCCATCCATTTAAAACAACAACAAGGAGGCACCCGGTCTGAGAATCAGTTCTGTTTGACTCAAACACTTGTTTTCAGTATATTACACACTTGTTATTTCAAATAATGTGTTCCATATTAATCTGGTATTTCTTTATCTGTAAATATATATCTGTTTTAATTGAGGGGAACTAACAACATTATTTGATTATTGCAACAGAGTGCATGGCACTTCCTCTTCCAGATTCCTAAAATCTGAATGACAGGTGTTTTTCATTTGCCTCACCTAAAATGAAGATAATCTGGAGGAAGTGTTTAGAGAAAAGAAAGATGATGACTTACATTGTTCTGTTTACCAGCTTTGTTCCTGGCTATTAAGTATCACCTTAATATGTAAAGCAGAGATGGGGATCCTGAGGCCCTCCAAATGTTTGATGAACTACAACTCCCATAATCTCTAACCGGTGGCCAGGATGGCTGGGGCTGATGAGAGTTGGAGTACAACCACATGTTGTACCAGGAGGTAGCATGCCCACTCCCACAGGTCCCCTGCCTCAGACCTAAACCACTTATGCAATTTTCTTCACCTTGAATGGATGGTCCCAAATACCATTGGTCCAAAGGTTGTGTGGTCTTTACATCCCTCAAGGGGCATCTCACAACTCTGCTAGTTATGCCTGCAGGCATGGCTAGTGGCACACAGAAGGACCAAACTGGCAGTCTAGGCATTCATTCCCTTTGGCAGGTTAGCTCATTGGTCCCATAAATCACAAAAGGTAGATCGTAAACAGAAATTGAAAGCTGAGGTCTTTCCCTGAACAATCAGGTATCTCCACCCACTTCCTACAGACAACGCAGATCTTCCCAGCAAACCCTGATATCTCCAAATGCTATGAAGTTTTCCAATGTCCAAGTCCATAGGATTCCTTGATGCGGTTATTAATTTAAACCCTCAGGTGCTTGGCGATCCCAAATCCATAGCCCCCTGAAAAGATATTCTTTTATTTCCGTAGAATCGTATAGAACCAACACCTTGGTTCATATTTTATTTTTACTGCCTCGCCCTCCCCCTTTTTCTACTTACAGCGTTTAGCTTCCCAGTGGTTAAAAAAAAAAAAAAACCCTCAGCTTCACAAGCACAAGGCGATTTGCACTTCTAGCCTTTCTCTGAGTCCCAGTCCAAATCTGATTCTCCTTCAACTCAAAGCACTGTAGCTCCCTGCTGAAAACAAAACACCCGCGTTTCTCAGCTGCTCCAAAGAACTTTGATAAAAGACAACAAGCTCTTTATGATGGGGGAAATGATCTCATATGCAATCTGAAGCAGCGCGTTTCGCATACGATTCCGCGAAGGAGAACAGCTCCCTGCTAAAAGAAAATCCCCTCGCTATCATAATAAATCTGAATCTAATCCATATAACTCCGTTTAAACCCGTGACTGGGAGAGAAATCGATTTCTATCCATAGCCTTTCGCCGTTTGCCGGCTTGAGGAGCGGACGACGCGTAATTGCGCGGAGAGCCACCGGAGAGCCACTCTCAGCTGGAGTTTCACTCTGGGCAGCGCGAGAGCGGAAAGGGGGCACGTGGGGCGATCTTTGGAAATCGACCGGATAACTTGACAGCTTTGGCAGGCAGCGGACTCCTTCTTTCGAGGAATGAAGCCAGGGGACTGCGGAGGCGGGTAGCTAGGCATCCCCCCCCCCTTTGTAAATAGGTCGAAAAACTAGTTCAACAAGGTGAAAATATTTCATGCAGTCTTTATGAAGGCGACTGTCCCTTCCTTGCAAGTTCCAAAGTCGGCCGATACGATGCTAAAGTAACCCACTTCTTTGAGCGCCCCATTGAAAGTGAGGGGGGATCCCTTATGGCTAAGATCACGGTGGTGTTGGAAAACCCTGCGGGGGCGTCGCGATCAGCCCCCAAGAACACAGCTCTTAATTTAGCAAGCAAAGCAGCCCGGAATTCCAACTAGACACAGATTTATTATCCCCTAATCTCCCTGTCGGGCTGACTGTACTCTGTGCATGTTCAGTGATACATTATTTTGACCTCACATGTTCCCAGGACTTCGCCCTGAGCTTCATCGTGGGCGCAGCATCTTAGGGACTAAGCTGTCACTCGGAGGAGGCGGGGCGGCGGCGGCGAGGGAAGAGAAAATCAGCTCCAAGAATCAGCCCGCGCGGAGCGGGAAGAGGATCCGCCGCAGCGCGTGTTAAGCTCATTCAGATCGGGCCACGTGGCACCTTGCGCCTGCGCAAAGGAATCCAGGCTCCCTCGAATCGCTGACTTTCTGTAGCTGCCCTTGTTGCAGGATCTGCGAACAAAGACCTGAGTCACGGCGAGCTCCGGGCGAATCTGGTGCAGCCGGTCGGCCGCTGCAGCCTTGGCGATGCTCCTGCGCGTGCTACTCCTCGTGCCCGGCAAGGCCTCGCTAGCTCTGGGGATGATCAAAGGCTGCTCGGGTTTCTGCGCCTTTCCGAGTCCCTGCTGAAGGAGGGGGAAGGGCCGGGCTGCTGGACGACCCCGCGCCCGCTAAACCGGATTCAGTCGTTCCCAATGGCCCCGCCGCTGCGGGGACACGAGATAGTTGCAGCAGCAAGGAAGACCTTTCAGAGATCTCTCGTTTTCCTTCTGCAAGGCAGTGCTCCGGTGTCATTTAATAAATAATAATTTAATAAATACTCATATAACCGGTGGGGAAAGGGATCCCTCGACGTCCTTATCCCGAGGAAAATGACGTCGAACTGGCGGCCAAGCAAGAGCCGGTTTTACACTCTCAGGTCGCAGATGAGTGCTCGGCTTCGATTATGTTGCTACGCCACGTGTCTAGAAGATTGTGTTGGCCCGATCCTAACCTTATTGAGTCAAAAGGAAGGTCCCACTGATGTACCCCTGTGGTTTACTTTAAGAGTATCCTTAAGACCCTATGCGTGTTTCCATCCCCGCCCCCCACAAACACACAAGCAAGCCCTACTGTGCTCAGTGAGACTGGCTCCTATGTAACAGTGCCTATAGGGTGGATCATCGCAGCCTTAGGATCACCGCAGCCTTCCTCTAGTCGAGCAGCCATAGATAGTCCCATCGATAATAGGTCTCATTGTGGGCTGCGATCCTTTACTGGGGAATAAGTGCCCCTGAACGTGGTGGACCTGACTTCCGAGTAAGCAGGTACAAGTATCTGCTGTATCGGTAACTGATGATCTGGTAATTTGCAAGTCAACTGCGTTTAAAGTCATACTTCCTTGGTTAAGAGCGCGCCACTAAGATGTTCTGTTTAGAGACCTGGGCTGCAACTGCTTCAAAAAACCCACTGGGCATGTAGTTCTCAGGGTCGCTTCGTGCCAGTCCTTCGCTCTCAGCCTAGCCTACAGCCACAGGATTGTTAAGAGGGAAAAACGAAGAAGGTACGGCCGTGTGTGGCTCCCGGAGGCCCTTGGAGGAGCAGCGGCATATAAGTAAATAAGCAAGAGCCGAGAAACCCTTTGGTGAAGAAGCGCGTCCCTCAGCCCGGTTCCTTGGATGGCCATACAGAAACCCATGGCATTTGCTTCCTGGGAAACATGGCTCGGAGGATGGGGGAGGTCATCTCTTCCTCCCCGTCCTGAATGAATGAGTCTCTCTTTCTCTCTGTTCCCCAAAAGGAAGCAAGTGAATGGTCAAATATCACCCAGTGGATTTGAGCATAAGGTCTTGGAAAACATACAGTAGAAGGCTGAAGAATCCGAGCCTCTGAAACAAAGGAACTGAGACTGCGGCAACTGGAATCGTTTGCGCATGCAATTTCGGCTTAACTTTAACCGGTCCGAGTGGATGGCGGTTGCTCATCAATCCCCTTGGGAGGTCGAGCGCATTTCCTTTCCCCCAGAAGTCTGAAATCCCCACCGCCGAGACGTCTCTAGAGATAGAAAAACCGACTCTGTAAAGGAATTCAGAATCGCCTCTTTCCACATTTAGCTGCGAGCTAAATCCCCCTGGAATTCACTGGGGATGACTTCTCACGAGACGTGTATAGGATGGCGCTGCACTCAGAAGTGGTCTTGTCAAGCCGTGTTTCTGTGTCTTGCCTGAGGTTCGGGGACCGCGTTTCTAGCCCTCCTCCGTTTTCCCGAAGTTCTGGGTGGGAAGAGGAATGGAGAAAAACTGGCTGAATTCAGCGCAGTGTATCTCCAAGCCAGATATTTAGGATTGGGGGGGGGGACTCCGCTTTTTAGACGCTGCCGATCCGTGTGGATCGGAAACAGTACCGGCGCTGGACCTTCCGGCAGACCTTGTCACGTCCACCTGGAAAGGGATGGCCGCAGATCCAAGCAGAAGCATCAGGAATGGACCGAGAAGCAAATGGCCGGAGGAAGGGGCTTGGGGGAAATGGAGGCCTTGGGGGGCCTGCCTTGGTACCGTCTCGCCCGCAGCCCAGCCCAGCCCAGCCCAGCCTCGCCGTCGTCACGCAAGGGGATCCCGCACCTGCATTGCAACACTACGGACCTCCTTCCCTGTTTGCCTCTGTGCTGGCAACACCCTGCAATGCAGCATTGCAAAACGCCCCTTTCTCTCTTTCTGTTCCTCTTTCTGCTGAAATAATGAAGGCGCCACCCTGCTCCCCAATCAATCCGAAAACCAGGCTTGCAGTTTCGTGTCGCCAGTCTCCCCACTCCACCCCACCCCTCCAACACACACACACACACACACACACACACACACACACACACACTTTCCCCCCTTCCCCCACACCAGAAATCTGCCTGCTGTAGCGGAATTATCGGATCTGTTGCGCGCGCCCTCTCCCTAGGGGCGACGCCTAGGGATGCCTGGCCATATTCAAACCAGCCCCCGGGCGGCGGCGGGGTGGGGTGGGGTGGGAGAGTGGGAAGGAGGAGGGGAGCAAGAGAAAGAGCCTTCCTCGCGTGTTCTTAGCGCACCCACACGTGGATTTCCAAATCACCCTGCCCCGCGTGGGAAGGGCATCCAAGGATCACGGAGTTTAAAAATGGGGATCTGGCAGGGTTGGTGTTGGCATCGGCAATACAGCACGGTCGTGCCAAGGCATGCAACCAATATGCAGCAAAAATTAAATAAATAACCCTGGGCACTTGTGCGGCCGCACATGAGAAGCTGTTGGACTGGTTTGGAGAGGCAAAACAAACACGGTGCAGTAGGGAATTCAGTTGCGAGACATCCTGCTTTGAAGGGTTCCTGTGTGAGAGCCGCCCGCCTCCTCTCATTCTCGGCCGAGCACCCACGCTGAGAGCTGGGCCTCAGCAGCCCCGCCAGAGACCGGCATCGAAGTCCAATGGGTTTGTGTCTCACGGTCTCCGAAGGGTCCCTCTCGCCCAGTTCCTTCCCATACCCCCACAGCCTCATGTGACATAATGGCTGCGATGGAGACGTGTCTCTCTGTGTATATATACACATATATACATACAACAGAAAATATATATATACACGCACACATATATACAACATACACACATACGCATATACACAACAGAAGTCTAGATACGCACATAGACAATAGAAGGCTTTGGTGACCATATTTGAGAAGAGGCTAAGCGTTGCTTTGGACTCTCCGGAGGGGTCGGATAACCGAAACCAAGACCACCACTCTCTTTCATTTCCGTGGTGCAATATTGGAGGCTTTCAAACGGGAGAAGCGGGTGCACACCCCGTTGGAACTGTCACCCTGTTCGCAAGCCGAGCCTGAGCTAGTGCGGCTGCCCTTGGCGGCGTTCAAACTCTCCCGTTTCTGCTCTGCGCTGGCAACGGGTGCCATCCTGGCCCTCGTACCCGAGAAGCTGAGTAGCAGGTGACTTATTGGAGAGGCCAGGAGGAACCGGCTAGAAGCCGGGGAGAAGTTGCAGCTGGGAAATTCTCCGCGGTTTTGGGTTATCATCCAAAGCGGTCTTATACCGCTGGAACAGCCATGGAGAATCCTGGGAACTGCAGTTTGTTAAGGGTGCTGGGAATAAAAGCTCCGCGAGGTCAGCACCCATAATTCTTTGGGGGAAAGCTATGACTGTTCAAGTGCTATAAGGGTACTTCAAATATACAGTGGTACCTCGGGTTAAGTTCCAGAGGTCCGTTTTTAACCTGAAACTGTTCTTAACCTGAAGCACCACTTTAGCTAATGGGGCCTCCCATTGCCGCCGCGCCGCCGGAGCACAATTTCTGTTCTCATCCTGAAGCAAAGTTCTTAACCCGAGGTACTATTTCTGGGTTAGCGGCGCCTGTAACCTGAAGCGTATGTAAGCCGAGGTACCACTGTATCTCAGTGGATGCTGAGAATTCCTAAGAAGGCTGTAGGGGCTCGCCCCTTCCATCCTCTCCACCCCATAGTCCCGTCGGCCTTGGTGGCTGTGGGTGCAGAAACAGAGTCGGCAGTGATTCGGGATTAAAGAATCCGAAGCAAAGGCGTGGGATGGGTTTATATTTGTGGGGGGTTGTCGGGAGAGTCGGGTGTTATAGTTACGCCGTGGTGGAGACTGAAGATCCTGGCCTGACCCCAAAGTGGAGGGGGGACACTCTAGATTCGCACTGGAGAAGACCAGGGGACCCCGATCAGCGGGGCTGAGTGTGCGGAGGTCCGAGCCTGTTGCTTCTCCATTCATTCTTTCCACCCCTCCCCGCCGCAGCATGAGGACCAGAGGGGTGACAGCAGAGAAAGCAGTCGGGCTGGGGGGTGTCTCTCTCTTCCCCAGCAGCCGCGAAGGATCCATGTGGCCACCCATCTATCTCTCTCTCTACTTTAGGGAAAAGCTGGCGAAGTACAAAATGGCGGGGCAAGGGGTGGGCAGAGGCACATAAAGCCCTTTTCCCTGCGCCGCTCCGGCTCGCCGAAACCCACCACGCCTGGCAGCAGCAGCCCCTGCCTCTTCTGCCGCAGGATCGCCCCCCCCCCTCGAAGCTCCTGCGCCCTCCCCCCGCTCCGTCTCCTCTTTCTCCAACGTGATCCAATCCTAAAGGCAGAATAACATCAGAAAATGGCTGCCTAGACTCGGTTTTCTTTTTCCAGAGGAGCGATCCGAGCTGGGCTCTTGCTCCTTCGTTCCCCCGATCCCCACCAGGCTCTCCTCCTCCCCAGCTGTTTCTGCAACCTGGAAGAGGAGAACCCTTCCGCCTCCCCACCCGACCCCCGGCTCAGCCTCTGGACAGTAAGACTTTGAAGGAGGCGGCTCTGCTGCGTGGCAGAAGCAAGCGTGCCTTCTGCCGCCTTGCAGTTAGTGCCCCGAGGGATCCACCAGCTCACCTCTCCGGGATTGCCCTAGACCCGGAGCAGAGCTTGGGCCAGAGCCACAGCAAACGCCCAAGTAGCCTGAGCTGACCTCCCCGGGCGTCCGACAGACGGCACATGTCTCTTGGCGCAGGTCTTGAACCTGCCTCAGGACTGGGAGAGACCGAGAAGGAGTCAGGGCCGGCGGGTGGTCCTTCTCAGCTGGTTCACTCATTTGATGCGCAAGAAGGGAGCGCGGCAGAGAGATCCTAAGCCTATGCGCTGGGTCCCATTGCAGTCCATGGGGCTTATTTCCTCGCGGGTATGTTCAGCACTGCACCTTAGCTGCATACTGACCATCCTGTTGCCCACCCCTCACCCACAACTGGGGTGACTGATCCTTCCCCCGCCCCCATAATAAATACCCTCCGATTAAGGAGTCTAGCCTGTAAGCAATAGTACACCAAGAGGCGGCACATTGTAGATTAATTAACTCGGGGTGGGGGAGAAGAGTGTAATTTTGTGAATTTGGGGTATGATGTGCAGAGGTGCGAAACTGCCCGAGTTGCTGGTGATCGGGTGAGAGAACAAATGTCTACCTCTGCAAAATATCTGCTTGGACCTTGGATTACCACCAGCGAAAAAGCAACGAAACTTCGGTTCCTGCGTTCTCAACCTGTCTAAACGCAGGTATAATATCGGAATCCGAATCCGCTGTCAAAACTGCAAAACCAAGCTGGGAGTAGTGCCATTTCGGAGCAAGTCTTCAGGACTGGGAGCTGGCTTCGAAGAAATCCTTCTAGCTTTGGGGAAGTCGCCGCCTCTTAGCCTCGCTCAGTTGGTTCTCGTCTGTGAATAGCGAGTAGAAGTGGTGTCCTACCTCACCGGGGTGCGGCGCGGAAGAAGGGGTTTCACCCCGATCCGATTATTTTTCTTTTTTAAGGGGGTGGGTGGGAGTAAATCCCACGATTCAACTAGGGCGTGTGAAACATCGAAAGCAGGGAGGCTGCTATCCTGCGCACACTTCCTTGGAAGTAAAAGTATGGAAAGAAAGGAGACGCTTCCGAGCAAACGCGGTTAGGACTGTAAAAGTGGCATGGTATATGCAGCCATATACCCAGACTTTCCCCCCACCCGCTTCCCTTCGAGGAGTGGGTGTATATATTATAATCGTATCTCCAGACAGAAACCAAATAAACCCTCGAAAGCCTTTTTAGGCGCTGGTATTTCACCCGGGATTAAACAGGTCAAGAGGAGGAGACCGACAACGGGGGGTTTCTCGCGAGCCGCGTCGGGCTTCGGCTACAGGCGCTGATGTCAAGGGTCTAAAAAGAGGCGAGCGCCGGATCGCCAGCCGTATAAGGAAGCGAGACGAAGCTGGCGAAGGGAGCCGCCATGGCGGGCGGGCGCGGGAGAGAGAGCGAGCGTGCGGATGCAGCCGCGGCGGGATCGGCCCTGGCGAGGTTGGCAGAGCTCGGAACACGCCTCTCGCGGCCGGGCACGTGGAGGGTGGAGGGCGGAAGCAACGTGCCAATGCATGCCAAGGGAGTGCAGACACCGAAGCAGAAGGCAAACATCGAATGCCCGCAGTTTGGATACTTTGGCAAGGTGTGGGATCTGCTTCGTCCACGTCAAGTGTCTCTTTCTCACGTTCACACACACACGCGCCGCTGCCGGCAATTCCAAACTCACTGAGCTCGCGAATGAGGCTCCTTTTAGTGTCGCGTGTGCGCAGGTGGCACGATCCTCACAGCATGCGTGTTAGTATAGGGGAAGATTCCCGGGTTTTGCTCCCTGGCAAGTGGGGAAAAGGCTGCAGCGTGCAGTCCAGACTGGCCATTTGCAAAGCGCCGGGATAGTTTTTCCGACGTCTCCCTGAAACTTACAACTCCAGGGGAAGCAGCGAGTGAATTGCAGCGTCTGCATCTCTGGTCCCTAGCTGAAAACCATAAGTCTCCACAGCCTTTAGCCCCGATTCTAAATCCTGAAATCAATGAAGCTTCCCCCCAAAAATGTGTCCTGAGTGACATTTCACGGTAGGCAGGCAAGCAGATAGATAAATGTGAATGGGGCGGGAGAGAGAAAATAGCGCCAAACGGTTGCAGCCGGGACCAGCGTCTATTTTGGGAACCCTTGTCTCTGTCTGCTTGCGTTTTAGTTTGGGGCGATATTGTAAGCGAATTTTTCAAACTGAATCCGACCTTCACGCTGAACTTCATATGGACATCAGCAAGAACTGAACTCCAGTTATTGCTGATTTCAATATGAAGGCCAAAACCAAGGTCAGGCGCAGAAGGAAGATCTACTTACGGCCTCTTTTGTTTTAACTGCTTTGTCTGTGCTTTTTGGAAAAGCGTAGGCCTTTACGGGGGGTGGGATTCACTTTTGAGACAAGAACGTGAGCCAAAGAAATAAAGAAATATCGGACGCTGGTAGTGCTACGGCAGCGTCGCTCTAAGGTTTCAGATAGGCATCCCGGGGACTGAACAGCAACACTTTTGCGTGGAAACCAGGTAGATACGTAGCACTGAGCTACGGGCCTTCCCTTAGAATTCATTCTATTGCGGAATTTCGGGCGCTCCTTGCACGAAACAGCAAATGTTCTGAAATGAGGCGTGTTTCCTAGGGATCCTGCACTTCCGACAAAGGATTAGGATAGCTTGAGGGAGGTCTCAACCTTTTTCTCACGCTTGGTCGGCGACAATCCACGTCAGCGACAATCCACGGCTGACATTAGACACGGATGCCATTGCCGGCGACAGTTTTTGCCGGGCGAGTTCTCCAGTTGCCGTCAGTTCTTCACGGGCACCTTCAAAACGCTGCCTGTCCGCGCACTTTAGGGGAAGGAAGCCCGCCGTTTCTTTCTCTCCCCAGAGGGAGAGTCTTTTATTGGCGAGGCGCCTTGCGGTGGCCAGGCTAAGAGGGGCATCAGAGAGTGGATGCCAGGCCAGGGGCTTCACACACAACAAGGGCGTTGGTGGGCCGCCTCTTGCGCTCTTGCCCCAGCGGGGCCACCCGATCCCTGCGCTCCGGGAAGAAGGCATGCTTCTACTCTCCCCTGATGCACCTGCTCCCAGGCGCAAGGCCTCAGCTGCGGCTGGCTACCAAGGTGGGCCTGCGAGCGAGCTCTGGGCAGCTGGCACAGCTCGGGGGGCCGGAAGCTCCAGCTTGCAGCCTCCTGAGACGCCTCTAAAAAAACACACACACCAGGGCTTCGTCGTGGCTGGTTCCCTCCGCGCCACAGCAGCGATCTCTGAACCAAGGAGCTGTGTGGGTGGTGCAGAGCCGGCTGCTGAGCGAGGCCAGCTCGGAGCTCCGGGCTGCCAGGCGAGCCGTTTCAATCCCAGCCTGCAAATCTCATGCAGCAGGGTGACCTACATTGTTATGAGCTGCCAGAGAGGAAGCGGCGCCGGGCTCGGAGGCCGGGCTCGGATTGATCGCTCAACAGCAGCAGCGGGCATTGCGGACTCCCTAGTTCTCCCCTACCCCCGAGCAGGCCATAAGCAAGTGGCAAGCTAACGCTGGACGCGATCCCTCGGCCAGTGGGGAGGAGGGTGGTTGAAGAAGACAGTGTCTCCTCGCCCTGGAAACCTCTGGGTCTTTCGGAGCCTGAGCGCAGTCGAAGGAGGGAGGAGCGGGGCTGCGGGCTCCTTTCTCGCCCCCCACCCCAGAGTCCAGGAGAGCTGAGGTGGCACGGGAGAGGTTAACTGGCGCATCTACCACGCTGCCTCTTCCGCAGCCGACGAGCCACTGCGGCGCAAGGGCCCCCATGGTAACCGCAGCAGCCATTTCAGATACAGGCAAAGATGGCAGGAGAGATTCCCTGCTCCTCTGCTGCCACCGAAAAGACAAAAGCGTCTCCTTGTCTCTTAAAAACGAAACGCTCCCCGGTATTTATTTATTGAACAAGGATGAATCCTCTCCTCTTTCTGCTTTTTCCCCTCTCCTTGTAAAACTGGTTTCCCCTCCAGTCTCTGCACCTCCGCCCATGTTATGTATACCTATCCGCTCCTTCTGCGTCTACAAAATGCCGCGGATCAAGTAGGAGCTCAAACTAGGATTTAAGCGCTAGGGCTCTCTTCCTCTCCCCCCGCCCCAGTTTATTTCGTTTTCCTTCACACGCCTTTAATAGCGCACCTATTCACCCTAGAGGACTGGCCAGTGGCCACCTACATTTCCAAAACGCAGGTGTTGAGGGTGTTGCGCCCTTCGGGAGACGGTGCCCAAGGTCTGCGGATCTCAGCCCTGCGCTCCAGTCCTTGGCTGCTACGTGCTGCTGAATCGAGACTCTTGACACTTTGTCTCACTGCTGGTAGAGACCACTGCGGTGCCCGCCAGGTCACTAGGCGGAAATAAAGTCTTCCATGTTCCTCAGTTTTCCCTTTCATTTCAAGGGAAGAATGTTAAATGGTCTTCTTCTGCAGTAGCAGCATCCCACAAAACGGGCGTCCATGCCGCGTAATGCCCCCATGGACCGGATTTTTCTGGCTCCTAGGAATTCACAGGTCATCCAGAGACAAGCCCAGTCTCAAACGCATCTGTCCATAAGGCAGCGAGGCCTTCTGTGGCTAGCTAGCCTAAGCAAATTGGATTTGGGAGCTTAGTTAATCCTGTCCTCGGTTGTGGCTCCCTTTAAAAATGAGACGAGCCGAGGCCAAAATCTTACCCTTTCAAATTTTACGGAAGTAGGCCCCTTCTGAATCCACTGGGCTTTGGTTGCTGGTATAAACATGCACAACAGGATTGCGCCACACGTTCGTAAAGCTGAGTAAGGGTACGCGTGAAAACGTGCGGATGCGGGGAGCAGGTATGCGGAAACACATGCATCACACTTCCGAGGAGAGCGCATTTGGGGGCGAACTGGCTTGCACCTGTGCAATGCTGACAACGACCCTTGGCGTAGGAGGGGATGCGCAGCTTTTCCCCATTGCCCTTCTGCCCACCTGCCCCCTTCCTCTGCATCTATCAACCCCCGAAATCTCTCTAACCAATGTGAACATCCTCCGCTCTTTCTGCTGAACCCATCCATCAAGGCCTGGTATTCATTGGGCCATCCATCACTCAGGCATACGTGTCCATCCGTCATGTACACCTAGATCTATCTGTCTCCCTATCCCTCCCTCCCTCCCTTCCGCCTGCCCCCCCCTCTCTCTCTCTCACACACACACACACACACACACACACACACACACACACACGAGTCTCTGAGTTCCAAACCCAGCCACTCCAGTAGAAGCCATCTCTTTGCGCAGCTAATTGTAATTATTATTACGCTCTTTCTGACTTACGCAGGCCAGAGAGCTGGGGGTGGGAGAGGGAGAGGGAGCAGAAAAGGAGGGAGGGAGAATTGGTGCTGGTAGAAACCCATTATCTGCTGGGGGCCAAATTGGCAATTTCAGCTGCAAGAAGGCGACATGTCAGAGGAGAAGGAAGGGAGGCGGGCACGGGGCTCCCCCCCCCCCTTTCCCACCATATATGCCTTTGCTGACTTTGTGGTGGGTTGCGGGAGGGGGGGCAGAGAGGGGATGATAAAAAGGGGGGAGGAGAAGGAGGGAGGGGGAGGCGCGCGGGGTTAGAATCCTCGGCTCTTTTCCACCACTGAAGCCCGGTTGCCGAGATACGGGCGCACCAATCAGCGCTCAACAGCTCACCCGAGGCTCTCGCGCCGCTTCCTTTTATGGTGCAGCTAGTCTGCAGGGCGCCGCGTTCGTCACCATATAAGGGCATGAACCTAAATACAGTATCTACCTTGTTCTCTCTCTCGGCGCTTTCGCCTCCGCCTCCTCCTCCCTCCCCCCCCCCGCCCTGCGCACTGCCCCCGCCCCCCCGTCCTCGCGCGCCCGCTCCCTCTCTCCCTCTCCCGCCCGAGCCCGAGACGAGTTAAAAGGCGATCGATGCCAGAGCCGAGCACAGCCGCCGCCAGAGGCCGGGTGAAGCAGCAGCAGCAGCGCGGTGCCCAGGCAGGAGGGAGGGAGGGGCAGGGCTGCAGGGGCTGCAGGAACTGCTGCTGCTGCTGCTGCTGCTGATCGAGACACAGATGTGGTTGCCATATTTCCCCGCCCCCATCTCCCGGGTTATTATTATTATTAAGCGCAGGCTGCTGCAAATCCTCCGCTTGCTTATTAGGGGCGGAATGCAAATGAGCGGGAGATACTTTCGCACGCAGTAATGGCTTTTGTTAAGGCACGGATCCGGGCGCTGCTGCCAAAATGAAGGAAGGAGGGAGGGGCAGGGCTGCAGCTCCTGAGGACTCCCTCGTGCCGCAGTCACCTGAGCACCCCTGGAGGGACCTGCTTTCTGGGGGGGGGGGTGGAGAGGAGAGAAGAGGAGAGGAGGGAATCCCCCCTATCTGAGAAGGAAGTGGTGCTGGCACAGCTGCCGCTCCCTACCCTGCTGTCAATCAATTTGGGGAGCCGTGTGTAATAATAATAATAATAATAATAATGATAATGATAATAATAATAATAATAATAATAATAATAATAATAATAATAATAATAATAATAATATTTATTCCCTCTGGCTCACCAACGTTGCATGACGTTCAAAAGGGGTGGGTGGGTAGCGGAACACGTACTTGTCCAATCTAATGGCCATGGGGTGGGCTTCCTCCCCCCCCAACATAGCACAGCTCTCTTGCCTGCCTGGAAGCTCTTTCCTGGCCGTGGCAGATATTTGTGGAATAGCGGTGGCGGTATAAAGATGATGGGAGGAAAGGCACTCTGTACGTGCTCAGGGGCACTCTGGTTTTCCCATCGCCTTCTCTTTTTGCTTCGCGTTTCAGGTTGGGGGTGTTGTTGGAAACAGATTGGGGGGGGGCAAATCCTGGCGACTTCCCTTGCGCGGTTTAAATTAAGGCAGACACTAACGGAGGGCGGGCCTATGGGGCGGCCTGGAAAGGGCTCGTCTCCTAGCCGAGGCGAAGGAGTTGCCGCCGTCACACCTCCTTACAGCTGTCAGATTCCAATTTATACCTCCTCCTCCTCCTCTCTTCTGTTGACGTCAGCGAGCTGATGTGCCTCGGATGAGATTGCGGGTGGGGGCTGGGGGGACTAGCATGCAAATGCACGGCGCCCCCCCCCTCTCAACAGGGCTATTTTACCCTAGCTGAGGAACTAAAGAGGCAAACGTGTGTGTGTGTGTGTGTGTGAGAGAGAGAGAGAGAGAGAGGGAGGGAGGGAGGGAGGGAGATTATTCTGGTCCATTTCAGGGGGCTTCTCCCTCCTTCCCTCCCTTTCTCTCCCTCCCTTCCTGATGAACAACTGGATTTTGCTGGCTCTTTCCAGAACCCGGCGGGGAAGATAAACAACTCCCCGAACACGAATATGGCTCAGTGTGTGTAGCTCAGACAAAATGGATCCGAGAAGACCGGGGAGGTGGTGGGGATGGACGTAGGGCGAGATTCTCTGCCTGTCACGGCAACCTTTCATTGGCTGTCGCGGAGGGGGGGGGGCGGACAGTGTTGCTGCGGAGAGCCGAGCCCGGTTTGCGAGGAACGCGCATGTTTGTGTTTCGAGGCAAATTGGGTGGGGGTTGCCGCCGCCGTCCCCGGGAACAAAAGGCGTTTTGTGTGAAACGTCCTTGCAAGGCGGAGAGTGTCAGATAAAGCTGCTCGCTGCCGCAGCCGCCGACACACACACACACACACACACACACACACACACACACACACACACTCCAGCCCCGCACCGCCTCCGAAGGGAGCAATTTTATCTCACAAGGATTTTTCTGTGTGAGTTTGCGGGTCCCGGTGGCTGAAATAGCCTCCTCCTCTCTCCGTGGCGGGAAGGAGAGGAGAACCGGGAGAGCCTGAAACGTGTGTGTGTGTGGAACTGATGGGTATCATGTTCTGGGTGGGTGTCCGTCAAAGATCGCTCGGCTTCCAGCCCTCTATTTATTTCGGGGGTGGCGGCAGCGGCGGCGCCGGAGTGGCCTTTGCTTTGCGCTTGTGGCTTAGGCTGGGGTTCTAAAGACACTTACTAGGGAGCATGCCCCACTGACCGTAGTGGCACTGATTCCCACAGGATGGCGTGGCCAAGCATCTCCCCAGCTGTGGGCTCCAGATCTCCTTTGGACTCCACTTCCCTGCGCGAGGCGCTGCGCGGCTCCTGAAGCCGCTCTTGGCGCTAAGGCAGAGGTCCACTGGGGCTTGGCTCAGGTCCGGGCAGTCTGCAGTGGGGCGCAGTGGTTTGAGGGTCAGCAGCCCAGCCAGCGCCTCTGCATGGGTCCCCCAACATCAACCCCCTCGGTGCAGGTTTCCCCCACCACCCGGTTGCCACATTGCTATTCTGTCTACATCAGCTTCGGTTCCTGACCACAGCGCCAGTGAGTGCACACATAGTTCCATTCATTCCCCCACGACACGCCCAAACTTCTCCTGGCCGACCAGTTTCCCTAATCCCCGTCGTATTTCTGCCCAGGGAGCGGCTGATGGAAGCACAGACGTCCTGGAACCTGGAGCAACCCAACGTGTTCTGCCAAATCTCTCTTGTGTCCTGGTTTTCGAGGGACGGGGGAAGGGATAGAGACAGGTCGGAGTCCTCACCCGCGTGTCTTCTGCTTGGGCAGGAAAGGATTACTGATTCCAGGCTACTAGGAGGGGCGCAGAAGAAGACCACAGTGAAAATCGATGGATGACCCTGCTTTCTGAGCCCCAGATTCCTGAGATTCATCGCCTCTTTGATCACCTACACACGAAATTGTAGCTCCTACGATTTTGTGTGCGGATGACAATTTCCATGTGCTTGCAGAGGCTGCGATTTTACACACACACTGCGCAAACTCAGAATATGTGAAGTACATAAAATAATAATAATAATAATAATAATAATAATAATAATAATAATAATACTTTTGAGAGAAGGGAAGATCCAGGAGAAAAATGGCACACACAGCCCAACGGGAGAGTTAAACCCGAATAAATGGGTCTAAGGTGCATGTGCCCTCAAGACGCATTTGCAACCAGTGGAATAGTTCATTTGAAATTATAATACATCAGGATTATGAAGGGGCGTTTGGCGTCCAAGAACGCACGCAATTACTTGGGAGTAAATATCACTGAACCCGAAGATCAGGCTGCCGGATTGGTATCTCGTAGATTCTGGTGTGAAGACAACGAAAAGCCCCATTGGTTTAAGCGGAGGGTCGATTGCGCGGCCATAGAAGCATAGAATTGTAGCGTTGGAAGGGACCCCGTGCAATGCAGGAATCTCAGCTAGAGGCGTCGCAGACAGATGGCCACCCATCCTCTGCTTGTGTGGTTTTTAACCAGGTGGCACTTATTCCTCAAGGCGAGCGGAGAAGTTTCTGCTGAAACGAAGCGGCTCTAGCGCCTGGTTCGGCGGCTCCCTCGCGCGCAGAGACCATTTCTAGTAGCACGATGCCACCTATGGAATGTACCTGGAATTATTCTTTACCACGCAGCACACATAGCCCGAGAGATCCTCCTGCCCCACTTCGGAAATACCTAATCCCGGGAGGGAGGTGCGTTTTGGGAATGAGAGGCTGTCACAAAAAGAGCAGCTTCAGAAACTGCAACAGCAAAAAGGAGGAGTAGCAGAAAACGTGGAGGTAGCCGTGCTGGCTGCTGAAAAAATGCGGGAGATCATCTAAGACCTCTGTTGGGCTAATAAAAATGCTACGAAATAGCGCGCGAGGCGCCGAAGAGCCCCGGAAAACTCGAAAGCTTGCGGGTTGTTTTGTGACATTTGGGCACGTAATGAAGGTGATGCCCTAATGTGGCTTTTGAACCAACAGTGGTTCTTGCTTGTTTAGACCAGCGTGGATCTCTAAGCAGTGCATAAACTTGCTGTAGCCTGTTAAAATAATAGTTTCCTTTAAAGGAGGTGAAGCTTGCATAAATGATACGCTCCAAGAATCTGCTTTCAGTATCAGAGCGGGTTCTGACATCAAAGCTAGCGCTGGAGTCCTGGCTGGCATCTGACTAAAGGTTCCTCTGAGCACACACAGAGGACATTTTCTCCATCTCTGAGATATCACAGCCTCAGGAATTATGTACCGACTTGAGATGAGTGAACAAGGCTTTCAAGGCGGGTAGCGGAGTTTCCAGGTAGACTTTCTTTTCAGGCACCACTCTTTTTGGAGCAAAGATAACGCGACCAGTACATGAAGGGGTCTAAAGTGACGTCCTCGCAGAAAAGAGACTGTGCTCAAGACACTGGGGCTGCCGGCAGACCTCTAGAATCCAGCGGTTTGCAACTGTACCCGGGTTCGAATAATTTCATTAATTCTGAGTCAGGGTTTTTCTTTTGTCAGGGCGGGGCAACTCGTTCTAGAGGGCGCGAGTAGCGTTACCCAAACCCAACAATTGTCCTTCGGAAGGCAGATGGGACAGCCTTGGCATCTTTGTTCCGCTCAACCGAGGGAGGTAAAGCAAGTAGGACCGGAATACTCGGAGTGGCCGCAAGCTGCAAACCACAAATGCGGTTTCCGACCAGGAGCGCAGGACTCTTTCAGGAATGCAAGAGGTTGGATTAAATGACCTTTGTGATCTCTTCCAACTCTACAATTATTCCATTATTCTATTATTTCAGGGGCAGTCACCCTCGCATCCCTGAAAGGATGAGCTTTCGGGGCACACACACCCCAACTCCCACCTCACTGTTCCCGAACTAGGACGGAGTTGACCCGGAAACCGGGTCCAGGATTCTCCCAGCTGATTCCTGATTATGGGTCCTCTGAGAAACACCGATATTCGAAAGAAGGTCCTCATTGCACTGAAATTGAATCTGCCCCAGTGTGCAAAGGACTGGAAGCTTAAGCGCCTTGAGGGAATTGCTTTGGATTTCTTCAGTCACTTCTCTGGAAATCACTTCTTGAAAATAATTGGAAAGCCGGTCCTTTCATTTCCTCCTACAACCCAGAGACGAGAACACACACACACACACACACACACACAGAGAGAGAGAGAGAGAGAGAGAGAGAGAGAGAGAGAGAGCGCGTCAGAAAAAATCAATTATCTTTCTTCTGTCCTAGTTACAATTTTCTGAGGGCTTTTGTGAATATCGAAGCTGAAGTGAACCGTCTCTTCTACGTCTTTGCCCCCCCTCGCCTCCCCGAAGCACACACAGCTCCACGCACCACCAGGCTCCCTTTGTTGTGGCCTGGGCGATTTCCGAAGGCGAGTCAGAATCCAAAGTCTGCAGGAGATCAAAGTCCGCAACAGGCAGCGGAAGTTCGACCGAGGTCCAGAAAACGCCCGCTTGCCTTTGAAAGAATCCCTGGCACGTCGAGAAGTCGTTTTTCCTGGCTGCGTAGGCGACCTTTCAGGAAAGTCTCTCTCCCCCCCCCCCGCCAGCCTCTTTCCAGTTAGCGAGTTCGGGCTTGCAGCTGTGCAGTGCGATCCCACGCGGGTCTGCTCAGAACGAAGCCCCATTGAGTTCAGCGGGCTGTGTGCAACGGTGGATTTGCGCAAGTCCAGCGGAGATCCGCATGTAATTTTCGCAGATTTCGCCGCTGCTGCTTACTGCAGCCCTTTGTGCCCAACACCCCATAATGTTCCGGAGGTGTCACCCGCCCCTCAGGAGGGTGTTTGCGGTGCATGGAGGGGAGGGGGAGCCTGCAAGGACTTGCAGGAGAGTAAGCACTTTCCACTTGTGAAAAGCCGGAACGGGAGGCCAGTTCCGCAGCCCAAAATGTCGTCACTTTATGCGAATAAAAGATTGCCTTTGAGATCTACGCAACACTCACCAACCTAAAGTTGTAGTAGTAGTAGTTGTTGTCGAAGCAGCAGCAGCAGCAGCAGCAGCAGCAGCAGCGAGACTTAAGAATTAATGTTCAGAGATTTTCTTAAAAACCTTATCGCTTTTTCTGATGTACCTATCGACTATACAGCGATATGGATAGTATTGAGAGGTTGCTAGAGAATGGAGTTAGGGACGCTCTTTAGAAGCGAATCCGGACCCCCAACCCCATCCCAATGGCAAAAAGACAGTTCATTCAAAAACAGTACATGGTGTGCATGCACACGAAAGCTCATACCAAGAACTAACTTAGTTGGTCTTTAAGGTGCTACTGGAAGGAATTTTCTTTGTTTTGAACGTGGCAAAAGATAGCGAAGTCTGTGGCACGTCAGAGCCTACTATCTTTGTGGATGGCACCAACTCAGGGGAAGGGCTGTAGCTCAGTGGTAGAACGTCAACGTTGCATACAGAAGGTCCCAGGTTCAAGTCCCCGACATCTCTGAGGGACAGCTCAGTTGGTAGAGCGTGAGACTCTTAATCTCAGGGTCGTTGGTTGGTGCCCCACCGTTGGTGCCCCACTGCATTGCAGGGGGTTGGACTAGATGACCCTTGTGGTCTCTTCCAACTCTGCAAATCTGTGATCTCCAGATCGGGCCGAGAATGCCCCTGTCTGGAGAACAACTGCTGGCCAGCATAGTCAATACAGAACAGGAAGGACCAATGGTCTGATTCAGGATATGGAAGCTTTCTGTGTTAGGCTGAAAGGCAGTGATTGCTCCAAGATTTTGCAGTGAGTTTTATGATCTCAGTCCAACACTGGCTGTGATGGGTTGGTTAAGGCTGCAATCTCTTCCACCCTAAGCATGCTTACTTCCAATGGAATTTATTCCCGTTGCGGCAAGGAAACGGTTAATCCGCGCGGTTCAAACCTCACTTTAGCCGTGCCCATAGGAGCCAACTCCTATGGTCCCTTGTCCCCCCAAATTAAATATTTTATGGGGCCATTTCCCTCAAAAGTTATGGGGAATTCCCATTCAAATGCTGTTTGTGTGCCACATCATGTGATCGGTTATGTTGGGCAGGGCTTACCTGCCCGCCCGCCCCCCAATATTTGATTCAAGTTGGCACCCCTGGCCTTGATCTCGCATCTGCAAGGGGCTTACGTATAAGTAAAGATATAAAGGGGATCCAGATTGTGACCTTAGGTAAGCTACCAGTTTCCAGACTGGAGCATTATAAAAATCACATTCGTCTATTTTACAGGGTTGTTAGGAGATTATTGAGACCGGATACAGGTGAGGCGCTTGAAGTTACCTAAGGAAGTGCCAAGTAAGGGGGATCCGGCACAGCCCCACGGTCTGATGCACGCAAGTCAGGAAAGAACAGCGACTCCAGTCGAATTGGAATCCTTGCAGCCGACAGGAAGGCGAGAGCTCTGAGTCTGGCCTGGTTCGGCAGCATCCTTAGCCTGTTTGCTCCATGGGCCGGTGGCAGGTCATGTGACTTCTGGCCTCTGCCAGTGCACGCAGTTCTAAGACCCAACAGAAAGTCGCAGGACACCCGACCCCTGTGCAAGCAAGAACAACAGCAACCAGGCCCCAGCTGGACGAGAGATGCCTCTTTTATAACTCATCACTTTCCCCACCCAGCATCGTTAAACTGCTCGCTGCTTGACCTTTTCCACTCTCTCCTTTCGTCCTTTCACTTTGTAAGTCTGCGTCTGTAATGGAAGCGAACTGCTTTCGGAGGGAGTACAGCAGTCTGGAAAGCGAGATTAAAATCACACACACACACACACACACACACACAGAGAGAGAGAGAGAGAGAGAGAGAGAGAGAGAGGGTTCCAGCAGTTAGGAGGGAGACATGATCAAGGATGGTTGATATCTCCAGGAAAGTCCTATTTTCTATGGAAAAACATTTCCTTGATTTCGGCGAAGATTCAACGCGTCTGTGTATTTGCAGTTGCGTGGAAAACTTTGTTAGTGCTCTGTCTACCTTTATGTTTGTTTTATTTATTATCTGTTATAGTTGCTGGAAAATTTATCTCTCTAGAAAGAGTGATTTCTGCCTGCTTTTCTGGTGCTTAGCTCTCTGCACGAGAAGGCCAAGTCAGGGCGGGGTTCCTTTGCATGCCCAGAATCCAGCCCCTGTTCTTATTCTTATTCTTCTTATTAAAATTTGTATACCGCCTTTCATCCGTAGATCTCAAGGCGGTTCACGTATTTCTGCTCTCTAAGAAGACCATTCGCCTTGCACTGATGCAGTTACGACATTGCAACGCCTGGTCCTCACTCCCCACCGCTTCCCGCATCTATGATTTTGCTTTCTGCGCCTGTCCCAGGGGCTGTTGTTGTTGTTCCACAACTTCGGGAGGTCTTTTTGGACGGAATCTGGAATCTGTATAGGATAGCAGACAGCCAGGCCTCAAATCCGTGCCACCACTTGGCTGCAGCCTGGAGGGGAGTGGGAGTACAGCGGGGTGAGGGAGAGTGGAATGGGAGAAGAAATAACCAGCCTGTCCCTATGACTATGCAGAAGGTATGCAGATCCCCTTGCTGTATTAACCAGAGCCAGCGTCTACCTCTGAGCTTAGGAGGAAGCCGGGTTTCCCAAAGGCAGGACTTGTTGGTTTCGGTGAATATCAGTTTACCTATCTATATAAGCATTGGACGCCAGGAGCAGCCCTTTCCCACCTTCTCTGTGACATCATGGATTCGTTCACCCAGATTTAGTGAAACTTTTGATCAGCCTAACACAGTTTTGAATACCTCTCAAACGCAATACATTTCCCTCACCTCAAAGAACCCTGGGAACTGCAGTTTGCTAAGGTTGCTGGGAATTGTAATTCTGTGAGGGGTTAACTACAATGCCCAGGAATCTTTTGTGGTAGTGGGAATGTGCTTTAAATTGGCTTTGTGGTGTGTAGGCAATCAAAGACTAGCCTTGTGAGAAAGAGAAAAGGAACAGCTCTTGGTCCTTTCTCTCTCTCCCATTAGATAGAAAAGCCCCAGGACCGGTTCAACTGCAGACAAAAGTGATTTTGTGGGAGGCAACGCGATGATCTGTGCCAAGCCTGGAACAGGTGGAGCAACCAGTTAACATGGGAGAAATGAACCACTTCAATGGGCGGAGAAGGGTATGATTTTCTGAATCTCCCCTTGACCTTCCCCAGAGAAGTGGTTCCAGACTTCCCTTAGTGCTCGAACCTGCTGTCAGAATCAGGATTTAACAGTATCCATAAAGCACGGAGGGAATTGCTATTGCAGAGCACACCCAACCCCCCTCGCTCTCTAAATGGCACCCGTGAGAAAGGGTGCCACCCACGAGCATGTCCTGAGTTCCTTCCAAGAGCCGCTGAGGAACCTCACACAACATGCAAGACAAATGAGACTAGCAGCCATTGTCAGGCTTGCCATTTCTCCTCCAATGTCCCGTGCCAATGATCAGCGACATAACATAGAAATCCAACAGGTAATGCTTTCAGATATTCAGATGTAGCAACCGGATTGTGGGGGCGGGGTGATGACAGCCAGAACAGGTGGATTGACTTCCAGGCACCTTTATTTTGTAGGGACAGGTCACTGGGGCTGTCCTAACACGACATGCAGAAGCTGCTCCCTTCCTACTCTGTGTCAATTAATCCTGAATATCGACGATTACCAAGGCGGTTTGGGTAGGCTGTTAAAAAGATGTTGTTTAATGCGGACTAGTTACTTTGCAAGTCTTTTCCGAGTGTCCCCACCCCACCTCCCGCGTCTTGAGCCCCTGCCTTCCGCTTTCGAAGCAAGAAAGGGACTCCAACCAACCACACGACCGTTGGTGGTTTCCTACTTAACAGAAAGCTAGGGAGCGGATGCAGCGCTTTGAGGACGGGCGCAGCCCCAAAGCGGGGGGGGGGGGGGGGGAGATCTCAGACAGGCTTAGAAAGGGAGAGAAGGAAATCGGCTACAGCTGTGCTCTTCAGAGTGCTGACAGGACTAAGAATGAAACACACACACTTCCGGCAGCAGTCTTGTAGTGACATCTCCTTTCGCAGGTAAGAGCGCACTGCCCCGTCAGCGTCTGTACACGTGTCACTCTCTCTGCAAACCGTGGAACTTAGGCAGCATGACAGACTATATATATAAAAAAGTTGGAAAGTGGGCAGAGCGAAGGGTGAAATAACTATTTGCTCATAACCTCAAATCTCCCCCTCTCTCGCCCTTCTCTGTGCATATCAGCCTCCGGAGCGCTTGTTGTCGGAGAGAGGAAGCACCTGAAATCCACGGATCTCGTAAATATCGAGGGTGGAGAGAACAAAAAGCAGCTCGAGAAGTTCGGGAAGACTGGGGTTCACAAGCAAATTCAAACGGAGCGCGAGAACTTCAGGGCAAGATAATTAAAACGGCCTGGATTAGGCGGGCTTTGTGGACTGGGCTCTTCTGAGCGTCTGTTTTGAGGTTCTTACTTGGTTTTAAACAAGGGAACGTAGAGTCGTTTGCAGCTTCTGATCCTGGCACGCAAACAGAATAGGTGTGTTCACTGCGATTCCACCCCCACCCCACCCCACCCCCGCTCCCCAAAACTCCCCGAAAGATTTTCCCTAGCTAAATGATAAGCGGGAGATGTAGGGCACAGAGTATCGTTTGTACAGAACACAATGCACGCATTTTAGATTAATTAAAATAGTATTGGTGGGTGAAGGGTTATATGGATTAAGTTATGGTCGGAGATAACAGCTGTCCAGGTCTCTCTCCCTCCTCCCGCCCCAGTGCTGTTTGTTAACTGATTTGCCACTGGGAACGGTTCCTTCAAAGAGCAGCTGAATCCACGCCCTACCCCTCCACCCCCGCCAGCACCTTTTGCCTCCACAAGACCACATAGGAAGCTGTTCGATTGGATTCCTCAGCCAGGTACAATATGGCGCAGTTATCTGTTGCCTTTGAAAGTGGAATGTCTCTTGCCTAGAAAGGAAGAGATGGGGTGGGTGGGAGTAAAGTTTGTTCTGGTCTTCTTGGGATTGGGACATTTCTCTCCTTGCCTTTATCAGTGCTAGGTGTGTGTCTGTAGGTAGGTGATGCTTGATAAACTGGATTCTCTCTCCAACTTCCCTCAAGGACATGGGCGCAGTCAAGGGGGGGTTCAAGTAAAACAATGGCAATACTTAACTAACTGACCGGTTCCGCCCCTCCTACAAAAGTCCTGTCCCCTTAACAAAGTAGCCTTACAAAAATCCTGGCTACTCCCATGCCCAAGGATTTCCATTGCAGGGTGTTTGCCCCACCCCGCGGCGAGAGATGGGCACGAGCAATTTCCTGCGTTTCTTTTAGCAAGAAACTGGGGCTCTTGATTTCACAGTCCAAGCCATATGCATTTGGGCTTTTGTCTACACAAGACAGGGACATCGCATGAGCTTCTGCACTGAGCTATGGCCCTTCCCGCTGGTGAAGATAGTTTCATAGGATGGTTGCCCCCTTCTAATGCGTCCCATTTGACTGAAGGTTGGAGTCAGAAGACCCCAATTCAATTCGTATCCCCCAAAACAATGCAGATTAATTAATCCGGGGCAAAAGCACGAGTGCTCTCTCACTCTCATCGCCATGCACTGAAACACAGTGGCCAAGACACCCAGCTCTTTGAGACCCAAGTGTACGGCGCAGGAAACTCACTTCCCATGTCCCTGTAGTGATGAACATGCCCCTAACGCTGGGAAGCTCTAATACTGTAATATTAATCCATATTAGTGGAAACAACAACCTGAAGGCAGGGATGGCGTTTATTATAATCAGATAGCCAAATGCAGAATAAAAAACCGTGATCTAGTCAGGCACAAGAAAGAAAGAAAGAAAGAAAGAAAGAAAGAAAGAAAGAAAGAAAGAAAGAAAGAAAGAAAGAAAGAAAGAAAGAAAGAGGCTCTAGCAACAACCACATCGAGTCCCAGTCGGCTGTCCTCAGCCAGCCAATGACCCGCGAGCTGCGCGCCTATTGGCGCAGCGCCTCGCTGGCGCAGACTCAGTGCTCGCCGCGGTCAGTTTCCTTGCGCGTCCGGCGCTGCCTCTGATCTGCTGCGGCCGCCGAGACTCCCTGGCAATGGTTGCTTCTGTGTGTCTTGGCTTCAAGGGAAGGTTCCCGTGGCCGCTCAGCGGCGAGGACCGCAGCCGCTGCTTTGCAAGAAGGCGGCGAGGGGGGGGGGGGGGGGAGAGGAGAAGGAAAGTAAATATATATTCTGGTTTTTGCCCGAGTACTGTAACAGCAGCCCTAGCTGGGAACAGAAGAAATGCAAGCTTACGTCTTCAAGGAATGTTCACTAGCTGCTTTGGAGCTTCTTTTTCTCTCATCCCACAATTTATTTTGGGGTGGGGGGTGGGGTGGGGGGGGAAGAAGTGGGATTTAGTGAGGATGCGCCTGTCTTTTAGAAATGAAGCTTTTTATCAGTTGTTGCCCAACATGTTAAATAAGACGGATGTGTTGTTGGCAACGTGGTTGTACATAGACATCCTGCGCGGCCAAGAGCTAGATTTTGGGGAGACTCGGGATTCAAACCCCTTTTCAGCAGTTAAACTTACTGGTGATCCTGGGGCAGGCAGTCACCACTATTCGGATTGATTTACCTCGCAGGGTTGTTGTTCCGTTAAAATGGAGGGAAGCATGCAGGCACTAGGCCCTGAATTCTCCGGAGAAGCGACTGAATTGAAATGTAATAAAAGAATAACAATATTTTCCTCTCCTTGAACACTTATGACACCCCGACCTTAAAACACTTGGACTTAAATGGACTGATTTAAATGCAAACCTCTATGCAGGAACGCCTAAGCTGCAATCCTACAGTACTTGCGCGGGACCAATCCCCACTGAATTCAGTGGCACTTACTTCTGAGTAGGTGACTTATGGGTCGCTTCCAACAAAAAAAAAGTACCTAAGCGATTTACAAACAAGTTTAAAGACCCCTCCCCCAAGGAGTTCTATATATAAAGCAATACACTTCCATAAAGCCCCTGGCAGTAGGGTCAATGTTCAGTCAGGGATGATGGGATTTGTAGTCAAGCAGCAGACTTTGCGTCGTTCATATCGCCGCCTGCAGGAACCTCTTCTTTCTGAGCTGAGCCTGAAAGGAAATTCCATTGAAATCAGCGAAGATTCCCTTGCCACTAAATGTGCAGAAGATTAAGCCAAGAGAGTTCACAATCGGCACATTCAATATTGAGTGACTGCGACCTCAGGTAATGACTTACAGCCACCACCTCACGTCAGTTGGGTCACAGTGCTTTTTAATGGCAGCTTCTTAAACACCCAACTATGAGTCAGCCGGGGAAATAGAGGGTTTTGCTCCCGCAGGTGTGTATCCCTCGCCCCCTCATCTTTATTCCCTCGATTGTGAGTTGATTCTGTTATCAGTAACCCGGGGCGGGTGCTGAGTGCTTTACGATCCTTATCGCTTTCCTCTTATAACACGGATGTGTGATTTTACTTTGATATTTGCATTAAACAGATGAGTTGGAGAAATTTGAAGAGCGCCCTGTTTTTAATGGGACAGGCCATTTATGGCAAGACTCACTGCTGATCAGTATGATAGAAAAGCGATTTAAGTTCCCAGGGAGTGTGACAAAGGCCCCACCTGCATTATAGATTTAAAACAGTATCCTGCCCCATGTCCCCCCTCCCCCAATAATCCTGGGAACTGTAGTTAGTTAACACTGAAGGTTGTTAGGAAGCCTCTGTTCCCTTCACAGAGGTACAATTCCCAGAATTCCCTGGCAAGAGGGGAACCATTCTGGGATCTGTAGCTTTGGAAGAGGAGCAGGTGCCTCCTGAAAATTCTCAGCACCCTTAACGAACTACAGTTCCCAGGATTCTTGGAGGAAAGCCAAGACTGTGTAAAGTGAATCATAGAATCATAGAGTTGGAAGAGACCACAAGGGCCATCGAGTCCAACCCCCTGCCAAGCAGGAAGTGGTCTGATGCGGCTTTAAATACATAGTGCAGATGGGGTCATAGAGAAAGAGAGGGGGGGAGGAGAAGCCTCTTCTCCATGGTTTGAAATATAAATGGGTGAAGAGTCTGTTGCCCTCGGTACTTCGTTGGATTCCAGCTCCTGTAAGCCTCAGTCCGTATAGCCAGCGGTCAAGGACGAAGTGATTCTCAGTTAAGCAACATTTGGAAGAAAAGGAATTCCCCACCCTTGCTATAAAGGCAAAATCGATTTGCAGGGCAACTCTGAGTTCAAAGTTGAGACTCTGCGATCTACAGAACTTACCCTCGATTCAGTTAATATAAGATGGGAGCTTTAGCCCTGAGGTTAAAGCAGTATGTGTAACCTGATCCCCTCGATTTTATCCCGAAGTAAATCTCACAGGATCCAATAGGTCTAACTCCCATGGACGTGCGTGCAATACTGAAGCCCAAGCCTCCGCATGAAACCAAGAGCTTTAAACAGGAGACTGGCAACTCGCAACAGGTCTGAATTCATTCCAGAATAACTACCATCCTTTGCTTCTACTGATAAAGGAGGTTTAGAATTTCGACAGAACAGGCGCACTGTGTAAAGTGGTCTGATGGTGAAGTCAGCCTTCTTCTGACCAACCTGGTGCCCTCCAGATGTTTTGGACTACAATTCCCATGAGCCTCAGCTAGCACAGTCGCATATCTGATAGAGGAGTGGCCTGATGGAAGTGGCAGTCCGACGGATGCGGAGGACTCCCGCTGGGCGAACACTGAGATAAGGGGGAACCGGATCATGCAAATAAGCGCTTCAGTAATTCCCAGGGGGTGAGGCCGGCACTCCTTTTCCTTCCTGCTGGTGGTCACTGTCTCGCCTCTCCCCGCCGCCTCTTTCTGACTTCTCTGGTGAACTGGACGAGGCTTTTTTAAAAGGCCTTTAAGGGTTGCCCTCTGACTCTGCCGTGGGCTGCAGGGGGTCTCCTTGCCCCCAGGCTGCGGGGAAGGGTCTTGGTTGGCCGCAGCCCAGCCAGGGTCAGCCCTCGTTGACCTCCGTCCCCTCTCGCCCAACTTCCCCCCTTCCAGGTCCCCGCGGCCGGGGGTCTCCCTCCTTTCCGCTTCATTCTTCTCACACCACCCCTCAGCCCCGGGGCAGCCAAGCGCGTTGATGGGATTGAGCAGAAACCCGCTGGGTCCTGCCTTGGACGGGCCGCCCAGAGACGGCAGCCCCTGGCTCCGAAGCAACGCTGGCCTGCAGGGGAAGAAGGGCAGCTCTTCCAGGCCGCCACCTGCTCAAGCCGGCCGGCGCTGCCCAAAAATAAAAAATAGAAAAGTCCTGCTCAACTCAAGCGAGAACCCTCAGCACAGACTAGGCAGCCACAAGGGCGAGCGACGGGAAGGTCCGGCCCGTGCTTCTTGCGCACCGCTCCCTTCGCGTCTGCTGGATGCTACTAAAGCAGACTTGGTTACAAGAAGGAATGGATTGGACGGGTCCTGCTTTGTGGGGGCGGATGCTAAATACAGCCAGGGGAGGTTCGGGTTCCTCGGTTCAGGGTCGTGACCTTCCCTCCGCTTGTTTGGAGACCAAATGCACAACGCGCGGGCCTTGGCTCTGCTTTGGCCTTCCCGGCCAAGTGTTTTCAACAAATGGAGGACCCCATCGGATTGGGCGGCTGGGTAAGAGGTGAACTCACTACGAAGCAAGGCAGTGTGGGTGTATGGGGAAATTTAGGGGCGAATCCTGATAAGCTAAGGTTTTTCTTGGAGGGAGGGGATTTAAGATTGCCCAACTCATTCTAGGGAAAGCCTGAAGGCGGTGTGAAAGGCAAAGGGGAGACTGCATTGTTTTTCTGCTCCACAAAATTACAATTTATTTATTTTTTTAAAAAGAGAAATATCATAGGATCTGATCTGTTTTAACAAAAATGGTTGCAAGTGGGATGCACATCTGTCCAATAGAACAAAGATTTCAGGAAAAGTAAAAATTTAAGAAATGTAAAATCTCCAGGAACTGAAGAAAAACTCATATTCGGGCTGGGATTAAGAATCCCAAGGGCAGACCAGGGAATGTTTGCTGGGGATATCTCAGTTCTTCAGCAGGGAGAAATTCGCTGACCCCTCTTCACATCCCCCGATCCCAGCTAAGGGCGCTGCTATCTTCTGTTGCCCTCTCGGTTTGGTACACTGTGCTCAGACTAGCTTCCTTCCTACCAACCCTAAAAAAACCCTGGGCGTTTGGGTGTCATCAGCACCGCACACTAGCCAACTGAGCTATCCAGGACAATAGCTCTCCCCCGTTGTTGTTCCTCAGACTTACTGCCACCAGCAGCGGAGTCAGAACTTAGCTGTCGTGCCTAGTAGCTATTGATAGCCTTGCCCAGCATGGCTTGGCCTGGCTTTCCTCTTTAAAGCCGCCCGAGTTGGTGGCCAGCGCTACATCCCGTTGCAGCGAGCTCCACCGGCTATAGAGACACTAATTATGTGGATAATGATAATGATCACCCTCATCAGATGAGAGTGCCTTTAACTGGCCAGGGCGATGGTTTTCCCCAGACCCAAGCCCTTGCAAAGGCATCTCTGCGTAGCATTTGGTGTTTGGCTCCTCTCCCAGAGGGGTGACGCAGGCTGAAGGGACACGGGTGCGGGCCAGGAGGCACCTTTGCCCCAGGCAGGAAGCTGCGGCTGCCTTGTCCACGTGTCGCCTCCCTGTCACTTGCAAAACAGCCCCCGCCCCCTCCCCTCTGCCTCGCTCGCAGAGACAGAACGGCTGACAGGAGGAGAGACGCGCGCCGTATTTATTGGGTTAGTCGCGCCCTTTGCCCCCATAAACCACACACCAAAGCACTCACTCGCGACCCCATCCCTCTACGCCAGAGGTAACCAACGCGGTGCCCTCCAGACGGTGTTGGATTAACAGCCACCAACAGCGTCAAGCAAAATAGTTAATGGTGTGAGGGATGATGAGAGTTGTAGCTCAACAACTTCTGGCGCCAACCACCCTGACTAGTGGACAGCTCATTTGGTTAGACCGTGGTGCTGACAGTGCCAAGGTTGCAGGTTCGATTCCGTATGGGGCAACCGCATATTCCTAGATGATCTTCAGGGTCCCTCTCAACTCTACAGTTCTATGATTCTATGACAGTCTTGCTCTACACTTACTGCTAACCTGACATCATCTCCTACAAGCAAGACTCCTTGCGCTGCCACGATTCAGTTCTGTTCACCTCCTGGTGATTTCCCGTCCATAGTAACTGCTACCCCTGACCCCACGCTCGCATCAAGAACATTCACAACATCCCTCGATCCATTAGCATGTTGTGAGAGGGGACTCCAGCAGCCCTTAGGGCTCATGATGGGACAGGACAATTTGGTGGTCACAAATCGGGATAAAATTGACACCCGTCAGCGTTTTTATGCTGCAAGGATTCCTCTCGCGTCTCACCCACATCCATTCAAGCTGCACAGATGCACATCAAGAGTCCAGAGGAAAAAAGCAAAACGCAAAAGAGACACAGCTGTCTAAATACACGGAGGCGCCCACAGACTCTTGCAAGGGGCACTCCTGAGCATCATCAAGCGAAAGGTGAGATCCTAGCTTTACACAATTCCTCGAAGTCCATGTTCATTGCACCCGCTGAGTCTTACTTTCCAGATGGCACGTTGAAGATTGGGCTGCATTTACTTACCTGGAAGACCCTCTCTTTGGAATGAGAGATTGTCCTGGTGTTCATATGAATGAGCGCTGCAGAACCGTGGCACGTGCCCTGCGCCCACACACAAATGCACACAGGCCACAAAGCGCAACAAAGGCACGCCTCTGCACATACATGCTCCGCTCGCCCACTTATTTAATACCTGCACACCTCAGGTTCATTCACAGAGGCACAGGCGGAGAAAGACACGCCTCCCTCGCTGCACACCTTCGTTTCAACACCCGCGCACTCACCACCGAGCTTCTTCGAAGCTATTGGCTGACCTCTATGGACACAACGGGGAAATGGGTTTCAAATGCGGAGGAAATGCGCAAAGGGGCGGGGCGGAGCTGGCTGGGTGAGCCAAGTGGAAAAAAAGGAAAAAAGGAAGGTGCTTCTGTCCACGCGAGGAACATCGGGAGCTACCTTCAGTCTAGTCAGTTCACTGATCCTTCTACCTCAATATTGCTTACACGGGCTAGCAGCCAGCGGCTCTCCAGGATTTCAAGCAGGGAGGGAGCCGTTCCCAGCGCTACCCAGAGATGACTGAACTTGACACCTTCTGCATGAAAAGCAGATACTCTTTAATTGAGCTGTGATCCTTTACCAATTTGCAAAAGAATAAAAGAGAGTTAGATTGACTCGATCGTCTTCCTGGAGCCTGCATTCAGGTCCACCTCGGCTTAAAGTTTATATGGATTTCGTGGTATGTAGAAACGGACCATGCCACGAACCTAAAGCTCAGCTCGACAATAATTATTTCTTTATTTTATTTTGTTTTATTTTTTTGTCCTCCTGCTTGCTGTGAGGTCATGTGCGTAAACTCTGCAGTTACATGAGCCCTCTCGGGTTGATTTTGGAAAAAACCATCACCTACAACGGAAATCCCGACTGCTTGGGAAATGGCACCGTGTGTCGTCCCTTCTGCGTGAGTGTTGCGCGCATTTCGCCCACCGACGCCGGAACCGCTTCTTCTCTACTCGCACCGACCAGTAAGTCTCCGGCGCAGCCCTACAGCAATCTCTTCGGCTAGCTTCGCGCCTCCGCGACGCCCCCCGCTGGTTCTCCCGGGCCACGCGAGCACGCGCGAGACGCCACCTGACTCGGGCATTCCCTCCAATCGCCGCGCAGGCGCGCCAGGATCCGAGCACCACAGGCTTGTCACTCTGTGTGTGTGTGTGTGTGTGTGTGTGTGTGTGTGTGTGTGTGTGTGTGTGTGTGTCGGGTACGCTGTTTGCACGCTGCGCGCTCGTTACTGCATCGTCTGTATAGTATATCTATATCAGAATGCGCACTGTTGGTTCGTTCTTCCCTGTCGTCTGCCTCCAGGCTGTTTCCCATACAGCCTCGGTATGAATATGGTGATCTATATCCCCAGGCTGCCGAATGAGATGTTTGGGAAGCGGGGGTGGGGTGGGGGGGTGAGGGATCGACAGGCAGCCAGCCAGCTAGCCAGCCAGCCTTGGGGAGATCCCCATTTGGAACGCAGAACAGGCCCCTCCTCCTCTTATTTCCAGCCCTTTGGCCGAGGCATCCCGGGCAGTTCTCTTCTCGGTCCTCCTCCTCCTCCTCCACCCGCCTCTCTCTCTCTCTCTCTCTCTCTCTCTCTCTCTCTCTCTCTCTCTCTCTCTCTCCATTTCGCACTGCAAATACAGCTCTAATGGGGAAAACATCGCCTTAGCTGCTCTCCCGCACACCCCGCCCAGCGCTGCGGTCTCCTAACGCTCTCCTGGTCCCCGATTTCAGCTCCGAGCCCGCCGAGACAAAAGCCACGCGTCGTGGCGCGCGGGGGGAGGAAACAGGTGTTTGGCAGCCCCTGTTCCATTAAATAAACACGCGCACACAAAGAGAGAGCCCGGGAGGGAGGGGAGAAGAGGCTGGGGGGGGGGAGGCGAGCCGGGGAGAAGGGGGAGCTAATTTATCACGCTGCTAACGATCCTAAATGGAACTGCTGGCATTTTTTTCTTCATAAAATCGCAATGCTAGACCGTTTTATTTCCACTTTCACACAGGCGCACGCACTCGCTCCAAGACAGTCAAAATTGCAGCCAGATGGAGGGAGCCAAGGTGGAAGAGAAAGCCTTTACCTTATTTCTCCAAGCGGAGGCGCGCGGACATTGGGGAAGCTCAGATGTCCCAGCAAGGCGATTGGAAACGGAACAGGCATTTCGCACCGGAGCCTACAAGCTATTCTAGTCTGTACTGTGCTTTTTTTTGGGGGGGGGAGCAGGTAGAGGTGTGAGGGACAGACGGTGAAAACCCAACGGGGTGCGTGGAATAGACACGGGGGTTACTCCAGAGTTGGCCTGTTACTATACAGTATTGTTTATCCCAGTGGCAATAAGAAAACAGAGAGTGAGGAGATGGTTATGCGAGGCAAACCTCACCCTTCCTCTAAACTTTATACTGCTAAATTCAAGTTTTGTACTATAATTCTGATCCCAACGCCAAAGCTGTTTCGTTTTTGGAAATAAACCTGCCCTAAAAACCCTGTCCCCATATTGTTCAGAAGCATGTTGAATATTGCTGCCTTTGCTAGTCAAGTTTACCATTCAGAGGAATCCCTCCTATGCAGAGATTGATTGATTGATTGATTGATGACTGCTGAAGCCATAAAAGCCAATACGTAAGATCGTGGAGATAAATGCTGGGTTTCAGCTAGAATGGAAAGCACCGCACACCCTTGACACTGATATCACGTGCGTACCTAACTAAGCAATCTTACTATTGCTGTCCGATTTATTTTGCTCAAGCACTGTGCTAGGAGCTGCACAAAACTCTTTACTTTAATATATATATATATATATATATATATATATATATATATATATATATATATATCCCCTCCGCCCCTGGTCGTGGCGAATAGTACCAGAATGCATATTAAGTTTTGAACCATACCACTCTTCGGGTCGAGTCCATCCTTTCTGTTCAGATCACGTCGGAACAGAGAAGGAAAAGTGGTTCCTTCCTCCCTGGTTTTTGAAACTCGGCGGGAGATGCGCAGCGCCTGAACTTCTTCTTGAGTCCCTTCAAATCGTCTGAAAAGTAAACACAGTTAACTGGAGTAAAGAGGCAGTAAAGTCACTGAGGGATGAAACGCAGAGAAATAGTAGCTTAAAACAAATAGCTGCAGTCTTAAAGAGCCATTAGTGATTTAAAGGGGATGGAGGGCGGGGGAGGCGGCTTAAGGGGGGAAACTTGCAGGATGGTTCGGCAAGAGGAGCCCGACAGTGCGGGGAGGGGAGGTCGAAGGAAGAGGGGAAGAGGCACCGTCTCTCAGTGGAGAGAAACGCCTTGATCGCTCCACACACGCGGGGCCACTTTGTTTACAAACCCCCAGACACTTGTGACACCCCTTGTGGGACGCGACAAACGCCTCATCATCTCCTCTCCCACAGCCGTCCTTACGTTTTATTATTTTATTTTATTTTATTTATTATTATTTTTCTCTCTCTCTCTCTTTCTCTCCTGCTCGAGCAAACTTGCGAAAAGCTAAGCCCAGAGGTACTTGGCGCGAGGAAACCGGAGCCTCGTATTATAGGCTCTTGAGGTCGGCTTTATTTTCACTACCCAAACTGTTGGAAAGTATTTAAACTTAAGCAGAAACAGCTGTATTGCTGGCACCGCTCGTTCTTGCTGCGAAGAAAGACTTTGTAGTCCACGGCTGGCTTCTTTAAAAAGGAGAAAAGTTTTGGCTGCTATTGTCCGATGAGGTGATTTTTTAATTTTATTTTTATTTTACGTAATTTGTAAATAACCTCGTGCAGTCGTCTCCCCGCCCCAGTGTTATACGCTTTATTAACCCATAATACAATATATAATATGACTGTCTCATAGGTTTATATTTAATACCTCCATCTAATCCATCCATCCTTGGGGAAGCAGCTATATCGTGGTAAACTATCTGGGTATCTTTTAAACTCCCAACTAGCTACTCTATTGATCTGAACTCTGATACATTTATATTGACTTTTGGTCCTTTGTTATACCCTATCAGCACAAGCACAGCGAATCGTCTGAAACAGAAAATCTGTATACAGTACTGAATAGTAAGTAAGTCTGTCTGTCCCTGTGGAGTGAGTTTTGTTGTTTTTTTTGCTCCAGACTTCAAGCAGTTGGACAGAAATAGTTCATCTTGAAGCCTGATTTGGGGATCACGTCAAAATTATCCGGCATAACTGACTTCTGGATAGGGCGCGGGTCTTCAAAAGCCATCCAGCCAAAAACTCCCTCCCTGTCTGTCCGTCATTCCCGGAGTTCACAGGAAACGTTTTGTTGGTAAAGCCAAACTGATGTCAAAGAAGTGTACTTAGGATCGCAGCTTCGTAGGTTTCTTTCGCTCCGATCCCACACGTGCTTAACTCTGAAGTGGGGAGTTATGGATGTCCGTGGAACTTACCGCCAAGTCAGGAGACAAAGTTAGGATCTCCTGTTTAACTTTATTACCGCTCAAATCCCTCCCCACCTAGGACGGAAAGGTCAATAAAGATCGGTAATAAGTAACAGAGACTCTTTCTCCACCGCGCAAATCGCGCGTTTATGGTTTTTCTATCGCATATTTCCGTATCCCTCTCACACACGTGCACAACCCCCGTCCCCGTATCTGTCTGCATGTGTCATGCTGCAAATATGCCTTAAGTCAAAGTTCAACCGAGTTTTGCTCAATATGTTGCCATAAAACGGAACGGCTGCTGCGTTTCAACTTTTCTACGCAGCAGAACTCCAGAGGAAGGCGAACGCTTTGCTCGTGGAAAAGCGCAGGAGCCCCCCTGGTTTCGGCAGAGGTGGACGAGGGAGCGGAGCGAGGCTTTTCCTTGGCGACCGAAGGCTGCCTAGGAAAGCGACCCGGCTCTGGTGTGTCTGGATCTTGGGAAGGAAAGAGGTCCAGTCCCAGGAGCAGCAGTCCTCCTCTTGCTCCGGTGCCACCGAAAAAGAGATGGGGGGCTCGCTTGCTGAGTCGACTTTTCCAGCCCATTGTGTGCATTTGAGTGCTATCCCCCCCCCCTTCTTTTCCAAATCCCTTTCTCTGCACAAACGTCGCTGCTGCTGCTGTTCAGGAAATGCAGCGTCTGCTTGAGCTGGGTGCAGGAAGGCAGCGCGCTGGCTGGCGGCTTCGGTGGTGGTACCTAACCCATTCTGGTCCCGCCTCCTCCTCCCGCTATTAAAAGGCACTTTACGCGGTGTGAGGAAGGAGAGGCGTGGGGGTGTGTGAAGGATAGGCTAAATTATTTCATTTATTTTTGCAATGCGCGCCACACTCGCCACCAAACCGTCCTTGCCTAGAGGATCGAGAACGCCAACGATTTCCCAAACCTGTCCACTACCCAAGCCGAGGAAACTTGGCATCCCCATTCACCCGGCGTGGACACCCCCTTTATTATTCTACCAACACCCCTGATCTTCGGATGGGGGGGGAGTTTCTCTGCAAGGCTTAGGGAGGCGTCGTCGTCGTTTGTTTTGTAAATAAGTCGTTTGAAACACACACACAATAAAACCGTTATAGTATCATCGGCTTCTAGAAATGCCACTGAATTTATTCCACCCTCCTTCCCACCCCCACCCCGCATCCTCGCCCCCTACCCCCACCCCCCTACCCCACGGTGAATAGGGAGAAGATCAGGCCGTGGGCCTCAGTGCCTTGGCAAGCTGCAGCGAGTCCAGGCTGCAGCGTCTCTCTGCGAAAGGGGGAAGGGGGTGGTGGCTGGGGAGGGCTGCCTAGATGTGCACCCCTCCCCCCCACCCCGGTCTCCAGAACCAGACAGCTGAGGACCCCCTCCTCCCTCCCCCCTCCGGAGAGCCCCCTCCCTGCTCTCCTCCTCCTCCTTGGGACGCAGCCTGCCCGCCCCCTCCTGCCTCCCTGCTCCTTGGGCGCCGCCCCCTTGCGATTGAAACGCGGCTCACGTCGCAGGGAGGCGGGCGCCGCGCGGCCGGGGGAAGAGCCGGGCCCAGGCCGAGCGGAGGAGCTACGGCAGCGGCGGCGGCGGCGGCCTCCCTCTCTCCTCTGCTCTCCCTCCACCGCCGCGGCTGCTCCGAGGGAGCGAGCGCGCACGCAGCCAGGCAGCCAGGCTCCGCCAGCAACAAGTGCGGAGGCAGGCGAGGGAGGGCGAAGGCTGACGTCAGCGAGCGGAGTATTATGGTCTGGGCTGGGCTGGCTGCCGCTGCTGCCGCCGCCGCTTTCCTGCTGCCCGCGGCCGAGTAAACATGGAGCTCTCCGCCGTCGGCGAGAGGGTGTTCGCGGCCGAGGCCTTGCTCAAGAGACGCATCCGCAAAGTAGGTCCCCTCGCGCGCACGGGAAGCGCCCGTCGGGGCTTTGTGCGCGCCGCCCCCGGGCCCGCAGGCCCCGCGCGAGGCCGCAGGCAGGCAGGCAGGCGAGCGAGCGGCGCTGGCCCGGCTGCTCCCCCCTGCCTTCTCCTTCTGATGCAGCAGCAGCAGCAGCAGCACTCCGGAGCCCCGCCGCTTCCTCCGGGCTGCTGCTCGCGTTGCGCACGGTGCCAGCGCCACCGCCATCGAAAGCGGCTCCTGCGCCTCCTTCCTTTGCATGCATGCACCGTTCGGGCTGCTGCACGGATCTTTCGCTGCACGCATTCGCTGCATGCATGTTTGATCACGTTTTTTGCAGCACGCCCCCTTTTTCATGTATGGATTTCTCTCTCTCTCTCTCTTTCCGCCCTTGCCGCTTGTGTGTGCATTTTTGTGGCACCCTTTTGGCCACCAGCAACACACACATACACACTGCACACCCCCACACCCCTGACACATGCTTTTGAGTGCACCTTTGGTTTTTATTACAAGCATGGTTTTGAGCGTTGTATTGCATTCTTCTGGACCGCCTCCCTCCTTTTCCTGAAATGCATGCTAATTTGTCTTCTCCTCTTGACATCTGCAGGGTCGTATGGAATATCTTGTGAAATGGAAGGGCTGGTCTCAAAAGTAAGTAACTGTCAAAGGCAGTCCTTGAAGCTGAATGTGTATTTAGGATGGTGTTGGCCTTGTTTTATTTTGCAGTAAAATTGAATATAGTGTTTTAATGGAAAGAGGGATGGACTGGACGATCTTTTAAGTTACCATGCACTCGTTCTGTTCTGGAAAATAAGAACGCATTAAAGAAACAACCCCTCACACCACCTCATTTTGTTTTCCTTCTCCTTTGGCTAGATACAGCACCTGGGAACCTGAGGAAAATATTCTAGATGCACGTCTGCTTGCAGCTTTTGAGGAAAGGTATGCTCTTTAGGCAGGGGGAATCACTTTTTACCCATATCACTGTGTTTTGGAGCAGTGCTAATCTGATGCTATGATCTTCTGGGTTTGTAATTTTTTTTTTCCTTTTTCCTTTTAAAAACCTTATTTAGGGAAAGAGAAATGGAACTTTATGGTCCTAAGAAACGAGGCCCCAAACCCAAAACGTTTTTGCTAAAGGTAAGAGGAAGTGTACAGGATAAAGAGAGAGGTGTCTTCTGGGTGTAACAAAAAGCAGCATTGCTAATGAGGGATGATTCCATTGCTGTGTTGATATCTGTATGTGCACCAGAGGGAAAAACAAACACTGTGATTGCTTTATAAGCTAAATTGATGAAGCGGCTGTGGCAAAGCATTAGATCAATCCAGTTCCTTTTTGTCTGTTCTGTTCTGTTGCAGGCCCAGGCAAAAGCCAAAGCTAAGACCTATGAATTCCGTAGCGACTCTGCTAGGGGGATCCGGGTGCCGTACCCAGGAAGGTCCCCCCAGGAGATGGGCTCTACTTCCCGTGCTAGGGAAGGACTAAGGCAAATCCCATTGCCCCCTCAAAGCACCTCCGCCACTGCTACCACCAACACCTCCCGGGTAGAGACTATCCAGGAAAACAGGATTGGGGCAGAGGAAGACCGGTCTGAAGCAGCCTTTAAAAAGCGAGGCCCCAAGCCCAGGAAAGAGCTCTACAAAGACCTGCCTGAACCGGCTGACGTCACCTGCAAGCGGAAATCGGTGGAACCAGGGGACAAGGCCGTGGTTGATTACCTAAAGGCCAGAAAACTGGAAGAGGCAGCTAACCCGGGCACAGCCAAATTCAGCTCAGGACACAGTGTGATCCAGTTAGCTCGGAGACGGGAGCCTGAGTTACCCAGCGCTGTCTCCAGCCCCAGAGCAGAAGCTGGCATTAAGCTGTGTGCACCTGAGGCCTACCCCCCCAGGCTAACAAAGCACAGGGCAGATTTCCTGGATCCGAAAGGGCAAAGTAGTTTGGACTTGGGCGCCCCTAAGATCTTGCACAGCTCTGCCAGCCAAGGCGGCTTATACCGAGATGGTATAGGGACCCAGGCTGGCAGGCCTTCTCTCATTGCCCGCATCCCTGTCTCCAGGATCCTCGGTGACCCGGAAGAGGAAGCTTGGAGCCCATCTCTCAACAACTTGGAGAAAGTGGTAGTCACTGATGTGACGTCTAATTTCTTGACAGTTACCATTAAGGAGAGCAGCACAGACCAAGGGTTCTTCAAGGAAAAGCGATGAATTCCCTTTGAGAAGAGGAGGCATCTAAAGGGTTTGGGGTAGAGGTTGTTGTCTGGTTCTGGATTTTTGGTTTATTGGACAGGATTGGGGGAGGGGGAGGGGGGAACACCTGTCCTTAACTCATTCATTTAGTCCCTCACCACCAATTTCAATTTTGGTTGGAAAAATTATCTCTAGAGTTATATTTTCTATTAGATGTAAATATGTTATTTAAAGAAAAATACATATATATATCTATATACATATATATTTCAACTCTAAGTTGTTGGTTTTTTATTTAAGGCTCTTGGAGAAGGACAGTAAAAAAAACAGAACTGATGTATGTCTTACTTCAGTTGCAAGAGCAGGTGTAGATAGTGAATGACCTTATTAGCTAATTATAACATATTGATTTCATTTTTTCTGGTTTGTTTGTTTTCCTTTTTTTTTACCCTGTCCCTTCCCCCAAAGAAGATGAGGGCAAATAGGGGGTATTATATTCACCTGGGGGGACGATAAAAGGTCTCCAGTTTCTTGATTGTTATATTATAAGGTGTTGCTTTGTACAATCAAGTGTGCTGTATACACAACTGTTCTAGCTGGGCAGCTGAAGTGAGCACTTGACTTTACAGTATTGTCTTTCTTATGTTTTGCTCCAGTTGTTTTTTTTAAGTTGTTGCTATAAAATGTGTCAATTAAAAAAAACAAAAATCCGAAAGATGTTTTAGCAAAGAAGTATTAACTTGAATTACCTTTTCTTGCAAGGGAAAAGGGGCTTTGTATGTGTCAAGATTCCGAAAAAGTGTAGCTGCTGTCATGCACTTTAAAATGACTTGTGGGGAGAAGGGGGTGGGGAGAAGTAACTGAGCTGATAGTTTAGCTTAACTTGTTCTGGTCTTTCTTTCTTTCTTTCTTTCTTTCTTTCTTTCTTTCTTTCTTTCTTTCTTTCTTTCTTTCGTCCTTCCCTAGTCACTCCAAAAAAAGAATAATCTGTTTACATTCCTTACATGCCAGAAAAGTTGGGGAGGAAAGTATCTCACTGCTCATATTTTAGGCAATCCTGCTGTTACATTGAAAGTAAACCTCCTCTCTCTCCCCCACCAACTTCCCCACAATTGACCTTCTCCCCTGTTTGTTGGATGGGTCTTTAAAAAGGTGTGTTAGGGAAGATCTTTATCTTCCTCAGAAATGTTAAGCCTCCATTATAGAGGCTGAGAAAGCAGCTCCTCTTTAAAAGACACTTAATTAGGGGCACAAGATCAGTTACAAAGCAAGCTGCCTGTTTATATGTGGCTTTCTTTCTCTTGTACTTTCTGGGAAGAAGTATATTCTGCTCCGCCCCCCCCCCCCTTTACCCCCAGTCCCACATGAGATTCTTCTTCTTTCTGTGGTCAACAGTCAAGTAGTTATTTTCACCTGCCAGTTTTATGCTGAACATAAACCCCTTTTTCCTGCTCCCTTGCATAAAGCACTCTTGACATTTGAAGATTTGTAAAATGTGTTGCAATATTCAGCTCCCTCCAGTTGTTGTTTTTTCCCCGGGAATGCAAATTTGTTTCCTAACCCTGCGTTAGACCCTCCCACATTAAGAGGGGATGTGTGCAGAATGGGAGGCTGGCTTTGCTCTCGTTTGTGTTTAGCAGGTGTTGTGGTGTCCCAATAGATATTGATTTAAGCATCTCTTCTTGGTTCAAAAAGCACAAATCTGTCTAGCAGTCTCCAAGGGCCTGGCAGGGGGGGGGTGAGTAGCCTTCTCTGTCTTTTCTCTGAATGGCCTACTTGCTGGAACCTTTTAAAGCATGCTCTAATTTGGGGACGGCGCTGGGGATGAAAGCACATGTGGCATAATGAGACATGGGGAGGACGAAGGTTGGGTGTAAGAAGGAAGCACAAGCAGGGCTGTTTTCCTTCTCTGGGATCAGCTAGAAATGTCTTGCTTCTTCACCCACCTCCTTGCTTCTGTTCATTATTTTGGAGGTTTCTTCCAACGAAACAAATGTGGGGATTTTTGTTGGGACTGTACCGAGGGAAGTAAGTCAGGTTCTTGTTTTCTGTCCCCTCCTTTCTAAAATGAAGCCAATATTGCAAACTCAGTTCAAAAACTTCATGAAACAAACTGCAGATGCGTTCAGTTCTCCTACATGGGGTGGGTGGGGAATATGTATGTCAGCTTTTTGTATGTTGACAAAGGTTTCTGTAGTCCTGCTACAGAGGCTGGAGGGTTTGGGGTTGGGGAAAGGGTAGTGGCCAGGAGGAATGCCTCTTGGGTTGAAAATAGATCACAAATGCGGTCCCTACCTCCTCAGGTGTCAAAGGTGGCTCTGTGCCACTGACGGACGTGTGTCTCTCAACGCACGCCCATGGGTATATAAAAGCTAAGCATACATGTGGGTGTATATGTGTATGTACATAGTTACATATATTGAATGTATGTGCGTGTGAGTTATTTAATTCTCTTTGTAAAAAAAAAAAAAGGAAAAGAAAATACAAAACCTATAATCATGGATCTGGCCTAACAAGTCTCAGAAGTGAAGCTTAAGTAGGTGTCTTCGGCCAGTGTTGAATGTCTAATACAGTACCTGCTTTTTATGTGAACTGAAATATATATACGACTTTGTAAATAGAGACTTGGCTTTGTTTTGTTTGTTGCTCTGTGGAGTGCAAGAGAGATGCAAACCCCCCCCCCCATTTGCAATACAGAGGGTTGCTGGCAGTGTGTTTCCCTGCTGGAAAGGCTTGTGGCTGGGTTGGGGGGGGGAAGAGGTGGGGAGGGGACTGGGCCACTTTTGCTGACTCAGCAGTGCTTCTGCTGCAGTAACCAGAGGGGGCTGTGCTGGGTACCATTTTCTGAGTGAGATGTTTCAGTCAAAGGGAAAAGATGCTGCCTGTGACTATCTTTGTTGGAACACATCTCTCAAGGGGGGCGGGGGCAGCTTAAGAAGACATCTAAGCCCTGGAAGAGACCTAGATCTCCATAGGTAGACTGAACTATAGCCCAGCCAGATGATAAAATTTATTACCAGACTAGAAAGGGAACTGGGCTAGGAATTTCTCCCAGTGGTTTGCTTCTGTCTCTCTGCTTACACCGGCCTGTTTTGTTAACTCCCATCCTGTTGCCACATTATTTCCAGTCTAAGACCTCCCTGCCACTCATTCCAACAGGGATCTGAATATACCGGAGGTTAAAAACGAGAGTAAAACCCTATTATTTTTATTTGTTGCTCAGCTGATACTCACCAAGCAGTGGAAGCTGCATGGGTGAACGCTGAAAGGCAGGGGTCCATCTCGGACTTTCCCCCTCGCAGGTTCCTAAGCGGTTCTCCTGGGTTTCTAAGTGGAGCGGGGCCAGGAGTGTGTGTGCGTGCTCGCGCGTGCGCATTATTGCATCCAACAGAATCGCGAGGTTCATTCGCGTTCCCACTGACTTCAATGGTAGGAAATGCTCACACGATGCAAGTTTTCCTCTTAGCCAAGTCATCAATGGGATCACACTCCAAGTAATGCTCTAAACTGAGCAAATGCGAAGTAAACGGGAAGGAAAGCCCTATCTTAACCTTTAGAGGAGCAGTCTCTGCATCGCCAGTCTCTGGTCTGGAGAGCTTGAGGTAAAGTACGAACCAAGAGTAGGAAAAGCGCCCCCACCTCAGATTTTAAATGCAAGGACGGCAAGCTCGAGCAGAACAGGGCCGGACAGCCCTCGGCCTGCTGCGCTTCGTTTAGGATTAAGGAGCGGCTGAAGCTCAAGGTTAGCTATGGAGATAACAGCAGTGGAGAAGCGTCCTCTTGCTCTCTCCGGAACTGCCTCCATAGCCTCCCCACTCTCCGCTAGCCTTGACGTTGCTAGGAGAGTACTATCGCATTTCTGGCAGCTCTGGGGAAGCAGAAGTCGTTTTCATGCCGAGCGTCCTCTGCGGGTCTCCCTAAGTCCTAGCTATCTCCTCCCATGACCAGACAGAGCGAAATGCGCAGGACGTCTGCTAATCTGGCCAGACTGCGGAGCACCCAAGGGCGGCTGTCACTTGATGCCTTAGACTTAGAATAACCTTCCGTGGTCACTTGGGCGGGGGTGGGGGGGTGGGGAGGATGGAGCGGGGGGGAGTTAAAGGACAACCCTCCCTGAAGGAGAACAGCCGACGCCTGATCTGAAAAAGTTAACTTTTCATCCCATCCTCCTTCCCGTACATTTTTGCACAACAACCCTGAGAGGGAGGGTAGGCTGAGTTTCTTCGCTGAGTGGGGATTTGAACCTGAGTTTCCCGGGTTCAAGTGGGATCCTGCAGGCAGCACTCTGGCTTGGGGAATGATAAAGGCCGTCCGGCACCCCGGGATCTTTCCTGCTAAAAAAAGAAGAAGAAAAAAGAGTACAACTCGCGCTGGCCGCCTCTGAGAACAGCCACGGCCACCCTATCTCTTAGCTCTCTTTGTCTTGGGGGTCCGTGAAGTCATTTACCTTACTCAGGAATAAGCTCGTGTTGCTGCGGGTCGTCGGTATGAGTAGCAGCAACAACTACCTCATATTTAAGCGGGATAAAAGCCTCTCTCAAGCGAGCGATGAGCCAGTAGCCACAGAACGAACCGCGGCTTGCATTTCATTAAGAAACTTCAGAATTATAAGAGCGCCCCACCCCGAAGTCGCCTTACCTTCGGGAAAAACAACAACAAAACGGGGGTGGGTGGAAGGACAGAGAGGGGCAACTCCAGAGCGACTAGATGATTTGATTTTAGGATTTTCCTGGAGGTAGAGTTTCCGCTCTCGCCCCGTTCTCTCCCACCTAGCCTTGCATCCCAGCCATCTCTGGCCATCTTGGACCCTGAATCTCTCACGCTGAGAAAGGGCAGCGAACAGCTCTGTCTATCAGCAAAGCCAAGTTTTGGTCGGGAGCGTCTCCTTCCCCGTAGACGCGGTGCTCGCTTCATTATTGTTTGCTGCGGCGTGTTTCCCTTCGGCTGTGCGCGACGCCAAGCCAGCAATTAGCAAGCCCAGAAACGCTGGTTCGGTAGCAGAAGAGCCAGCTTGGCCCCGCGACCGTGGGTGCCCTGCAGCGTGCATGGCCCTGGCGCCGAAATGTGTGGGTGCCCGGCCTCTCCGTGGGGAATTTTGTGGGCAGCCGGCACCTAAGTTGGGTTGCAAAGAAGCACCCAGTCCTCATGAAGGATGCGCCTAAAGGCTCCCGATTTGGAAGCATCTCATCCATATTTATTTAGGACCATTCTTACCAACTTGAACAAAAATATTGGGGGGGGGGGGGAGGCAGGTAAGCTCCGCCCCACGTAATCTATCACCATTTGAATGGCAATGCCCATCAACTTTGTGGGCCCCCTCAAATATTTTATGGGGGGGCAAAGACCCCTCGGCCACTAGAGGTTGGCCCCTATGATTCTTACCGTGTCTTTTCTCTAAAGTAACTCGAGGGGGGCAAAGCGAGGTCTCTCTTCTCCCACTTGTCCTCTTTAAAACAACATTAGGGATCGGGAGAGAGAGAGAGGATCCAATGGCCAGCCAATGAGTTTCTGGCTTGAGCGGAGATTTGAACCCGGTTCTGCCCGCTCGTGTTAGTCCGATGGTTTTACTAGTCCCTGCACGGTGCCTCTGCGTCTCCTCCCGGAAAAATCAGCTCAGTCACGACTGTTCCCTTACTGGGATCAAGGGAGAATACAGTGGTACCTCGGGTTAAGTATTTAATTCGTTCCGGAGGTCCGTTCTTAACCTGAAACATCACTTTAGCTAATGGGGCCTCCCGCTGTCGCTGCGCCATCGCTGCACGATTTCTGTTCTCATCCTGAAGCAAAGTTCTTAACCCGAGGTAATATTTCTGGGTTAGCGGAGTCTGTAACCTGAAGCGTCTGTAACCCGAGGTACCACTGTATCAAGGAAGCCCGCATTCCTTTCAAAACACGGACTTCCCTCTTTGTCCAAAAGGGAGAGCCGGGCACCAGACTGGTAGCTCAGCCTCGCATGAAGAGGTGCTTTGGTTCAATTCCCGGCGTGGCTTGGAATGTCCCCAGGAGAGCTGCTGCCAACCAGTGTAGGCAGGACCGGCTTAGATAAGCCGGCGGTCTGGCTCAGGCAGCGTTCTTTGTTTCCCGTTGTGTTCAAGGCTGCTCACGGCCTCCTCCGTGAAGGTGCTGGAGGAGCTCAAGGAACAGTCTGATGACCCTTTTTCGGGGGGGGGGGTCCCTTCTAACTCTGCGATTCTGTGATTCTAAGACAATTGAAGGCGGTGCCTTGGGCCATTCGGAGCTGAGGGTGAGCATTCATCTCTGCAATGCTTCCACCTCTTCCTTGTCAATGTCTGCACTGAGTTGAGCTTGGCGCCCAGGTGTCACGAGGTTTGAGCTGACACGAAAGTCCTGTCCCGGATGCAGTTCAGTTGCCAAGGCTGGTCACCCCCGTCGCGTGGGAAGGCGCCTCTCTCGTTATCGCCAGCACCACCCCCACCCCCCGCTGCGCCCTGCGCATCCAGCCTCGCTTCCTATGCGCTGCCGGTGTGGGAGGAAAGATCAGATTCAGTTTCTGGCAGGGATCCAGTTACTCGGGGTCTTAGAGTCCTTTCCTAAAGATAGCCAAGGAACCCGCCGTCTCCTCCGCTGTTTTGAGGAAAGGCGGCGAGACCTGTATTTTGTTGTTTTTAGGATTGCGACTTCCCTCGTTAGGAGGTGTTATACAAGCTGTGTTTGGAACCGCTGCACTTTGCTTTCCCTCCTTGACATGGAACTGCTGAGTTTTCACGTTTCGGACTTCCACAAGCTTGAGAGGAGCAGGGAACCATCCATCCCCTTAGCCGTCCAGGATTTATTTTGACAGCGTGGCTTTTTGGACGACGGAGAGGTGCGGAGACTCCGCCGGGCCGCTTTCCTTTTTCCGTGTTGACTAGGGCAGAACAGCCCTTCCAGAGGGATTTGTTGTTGTTGTTGTTGTTGTTGTTGTTGTTGTTGTTGTTGTTTAGTCGTGTCCGACTCTTCCTGACCGCATGGACCAGAGCACGCCAGGCACTCCTGTCTTCCACTGCCTCCTGCAGTTTGGTCAAACTCATGTTCGTAGCTTCGAGAACACTGTCCAGCCATCTCATCCTCTGTCGTCCCCTTCTCCTTGTGCCCTCCATCTTTCCCAACATCAGCGTCTTTTCCAGGGAGTCTTCTCTTCTCATGAGGTGGCCAAAGTATTGGAGCCTCAGCTTCAGGATCTGTCCTTCCAGTGAGCACTCAGGGCTGATTTCCTTAAGAATGGATAGGTTTGATCTTCTTGCAGTCCATGGGACTCTCAAGAGTCTCCTCCAGCACCATAATTCAAAAGCATCAATTCTTCGGTGATCAGCCTTCTTTAACTGCCTTGCCGTGGCGAAGGGGCTTGAATAACTCAGAGAAGCTATGAGCTATGCCGTGCAGGGCCACCCAAGATGGACAGGTCATAGTGGAGAGTTTTGACCAAACGTGATCCACCTGGAGTAGGAACAGGCAAGCCACTCCATCCCTGCCAAGAAAACTCCATGGACAAAGGCCAGAGGGATTTACTCTGGACTTAACCAAGGGGGCAGCGGTGGCTGGTGCCCCCTGGGCAGGGACGGCGGGGCGGGGGTAAAGCCAGGCAGATAACAGGTTTTGCCCCCCTCCTCTTCCCTGCTGAGGCCTACAAAGGGCGGCAGAGAGGGGGAGGAAGCTGACGGGCAGTGCTGCCCACTGGGCTGGGGGCAAGTCATAAAGGAAGGCAAGAAGTGGGGGTGGGGGACCGGCTGAGGGGCTGTGCCTCGTTTGCCCAAATGGAGCAGCCTCCGCTGCAATCGAAGGGGAAAGGAAGAGCGCGAGAGCGCAACCACCAGTCGGCGCGGGGTTCAAACAGTCCACGTCCCTTGAGGATGGCGATGTGTCCGTGGATGGGCCGAAGCACAAACTCGGTGCGGCTGCAGCCTTTATTTCAGAGAGAACCAGGTAGCCCGAGGGGAGGAAGGATCATCCACGTCTTTCCCCTCCCCAAGCAAAAAGAGGAATGTTGCAGCGGCCATGCAATGTTGCAAGAAAAGGAGGTGGGAGGAGAGGATTTTTATCACGTTTAATTATGGAGCAAATGTTCCAGTACAGGTTTTTCGCTTCAGCCGATTACTCAAGAGCAAGTCCTTGGAACATCAAAGGAACCGCAATTCTTCTTCATAAGGGACGCGCATGGACTTGGGAAACTCCCGATTCGGCTTCGAGTCCCGCAGGGAAAGTCTCTCATTGCACCCACAGCAATTTATATAGGGGGGATACCCGTAAGAAAGTTCTCTTGGCTCAGCAGCGAACTTTATTCAGCGGTATGCCTAAGCAGTAGGAAATTTAAGTCGACTGCAGCATCCAGCGGCCTCTTGGGCTTGAGGAACAGCCGGTGGAAATGGCTAGATCATCCCTGCGGGATCAGCCTGGGAATGAGCTCGCCAGGAGGCAAATGTCTGCCAAGTTAATCGGCCCCCGGGTGACACAAACAGGCGTGGTCAGGCAACCTGTGGCCTCCCAAACGCCCTTGGACTACAAGTCTCGTAATCCCCGTGACCATGGCCGTGCTGGATGGGGATTGATGGGAGTCCTCCATTGAGAGGCGTGGCCCTTTCTCGTCTTCTCTCCCATACTAGTGGTTCTGCAGATGTTGCGCTTCAGCTGCTATTTATTACCCCACTTCCTACACTGTTGACGTTTGGAAGACGGTGGAGGTGGAAAATGTAGGGATCCACCCCTTTCCACCGACTCCCCCGAGCCAAGTGGCTTATAAACTACCGTTTAACCGGATCAACATAGCACCACAGGAGCCACCGCGCGCTTAAAGAATGGGCCATTGAAGAAACGGAGTTGTGACTTGTTTTCTGGGCTCACGCAGGCGTTAGACGCTTTCGATTCCCTTTCCGGAGAGCTTCGCTGCCACATTCGGCAGCAGGACCGGCTCTGGCCACTAGAGGCCCTTTGGCAGTAGAGCACTGACTGCCTGAACAGATTCCCACAATGCCGCATTTAGAGAGAAAATAGCCACTAGCTTTGTATGGGAGTTGCTCTGGGCCGGGGCAAAGACTTGTACTGTAGTGTTTGGATGTTAAGAGTCTAGGGATTTGATCATGGCATGATTCAGCTGAGATATTTTCTCTCTCTCTCTCTTACACACACACACACACACACACACACACACACACACACAATTAGGCAGGTTGTGTTAGAAAACACTCCAATTATCTGTGGAAATTTCTTCTAGCAAGTCACGTGGACGAGATGAAAATAAACATTAGATTACGGTAATTTGTGGACACACCTGTTCAGGGCTTGAGGCAAAACAGGGCGTGTCACCTTTCCCTTCCCTGCTGCCTCCATACCTTTTGCCACTGGCGCCGCTTTTGCCATCAGCAGAGAAGCGGTGCTGGTGTAAGTGCAAAATTTGGATGAGATCTCACATGATTTCAGATACAAATTCAGCTGACAGCAGTGGCAGGGAGCCTGTGGGGCTGCTACCTTGGGGTCTTCTGCAACCTGAGGCTGCCACCTCAGACTGCCTAATGGCAGAACTAGCTCTGCACCTGTTAATTGTCAGTTGATAGTGCCAGGGTGTTATACAAGATGTTATAAAGAATGTCCCACAAGTTGTCAGATGAGCAGAAGGACTTGACTGTTTTTCTTTTCTTGTGTACATTCTTGTGTACATCTACTGATACATTAGGTAGTTCTTTTGCCCAGTATTTAAATGCACTAGTACCTTATAATTTCTCTCTCTCTCTCTTTTGGTGGGGGAAAGAGTACAGTGGAGAAGGAAGTATTTGGGATCCATCCAAATGGAAAGTTGCACACAGAAATACAACCAATCAATTCAAGTACAGGAATTGAACTATGCATAGGCCACAGTGAGCTGAAAAGTTAAAAAAATATTTATTGATACTAAAACAATGAATTGAAAGTTATACAAAAATTGTCCAGCATAGCATCTTCTAGGAGCCCTTTTAACCTGTAAAATAAATTAAAAAAAACAAAGACACAAAACAGCCTAGAAATCTCAAGCCTAAACTAAAGTTAATGGCCAAAGGAAACTGGAAGAGAAGACATCACACAAGAGAAGCAAGCAAAGCCAGCCAGCCAGGGTCAAGCAAACAAACCCCAAATGGAGCAATGAACCCACAGTGAGATCAATGGGCAGACATTGCTTTCAGCCTTATTTAATATTCTGGCTGGAAAGTCTGTCCCACTCTAACAAAGAACCTAAGCTTTCCCAGGGTAATAACATCTCCAACTTTTGTTCTCTTAGCATAAAAGCAAAGGAACAGCTCTAGTTAAAGCAATTAGAAAATGTCATACAAGAACTATTTGGCTTTTTAAAAAAATTAAGCAAACAGTGATTGACACACATTACAAAAAGCACAGAACCAATTCTCACAAGTTTCCTTCTTGTAAAAGCAATTCTTCTTGAATGCGGAACTGGTACACTGAATATTATAGGAACGTGAACAGCAAAATATAAAACTAAATCGGTTTTGTGATTTTTTAAAATTTTATAGTTTTGGTACTGTGCATACTACACCTTTAACCAATTGACTTAAAACGGATAACTTCTTCCAGTCAATGCAAAAAAGCAACTTAATTATTCCAGATGAAAAATATCCATTTGATATACAAATACTGTAGCATTATTAATGGTTTTTTTTATTTTTAACAAAAACTCTTCAAAAATTGAGAAAGTAGTGAAAAGACTTTAAACAGCAGTTTGCCACACAACTAATATACTCAAGACACATAGCAGCAAACCTAAGAAAAATATATAAAGGTAGGCTTTGAATACTAACTTTATCAACTGGTAAACATGGTCAGCACCAATTTGCCACAACAGATTAAACTGTATATGAATTCACAACTTGTCAACTAGATTCCCCCCCCTTAAATGTTTCACTTACTTCCACATTAAGCAACTGAATGGAGTCAACTCAAGTTGTCAGAAGAGTGGGTCACCTTGCTGGTTAGTAAGGCGTTTTCAAGATTACAGACTTTGGAATTGAAATAGCTGGTTAATAGAAAGGCACAGCATTAGAACTTCTAAGGTAAAGAGAGCAACAGGCTCGTCAATTTTCCAGGCAAGCTGTGGAATATAAGCTTGTCTACAATGGCAGTGTCTGAAGAGCAAAAGTCAAGAATCCCAAGAAAATTGTACAGAAGTTTGAAACAGGCAGGGATGCCCCTCAGTAAGAGGAAATATATATTTCAGGTTGTGTAGACAGAAGAAGCTTATCTAGAAAACCAACCGATGGCACAGGTTAGGTGCCTGGCAAAAGTTAGAAGAAAACAGGATGCACAGAGGCAAAATGGAAAATATACTGATGTAAGTTACAACACTGCAAGCTCTGTGTAACACAGGTATACACACATAACATAGAGAGGGTTTAAGAGATTATATTTGAGCCAGTAGGGTTTCTGGATGGAGGAAAAGCTCGTTTCTGCTCCTGAATTCTCAGCTGTATCAATGGATGTCATCAATTAACCAATACAGCATGCATGCTCCCCCCCCTTGTGGAAAGGGGATGGCCTCGGCAAAACAGGAGGCTGCCATGTCTTTCTAGCAGACAGCTGCCATTTCGATTAGCTGAAAGGGACAAAACAGCATGCACACTAGGATAGTATGAAGTCTCTCTCCTACAGAACCTTGGCCCTCTAAGGCTTTAATAGCCACCTCATTGTGGCGGCAGCAGCAGCAGCAGCAGCATCAGACTGCTGCCAGCAAGCACACTTCTCTAGAAGGCACACTGCAGAAATCAAGATTCACGGAAACCAAGTATGTGGTAAACACTTGATGCACAGCAAAGTCAATGAGATAGCAGGCAATTGAAGTTTACGAAATCCCTCTCCGTGACTGCAAAAACAAGACTTGCCAACTGCACGACAAAGAACACGGCGACGTTTAGGACTCTAAGTCTGGGCCAGGCATTGGCAAGAGCTTTCAAATTATTGGCTAGTGGAGGTCCTTCAGCCTTCCAAATGGAGAATTCATTGGCTGAGCTTATACCAAGAGAGACCAACAGAACATACTGTTGCATTTTGGCACCCAGAAAGTGAGACATTCATGCTTTGCTGAGAAGAAAAACAAGACCCCTGTGTGCTAAGGCCATGTAGACCCTGAGGATTAATCCTGGGGCAAAACAAAAGCACAACACAACAAATGAACAGAAGTGGCCATTATAAAACAGGGCTCCAAGTGTCTTGAAGCAGATATTCTAAAGCTATAGGGCAGGAATATGACCATAATGTCTTGCCCAATGGTTTAGAGCCTCTGCTTTGAGACACGAGTCCCTATTCTGCAAGGCCAACAAAAAACAAGGACACCTGAATGGAGAACAATAAATGGGCAGAGAAGCGTAGACCCTTGTGAAGTGCACCTGCATATTCAGAATAAATGCTTCCTTCCATTTCTGAGGCTATATACAAGGATGCTTTTCATTTAGAAGTTGACTTTTACGGTCACATTTACACACTACGTTAGAATCAGTGACATCATTGTACATATCAGCCAAAGGGACTCTTTACTCTGGTCTGGGCAAAGTTCCTTAATGGAATTATACTGTTACTAAGTATGTTTTTAGAACCACTATTGTGCCGCACTCTAGCAATTAGTACTTCAATTTCACCAAAACATAGAAAGCTCTCTGAACAATGTACAGAAGAGAAGGTCCAATGCATCCACTGTCTAATACAAGTGTTCTGCCAGTGCAAGGATTCCTCCTTACCAGAGGGAACGGTCTCCCCTCTCCTCCTCCCAAGCACTATTCTGGGGGTTCTCCCAATTCTCGAGAGTGGATTTGGCAGGAAGGAGAGGGGAAAAGTCCCAGTGAGTTAGCGAGAGCCTTTCTGCTGGCTTCCACTAATGTAGTGGGTTAGTTGAATCCAGGCTAGTGTTTCTAACCAAAACTTAAAACTGCTCTTAAACAATCACTGCTTCATTATCAACCTGCACCTGGTTTATAAATGCAGTTACTTGGAAACAAAACCCATTGATTTCCATGGGGTTTACTTCTGCGTAAGCAAGGTTGAATGAACCAACCTGCTTTAATATCCAATTCCATATGCAGCTGCAGTTAACCCAAGTGTAATCAGCACAACATCCCCAAAAGGTTTGCACCTTCCTTTCTCATCCTTATTTTATTTTAAGGCATATAAATATCTTTGTTTGGAAACTCATGTGGCAGTAGTGAGTAAACAGGAAAACTGGAAGGCCAAACCACTTCTTTCTTTTTTTTTTAAGGTCCAAAGGTTGCAAACTAGGGCCTGGGTGAAATTATGACAGTCATACGACCAACTAAGATGCAAACACAACCTGTTCAACTTTCAGAACAATTAAGCCTGGGACACACCCATTTGTCCTTGAGCAGCTCCTATAAACAAGTATTTTAATGTTCATACACCCTAGGATTATGAAAGCTACACAGCTGCATGTTCTTGTAGCCAAGGTTTGAAAGCATTTCATTATAAATAATGGAGACCTAGAGAGGCTAACCCTTTTCACTGGCTGCAGTGTGGCCAATGCTCCCTTCACTTGCATGCACAGGCAGATGAAAGTAGACAGCTCCTCCCTGCCTCATTCTCCCAATCAGCTCAGTGCAGGGATAGGCAGCAGAGGCTCCCCTTGCCTTGCAAAAGTGCCTCTTCTTATTGCAGCACAGCACCATTCCAAGGTCTTAGGGCTGAGGAAACAAGTAGGTGGGCTCAGTTCCTGAGCCCAAAGACCTTCTTAGAATGGTGCAACGGCAGAGAATGAAATAGTGCCTTTGCAAGCCAAAGGTGCATACTGTATTTTTCGCTTTATAAGACGCACCCGACCATAAGACGCACCTAGTTTTTGGAGGAGGAAAACAAGAAAATATTCTGAATCCCAGAAGGTAGAACAGCAAGAGGGATTGCTACGCAGCAATCCCTCTTGCTGTTCTGGCTTCTGGAATAGCCGTGCGAAGCCTGCATTCGCTCCTTAAGAAGCACACACATTTCCCCTTACTTTTTAGGAGGGAAAAGGTACGTCTTATAGAGCGAAAAATACAGTAATTTTTTGAGGACTGGCTGACTTTCCATAGCATGTCAGTGGGAACATCACAGCACCATAGTGGGGATCACCCCGGTAAAACAGTTTTTAATTTGCTTAACAAAAATGAATAATGCTAAATAGTTAGATTTTTTTTTTTGGGTGTACAGAAAACCTTTGGTACAGAAAACTCACTGGCTAGCCACCCCTGATCTAGACATTCTCTGCTCCTACCCATTTCCCCCTCTGAGCATGCTATGGTCTTGGGATATGCTGAAGTCCTGACAAGCTAGAAGGGACACAAGTCAAATTCTGACAGAAATAAACATGCTGCTCGGTGCTAGCGCAAACCTGGATTACAGGTTTGACCCATAGGAAACATCTATTTTGGGAGAAGCAAAACAGACTCAAACTGAGTCACATCTTGACTTCAGGCAAGTTCAGGCTCAACACAAATGTTGACCTCTCTGGTTTCAGTCACTGGTAAGCAGGAAAGGGTGATGTCACAACGAACCCTTCCTGTAACTACAAATCACAAGGAGAACTTTGACTCTGCATCATGTGTGTGAAGGCTAGTAATATATGATGCAGGGATGCCGGATCTACATGCAGCCCAAAACATCAGTAAGGGAGAAGAAAGCGGAGTTCCCCATCCAAGTGTTATATGCATGGGATGTTTTGTATCAAGCTTGCGAGCAAGAATGCAGAGGAAGAGATCGGTCCAATAGAAACCCTAAGGATCTGTTGCCCAAATACCAAATGCCCTCAGTTAAATTTGACTGGCAGATATCAGCAACATTCTCGCTCATCAAAACCTCAGGACTACAAAATGTCTACATGGAGTACTACTGAATGAACTCCGCTTCTATTTCTTCTCTGTGAGGAAAATATATAAATATGCATACACACCTACATATATACAGGGTGAGTCCTTTAAAAGAGGCCCCGTGGATATAGAGGACACATGTTCTTTTAAAAGACTCAACCTGTATAACCATTTATCACCAGTGCATGTATGGATTTTTGCTGCATGTTTGGAAGCCACAACTGGCCACGGCTTCATCATACATGTGCTTCCCATGTAATTTTTTTGGCGGTGGGCAAAGTATCCCTCAAACACACCCCTGGTGCTAATAAGGAAAAGGAGGCTGGATTCCCCACTCTGAGCAGCTTCATGCAAGTGAAAAAGGGTGTTGTGTCGTGAGCTGACCTCAGAGACTGTTTTATTGGAATGATTTCCTGTACACTACAGCACAAGGGTTCCTAGATAGATCTGGTGCTTCCAAGGGCCAATGTTCAACCCGAGCCTTTTGAAGCAGCCCACTGCCAGTTTGGCCTTGCAGCAAGCAGCACCGTCAGACCCAGACCCAAAAGCTCTGAGGGCAATGCCCACTTCTACACCATCTCTTTAGCTTCCAAATCCAAGGCATCGACTTAAGGAAATGTAAACATCATTCTCGTTTCATATGCTCTCTTGCAGCCTCCTAAATACGCATTCGAGTTTAGATTGGGTTTCACTGTCCTAGGAAATGACAAGCTTTGAATGTGGATAGTTTGGTGGAAGGAATGAGGAATTTGTTTTCCTTGGAGAACACAAATGTTATTGTACTGGAGGGCTTGCTCTCCCCCCAACTTACCAGGCGGCTAGATCTCCATTACTCTCTGCCATTTCTAACTCATAAAGCTAAGAAGTCCCCAAGCACAGCAAAACCTGGGCTACCAGCCTTTGCCTGACCTCCTCTATAATGGCTGGTTTCAACAAGTAAAGCCATTCCTCTTGAGAAAGAGAGTCCCCCACTGCATCACATATAATTTGGCAGCTGAATTAACAACTTGGCTCCCGAGAAGAACCCACTGCATGCTTCAGGGAGTTTCCATAGATAAAACTACAGGCCCACAGAGCCTCCCAATGCAGAGTGACTGCGTCATAGCAAATAGCTTATAAAGGGTGGGAGCAGCTGGGTTTTGTTTCCCCTTCTGGCATCCAAGGCAACAGTCAGGTAGAGTCAATGAGACAGGATGAGCGGGAGGGAAACCTATCTTCCCCCTGCATGCCTCCGAGCTCAGTAATGTCTAAGATTAAAAAAGCCAACACTGGTTGGTGATTCCTTGACAGTCACTGTGATCAGGTTAGCTGTCACGTCTGTGACAAAGACGTGCTCGATGAGGCTGCGAGTGGGCTTCCAGTCCTGGCTAGTCTGGACGGAGACAGACATGTTCTGGCCTGCTCCGGGGAAAGAAGAAGAATCTCTGTCTGAATCCGAGCTCGTCTCCTCTTCTCCGGTGCTCATCTCAGAGAGGGCCGAAGCCTTGTGGTTCTCTGCTGCGGGGCACCCCTCCTGGGCACACGGGGGCTTGCCGCTTTTCGCGGCTGCATCTCTCTCGCCCACAGCTGCCCTTTGTGCCGGCTTCTCGCTTTTGCGAGGGTCTGCGCCTGCCACCGGTGCCCCTGTGTTTGTGCTGTTTGAGCCGCTGCCAGGCCCGGCACTGCCCTTGCTCACACCTGTGCTCACAGCCAGGCTGCCACCGGTGCCCTTTGCCACAGTCCCACAAGCATGGCGGGAAAGGCTGCCTGTGGAATTCATCCCATTTTTCACACTCTGCAGATTTAAAGCTTGGAGGTTGAGCTCTTGGTTGGAAGCTGGGTGATTGTTGCCAGAGCCGGCGGGGGGCTTGCTGCCATTGTGCAAGTTCTGGGCGCCAGCACCGTACCCTGTTTTCTGCTCCCCCAACGCGCTGCTGCTGCCAGGCCTCTTTGTCACCTTGGAGCCTTGAACGGTCAACTCTAGATCCCCGCCGGCTTTCTGGTTTTTCAGTTTTAAATCGAGCCCCAGGCCACTCTTGCAGGACATGGCCGACTTGAGCGTCAGCCTCCCCACAGCAGAGGCATCTGCTGAGTTCTGGTTCTGCGACATCCTGCTCATATAATGTACGATGGAGCTCTGCCAGCTGATGCCGCAGTTGGGGCTCCCAGACGAGGTGCTTTTCACAATACTGGAGAGGTTGTCAGTGGAGGAAGCCCCGGAACAGAACCCACCAAATGCACCTTGGGCTTCCTTCATGTGGGATTTAAGCATGGCAATGCCAGAACTCTGAGCGTTGTGCTGCGGCTGCATCTTGCTCATTAGTTTGGGGGCTCCTCCCCCGCCTCCCATCTCCTTTTGGTTTGTTTTCAGCACCTTTGTCAGGTTGACAGTCCTCTTCGCTGCCTTCTGCTCCGGAGGCAGAGGCTTCCGCCCACGCTTCTTCCTAATAGGGTCCTTATTCTCAGGTTTGGCAACCAGGATCTGAGCTTTCTTTTGAGGCACTGGGTGGCTCTCTCTGCTCCGCTGACCTCTTTTTGTCTCAAGGTCACTTTCATCCTCTTCATCGGAGGAGGAAGATGAGGAGGAGCTTGAGGAAGAAGAGCTGCTGGATTTGCTTTTTGCAGGCACCTCCGGTTCCTTTAAAAACAAAGTAACACACACATGCAAAGAGTAGGAGCGACATTAATATGCTCTGCTTCTTCAGTACAATGGTAACTCAGGTTAAGTACTTAATTCATTCTGGAGGTCCGTTCTTAACCTGAAACTGTTCTTAACCTGAAGCACCACTTTAGCTAATGGGGCCTCCCGCTGCCGCCATGCGATTTCTGTTCTCATCCTGAAGCAAAGTTCTTAACCCAAGGTACTATTTCTGGGTTAGCGGAGTCTGTAACCTGAAGCATATGTAACCCAAGGTACCACTGTAATACTGTCAGTGAAGGTTTTTGAAGGGCCACTGCATGGAAAGTCCATCAAAGCAGAGAGATCTACTCTATTAGAAAACATTTTTAAAGCCCTAGTAACTTCCTGTTATTACAAAAAAAACCCCATCTGGTTCTCTCTTGTGGCACGCTGATACTTAAGATCATGCAGCCTTACACAAAACTTTTAAGTAAGATTCTAATAATAACAATATGCTACCTGGACAACTATTTAATTTTCAGAACTCAGAAAACTATTTCCACTTTCCCTGGCTTCAAAAAGGAAATGTTTCTGGATACAGGCATTATTTAGTTTCCTGATTGCCCCTGGAGAATAAAAACTGACTCCAGGTGACGGGCACACACAACCAGCTGTGGGATAAAGCCACAGACAGCACAAGACACACTTCCTAACAGAGGCACATGAAGTATGTCTTTATGCAAGCAAGTATGTGTCCCGTCCCCACCCCAACAGTCTGCTGTACTAAACATCCATTTCTAGCTACCTCCCAGAAATCATCATTACTTACAATGTTCTTCCTGGGTCTGCCTCTAGGTCGTTTGCCCCTCTTCCGATTTTGCACCTCCTTCTCATGCTCCCTGAAAAGACAACAAAATGACAGTGCAGTTCTCAAAGTCTCTCTTCTCGCAGAAGATTCCATGGGTGAATAAAGACCACCGGTTTACCATTCTGAGAAATGTAGGAAAGTATGTCCGTTTTTCAAATAAATGCCAGCATTTGACAATGCAGATGACCCTGCCTGGTTCTACAGTATTCCATGGCTGGTGTTCTGCCATCCCTAGCTTATTGACCTGTTTCGTTGCTAAGCAGTAAAAGACATTTGCCCTACCCATCCCTCTGTACATTACTGCTATTTGCTACTTTTTCCTGGTTCTATGTGTGCGGATGTAGATGATATATTTTGGTTTTGTTATCTCAAAAGTTTAATGGCACTGTTCCAAAGAGATCAAAAACGTATTTTTTTCTTCTCTCTGGAGTTGCTCTCTTAGGAAAAAATACTGGTGTTCTACAAATTAGACTGATTCTTTTTAAGCCTTGAGATGGTCTATTGTACATGCAATTTAATATTATCCATTTGCATTCTGTATACATGAATTTTTAGTAGTTTATGATTTGTGCATTTGTGTACAACTCACACATGTAACAGGGACGCGGGTGGCACTGTGGGTTAAACCATAGAGCCTAGGATTTGCTGATCAGAAGGTCGGCGGTTTGAATCCCTGCAACGGGGTGAGCTTCCGTTGCTCGGTCCCTGCTCCTGCCAACCTAGCAGTTTGGCAGCACACCAAAAAGTGCAAGTAGATAAATAGGTACCGCTCCGGCGGGAAGGTAAACGGCATTTCCGTGTGCTGCTCTGGTTCGCCAGAAGCGGCTTAGTCATGCTGGCCACATGACCCGGAAGCTGTACGCCGGCACCCTCGGCCAATAAAGCGAGATGAGCGCCGCAACCCCAGAGTCGGCCACGATTGGACCTAATGGTCAGGGGTCCCTTTACCCTTTACACACATGTAAACAGGACTATGGTTTCAGAGATATTAGTTTTTCATTGAAGAAAAATACTTAAATGCCAAAGCAGAAGTATTTTTTAAAAATGCATTAAACCTGGATGTACTGTACTTCTTTCTTTTGTAGTACACAGGCAACACTAGAAATGGAAATCTGAACATGAAAACTGAAGGTGACAAAACAGCAGGGAAAATAAGGTGTCCTTAAAAGAGATGACTCACACAAAATTCTATAGCTGGGGAAATATTTCCCCACTAATCACTAGCAACTGATTATTAATACCAATGACTATCCAACCAGAGGAAATGTGGGGAAGCATTGCTATAAGAACACAAGACAAGCCTGCTATTTTGTAAAGCTCTCCCGCCCTGCATTCACATGAGAATGTGGTAGAACCTGATGATATACCATATATTTACATTAATACAGCTGAACCACCATGCAGTGGAAACTTTACGTGGCAAGTAATTTGTTTGTATTCAACTCACATCACGTATTATCTACTACATCAAGTGTATGTTATTTCATTTCACATATGTGGTCTTCATATATCCCCAAACATTTGGATTTTTGGTTCTATTCCACCAACAGAGCAACACAAGAGTTGTAATAAACCGAGATCAGAGATAAGCCACTACTATACTGATGGAATAGTCAACACATCCAATGTGTACCCAGACCAAGAGTGAATAAACACACACCTAGAAAACAATAAATAAAAAGCAGCAAGAAAAATGGCAAGTATGCCTAGAGTAGCCCTGGAAAAAACACCGCAGCCCATGCAATCAGGGACTGTGCCAATGCCTACATGCTGCACACACAGAGAGGCAATGGACTCACAACAGGGACACTACCATCCTGAGTCACCACATGCAAGAAAACGCAAGGCATTGCAACTTTGCCCCCAAATCCACCAGCTTCAGTGGCTCAGTCTGTAGCACATGGAGCATAATAAACAAAGCGGTGGGAGGAGAACTTGCACAAGATCTTGGCATAGCTGCCATGGAACTTGCAAGGCGAAATGCACCTGCCCAGAGCAAATCATTTTAACAACCCTACAGAGCAGTCTTCCTAAACCAGTTGCCCTCCAGATGTTCTTGACTACAAGTCCCATCAGCCTCATCTAGCAGGGCCGTCAGTCTGGGACATGGAAGTCCATCCATGTGTGGAGGGCACTAGGTTGAGGAAGGCTGCTATGAAGGAACAGCTGTGTGCAGCTTAGTCACTGCTGTTGGTCATGAGTTGGGCCTCCCTTCTGGCTTATGCGGAACAGGGTGTGGGGTAGACCCTGTGGTTGTGTGAAAACAGCTTGTAGGGAACGAGGGGAGATGCAGACTGAGAGAAACTAGCAATGGGTAGCATTTGCAGCACATAGTTCCTATTACTGGATGCACAGTAGTGAGTGGTGCCACCCAGATGCTCTTCCAATGCTCATGCTCAATGTGATCGGTGTGGGGAAGGGAGGTGAGAGACTGCATTGATGGAGTATATTACCTCCTTCCCCCAAACCAGGAGTTGTAGCGGAACACTGTGCACACAGTGGCTGTTTGCCATGCTTCCTGCAACCAGGCTGTGACCTTCCCTGCTCAAGATCAAAGAGGACTCAAGCACCTGGCCTGTGGTGGCAATGGTTGGAGTGGGATGCCTGGGCTCTGACAACAGAGGGCATGCCTTCATTTTAAAAGGTGAGTGTCTTCCGCTTTGTGTAGGAGACACTTCTTCCTGTTCTGGGAGTGGGGGGAACAACAAGATAGTTCAGCCAAAACACAGCACGGCATTCACATCTAGCAAAGAGGCAGCAGGGCAGAGAGATGGGAAACAGTTGTAGCAACTACACATTACAGCACATACTCCTGCTTCCTTTGTTTACCTGTGTGGGGTTTTCTGCCCAGGTACAAGCAGCCATGGGAGTGGAGTTGTGTGCTTGCGACCAGGTACTTGTTTGCTCTAGCCTGTGACACTCAAAGTGCTCAACTTCCTGTGTGTGCTTGTGTGTTTTGTGACCAGGCTGCTCTGTGAAAAGTGCTCCATTTATGCACAGAGTGCCCTTTCCCCACAGCTTCCCATTGCAAGGGTTGCCTCTTCTGAACAATGCCCGTGGAGCCAGAGAAGTTATATTCACCCTGTGTTGGATTTTTATTATCTGGGGGAGGTGCGCTGTGATTGGGTAGTAACATATACATCATACCCTATGGTTATTTTTATTTTATTTTATTCCCCATTTAAGTCAACAGAAGGAGAAATGATCTGCAACAGCTTTAACACTTGTGTAATGTCATTCTGCAAGTGGGGGTGTAGCTATGGATGAAAGAGATATAGAATCTGTCCCCCATCCTATTTCGGCTGCTCCATCTGTTCCTTTTGCTGACAGAATGGCTGTGCTGTGCTGGGAGGTATAGAAAGGGCTTCTGACAAATCTTAAAGGCCCTTAAGCCAGTGTTAACTCTAGCACAGGATTGCACCCTCGGTGACCAATGCACTACTATTATTTCCTTTAGCTGCTTCATTTCAGTTTCCAGCATGCACACACCCACACATTCTCCACCCCAAATTATATCTTCTGGTCACAAAAATCGTCCAAAGTGGGGAGAATCAGAGTACTTAGCTCAAGATTATTCCTTTCAACGGAGACCAGATACCCACAAGGAAGGTACAAGTAAGGCACACCACCAACACCCTTACAGTTGAAAGCACATTGTCCCTGAACACAAAGATTCAATTTCAAGTTATTTTACTGCTAGTACCCACCTTCTGTGAATCTACCTACTTTTTTTTTTTAGCTATTCAGGGCAGAGACCATCACAAGGCAACATATTCTATGAAAGCCCTCCTCTTTCACAGTTGCAGCCTATCAGCTTCATGATTTTCATTTTAAGAACGAATCATCTTTGACATTCATTATTTCCATACTACTCATGACATTCAAACCTCTATCATGCCCTTATCTTAGTCATATTGATTCAGACGATTAAACGATGGGGGTGCATAGTCTTCAAGAGAATAGCTCAAATCTACAGATCATTTTAGTTAATATCCACCCTGCCCCTGTTACTTTCTCCAGTTGTGCACTGGGGGTGAAACAAGAACTCCTCTCATTTTTTCTAAATACAACCAGAGAGGCTCCATGGATACTACTTGCATGGGTAGGATGAACAGGTGAAAGAGAGAAACGGGCACCAGCACCTTGATCAGTTATGCTGAAAAAAGAAATTTCAGCAGGTGTTGCTGGAACAGGGTAGGGGACCAGGAGAGCTGCTTAGCCTCAAGCCACAGATATATATTTTTTAAGGATGCATGTGAAAACACATGTGGAGCCACTACAGCTGCTGGGACTCAGCATATGTACTCCGAAAGCTGCTCAAGCTACCAAACAGAACTGCAAATATTTCTGTGGCTAGAGGAGGTTTGCAAGGTGACTGGTTAGTCGAAACTGTTTGTTGTTACTGCAGAGTGAAGGAGGGCAAATACTATGTTAGGTCCCTGACTCCCACCACCAAAGACTAAGGCAGAAATCACCACGCAGCAGCTATTGGTGGTTTCACCTAGTGAATTTCCTCACCATTGGCCCCGATGGTTAAGACAGTCTGCCCAAATATAAAGACCTTGGACTTAAGCCTGTCCAAATGAATAAACAAAGTTTGCCTGCTGTTCTGTTACCCAATCACTCATGTATGGAGAATTCCTTCAGGAACTCTTTGCAGTCTGCTTTAGATTTGACTATCGTAAGTTTTAGGCATTCTTAATTCTACAACTACAAACTGAAAACCAAGAACAACACAGAACATCGCAAGTTGGAGACTTTTGAGGAAGGTAAGGGGGTTACAATATTTTCTTAACGGTTAGTAGAAATTGTTTCCTGTGTTTTGTCAGACATCTTTTCTAATTTTACGTTGGGATTAATTTAATTGTATTTTTAAATTATATTATTATTTGCTATCCTATAAAACAAACTGTCAGAAAAAAGTGGCTACTATAAGGCATTTGGAAGGAGAGTGCCAGCAATTTGAGACTGCACTGCTATTGCCAAAAGCTAACCTATTTTGCTTCTCAAAGTTTCTCTTCTGTGAGTTTGGACATACAATGCGTCCCACTAGCAACAGACTGGAGCTGAAACATACAAATACTTTACAAGCCATCAAGTCTAAGGACTTTTTTTTTGCATGGTGCTGCCCTCTCATGCTACTTACATATGGGTGTTGTTTACGCAGCACAGCAAGTGGGAGAGAGACTTTCAAATGAAGCCTACAGTGTAGCCTAATACATGCAGTACAGAAGCAGGAAAAGCAAGCTACAGATTTAAGCCCTGTTTGCAAACATCCCTCCCACAACAAGACGTGACTTTTCGAGTCTACCGAGACCACTAAACACACCAGGGCATTAAAACACTTTATATTTAGGTACCAAGGAAAGGCTGTCTTGAGTACTGCAATTTAGGGGGAACAATGAATACACAATGGTCTACTCTGTATTCTGTTTCCATAATCCCAGCTGGGCAGCCTAGAGGAACCCTCCTTCCCTCCCTCCCTGCCTCTCAGTTTGTGGCTTACTCACTTCTTCTGAAAGGCCAGGAGCAGCCTAGGATCAAGAATATTCTCTTCGGGTTCCCAGCTGTTATGCCTGGAAAAGAGTAACCAGTCACAGTAAACACAACCTTCTTTTTATAAAACAAGTAGTTAACAACAGGCAAATGTCTACTGTTTTTTATTTTTTAACTTTTGAGATAAAGCATGCCCATTTTATCAAAGATACCACCACACCCTCGAGTCTAGTAGAAGTACCGTTTCATTACAATAACCCTCAGAAATGCTACAGCCCTAGCCGTACACAACCATCACACTGGCAGATTTAAAACTGAACGTGGCTATGCTCTTAGAGTGAATTGAAAAAATAATTGATTGGGAAGGTGGGAATTTTTTTTTTTGAACTGTGGGTCGTTAAGTGGGGTGAGAATTTAGCAGCACATGACAGGGTAGGTTCAATTTCCATAATGGAAAGGAGAGGAGAGCAGAAAAAGGAGTATTCGCTTGGCAAAGGGGAAACCTCAGGTGGATTATGAATAACTTGCGAACACACACACATGTATGTGCTAAGGGAGTAAAATGAGAAGTCAAGCAAGAAAAGGATGAAAGCAAACGGGGGTGGGGTGGGGTGGGGGGAAGCCTGGTTTGCAGGCGCAGCTGGCAGGAGGAGTAAACAGAGATGGTAGCCTCTTAGGTTGACAACCCTTCTCCCCAGTCTATGAGGTGGGGGTGGGGGGGAGAAGGGAGAACACACCACATGCATCAGTTGATATCTCAGGTTTCAGAAGAGAATCCATAGACAACATGGGAAGCAGTTGCAGCTTCTCTGCTGGAGCCTGGGGAATCCTAACAGCTCCCTCAGATCCTCTCCTCCGATTCCAACCCCCTGCCCCCCCCCACTACAAAAAGGGGTAGTGAAGGCGACCCATGGCATCTGGCCGTGGTTTGATTTGGCAGAGTTAACATATAACACAGGGAGAGAAGAAGTGAACAAAATCAAGGAGGTGCTGGAGAGAGAGAGAAGCTAAGGCACCAATTATGGGTAAACAAAAGAAAGTCCAGCAGGAGGAAAGGATGCCCTCCCACCCACCTCCCCGATTCTGGGGTAGGAAAGCCGGAGCCTCGCAGGGGGAAAACAACAAAAAACTAAAGTAACTTCCAAGCGTCTGGAAGCGCCGACCCGGGGGTGGTGTGGGGCAAGCGCCTCGGAGCCCCGTTTCTCCCTCTCGCTCTTTGCGCCCCCCTCCCCGCCTTGTTCCCCCCCCCCCGCCCCAAACTCAGGGGTCGCCTGGGCCCAGCATCTCCCCGCGCTCAAGCCCCGCCCCTGGACCCCCTTCAGCTCAACGGCTGGCTGGCGCTCAGCTGCTGCCTTCATTGTCCGGACTCACTTGGAAGACCAGCCTCTCCACTTCACCAAATACTCCAGCTTGCCCTGAGGAGGAGAGAAAGGAAGAAAAGAAGGCGCGGGTTAGAGCCAGAGGCGACGCTGAGGAGGCTGCTGCTCCCCGCCGGCTTGCCCGCTCCCTCGCCCGCCCGCCTGCCCACCTTGCGGAGCCGCTTGCTGAGGATGCACTCGGCTGCGAAGACCTGCTCTCCCACGCTGCTCAGCTCCTCCATGGCGCCGGCTGGCTCGGCTCGGGCTGCCGCCTGCTTCTCCCCCTCCGCTGCTTTGCTCGTAGCGGAGCCAGCGTTGTGCCGATTACAACAAGGCGAGGGGGGCCCCGGGAGCGCGCGCTGCTGCTTCTCCTCCTCCTCCTCCTTCTCCGCCGTCCTCCCTCGACTAGCAGGGCACGCGCGCGCTTCCCTCCGCCGCCAGCGCCTCACTGCCCGCTCGCCTTGGCTCCTTGGCGCACACAATGCAACGCGCGCGCAGCGGGCTCCGCCTCCCCACGCCCAGCTCAGGGGCTCCCCAAATTCCCAGCGAGCCAATGAGGAGCGGGGAAGGCGGGGCCTAAGCTGCTTCTGGCGGAGGGAAGGAGCCAAGCGGCCGGCGCTATTGTCTCACGCGGCGTTTTCCTATCCCTCCTCTGGGGATCGGACAGTTGGGTCGGAGCGCGCGGGTGGCTGGTTCCTGGAGTTTAATCCTTAGGAGGAAATAAGGCAAACGCTTCCGACAGATTTTCTTTCTTTTACTGCACCGTCCCCGGCGGACACGCTCAAGTCAGTCCCGAATAAGCGCCGGCGGCGAGGACTTCCAGGGAACTTGGTCTGAAGTTGGCCTTCGTTTTGGACCGGCGCTGCTGCGAGCAGAGCTTTCCTCGCCAGCACCTCGTCGTCTTCCAAAGGGGGCCGGAGTGGGGAGGCCGGCGCGTGAATCCCGAGGGCACCGCATGGATCGGTTTGTAGGGGCGCCCCGGAAAGGGTCCCCATCGTGACAGCCCCCTTCCTCTTTGCACAAGTCAGCCGGACCGTATCGAATGGGAAGGACAGCTGGCACCCGCCGACAAATCGTCACATAAATGGAGTTACAATGGTTTTATTAACTGATGCATTAATAAATTTGTAAATACAAAGCAGCCCCCTCCTACCATTTTCTTTTTTAAAAAAAACACCCTTCCGCATTTGGATTGAATATTTGAAAAACAGAGGTGGAAAAGGAGACCAAACTTTAGTTCGTTTGTATCCCATAAATGGCGTTGTGAAGTGCAGTGCAATACTCAGAAGTAAGTCCCATTGAGTTCAGTTGGAGTTACCTCGGGGTAACAGCGCATAGGATTGCAGCTGAAGCAAGTGAGCTTTGAGGCAGAAATTAGACCTCATTCCTGTGAGCTTTTGGGGTGATCTTACAACATGTCTCTTAGGACATGTCATCCCCATTCTGCAGTATGGGAATAAAGATGCAGACTGTCCTTACAGGACTGTTGCAAAGATTATCAAGGTGATGTCAGGGAAGCTGTTGGAAGATCCTAACAAGAAGCACTATACAAATGGGAATGGTGCTATGGTGTCAGGAGGACACTTGAAAGTAATGTGATATTTAGTCCCTTCGTTTTAACACTAAAGGATCCCCCTCCTCTGTATTCTGTCAGTCAGTTCATTGTGGTGTTTGCCTCATAAGTAAAGAGACATTTACACAACCCGAGTTTTAGTAAGATTTATCCCCACAGTGCCTGGGGAAACCCAGCCAGATTTACTTTATAAATAAAGTAAAAATAATAATTAAAAAAATTCCAAAACATCACAGCTCTACAGAACAGATTTCCCTTCCATGAGGCACCATAGCCCTGTAGGGCCTTGATTTGAGATGTTGATTGCTTGGAAAGTAATGCTAGAAAAAGACAAAATTTCAGCCACAGGAGGGAGTAGAAATGGGAGGGAAGGTCCACAGGGAAGGAGGAATTAGGTCTTTTGTAAATAACGATATGCTGTCTGACTGCAAAGAAAATATTCTTCCTGACAAGTGCCCTTTTTGAGCTTTTGGAGGAGCACACCTCAGGTAATCTTTACCCTGTGCTTTGGGAGGGGGGGGGGTAGGGAGAGAGCATCCCAGCCCAGAGAGAACTGGAGGTGGCAAAGAACCTCATCCCTCTGAAGCTCAGAAAAAGAAAGGAAGGTTGGAGAGAGAAGAGGCCATGTCTCTGGATGAATTAAGCAGACAACTGCTTTGGGCAATGCATAATGAGCAACTTCAAAGGAAATATATATTCTGCCACCTCCTGAGAAGTGGGGTGCGTTGGGGGTGGAAATCATGAGCAAGTACTTCAGTGGCCTGGTCCTGCCTTCCAGTTACCCTCATTAAGTGAATTTTAGCTGGAGCTGAATTCACGGCAGGCAGATCTGACTATTACTATTAGACATGAGATTAAGTGGAACTCCCATGTGCGGAGACAATTTAACATTGGAGCTGAATGCTGGGGACAAAACAGCAGGAGAAGGCTGTTGCCCCGTACCTTGCTTTGTAACTTCATAGAGGCATCTTGTTGCCATCTTGGGGTATTTGCCAAGTGAGCACAAGGGCAGGGCCTTCTCTGTGGTGGTGCTGCGGTTGTGCAACATCATCCCAATTATTTTTGCATTTCAGTTATTCTTGCAAGTAGCATTAACACCACCAACGTATTGTTACATGCATCCCAAGCCAGGGCCGTAGCTAAAGGGTGGCGGCGGCGGCAGGTGCTAGCTGAGGTCTCTCTAGAGGGGTGCCACTGAGGCTCCCAGCTTGCGGGGAAGGGGGAGCAGAAAAAACGGGGGGGGGGTCAATCCTCCTTCCCCTTTCTCCCTTTCTCCCTTACTGTCTTTTGAACTGTGTGTGAAAGAGAAATCCCGGAGAAGGCTGCTCTCCAAGCAAAGTTGAAAAGTGGAAGTTTTGTTGCTTTCTTCTTTTGTTTTCCTCAGCATCTCAGAGATCAATTAAAAGTGGTAAAGAGATCAGAACACCACCTCCTGCCCTTTTTGGAAACAGAAGCACTTTGGAGTATTGCTTGCTTATGTGTTCTCTCTCTGTGTGTATATTTGGATCTAAAGGACAACATGTATGTTTATACCATGTGCATACATAAAGAGCTATAAAAACCACAGACTTGGAGGGAACCCAAATATATCATCCAAATCACACCCTACTCCCATCTTATAATTCTTTAAAATGTCACCACGATCTTTCCCATCGGGCAGTTGGTGGTAGAATGGCCCAGGTAGGGTAGTCCAGGTGCAACACGCTCTGGGGTCTTCCTTGCCTTCCTCCATCTCTCTACTGAGAACCTTCCCACAGAGGAGTTGATGTTAACCCCTGTTGGAGACTTGATGCTGGATTAAATGGACCTTGCCTGAACTTTCTCATCCTAGATGAACCTGGCCTAATTTTTTGCTCAGGGAAATATGAATAGTTCCATCTTTGAAAATTCTAAAGGAACAACTTTAAAGTATTTCCATTTCAGCCTGCTTTTAATTAATTATTTTTTTGCTTTCATTAAATTCTAAGAGGGGCGTAACATAGTTTTAGGTGGATGATTATTAGGTTGGCTCAATAATAATATTATAATAATTTATTATTTATACCCCGCCCATCTGGCTGTGTTTCCCCAGCTGCTCTAGCTAGCTCCCGACAGAACACTAAAAACACGATAAAAGATCAAACATTAAAAACTTCCCTAAACAGGGCTGCTTTCAGATGTCTTCTAAAAGTCAAATAGTTGTTTATTTCCTTGACATCTGATGGGAGGGTGTTCCACAGGGCTGGTGTCACTACCAAGAAGGCCCTCTGCCTGGTTCATTAGTATTTTACGAAATTTTGTCCACTTAAAGAGAGGATATGGTGCCCTAAAACCATGTATATAAAACCAGGCCAAATGAACAGACGCTTAAGGATGATGTAAATAAAGGATTGCAAAATAAAAGTTTGTGACTTGCAATTCAGATGAGTGGAAAAGAGGAAACTTTCAAACACATGAGCTAAGATACTTTTCTTCTTCTTCTTCTGCCAGTGCTGACTCTTAACAGGGCACATGCAAGAGAGGATGATCCAGTTCACTATCATCATTTGTGCCTCTGGATAGCAGATTTGTCAATGGTACCAGTGTTAGAACATAATAAGGCAAGTGTCATTGGGGATTCAGCATTCCATGCTGAACATTGGCACCAGCTGCTCATGAATGTGATCAAATCTACAGTCTATTCAAACATACATGGGCCCAATGTATAGGAGGCAGGCAGGGAGCAATTCAGCCCAATCCTATGCATGTTTACTCAGAGGTAAATTCAATAGAGCTAACCTCCAACTAAGTGCACATAGGGTTGCTGCCTTAATGATTGATGCCTTGAGCACTGCCTCTTGATTAGTTATGTAAAGGTTTATACTACACTTTGACTTTTCTGGAAAAAAGAAGATGTAAAAAATGTCAGCATCAGGACAGTCTTTAGCGATGGGGGAAGGACAGGTTGCTTTTGTCTGAGCTTACCGCTTGCAAAGTTCTTTTAAAAATTAGTCCATGAAAGCTTATAATAAATTTGTTAGTCTTTAAGAAGCCACCAAACACTATGTTGTTCAGTAATGCAAACAGTGTAGTTCTAAGTGACTTAAGGCTTATACAAACTTAAACCAGAGCTTTTGGATTCCTAAAGCCAAAACAAAACAAAAACTCCAGAATCCTGAAAATTAGTTCTGTTGTATTGTATGTGTTTTAAAACACAAATGGCAAACATCACACAGTGGTGAGGAGGGCATGGGGTTGTTTTTTTTGGCAGGAATTTGAAGAAGCGAAGACTTTGGGGTTAGGAGAGACTGTCTAAAGTTGGAGTATGTGAGAGCACATTCAGTGGATGAATGGGGGTTTCTTGTTAAGATTTAAAAATGGTGCTATCTTACTATGAATTAATTGTTATTAAACTTTTTTATGCTTCTGCTCACAACACTTTCTTTTTAGCTGTAGTTGGCAACGCTCTTTCTTTGAAACGTCTCTGGGTGTCTTCAGTTGAACATGTCAGTATAAACTGGTTTTATTTCCAAATAAGCACTGGTCTGTTCCTTCTTTTTTGTAAAGCATATTTGAATTGCCGAATTGATCAGTTTCTAATCGTATGCAGGGCCTTCAACGGTAACTCTTCCTTGTCCACTCCTTGTAATTAAAAACCCAAGCTGTGTCACTGGGTTATACATTATTGACACTCCTCCTTTCCACTCCCAGGAGTCTCTGGGAGAAAGTCACACGCTTCAGATGTATGGTGTGTATAGAACCCTAAATGCTACTACAGTCGTACCTCGGGTTAAGTACTTAATTCATTCCAGAGGTCCGTTCTTAACCTGAAACTGTTCTTAACCTGAAGCACCACTTTAGCTAATGGGGCCTCCTGCTGCCGCCGCGCTGCCGGAGCACGATTTCTGTTCTTATCCTGAAGCAAAGTTCTTAACCTGAAGCACTATTTCTGGGTTAGCGGAGTCTGTAACCTGAAGCGTATGTAACCTGAAGCGTATGTAACCCGAGGTACCACTGTAGTTACATGCACAATGGACTCTTTCAACATTTCTAGAAAACCTGTAAAAAGTTCAGATTAATTCCTACTTTTGGTAACGGAAGGTGAGAATTCAGATGGGTCAACAACACAGCAACAGCAAGTGGTCCCGATATATTAAAGGACAACATTCATCTCTCAGTCAGAAGGCAATACAGAGTAAAGTAAAGTCCTGAAAGACACCCAGATGTCAGCTGGACATTACAGCAAAGCTAATAAATCAGTATAATTGGGTGGCCAAGGACAAAGGCTATAGCAGACTTCAGTGTTAAACAAGTAGGCATCTAGGTTTCCCCATATTATGTTCACGGATGCCAGAGGTGTGTGTCCTTCCCAATCTACTCCTGGATCCAGCACAGATTCAATTCCTGGAATAGCTAAACTAACTTCCTAGTGAAATAATGACCCTTGTAAGTATGGGCCATTAAGGTAGCAAAGGAAGTGGCTCTGTGCCAGATGTCAATGGCTGGACCCCCCCCCCCCCTCAATTTGCTGGTAGTTTGAAAGACAAAAGGCCAACATTTAGAGTTGTTGCTATGGGAGAAGCAAGGCCTCCTTGAGGTGCTAATGCTGTGAGGCCCTCCGTCATAGGCTCAGATTGTATATACAGTATGTGTTAATAACCATATAAAGACACCACAGTCTCTGTTGTTCCTCATTTTGAGGAAACTGAACTCTGGGTAAGCACCTGGAATTCCTGGAATCTTGCACTGCTTGGAGATTGGGGTGGCATGCAACACTACTTTATATTTTGGGAAATGTTTTGTCCATTTGTTCTCAATAGGTTTGGCCGCCTCTCAATATATGGTTGCCAAACTCGGCACAAGGGTTCCTGAGGTGAGGGTGGCAGTTTTAATCAATGTTGGGACCTGGGGCGTAATTTAGACTCAAGAGCAGACCAAAATATCACTTTAAAGTGACTTTGCCTGGTTTTTGGCGTAGTTTCATCTCCCTCTTGAAACGACACCACCAAACAGCACAAGGGTTTCTGAGATGGGGGCAGTGGGCTTTGTCATCATTTGGACCACGAGGTGACATCTTGAATCAAAATGGCAGACTGAAATATCACTGTGGCATGACACTGTCAGTTTTTTGGTATAGGTCTGGCTGTCTCTCAAGGTATCATTGCAAAATTTGGCATGAGGATTCCCAAAGGAGGTGTGGTGGTTTTGATTCATTGCTGTTTTGATGCCAGATGCCATTTTGAATTGAGATGGTGGACCAAAATGTGATTTTGGCGGCTCCAACCTCACAAATTACACTATCCATTTAAAAATCACAATGTTTTTTGGTTTCCACAAATTCCTGGGCAAGTCTTTCCTCCCCCATGTTAACTGAAATAGGTCATTGGAGGTTGCAATTTCCATCCAAGACAACTAAAGAGTAATAGTTGGCATTGGTCCTAGAACAGATTTAAACATATTGCAAAATCCATAGTACGGCACCCAGAATGGCACAAACGAGTGAGCAAGCTTTTGAATTCTCCAGAACTCTTCTTGAGAAACGTGGGGCAGAAGAGACAAACTGGTTTGCTGTTAAAGCCATGAAGTCTGCAAGAGATAGCAGACTTGATTAGAGTTTTCTAGATACTATGCAGGTTTCAGGTAACACCTAGGGTAGGGATGAATGAGGAAACAACATGGGCAATTCACCATTTTTCAAAACATAAAATCCATCAGTTCTTTAGATCTATGTCCAGCCTTAAGAGAGAAACACAGGCTCCGCATGGAAGAGAACAGCAAGAAATAGATGCACAGCAATTTTAATGTTGGTGAAGCCACAGAGATGAATTTTTGGTGGGGTAGGACAAAGTCAACAGAAGCCAAATCAGGTAGTTTTATCTAGCTGTTGGAGGGGATGTATCCTCAGAATAAAGTCCCATAATTATTCTGATATGAAATGATTTCCCTCCAGTTTAGCGTTGCCCTCTTGAGCAGGTAAATTTAGCATTCTCCGAAGTCACAGAAAAAGCAAAGATAGCTTTTTTGACCCTTAAGGGGAAACCCCAAAATCCATTGTAGGGCAATAGCTTTATGCCACACAATATAGGGAGCAAGCATTTGAGTTCTTTTAGTCAGTTAGCCAAGACTTCTCTAATGCAGTGGGGGCAGGGGACTTTCCCAGTCAAGGACTGCATTCCCTGGAGGTGGCTGCACTGGTAATCGATCGGGGGTTGCATGCTATTGGCAAGCAGAGCCGCCCTTTTTCCCTCTTGCTTCCTGCCACTCCCTTGTCTCTCCTGCTCCAGAGGTCTGAGACGATTGCTTGCAGAGAGCTTTTGAAATCAGGCTGAGGGCCAAGGGTTGCCTACCACCTCCCTACCCTAAGGGAAAGTGAGAGAGCTTTGCAAGCCAATGTACATGATCACCCACTCATTCCCTTTCAGGTACCCTACTCTGGTGGTCTTACAGAAAACTGGAACCTTCTCCGTTTTCAATGGGGGAATTGACAAGCTGGCCTTGTGTTCACACACGGCTGAGTAAGCTAGAATGGTTCTCCTTGGGTCCCTGTTTTACCCTCTGACTACAGGGCCTCCAAGTCTAGGGAAGAATAAGAGGAGTCAGTCAGCTGAGCCTCCAGGCCTGGCAGGGGGAATTTCTGATTGTTTCCTTGCTCAGCAACCATGGAGCGCCTTGGGCATTTTCAAAATGAGATCCTGACTCATCTAGACAGGGCCTCCCCATTCCACTTCTTACCCAGGTATGCCAGAAATCCTTGGAATGTTTTATGCTGTATGTCGCAGAAGGCAAAACGATGTAAAATTTTCAAGTAGCTAGGCTTGGAGTATACTTTGCGGGGAAAGGAAAACATGACATTTGGACATGTGGTATGGAATTAATTATGCTCCTTAACTGCAGCACCAGTCTCTATGCCCCTTGGCTATCACAGCCATTAAGTGCTTTTCTCTGTCTACTCAATGGGGTCGCTGTCTTTCCCCCTCTCTGTGGGGCTCAGGGAATAGGGGGTGGGGCAGGTGCTACAGATTGGTTCCCCCACTCTTAGAGGTCAGGGGCATACATTTATGTATGGCCTCCTGTCATGTGAGAAGCTCATCTTAGGAGGCTGAAAGTCAGCTGCTTCACCAACCCTTTCCCATCTCGCTGCCAAGCTTCTGGCATCTCAGGATGTGTGGGAATGCTCCCCACAGCCCCAGCTTGGGGAAGTGGAGAACAGAAGAACTGTTTTCTTCCACATGCATTAAGGATTGCATCAGAGTTTCTTCTCCCAAGTTACCCCACTGCCAGACGTGAAGCAGGGGGTAACCAGAGAAAGGGCCTCTTTGGTGGTAGCACCTCTTGATGGAATTACCTCCCCAGGTACCCACAATTAGGCTTCAGGTACCAAGTTAAGATTTATTTACTTTTTAAGTAAATTGAATTCCAGGTAAGTGTGTATAGGGCTGCCGTCTTATTTTTGTTGCTTTTAAATGAATGCGTTTATTAAAAAGTATTTTGCTAGTTTTGTTATTGTTACTGCTTTGGAAATTTTATTTAGCTGACTATTTAGGCAATACAGTGGTACCTCGGGCTACAGACGCTTCAGGTTACAGACGCTTCAGGTTACAGACTCTGCTAACCTAGCATGCAGCCTTTCCGTTGCTCCCCGACCTGCTCTTTGGGTCGAGCAGCTCTGGGGTAGCCTGCGAAGCCTCCGCAGGGCAGCGGGGAGCCTTCATCCCACTGCCCTGGGGAGGCTTCGCGTGGCTATCCCTGGCTTTTGTGGGAGGTGGGGTAAGGGACAGAGCGAGGCTCTCTCATTTCCCCCACCTCCCGCAAAAGCCCCCCAAAGCTGCATATTTCCCCCCCTTGAATTCCCCCCCCCCCAAAAAAATGTAGGTGCGCCTTATGGTCAGGTGCGCCTTATGGAGTGAAAAACACGGTATGTCAGGCTTCCTCAAACTCGGCCCTCTGGATGTTTTTGGTCTATAACTCCCATGATTCCTAGCTAACAGGACCAGTGGTCAGGGATGATGGGAACTGTAGCTTCAAAACATCTGGAGGGCTGAGTTTGAGGAAACCTGATTTATGTGGTCATAGGGAAGGACTTTCTGCCATGGCCCTTCTAGGAACTGGAACCAATGTTTATCAGGAAGTAGCTCCACCCACATGGTTCCACCCACAAGGCTTTGGTCATCCAGTGTTATCAATCTCTGGGTCTTACTTCTTGGAGGTACTTGTTAAAATGGTCCTGGTTGGAGGGGTGTAAAAGCAATAGATGAATCAAAGAATTGTAGAGTTGGAAGGGACCCTGAGGACCATCTAGTCCAGAGGTAGTCAACCTTTTTATACCTACCGCCCACTAATGCATCTTTCTTGATGGTAAAATTTCCTTACAGCCCACCAGTGCTCGATGGAAGGAGGATTCAGCTTGTGCCATAGAACCTCCTACCGCCCACCTAGAATCCTGAAACGCCCACTAGTGGGTGGTAGGGACCAGGTTGACAACCTCTGATCTAGTGCAACCCCCTGCAATGCAGAAATATTTAGTTGTCCTATACTGTACAGGGATCAAACCTGCAACCTTGGTGTTATCAACACCACGTTCTAATCAAGTAGAGATTGTTTATAGAGAAAAGGCCAGATGATTTTGCTTCCTTTAGTATATTTTCACAGTGCAAGCATAACCTTGTTTACTCAGAAGTAAACCCTATTGAATTCAGTGGGGATTACTCCCAGGTAAGTAGGTTAAGGAGTTAAGCCTTAGTGTTTTTTCCTCTGTAATAAGGAATTACTGAGATTATCTTCTTTGATAGTCAAAATAATTTCTTCCATTTAATTCCAGCTTTAATTTTAAGCGCTGAAATTGGAGTGTTCCAGATTGCAGCTCATGAAAAATGTAGACCTGCTACATTCATGTCCTTCACCAGCCCAGCGCAATGAGTACATATTTTTAATTTATTACTTAGCTGTGTATTTATTCCCCACTCTCCCCTTCAGTCTGGAAGGTTTTTATAGCAGTATACAATGATGTTTAAAATCCATAATAACATCAATTTTGAAAGGGAAAAAATAAATAAAATACAGCAGACAAGATAACCAGGAAGAAGCAGAATTAAACAAATCTAATAGGCCTAGGCAAGGGCATTTCCAAAGCCCACGACACAAATATGAATAAAAATTGTATATGCTAACTTGTATGTTCAGTTGCAAACTTAGGCTTACTTTCAGAGGGGAACATATTTTAGCTCTTGCTGTCAGGGCTCACATGGTGAGTTATGGGCGCTGATGTAATATTCTGGCCCCAGTACACTGCATGTGGATTTTGCAATCTTTTGGCAAAATCTGCTGCTTACGTACATGGTAAAACTAAGTCAAGTCTTTTCTAAAATCTAGCAAGACTCTCCCTACACATTGCACTATCCCTACCCATGTCCAGCTATTGCACATGCCTTCGGGAAAATTAAAACAGTGGGTAGTTGGGTCTCACTGGCATTGTGCTTTGCAGGGTGACCAGGCACACTTACGTGTTACCCAGCATGACACACCCAGGACTTGGACCCCCTGGACCACCCTAACAGTAGCCCTATCCTTGGAAAATTTGGTGCTAGAAGTACATTAGTCTGTGCCAGGGACCTTTTCCAGACTACTGTATTTAAATAAATATTATAGCATGGTGAACTCGTGAGCAGGATTTGAACTATGAGCAACAGAAGTAACCAGATTATAATATTGTGGTTATTAATTTAATAGAAGATAGGTGCAGCGGGTGGCGCTGTGGTCTAAGCCACACAGCCTAGGACTTGCTGATCAGAAGGTTGGCAGTTCAAATCCCCGCAACGGGGTGAGCTCCCGCTGTTTGGTCCCAGCTCCTGCCCACCTAGCAGTTTGAAAGCACGTCAAAGTGCAAGTAGATAAATAGGTACCGCTCCGGCGGGAAGGTAAACGGCGTTTCCGTGCACTGCTCTGGTTCGCCAGAAGCGGCTTAGTCATGCTGGCCACATGACCTGGAAGCTGTACGCCGGCACCCTCGGCCAATAAAGTGAGATGAGCGCCGCAACCCCAGAGTCGGCCACGACTGGACCTAATGGTCAGGGGCCCCTTTACCTTTACTTTAGGTGCAGCAGAAGGGGAGAAACAACAACTCCATGGAAAACCTTGTGGGCAGTCCATAAAAATAGGAGAAAAGAAGAAATTGTATTTTGATCACACATGTTAAAAATGCTGAAACTTAATAGAACATAATTCACAACAAAAGTCTCTCCAGGGAGGAGATAATTCCAGCCCTGTGTTTCTACTGCTGCAAAGGACCGCTTTGCCCTCTCTACCTGTGTGGTGGTGATGGAAAATCTGGAGAAGTGCTTCTAAGTCAGATCTAGTGGCGTAGCGTGGGGGGTGCAGGGGGGGCCAGCCGCACTGGGCGCAACATCTGGGGGTTAGGGTTAGGGGGTGCAAATCCATGGGTTAGGGGGCACAAATCCACGAGTTAGGGGGCACAAATTACTTGCCTTGCCCCGGGTGCTGACAACCCACGCTACGCCACTGGTCAGATCTGAACGTGTTGGTGGGCTCATGTGGAAGAAGGTGTCCCTTAAGGTAGGTTGCTCCTAAGGGGCTTCCCAGCTTAAAACAGGTATTGAATGTAAAGTAGTATAAGTCCATGAATATGTTCCATAATGCCCAGTAATGTGGTAGGAAAATACGACTGCCATATATATACACACCTGTAAATGGCATGGAGTCATTTGCCAGCAGAATGTCAAAATCTGAATGTGCCTTAACATTTTTTTTAAACCCTGTGTGCACGTCTGGCTTTAGCATCTCCATCAGTCAGCTGTCCAGAGACCCTTCTTGTTCCCCAGAGGCTTTTGGGTTACCATAGGAACACCTGGAACAACCCCCAAGCTGGTCCCTTGACAGGCCGCTTTTCTGGACTTTGCAGTCCAGCTCCTTGGTCAGCGAAGACCCCCCGGGCAGCAAATGTCTTTCCAGCGCAGGAGAGAGAAAGGGAAGCAAATGGTGTGGAAATGCGTAGCAAATTGGGTTGCAATGTAACACAGGCCTCTCCCTGCTGTGCTGTGCGATTCCTCTTTGCCCTGGAGGCAGGGCAGGCAGATGGGGAACCAATCATTCTGGAAAGGAGAAAACAAGAATGGCCTTGCCAAACATTTCTAGGGGGGAAGAAACACCAGCTGAACCCAGAACTTTTTAAAATATATATTTTTTAACCCAGAACTCTTCTAGCATGTTCTGGTCTGTTTTGCTTGGGAAACGCTGCTTTAAAAATGGGTCGTTGCTGTGCTGGGAGTTCTCTGCAGTGTGTATCCTTCAGGGTTCTCTCAGGAACTTTGCATGTGATCCTTTTGGAGGAGGGAGGAAGCATGATTTTCCAGGGTGCTAATGCCTGGTGGGTTTTTGTGGTATACAACACCTTGAACAGTGAGGGAAGCGAGCTTCTTGGCTAGCTAGTGGCAAGTGAGCTACAAAGGCTGAATACCTAAAGAGCTACAGAAAAGAACCCCAAACATGATCAATGAGGAGGGAATTGTGGGAATGTTCAGGGATGCAGGAGAGGATATATTGTTTGATTATAGCCTTTCCAACTTGTGTAAACAAGTTCACAATTTAGCAGAGTAACATTTTCCTTTTTAAACTCACAGCGGATGCGTTTGCTCAGGCTCACTAAAGCCTCTATAATAACTGTCCTAGTATTTTCCCTTTTATTCCCTTATAAAAGATAAGACACGACACAGTCTTCTATAAAAGTATAAAAGAGTTTACTCACTCACATTCTGTTCACAATCGGATCCCAGAAGGCAGACTTATCTTAGAAAAGTAACATACACTTGAAAACTATCCCATAAAGAGACAGTCCTTTTGTTCTCTCTTGGCTGGAGGCAAAGAGAGCATCTTTGGCTAAGCAGATGTTGTTTCTTCGACGAAAGTAGTCAGAGAGAGAGATGGCTGCCCTGCCCTGTGCTTTTGTCATTACCTGCACAGGTGAGGCCACGTCCACCTCTGGTCACATGTAGATGAAGTCTGTCCCAGCCCAGAAGGAAACAGGAAGTTTACCTGCTGGTTGGACAAACATTCCTCCTCATGTGTAAACATGTTCACTCTAGGAATGTTGTACTTGACTGCTCTTGTGTTTCACACCCCACGGGAATGCCCCACCTGTTCTGTCCCCACACCTAAACAGAACCTGGGAAGGTTTTTATATGGTCCAGTGGTTGACTGGTACATGCCTATGCCAATAGAATCACAGAAATGTGTGGTTGGAATCGTTCTGATGTGTTGCATTACACAATTGTACTTTGAAACTTGTGCCGTTTTAGATTCCTGTCACCACATGCAATGAAGCTTGCATGACAGCCATTTGAGATTTGACAGTTCTCTTGTTGTAATTTAGCAATAGTCGTTACATTTTTGGTTGGGACAGGAGTAAGGAAGCCATGTGGTTCACAATACACATGTCTACAGCTTGCTCTTTTCCCCACCCAAGTCTTTTCTATCACCTTCCTCCTGCTTGGCCAAGACTGACTTGCAATACCTCCCCCCACCCCCACGATAAACTTTGGATTTCAAGGCACTTGTAACATAGACTTTTAGATGAATTTCTCAGGGAAGAGACTCTGTCTGGCAGGGTTGCGAACTCCTCACTCAGCCCGTTTATCAGCGGTTCGATCAGTGTTGGTTGCCAGGTAATCTCATATAACTCCCCAGCATGAAAAGCTTCTTGTATATCAAGCTGCTGTTAAAGGTAGGTCAAACTGTTTGGTTGGCTGCAGCTGTCCCCCCCCTGCCCCCCCGGTCAGTTAGCAACCCTCCAGGTAGGGTGGCCAGGTGGAAAAGAAGAGAGAGGTCTCCTGCACCTTTAATAGTTGCGTAGAAGGGGCATTTTCCAACAGGGCTTACTTAAACTCCCGTTTTCTACACAACTATAACACTGGGGAACAATATTTTTTTCCCCATTTTCTCTTGCATGAGATTTTTCAACTGTTCTTATATGTTCTTTCAATGCTGATTTCGTGTACATGGTATAGTTATCTTTCAATTTCCGACTTTTGCTGATATGTCATATTTACACTGGGGATAAGTGGACACTGACACGTTGATCTACCCTAACCACATGGTAATTATTGTTTTGCAAACTTGATTTTTCTTTATTTTTATAGTTTTGTAACCTAAATATTTGTATTTTTCAGATCGGACCATGGCTTCTTCTTCAATTACAAAAATGTGTAATTTAATTTAATTTTAATTAATGTGTAATTTAAGGTGCAGGAGTCCCCTCTCATCTTTAATTTAAGGTGTATGGGTCCTCTCTCATCTTTCACCTACAGGCCAGCTGAACAGACCCATTCCCCCTGTTTTCTTGAACTAATCCCAATTATGTTCTATTTGGGTTTCTCCTTTTTATTTTGTATGTGTAGAAAGTTTTATGAACCCCCTTCCACCTGGGACTGCAATCCAGTAAAGTCATTCCCACTGAGCTATATTTTGAGTAGATAGGTACAGGATTGTGCTGCTATTTCAATTATATATCCATTGTTTTGGTTGTATTCCTGTCTTTTGCTTCTTTATATTTTGTGAGACTAACTGGGTACTCTTGATCCAACAAAATTCTGTATACTTTTGTTCATACAAAATCTATTGTCATAATTATAGGCTTGGAATGTCCATTCTGAATTCGTCCCATTCCATTTCCCCCCAATTCAGTACATCTACAGTAAAACCTCTTTGTGGTACATATATAATACAGGCAAACGCTAATCTGAAATAAAAGGTCAAAACCAGGACCTCTGTTTCAGAACTGGCATTTCAATTAAATAACCACACCTTGAATACCATATGTCATTCTTGTTGTTTTTATGTTAAAGATGAAGGACTGCACAGGAAAGGGTGAAACCCTAGGAGGGAAAAGGGGTAAGGATCTTCCATCTTTATATGATCAGTGACTAAAGGGAAAATAACCCATTGGAAAATACGATATATGTGAGGCTGGCCATGAATTATGTGGAGAAAGGGGCCTATGTTATCCTTATTGTGGGAAGAAAAAGAGTGAACATCTCATATTTGGCATTTTTTAAAAATAAAAAAATGTTACATTCATGCCCTTTCTTCTATGGAAATCAATGAAACATACATAGAGTTCCCAGATAGTATATACTATCAGGAAGTGACCAGTCTCAGCCTTGCTTAGCTTCAGAACGATATGAAAATTCAGCATGTAATGTTAGATCTTGGCTAACATTAAGACTCATTTCACATACGCAGGTCACTGTTCCTGATGCTGTGGTCAGCAAGTGAACAGTGTTTGTCTTTGAGACAGCCCATAGCTGGTCTGGTAGGGTGATCTTAGATGGCTGACTGCTGGTCGTGACTTGGGTGTGACAGAGTAAGCAGATGGTGGCATCCTTTGTAGGGGACATTGTCAAAGACTAGTCACTGGGCTGACTGGCTGCCAGTTTGACCTTACCTAGCAATGGGCGTACAAGTTAGCCTGGGATCCGCATCTGAAGGACCAGCTGCTTTATAATGATGAAGCATGTCATTTAGTTACAGCTGAGCCAAAATTCCTCAGAAGGTGTTTTTCGTGAGAAAAGTTGATGTGTTTTTTTTCTTTTGCTCACCCTGCTTTGAAACCACTTTGTAGAATATCCTCCGAGTATTTTTTCCACTTTGGGCTGGCCTCAGTTCCCTTGCCCCCTGGCAAACAACATGAAATGACAGTAGACCCAGGGCATTGTGGAAGCTGCAAAATGGTAGCCAGGCAGCTGACGCAATTTCTGCTGCCACTTTCAAAGCTAGCAAAAAACAAATCTTTTGGCAGGAATAATAATAAAAATAATGAAGCTGTGGTAGTGCTTTGCTAATGGTGAGCCCTCCCCCTTGAGAAACTTTTGGATCATTTTTCCTTCCCCTGGTTGGTGAAATGTCCCCCCCCCAAAAAAAAAAAATTTCTCTGCGCACAATTAAGGAGAAGCTTTTCGAGAGTTTACATTTAGCTGCCTCCCTCTAGTTTGGTAGGTGGCTTCGTGCATATGGGTGACGATGACTTACCTAAGATGTAGGCACAGCTGAGAAACTTATTGAAGCCGTTTCAGTTTCAACGGCCAGTCAGATTGTCTGTTAACAATTAACATTATTCTGCAACAAGTGATAGTAACTGGCTCTGTGTGTGCACAGCTACCACAGTCCCTTTGGAAGGAGGCCAAGAGACTGTGGGAGGCATGCAGATGTGCAGTTCTTTTTGCTCTGGACAATCTTCGGTTTTCAGTGCGGGGGGTGGCAGCTGGGAATGTTTTAACCCTTCTAGGTTTGCAGCAGCTTCATAGCACAGCAAACACAGGGACTTCTCTTAAATCATATCAATGGGTCCCGGTGTTCGATCTGAGTTGCATTTCTGACTTATCTTTAGGGAGAGACATTCCAGTGTATTAACCAGATGGATTGCACCAATGTTCCCTCTGTGCTAAGAGTGTAAATAGCAGCGCTGGACTCCCAGGGCTACAGTGCCAACTGGAGACAGTTGGACGTTTCAGCAATATGCCGTTTGACTCTAACCCTTTCCCCAGCCTGTTCTGACCCCACAGCTGCAAAAGCCTTACCCAAGGGGTTTGAAATGCAGTTGCGGCCAAGTTAATAGCAACACAGCTTGGGAGACACCACCTGCCTGTGAATGGTATTGCAGAATATGGTTGTGTTGCAATGTAGGAGTGAGGGAGAGCGCCACAGTCCAAAGACGATCAAGAGGTCACACTTCATCCCAGGAAACATTGCACAACACGGCATGTAGGAAATTGTGAAACTGTTAAAAATAGCTCAGTGTTTTCCTCTGTACTAAGAATACAATTAGCTATGCTCCACCCCTGGATTTTTCTATTTCTAGTTCCTAACACCTTTAAAAAGTTGTTCTTACTGCCAGGAGTTGCTGGCACAAGCTCCTTTGATATTGGTGCAAGAGCATAGCTTGTGTTTTCTGGAAGGAATATATAGCTCTAATCAAGGGATGTGCTTGCATTCATGCCATCAGCACTGAAAGCCTTCCATAGGGAATGGGCCTGATTAAAATCCATCTACAAAGCAGCACCTCTGAGCTGTGATAAACCAATTAATTAATTGCATTGATCAATGCTTTCAGTCATATGGTCAAGCGATCCATTCCCCTGGGGTTTGCTTCTAGCTTTTGGCAGTTGCTGTTATAGGATGCGATTGCATTTAAAATGACATCTGCACTTATAAATTGCAAATTCAGATCCATATTTTTGATTCTGTTCTGAATTTTCATACGCGAATGCATTGGTTTTTGTTTGTTTCTTTTTACCTGTATCCCATCCAAAGTTTCGTGATGATGTTATTCATTACATGATTATATGAGATCCTAGATTATTTTAATACATGGTGACCTAATGTTTCCTTTATTGTATCAAAAGCTGCACAAGTATTGAAGTACAACAAAGGAAGGATAATTTAAAATTACAAAGTAACACATGACAAGGGAATTAATAACCAAGTGTGAATGAGGCGCTTAGGCACCCTAAGACTGCTGCAGTTTGCAATGGGTATAGATTCACACTGGAATAGATTCACTAAGGCCGATGCGCTACTCAAATACTGTTCCTGCATTTGAACATTCTTGAAATGTCAACTATTGTTAGGTTGCCTACCTTGGCATTTTTTGCATGGTGGTTATATTGTTTGGATTTAAGCATGTCCCTTCCAAAGCCAAATGTCTCAGAAAAAAAGCTTGTAATCCTAAACACACTTAGGAAGTTACAGTGCAATCCTAGCCATGTCTACTCAGAAGTCGGTCCTATTGAATAGTGTTTACACCCTGGCCATTGAGATTAGGATTGAGCTCAGGCTTCTAAACCTGTTTAGAGTTGTACACTGTCAGAGACTGACAACCAGGAATCAGGCATTGGGATTGAGGGCGAACAGGATTTAGTGGCTACTAAATCCAGAGGAGGAGAGCCTGGCTGTTCTCTCCTTTGCCTATTTTTTACTGTACCCATTTTACCACATGAAAGTAGGATAGATTACAACCTGTTTTTACAGAGAACCTCAGCAGCAGCAAGGAATTGCCAAGGTGGCAAAGATTTGCTAATGTGTTTATATTACAATTATAGTTCAGTCTCAGTGGGCAAAGTCTACATTCTTATTTTGTCTGCAAGAGCATGTTGGTGATAGAAACTGAACTCTACTGGGCTGGCAGATACCTACTCATAGGTTTTAATTTAAACAGTTTCTCCTTACATCTTACACCAAACCATGCATTCCAGCTTGATTATATGTGCATTTTTTGTCATGGTGTTAGGAAACACTCCATTTGCAGCTATGGAAAGCTTTTTTTTTCCCCTTTCACAAAATAAAATAAAAAGTATAGCCTTGAATATTATTCCCAGGCCTGGCTTCAGGAGCTGGCAGGACTTCCAAGACCTGCACAGATAGCCACTGCCAATCCCAGGAACTTCCTGGCTCTTTTGCTCCTTCTCATTGCTGCCTTGTTCACCTATCCTCTTTTGGTGAGAGGCAGAGGAGCAAGAAGGGGAGTAACTTGCACACTCCATGTTCTCTGTCTTTCTGTCTGGAAGGTGGTGCTGACTGAGACAACCACATGGGGATAGCAATGGCCATGAAGAAGATGTGATCCCACTCAGGGAGTGGGGCCCACTGAGAGGATCTTAACCAAGGTCTGCCTAAGGTCCACCCAAAACCAGAAACTACCACTGATATGTGTGTGTCTGTCTGTCTGTCTGTCTGTCTGTCTGTCTGTCTCTCTCTCTCTCTCTCTCTCTCTCTCTCTCTCTCTGTGTGTGTGTGTGTGTGTGTGAGAGAGAGAGAGAGAGAGAGAAACCAGTCAGATGCATGCCTGCCTTGCTGTCCAATAACAGGTTTCCGAGCATCTGCCCCAGAGGCAGTTTAATAATTTGTGTGGAGAGCCAGTGTGGTGCAGTGGTTAAGAGCGTTAGACTCGTAATCTGGGGAACCGGGTTCACTTCCCCGCTCCTCCACATGCAGCTGCTGGGTGACCTTGGGCCAGTCACACTTCCTTGAAGTCTCTCAGCCCCACTCACCTCACAGAGTGTTTGTTGTGGGGGAGGAAGGGAAAGGAGAATGTTAGCCACTTTGAGACTCCTTCAGGTAGTGATAAAGCGGGATATCAAATCCAAAAAACTCTTCTTCTCAAGGTGCTGCAAGGCATGTTGGGAACCCTACAGGGAACCAGGCAGAGGGCCTTCTCAGTAGTGGCGCCCGCCCTGTGGAACGCCCCCCCCATCAGATGTCAAAGAGATAAACTACTACCTGACATTTAGAAAACATCTGAAGGCAGCCCTGTTTAGGGAAGTTTTTAATGTGTGACATTTTAATGTATTTTTAATCTTTGTTGGAAGCAGCCCAGAGTGGCTGGGGAAACCCAGCCAGATGGGCGGGGGGGGGGGATAAATTATTATTATTATTATTATTATTATTAGGCCTAAAAAGGCTGCTTCTTGAGTGTTACATTAAACAGCCCAGCGACCAAGTCTGGTAAGTAGAGTGAGGTCGCAGCAGCTGATCTTGCGTGTCACCGAAAGGCAGCAGATTGGCATTTAATTTATTATGCTGAATTGTGTTTTTATTTTTTACTCCCAGGGAGAAGCATTTGCGAGATTTTCTCAGCTGCCAACATAACATGGCCTGCCTTGGCTATGGTGCACCTTCCCTTTGGGGAGGGGGCATCGATCGATGTTTTGCTTCACGCATGGTTTATGTTTAATATAGAGTAAGCTATTTGCTGTATTAGGCATGTAAAATGTGAGTATCCCCTCTTTCTTATCAACTGCGACAGATTATTAATGTTTGCCCTGACTTGTTGAAAATAGTGGGAGACACACACATATATCTGGCTTGGTTGTAGAACAGCCTCTCCCCCCCCCGCCCCCCACCCCTTGCAACAGGTTCCCAAGCCAAACATTTCCTTCCTGCTCTAGTGGAGAGCACGTCTCTTGTTTCATCTCATTAGTGGGAGAAGTCCACCACCGGTGAGCACAGCCGGAACTGGTTGCTATGGCAACACATGTTTATTGAGCTCCTGAGATATGAGGTACTAGGCTGGGGAGAGGCACTCTCAAACATTGGGGGGGGGGGTGATGGAGGGCTGCACTGCGTGGTCCGTGGAGCCAATGGTGTCACTGAAGGATGTATGAAGGGGCCGGAGCTGGCCCCGTACCTAGGGCCATTCGCTGAGGCTGAAAGGGCTGGGATTTGGTTTCTTCCTGTGCAGGCCCGACAGTGTTTGAAGCGGATGTGCATTGCCAGTTACAATGCATATGATGTTGTGGGGTGTGAGATGGAATGCAGGCTTCCCCAACCTGGTGCCCTCCCAAGTGTTTCGGGTGAAAATTCCCATCAGCCCTCACCAGCAAGATACTGCTGCCCGGGGTTGATATGAGGCTGTGGCTTCCTTTTTCACACTGTTGTTCCAGCTGCAGAGACAGGCTTGGAAGCTTGAAGGACTGAACAGGACAGGCCGTAGGGGTGGCAACTTGAATAATATATTGGGAGGGGGCAGGTAAGCTCCAGCCCACATAATTATCACATGATGTGGCGCACACATTTGAGTGGCAATGCCCATCAACTTTGGCAGGCAGCCCCCTCGAATATTTTATCGGGCTGGAGTTGGGGGGCTGAAGGGACCTTGGCCCCCAGGAATTGGCTCCAATGGGACAGGGAGAGCAATGTCTGGCAAAATCTTCAGAAGCAGGCTGTATGGGGACAGGGCTTCGGTGCCGTGTAGAACTCCTAGGGACAGCTTTTGCAACACTAGGCTCGTGCATGGGGCTTTCATATTAAAAGTTTAAATCAGCGGATACTTGACAGTATGATAATTAGTCAAAGATAAGCCTCTTTCATTTAAACAGAAGGCATGTGCCCTTAACAGCTGCATAACAGGCAGAAATACAACAGGTAAACCCCTCAACTGGAGATGCAGTGATGGGAAACCTGCGCAATGTTTTCTGCCTATTATACAGCTATTAATGACATAGGGTTTCTTGAAAAAGATGAAAAAGATACAGATCTTAAATATAAATTGCATGAAAGGTCCAAGAGTGGTTGTGGGCGAGTCAGAATCCTTGGTCATCCCCTTACATATGTTAATGCTCCCTTTTGATCTCTTCTCTACTTCTCAAAGTGGTCTGTAAGCCATCCCTTTGCCCTGCTGTTCAATATTCCTTGATCTTGCAGGGATCTGCCGCTTCCTGCAGACTGTTCATATCTGAAAATAATCTTTCTTTCTTCAGGTGACAAGAGAATCCCAAATTGCTCGAAAGGCTTTGCAATGCATATACGTTACCAGAATGTGTAGAACAGATGGAGCTGAAACATCAGCTCATGCGGCCAAGGGCAGGAATTAGGAATCAAAGCCCAACCAAGTATTGGCCGCTAACAATACAATCACAGTAGCAGAGTTGGACAATGCAGCAAGTGGGCTTTCCAAGGAGGTCTGGGATTGTTCCAGGACGGGAGAGAGGCTTTCAGATGGCTATTTTAAGATGAATGTAACTGGAGAACAAAGGCACTCTTGACGGTCCAGAACATAACAAAATTGTAGACTGCGAGCATCCAAGAGTGCAAGACCTTAAAAAAAGAAAAGAACACAATTCCACCAGAACCTTATGTTTGTTCTTAATGAGAGAAATGACAGGCAGTGTGACAGGTTATATTTACTCTCTCCCGCAGATGTCTGTGTAGGAAAGACAAAGTAAAGGGGGTGCATTCATTTAGTGTATAGTTAAAACGGGGTAAAAAGCTGCCCTCCCTGCAGTGGTTCTGGAGTTACAGCTATGTAAAATGAGGGAAAGGTCTTCCACTCACCTTAGTAATGTCCCAAATGACACCTTTTTCCTCCTCTCTCCTAAAGAAGTTGATGATAATGGTTTATTCTTTCTAATGTGGTCATTGAAAGGAATTGTAACTGGGCACACAGTTGAGGTGGCAGTAGAACTTGTCCCATCCCCTCCAACTGAGATTAACAGGTGCAAGTTTTGCCCAGACCTCAGTTATTTCCGCAGCTCCAGCCCTATAGGCATCTCCCATAGAAGTCCAGCAGTGCAGAACCAGTGAATTTGGACACTGGAGTGAGCGAGGAATAGAACAAAACTGTTCTTCCTTGTTCCTTATTCATTCTGGTTATCTCCTTCCTGGGCACCTTCACTGTGGCATATGCAAGCTGAAAGCAGTCCAGGTAGACAGCCAAATGTGCTCAGAGGCACAGAGGTCTGTTGGTCACAATGCATGTTTTTCAGAAGATGCCCTATCAGAATTCCAGTGTGACCAGCGGATAGAAGCTGCGAATGGGGATTTTTGAAATATGATTGGTCATACCTCCAAACTGTCAAAACTAAAAGACAAGCTCAGATTTTTGCATAAGCTAGAAAACCTCAAGAAAAGAAGGTAAATGAGCAGGTCCTCCTTTAACAATATAATTCCAGTAGAAATGATGACTGCAGTGCCTGGAAATAGACAATAAGGTTGTGTATCCACAGCAGTAACTGGAGGAGGAATGTCCAGTGGGAGGAGTGTAGAGAGAAGAAACGCCATGGTGCACCTCATCTGCCCACCTGCAATGACTTCATCTGCCCACCTGCAATAAAACATGTTTCTTCAGCCACAGAAGACACTGTAACTCTCCAACTTTGCACTTTTCATCGTCCCCTGAGACAGACGTTTGCCAATGATCTTCCAAGATTTGTTAGGCTACAGAAAAGCTACAGTAAACAGTTTTGCTATATCTGTACCAGGCTGGATTAGGAATTTGGGTTGAATGCCTCTTATGCCATTCTAGTGACAAAATGTAATAGGTTCATTCTCCCCCCCCCCTTCTCTTTTTGCTAGCATCTGACTGATATCAGAACCATGGGGAGACTATTTTGCGTACTCTGAATGCCTTCTACTGTGTATATATATATATATTTCAGAACACTCTTCATGAATGCTCCAGAAAGCATAAACCCTGTCAATCACACAAGTTAGTCAGGGATCACTATAGTGTGTGTGAGACAAGCTGAGGCAGGGAAAAGTTATTTATCTAGACAAATATGAAGGTGGGTAGAGGTATGCTTCTCAAGTCTTATCCCCTCCCCCCCACAAATAAAACACTCTAGCCAATAGAATGTATGTGTCTGGTGTGATTGAGGTCTGTTTCACATTCAGACAGACAACAACTCCAGAGAGTTGTTTCTATTCAAGCATGGAAGTACACCTCTCTTGTGTGAATAAGTAATGAATGCAAGAGACTTCTTGACAGATCCAGTAGAGAGCTTGATAGGTGCTTCTTGAAGTGTATGTTTGTTCACTGGGATTACTATCTTGTGCTGTCTAGGTGCTATAACACTCATTTCCACTGTGAAGACCTAAAAATGCAATTGTGAGACATTATTCTATTCTTCTGAATCATTTCACCTGGCGAGGCATATGTACCAATGTTCTTCTAGTGAATGTTGCCTTGCATTTGTATCAAATGTCATCTTCAAGCCAATAGCGGTTCTGTGCTTCTCATCAAAGTCTAAAACATATGGAAGAGAACTGCATTTATACCATTCACCACCTGGCTCCATCTTGAAAATGATTTAGCAGTGGTAGAAATCATGGAGTCCATCCCATGTAAACACAGATGACATGCCAATGAAGTTCTCCCCAATGTCTTGTTTGCATACTGCACCAGTGGTGGGGTTTTTGAGAAAATTCTGAACTAGGAGGAAAACTTCCAGGGGAAAATCTTATGGAAATTAAACTGACGTGGGATGATTTGCATCCGGAAATTTTCAGTTTGCATGTGAAATTTTTCTGATGCCTGAGAAGAGTGAGCTAATTGAAGCATGTTTGTTTTACTTGCATTTAATAAACAAACTTTGAAATTGCCAAGCTTGCCTAATATTGCAGTTGGCATCCATTTATTATTACTAATGCACTTATGAAACAGAAATATTTCCGGGGGGGTGGGGGTGGGAATAAGGTGCTCGAGATTTTTCTGCCTCACATCACAGCAGTTCTGAATGTATTTGACACACAGTTTGGTCATCTCGTGTTGTTATAAAGCAGCCAACAATCAAACTGAAAATTAAGAGTAAAAGGAGCTTTCATCTTCTTCAAAGCCTAGATGTGCCAAATGCCAAGCTTCTGGCATCACCTGTATTATTCAGCAGCACTGAAGAACACCACCACTCTCCCCCAGACAGGGAGATTAGTGTTTGTGCGGAAAGATGGTGTGGCTATTTACTGGAATCTTGGGCATCTTCTTAATCTTATTACAGTGGTACCTCGGGTTACAGGCACTTCAGGTTACATACGCTTCAGGTTACAGACTCCGCTAACCCGGAAGTAGTACCTCGGGTTAAGAACTTTACCTCAGGATGAGAACAGAAATAGAGCGGTGGCAGCGGGAGGCCCCATTAGCTAAAGTGGTACCTCAAGTTAAGAACAGTTTCAGGTTAAGAACGGACCTCCAGAACGAATTAAGTTCTTCAGTTAATCAGCTGAATGCCAGGTTGAAGAGAAACATTTCTGCTTGGTCTCTAAAGATATGTAATGAAGGAACCAGGCGAGCCAAACCAGCACTTTGAATTGGGGGGCCCAGAAGCTACTGGGTTTCCAGTGCAGTTGGGCCACTGTGGCGATCACACAGGGTCCCCGGATGTTTAACCGTCTATTGATCCCTGTGCCACCACTGTGTTCACTTCCCCGCTGCCACCAACCAGTTACTCTCTGCTAAAACACTGAGTCCAGTCAGTTGTTAAAAGTGAACCAACCCCCCCCCCCAAGTTTATTTTACAAACATTAACAAGTTTATGGTTTCCCAGATAATATTCCTGTCAGTATCTTAACTTTAGTTTCTTTACCGGCCTATACCTTCCTAATACCTTCTGACTGATTATCTCAACTGTTTGACTGACTCCTCTTAACAAATTCTCTCTCTTTCTCACACCAGACTAGCCCAACCCACAGACTTATCTTCTCTGTCTCTTTTAACTCCAGACTGTCTTCTCAACAACACTAACTCTAACTCACTAAAAAACCCCTGTGCTTTAACCTTATACACAGTTAACTCTGCCCCCTGGGTTCCCATTGGTTAGTCATTTTACAATTAGTTAACCCTTTCCCTATGAACCCAGTATGATGTCACACACTCAGGAGGGCAAACGCTACAGCCACGATCAGTGTAATAGGCTTAAGACATCTTGCCCCTGTGAGCAACCTGGCCGCTGAATTCTGAAGTTTCCAAACCGTCTTCAGAGACAGCCCCACGTATAACTCATTGCAGTAGTTTAACCTAGAGATCACTAGAGCATAGACAACAGAAGTTAGGCTAGATAGGAGCACAGCTGGTCCACCGACTACAACTGATGGAAGGCACTACCTCTGCCACCTGAGCCTCGAACGACAGCAGTGGTTCCAGAAGGATCCCCAAGCCACATACCCGCTCCTTCAGAGGGAGTGTAATCCCATCTAGAGCTGGCATCCTCGCATCCATCTGGTCTAGGGAACTGCCCACTAACAGGGCCTCTGTCTAATCTGGATTGTGCTACAGTTTGTTGGCTCTCATCCATTTCATTATCTCGGGCAAAAACGGGTTACTCTCAAAGTAGCTATGGCTGGGGCCCATTGGGACTGGTAGGGTGGAAAGCTGGAAGAGAAATGGTAGGCAGACCCAGAGTCCAATGATGGACAGGAGTAGTAGCTTGGTCCTCCTCTTCCCAGACTAAGGAGGAGAAAGCTGGCAGCCAGCAACCCCCCCCCCAAATTGGGTGTGATTAAGAAGGCAGGCAGATTGGGGTGCTGGCTGAGGTTGGTGAAGCAATGCCCCATTCACTCTAATGGACCAGCCTCCCTTGCCACTCAGTGCTTCCATCAGTGGCTACACCTCTACATCCTGACTTTACAATTCTTAAACATTTCACATATTGCAATCTTTCTGTGTGAAAGGAAGCAGAAACAGATGATGCGTGGTGATAATGTGTGTATGTTTTGGGTAGCTGCAATAAGCCACCCAGGTTTCCTTGTACACCTAAACACAGCAAGAAACCTGTATTTGCCACCACCTGCTCTGATCCACCTCATGAGAAGAGAAGACTCCCTGGAAAAGACCCTGATGTTGGGAAAGATGGAGGGCACAAGGAGAACGGGAGGACAGAGGATGAGATGGTTGGACAGTGTTCTCGAAGCTATGAACATGAGTTTGACCAAACTGCGGGAGGCAGTGGAAGTTAGGAGTGCTTGGCATGCTCTGGTCCACGGGGTCACGAAGAGTCGGACAGGACTAAACAACTAAACAGCAACAGCTCTGATCCAGGAAGGGGCTGCCTGTGCATGGAAGGCAGGCAGGCTCCCACATGTGCTCACAATGTTGGGCGAGCAGCTGTATGCATGGATGGGTGTGGCATGAGGGGGTTAAGCTTGCTGTGCCAAGAGCTGGAGCTGCATGCAAGCAGCACATTTTCAAAAGCTAGACACCTGCCAATTAGTGGTTTGGTAGGAGGAATGGAGGTTGGGGTGGGGGGTGGGGAGGCTGGAATCAATCCCAAAAAACACACGAGGGCAAGCCTCACAAAATGCTGAAGAAATAACACGGTTTATTTCTGAAAGCATTCTCGTTATGCCTAACACGTTTTGACTGTAATTCTTTGTCAGAGGAAGCTAAAAACCAAATGCAGAAAAGACAATTAGCCAGTATAACATGAAGGTTATATTCAGATCCTATTGTGCCATTGGAATACATCTGAATATATGCTTCGTTATATATGAAAACAACGCTCACAGGATCTCAGCACTGGATTCTGGTCCCCTCTTTCCCCCCCTCCCCAAACACCTGGTTGTGATTTTAGGCTGTGTACACACATAAAGATAAAGGTGAAGGGACCCCTGACCATTAGGTCCAGTCGTGACTGACTCTGGGGTTGCGGCACTCATCTCGCTTTATTGGCCGAGGGATCCAGCGTACAGCTTCTGGGTCAAGTTGCCCATCATGACTAAGCCGCTTCTGGCGAACCAGAGCAGCGCACAGAAATGCCGTTTACCTTCCCGCCGGAGCGGTACCTACTCATCTACTTGCACTTTGACATGCTTTCAAACTGCTAGGTTGGCAGGAGCAGGGACTGAGCAACGGGAGCTCACCCCATCACTGGGATTCGAACCGCCAACCTTCTGATCGGCAAGTCCTAGGCTCTGTGGTTTAAGCCACAGTGCCACTCGCGTCCCGTGTACACACATAGCTTTGTCCAAAGAATCCTATGAACAGTAGTTTACCTTCCACAGACCTATGATTCCCAGTACCCTGAACAAATGACAGTTCCCAGGATTCTTTTTGGGGGGAGGAGCGGATGTGCTTTAAAGGTATAGTGTGCATGCAGACATTTTGCAAGAAAGGGGGTGGGTCAGTGCATACTGCCCTGATTTCTCTGTCCACACTGTGCTGCATCTGAGTTATGATGCGATGCACATTGTCTCCACCCTGTCAGAATACAGGAAGAGCCCAGCTGTTGGATCAGATCAAGGGTCTGTCTTATTCAGCATCCTGCTTCCATCTGTGACTGGCTAGATTGGCCTCCAGGAAGCCCACAAGAAGGACAAAGCATGGAAGCCCTTTTGGGTCAGGCTCAGGCCATGGGCACCAGTCTGGAGCCAAGAACTGGGAGTCAAAAACAAAGAGCAGAACTCAAGAGCAAGGTTATAGATGTAGAAGACATACCAGAGCTAAATTAGGGCTTGTTGCTCAAGCAAATGTTAGTATTTGTACCTTATTTGTTAGAAAAGGTATTTTATAAAGAATAAATTGTATGGGGGAAAAGAAAACATATGTAATGTAATGTAATGTAATGTAATGTAATGTAATGTAATGTAATGTAATGTAATGTAATGTAATGTAGTAAACAGCTGCAAAATCTTGTGACTCCAATTAAGGTCACAGAAATGGTGAGCCATTGCCTTGTTAATTTGTTAACTCCCTTTAAAAGTGTGTGTGTGTGTGTGTGTGTGTGTGTGTGTGTGTGTGTGTGTGTGTGACTTAGATAGGAGTGGGAGTTGAAAGTTGGCTGGTTATCTTGCCAATATGGGAGTGTGGAAATGTCAAGCAGATGCTGTGTCTGGAGGAGTTTGAGAGGGCAGGCAAGCCATGGACTGATAACTTATGCAGTGCTGCGAAGGAGTTTTGGAAGCAAGAAGACCCTCTCTTGGGCTCAAGGGAGAGAAATGCATTGTATTGCATAAATAATACTTCTTGCTAAAATAGTTGCCATCCTGCAAGTAAAGAGTCATCGTCAAAGTCTTGTGTGTGGAGTCTACTTCATCACTAGGGCTTTGAGGGTGAAACCGCTGCGTCACTCTGCACGACTCAGAAAAATAGCTCACAGCAAAACTAGCCAATGAGCCAGGAGACCCTCCTATAACTCTTTCCTGCACTGGAGGAGTTAGTGAACAACCTGGGTGGTTAGAACCAGTCTAGTTCCGAGAGGCTTCAGCAATGTGGTTCACCACATGGGGCAGAGTGCAGCTGTTCCTGACACTTCAATGCAGGGATCTTGCAAAGCCCAAGTTAGCCACCATCCTTCAATCCAGAAATCCAACAACACTCTGGGCAGGTGAAAAACTTGCATATGTTTGATTATGAGCTATGAATGGGCAATGGGATGGATTTCAAGAAGTACTGCTAAGGAACCACTTTCCCCGAAGTGCTGTAAAAGAGAGAGAGAGACAGACACCTCTGTCGCAGTCTGATGCAGAGCAAAAGATGGGCCTTGGAGTGGCACACCTGCCTGCAGGTATTTCTGTTGGAACACACACTGAATTGATAGAATGTGACAAGAGCTTGCCTCTCTGGTCCCTTGAAGGCATTGCAGAGCAGCTCTTTCCTTGCGTGTTGGAGAAATGCAAATTCTGTCATAAAGAGTGTCTGGCTATTTGTGGGTTAATGTTCCTGGAGAGCCAGCAGACTTCCAGCAGCGTCTGCGAAGCAGGATGTGTGGGAGCTATTTTAAGATGGCTGTCCTTTGTGCAGTAGCAATGGCTAACTATTATCGTGAACACCGTTGCAGTCCACCGTACCTGGCTGATGTCTTTCCAGGGAAGCTGGAAAATACCCCTTGCCCAAGCACACCGCAAGGAATCCCAGCCGTGAGTTTAAGGAGCGCATGTGAGCATGGCTCCTGTTTCCAAGTCCCTGTAATGCAGAAGGCAGAAAAGTGACACAGCACCACTGGTTTGTGCAGCTCCTTTGCGTTAGGCAAAGAGGGGAGATCTGCAGAAGTTGGCATAAATGATTTTGTGGTCCCTTTCGGCTCACAGAAAGGCAGCACGGGGTGTAAAGGAGTCGCTTAATGTGTGTGTGCGCGTGCAGGGGGAAACGACACATTTTGCAGTTACTGTATTTCAATTTCAAGGCAATAAGAATCTCATTTTCACTCCAAGCTTCTGCCGCAAAATGACGACGTAAGCTGTGGTGCAGCGGCTTCTCCACTAGATGCCACCATTTAAACAAAAATGTCCTGTAGCTCTCCATGCAGGAGTTTGGGGGCATCTGTAAAGCTGCCGCCACCACGTGTGTATCAGGCAGAGGGTCGGATCCTGCACACCTTCCATCTCAAGTGGTAGAAGGATCAGGACATCAAGCCCAGGGCATGTAACGATTGTGCTGTGCTATGGGCATGGCGGTGGGTTCCCATGCAGCCCTGTGCTCAATGTGCATGCAATATTGTTGTTGTGTGAGAACTATGTAAATGGAGCCTTTGGCCCATAAAAAGCACTACTGAACTTCTTCATTCCTCATACGTACATGGGTAGCCATGCTCTAACAGTGGTGGAAAAAGCAAGCTTTCGTCACAATGATGGCTGCTGGATCAACACCTGATTCTCCTTAAGCATTCTGCATATGCCTGAGCACATCCCAAAGGAAGAAAGTCAATGCTGTGTGTTATAAGAAAAAACTGCTCCTTTTCCCTTATGGGGTACCCAAGAGCCCATATAGAGTCCTTTTTTAGGTTCTCTATCGGTAGGAGAAAATAACAGAGACCAACCAGAGAATATTGAGAAGCAAAGCAGCTAGTAAGCCTGATCTTTATTAAAGCTGTTGCAACACACAGGAGGCAGGAAGAGAACCCCGAACCATGTGTGCAAGCCCTTATATAGACTTTTGAACTGCCCACCCTGGAGCTCAAGACCACCCCTCATACATCATACATACATCACAGAAGGGGTGTAGCCCAAGACCACCCTTCAATACATCATACTTACATCAAAGAAGGGGCGGACTACAAGAGAAATCTGAGTGCCTTGTTTTTATCCTGTTTGCCAGGTTACCTGATTGGATTACCTGGGCATCCAGGCCACTCTTGTGTTATGATAACTACTCAGTTCCTGAATCCAGGTCACAGGCTCACCCTATTCATATCTTAAATGTACCCTTGAGACAGGATTTGTGAGCAAAGAGATGACGGGGAGGCTCCCCATTTTCTTCGACCTTGCAGAGAAATATTTGAGGTCAATTTGGAAGAGACAAAATGGTTTCAGGATTTTTCCTGTACTGATTCAGACATGTAGTTTAAATCTTTATGATTGTGTTTGCCTGGTACATTTATTTTATATCTTAGACCTTATAATTCTCATAACATTGTGAATTGACCCATAGTAGATAATTGCACCTTGCTGGGGGGGGGCAGGATATATTCATTGTGTGAATCAGTTTCTCCTTTGGATAGAGGATAAAACTTGTATAACTTGCTTGCTTCACCTTTGGAAGAAGGTGCAGGATATAAATTTAATAAATAAATAATCACACTGGAATGTTGGTCAGCTGCTGTGTTCAGTGGTGGGCCTCGGGGTCACAAATTTCAGCTGTGCGATGCCAAAGAATTTGCCAAACCCCCCACCTCTCACCTTCCATTCTACATCATAGTTGCAGTGCCCCTGAGACTTGGCACCCAGTGTGACCAAACCACCTCTGCTGTGATCATTGTAATTGCTTACAGGAGGCCAAGAGATGAGAGGCTGAGGTTGCAATTTTAACCGCCACTTAGGTGGGAGCAAGTCCAAATCCCCCCATGCCTTTAAAAACAAAACTTGTACAGTGGTACCTCGGGTTAAGTACTTAATTTCCTCTGGAGGTCCGTTCTTAACCTGAAACTGTTCTTAACCTGAAGCACCACTTTAGCTAATGGGGCCTCCTGCTGCTGCTGCACCACCGGAGCACAATTTCTGTTCTCATCCTGAAGCAAAGTGCTTAACCTGAAGCACTATTTCTGGGTTAGCGGAGTCTGTAACCTGAAGCGTATGTAACCCGAGGTACCACTGTATTAATTTTCTCTCAGCAAAACATTGCATTTATTAAATTATCACTTACTTCAAGCAGAGCAAGGCTGCTTGAAACGCCCCCCCCCCATGCTGAATTCGGGGAAATAATTATTTCACCTCTGTTCAGTGGATCAGCAAAACCAGACAATGACTTGAAACTCATTCCTTTTCAACTTTTTATTTATTTCACTCAGTGAAAAAATGAAAAAGAAGGCAGATTCCATTTGAAACGCAAAACAAGTGGTGTTGAGATGCTGCAAGCGGCTTGTTACAAGAGAAGCTTAATCAGGAGGAGAGCCAGGAGGAGGAATCCAAATGAGGGAGAGAGAGAAGCAGTAGAATCATTGGCTTGGGTACATGTTACATTTTTTATAGGAACGGCATTTCCAAAAACACCCTCTTTGTGTGTTTTTAACAGGCCACAGGAAGATTCACTTATGCAGCCCTTCATGTTGTAGTTTATGACATTCTCTTCTGTCAATGTAACAAAACTAACGCAGTAAGTGTCTGACCCAGTACAATCCACCACTTCTGCGGTACACTTTCCTGTGGGAGAAAAGCAGCCCGGGCAAGACTTTCCATTGGGCTTGGTGCTCTGTGGTGGAAACGTAGGAGTGGCTGGTGTGCAGTCAATCTCCTTGCAACAGGTGATGCTTTCCCGCGTGAAATCCCCTTTGCCATGAGTCACCTCGATCAATCCCAATTTGCAGGTCTCGGGGGATGCACAGCTCTTGCTTATTCTTTTGTCTTTTGAACTGGGGACTTCGAGCAGAGAGATGGAACAGGCATCTTGGCCACTGGGACAAGGCCGCTTCAGACCCGTGCAGTTGTTTATTCCCTTGCAATACTCGCATTCCAAAGAGGCACCTGTAGATAGAAGCACAGAGATCAGGAAAAAATCCAGGAGAGCCTTCATGGTAAGGGCACAGAGAGAGACCTAAGTGTTTTAACCATCACAGGGAAGCAAATGTGGGAGCCTGGAGCACCTCAGCTGGCTTTGCAGAGGCGAAGCAGGCCTCACTGCTATATGGGCTGGAGGGCAGGGAGCAAGCTCCCTTGAACTCAGTAGGTTTTACTTCCGAAGTAGCCCTTCTTAGGATTGCACTGTGTGAAAGCACCTCTGTGCGTTTAATGGACATGCAACATGGAGAAAGGACATCAGTAAGAGAGCCAGGAACAAACCATGGCTTCAGATCCTGGCTATGTTCTGAAGCCATAGTTGAAACAAGCTACAGTTCTGTAAGTTCAAATGTCCCAGGGATACAGGGAAGAGACGAAGAGAGCAGCATGCAAGCCTGAGGGTTATTCTCATAGATGGAAACCATGGTCATTACTTTCAAAACTAATACTATACTAAGACAAACTTAAGAGTTCACATTTTATGGGGTCTTCAGCCCATTGCCAGCAAAGGTTACCTTTGATTGAAACCTCATGTCCTTGCGGATATTATCCATGGGACCATTTAATCTATCCCTTGCTAATGAGCTCTTTTCCTCCTCTCTGTTTTGCCTCATGGGTGACCCCCAAATCTACTTTCCCACCTTCCTGGAAGGGGGGGGGGTCAACCTCTCTCTATATAGGTCATTTAACAGATCACAGCTACTCTCCAATGAGAGATGTCTGATTGTTTATTCCAAGTTGCATGACCTATCTGAGCTTTGGTAAAATGAAACTGGGAGGAGAGCCTGCCCCAGAAATAGCAGAGAGCCCTATGACTGGTAAATCCCCCAGCAGCCATCAAACCACAGAAGAAGTTTTTTGTTTAACTTCTGTTTAACTTCTGTGTTCAATTACAACATGAGGTTTATTGGAGTGAGCTGTGAAAGAAGCAGCATCATTGAGTTTGGGGAGGATGGCACTGATTTGCAGATTACCTTGTTAATAGTTATTAGTTAAAATAGGCTATTGCTTGGTGAGCCTGCTGTATAGCTAATCTTGGGGAACCAGGCTGAAGGTCCTCCTCAATTTCCCTTCTGCTTTTCTACACCCCTCTTCATAGTAGCTGGTACTGAATGCTGTTGAATGCTCAGGTAACCTGATGCCAACTCACTGGCTGCAGAGTAGAGTGGTTTAGAGGGGAAAATGTTCATTTTGGGCAACATTTCAGCTCAGTATGTAGGAAAGGTAAATGTGTTCTGTATTGGACCCATTTATTTATTTTTACATTTCTCCATGTCAAATGTCATTATAATGCACAGAAGTCCTTTGGTGCCTGAAACCCATAGTAGCAACTCTTTGGGTTTGGAATCTATAAAGCAAGTGTGGTCCACCAGAGGTTGTTCGGCTGCAAATTGCATCACTCTTAGAACTGGCCATGCTGCCTGGGGCTAGTGAGAATCAAAGCCCTGTATCTGGAGGGCCACAGATCCCCCCCCCCTATGATGAAAGATGATGATGATGATGATTACAGCTCCTTAGGTAGAACACATCCATTGAAATCAATATACTTCTGCATATGACTAACAGTGGGTACCGCCCTAGGAGTCAATTCTGGTCTAGAAAACAGCACAATATTTGGGGTTTGATGGTTCAGGTAAGGCAGCCTTAGCCATGCTAGTAACACCCCCTCCCTCGATGCTTTGAACTCCCAGCTTCCATCAGCCCCAGCCAGCATGGCCAATGTTCAGGAATTTTGGGAGTTGTATTTCGAAGCATCTGCAGGGGTATCAGCTTGGAAAAGTCTGGTATAAGGGACTTTCTAAGGATGTCACTGAAATTCTACAGCGCTGACCTTATTCATCAGAATTTACCAGTTTGGATTTAATCAGTTAATTGACCAGTTTGTTGGTTGCATCCTTAAATGCTTTGGTTGCAGTTCTACTGAAAGTTTCCTAAGGAGCAAAATCATACCTGCATTTTTGGCCAGCATGTTCTGTGTGACATTTAAGGATCCGTCATGTGGCTCAGGTGTAATCTCCAGGAGTTCGCAAAGCAGGGCATAAATATTCACACTTTCAAAAGGATCCACCTCCAGACCTTTCTTAAAGGCTGGTCCCACAGCTCGGAATATAGTCTTCATGTTCATAACCTCATTGTCAAATCCATGTTCGCCTTTATTGAATTGCACTTTGATTCTCTGAAAAGGAAGGACAGGGCATAACCTACTGCACGTTTTGCCTTGGTACTTCCCCAGCTTTCCTATGCGGTAACAAAGCAACGAAGCAGCACATTTTTCATCTGTTGTGCTGTATATCAGGGCCAGCCCTACCATTAGGCACAGTGGGTAGTACAAAAGTGAGCTATTTGAAATGTGCCTTGTGTTCCCTAAGCTAGCTTCGCAGTAATTGATAAATGAACTTCAAAACTGAGAGCTTTATATTTCCTGAACAAACATGCATACTACCTGGTTGCTATAACCCAGTGTATTGTTTTGCAATTAAAAGTGCCTCTATACAACCTAAGAGCACAACCTCTGGCTGTGCAGTCCATGTACATGGCAGATAAGAGACAGATTTCTGTTTGTCTCTATACACCTGTAAGGATACAAAGCAAGGTCTTGTTTGAAGAGTGAGTCTGCAATCATAACCTCTAAGGAAGAATCGTGATGGAACACAGCCAGGGCTTACTCCTGGCTAAACATGCATGAGATTGTGTTGCGAGGCTGCAGTTCTTTGCAGGCTTATGGGAAGTGCACCCACTGAACAAAGTGACACTTGCTTCTGAGTGTGTATGTATGCATGGGAATGGGCTGTAAGTGTCCATAAGCAAAAGCTATTAATTACTGGGCAAAATTGTTTCTCTGAATGAGACAGGAAGCTCTCTCAATGAGACACTTCCTTAGTAGAGTCCTAAGTATCCATAATGTAACAACTGCAAAAATCAGGATAGCATAAAATAAAAGCATGAGGTCATCCATATGAACTCTGATATTCAAAATAGGTTGGATCTACATTGACCTTTTTAATGTTTTTAGAACGATATTAGCTATATCCTTCTAAAACGTCACAGGGCATACTGCTAAAAAAAAGTTCATTACCTCCGCAGTTTCTCTTACTGCTTGTTCATGGTTGCTCTGCAGCGCCTTCTGGTGTCACATTTTAATAATGCATTGTTAATGTTCTAAGCAACACGCAACATATTGCTTACATTTTTGAAATTATTTCCTTAACCCTTTCTTAATGTTATAAACCATGAGTGTAGATCCGTTCATAGCCTCTCCTGGATTCTAACACTTGTGATAACTTGCTAGTTCCTGAGTCCACTAGGAAGTCCACTGTAATAAATATAACATAAAATGTACTTTAACTTGATCTGTTTGAGAGATGATTGAAGTTAAGGGCTGTGTGTGTGTGTGTGTGTATACAAACATGTTAAACATTTACTATAACTAAATTGTTAAAAATCTGGTTTAAGCAAAATTTCTAATATAAACCCAATTTTAAAAATGTATTGAACCCATCTGGTTCTGTGTAAATGCCACATGAAACAGTCAACCTGTCATATTTACATCAATACCTCCACTAGAAACAAAACAGGGGGGCATAAATATTGACGGAATATCACCATAATTAACCACTAGGCTATGTTATGTTGCAAAGGCTCTCATATTGCTCAACTGGATCCATATTCCCGATTCAAGGTTTCCCACAAGAACCAGGATTTCAAAATTAGCCCTTTCTTTCAGATTCCTTTGTCAACAGAATGGATTTGGGGAGCTTACGACAGGAGATGGGAACATATAAATTACAAGAGCAGAGCTCAGTTCAAAGACAGCCTTAGGTGGCGGCCATGGAAGTGGCAACCCTCTTCCTACTCTTGTCTTTCTTCAGAAGGAAAGGCAGCATGAGAAAAGTGAGGCCAAGGAAGGTCAGTTCTGGTGACTCCACCACCACATCTCACTAGGTGGACAGGATGCATCCATGCTTGTTCGGTGGGAATGGAAAGCAAGGATTACAAGCAGACAGAAACAGAGAACTGTTTTGCCAGAATGCACAAAGGGACAGCATCTACTACTAGGACTGGCTCTGCCAGGCAGCAGGGTGAAGTGACTGCTTTAGGCAGCACCATCAAGGAGATAAAAGAAGACAGGGATTGCTGTCAAACTAGACTTTTTCAAGTGTTGGCCCTTGCAGTGGTGGATTTAGGGGAACGTGACCGGTTTGCCTGCACTTGTGCTGCAGGGGGTGCTGCAACAATGATGTAGAATGGAAGACAGGGAGTGGGGATGCCAAATTTTAGCATCAAACAGGTCGCCACTGAAATCTGAAAGCCCAAAGTCTGCCAGTGTGGGAAGGTGCTATTTGGACTCCAATTCAGGCACCGAAACATCACTGTCTGTGCTTCCCCCTGCCCTCCTAAGTAGACTTCCATTCCGTTTCTCATGCACAAAACAGAAGACCGAATAAGGAAAGGAAAGAGATGAGCTGGAAGTACAGTGGATAAGACCATACATACCCCGTGGATCACGTAGCCGGGGTCACCGTACAGCACAAGAGGCGTGATCCGTGTGTTGTTGGCATAACGAAACCTCCTGGGGAATTCCTCCTTCTTGTAGACATGGAGCTTGGGGTGAGCATTTTTCAGGGCTTCATAAACTTGTTCTAGTTTCCCTGGCTTTGGTTCCAGGAGACCATGTGGTCCATAGTCTACCAGCTCAAACTTAATGTCCTGGAAAGAGAAGTTCTGCACTTTCTGAAGGTGAATTTCATCCGTTTTTATCACCGTTTCCATGCCGTGGTCAGATGTGATGATCATGTTGAGGTTTGAGCTCAGGCCTGTCTCCTCAAGGCGCTGCCTCAAGTAACCCACTGTCCGGTCCACCTGGCTGACCATGTCTTTCCTCTCCTGGGATTCTGGGCCATATTTGTGTCCAGTGGAGTCGGGCTCACCAAAGTAAAGGGCGACGAAGTCAAGGTTTTCCTCGAGGAACCACTTCATGACTATGTCAATGTTCTGCCTCCACTCGGTCTCGTTGTTGTACTTGTGAAAGAGTTTCTCCACCCTCTTCACCATCACCTGCTCTCCACGGTAGGTGGCGTTTCCCCCAGGGAAAAAGAGGGAGGCTGTCTTCAAACCCTAGGATGAAAAACCACAGACCTAGAAACTGGCACAATAATAGATCCGAACTGCATATGATGCAAACACAGGTTCTCTGGCCTTGGGTGCACAACTGGGCATCCTAAATCTTTAGCCCTCAAGATTGCAGAGAAAGCCTTGGAAATGCATTGCCAGTAGTATAGGTAAAGGTACCCCTGCCCGTATGGGCCAGTCGTGTCCGACTCTAGGGTTGTGTGCTCATCTCACTTAAGAGGCCGGGGGCCAGCGCTGTCTGGAGACACTTCCGGGTCACGTGGCCAGCATGACGAAGCTGCTCTGGCGAGCCTGCACCAGCGCAGCACACGGAAATGCCGTTTACCTTCCCGCTATAAAGCGGTACCTATTTATCTACTTGCACTAGGGGTGCTTTCGAACTGCTAGGTGGGCAGGAGCTGGGACCGAAAGACGGGAGCTCACCTCACCGTGGAGATTCGAACCGCCAGCCATACAATCGGCAAGTCCTAGGCACTGAGGTTTTACCCACAGCGCCGCCCGCATCCCCTAGTAGTATAGGGCGAACCCTCAAAAGCCAGCACAAAGCTGGGCAGCTCAGGCCTTGCCAGAGCATCCAGTGATGCAGGTGGATGAGGCTTAAGTGCCTCTGTAAAGCTCTTCCTTTCCCCCCATGCATCTGCTTGTCTGCTAAGCAAAGCAGAAACAAATATTTATTATTCATTCATTCATTAAATAAAAGCATATGTGGAAAGAAACTCATAACTGCATGCAATGTCAGTTTGGGTCCTTTATTGGGGTGATCCGTGGGTGTGTGTATGTCTGCATGCAGCAGAAGGAAAGTGTTGCTCTAGGATTAGGGCAGTCCAGTCCCCATCAGGGAAATGAACAGGAAGACCCTCAAATTCAGCTGGGCTGGCTGGCCAGATTTTGAAGTAGGTGAAGTAATAGGCATCACCATCTAAAGAAGAGACCCCCTGTGAAACCATCAAGTCCAGAGTGCACCTTTTTGGAGAGGCCCATAGATCCTGCCCCAACACACGGTGGCTTGGCTTCCACCGGGAGATGATTCAAAGGAAGGCATCTATATGTCATATTGCGTCTCTGGTTACCGAGCACAAAGATATACAGCAGTTCTCCCGAGATTTCTTGCCGTATGTGTGGCCTCTGTCATCGTGATGTGTGCTTTGGTAGCCATAATCACAGAGAGGCCAGTTCCTGACATCCATCACTTTGCCATCCTGCTACATGATGGGGGCTCATCTGATGTCCAGCTCCTTGGGGGGAGGCCCTTCAACAAAAGGTCCAATATTTCTACCCCTTGAGGGAAGGCCCTTCAATAGAAACATCTTTGACAACCTTTCTCCAAGTCTTCTGGCCGTGGTAATGAATTCCTAAAAACTTCTTCAACGGGCTGATTCTCCAATTAATTTTAAGATAGTAGTTTTAGGACAGGGTTGGGGGAACCTGTGACCCTTCTCAGTGTTTCCCAAACTTGGGTCTGCAGCTGTTTTTTTTGGACTACAACCCCTGTCATCCCTAGCTAGCAGGACCAGTGGTCAGGGATAATGGGAATTGTAGTCCGAAAGCAGCTGGAGACCCAGGTTTGGGAAATACTGCTTTAGATGTTGCTGGGCTCCCTCTCCCAACAGCCCCAGCCAGCCAGCCTGGCCACTGAGAACAAAGCCTGGAGGGCACCAGCTTCCCCCCATCCCTACTTAAGAAAAAGCTGTGACATTACCAATGTCTGTGAAGATGGTGTGTGCCTGGATGCTTTAGTTAGCAAGACCAGGGATGGGCTCGATGAAAATGATGCAGAGGAAGATGCAAAACTAACTTCATGAGAATGTGGAGCTTGTTGGTCTGTCTGTTTGTCTGTCTGTCTCTCTGTTTCTTTCAGTGGCAAGTCCCAGAAGAGGGCCCCCATTTTGTCCCCTAGAAGTATTGTGGGTTTATGGCTTACCTGCCTTTGTGCTGTGATCCAGATGGGGAGGCTGCCATTATCCCACCACTCAGACTTCCCTTGTGTGTTGTAATAAGGAAGCTTCTGTCCGGTGCTGACATTGAACCACATGTTGTGAACCACACCATGGTTCTCAATGTACTTTCCTGCCAGGGGAGAGTCAAACTTGGCATTAGTTACAAGCTGTCTGCTAGTAGGAGTGGGTGGGTGCATCTCCATTTGCCGTACTTGCTGGACTCTAGGAACTCACCCCCAGGGGCCACTGAGTCAGAGTCCCTTCCATAAGAACATTAAGAAGAGCCTGCTGGATCAGGCCAATGGCCCACCTGGTCCAGCATCCTGTCTGGCAACTAGATGCTTGTGAGAAACCTGCAAGCAGGATTTGAGCACCAGAGCACTCCCACCTCCTGTGGTTTCCAGCAACTTCCATTACTGAAGACTGCTGTAGGCCCAAACATTCAGAGCCCTCAGCTGCAGACCAGTCAAGTCTTTGCAAATGGTAGGATCTTCCCAAGTTAGCCCTTGAACTTTGCAGACTCCGATATACTCCCTGTCTTCCAATTGGCAGGAGACTGGTGCAGAACCTTCTTGGGGCAGATCAGCCTCAATTCTAGATATTCTTCCAGTAGACTGTTGCCAGCATGAAATTGCTATGTGCCCTTCTTCTCAGGCTCATTTAGCTCTGTTTCCCCTGCCTATGTTTCTTCTTTGCCCTCTGCTATGGGCCAACTGCTATCTCACCTATGCCTGTTCCAGCATCACAGTTACCCCACCTTGGAAACTGATGCCAAATAATTCCCATGGATGTGGCTTAGTTGCCACCCTTGGATCCACATGCCAGTGTGTCGCTGATGGTTGACCTGGCTCTTGAGAATCCAGCAGAGCAAGGAGTCTAGGAAGGTGATGCTGTTTTGGACTTCAATTCTTATCAGCCCATGTCACAGGTTTTGCCCTTCACATTTTTAGCCTTAAACAACTTGGGGCCAGATCTCAGGTGGGGCAGTGCTAAGTGTAATGCATGTCCAAGAGGTTTGCTTAAAATGCACCCAAAACTGAGCCTTTAGCATTACAGCTCCTGTCCTTAAAGAGCTGCCATTTCTGCTTCCTAGGGCCCCACTGTCCTGTCCTCATCTCTCCCAAGTGACTGGGCACTCACCTGTAAGCAGAGTGAAGTGGCAAGGGCTCGTCTGGGTGACAAAGGGAGGTGTGATGTAGCGGGCCTTCACCCCATCATAAGCCATGGCATCCAAATTGGGGGTGTCCACATCCTGGTCATAATTCCACCGAAAACCATCGAAGGAAACCAAAAGGAGCTTGCTGCGGTTGCTTGCCCTTTGCAAAGGGGCACAAGTTCCGAGAGCAAGGAGGGTAGCCACCAAGCTCAAGGAAGCAAACATCTTTCCAGGAAGGCAAGAGAGAGAGAGAGAGCAGGGAGAGAGTAAACATAGGAAAGGCACGGATTATATATGCATGGCAGGGTCTCAAGTTCACAGCTCTATCTGATCCACCTTTCTACACTTGGCTTGGGAACAAGTTCCTGCTGGGGTTCAAACTGTTTGTCAGCTTAATGCACAGTCAGCTTAATGTTGTTTTGTGTGTGTGCATGGATACATGTGTGTGTTGAACATGAGGGATTTGATGATACTTCAGGCTTTATTTCTCTCCTCCCCAACTCAACTCTCAGCACTGGTTATTTTCTGTAATAGGGCATGAACTGTCTTGCCATCAGTCCTGGAAGACCTGCAAGTTGGTGTGGCTGGATGGGGAATGGAAAGAACACTAGAGTCAGCTGTGGAGGAGGACTTCTGGCAAGGCAAGATGGTGAGCGTCATGGCCTCGTTGAACTCCTAGGGACCGTCAGCACCAACCAAGCTGCCTCCTGGTCCCTGCGCCACCTTCACCACCACCAACGCAATCAAAGGGGGAGCTCAGGGCATCCAAAACAACAAGCGAAGAGGCCGCACAGAGCCTCCTCCTCCAGATCATTATCCCATGGGGACCGAGAGTGCCCCAACAAAGCTCTGGGACCTGGAGGCCTCTGGACCTATACAAATAACGAAGCAGAGCCACACCCCGAACCATGCACCAACTTATTGCTGCCACCGCCACCAAGGGAGAATACCATGATGGAAACCAGAGTGCACAGAAACACCATTTACCTTCCACATTCAAGAACAGTCCATAGTTTATCTATAGCAAAAGATTTCCCTCCTTTCAAGACATGGGTGGAAGGTTTGCAAAGTATCCCAACAGATATGTCATGTGTTAACAAATGTTTTGGAGCTAGACTTGTAAACTGGCTAGAAAATCATCATAATCATTGTGTCTTGTTTTTATCACTTTAAAAGAGTTTGGATATGCAGAAATCAGCAGCGTGAAGTTTTTATTGACACAGATCTAAGTATTATCACCACTTGCTCATTGGTGCAGATCTCGGGCCATGAAAGGACCTCCAACCGTAACTGAAGGGGAAACCTTCAGAAATTAGACTCATGCTCTAGGTTGCATGGTAGAGCAGCCCTGTTCCAAAATACCACATTTTTTGCTCTATAAGATGCACTTTTTCACTCCTAAAAAGTAAGGGGAAATGTGTGTGCGTCTTATGGAGCAAATGAAGGCTGCACAGCTATCCCAGAAGCCGGAACAGCAAGAGGGATCGCTGCACAGTGCTCCCTCTTGCTGTTCTAGCTTCTGGCTTAGCCCCTCAGTACCTTCTCCCACCTCCCAGTGACGGGCTGCCCTTCTCCCTCCTCAGGGAAAAGCCTGCAAGCACTGTACACACGCTCCACACAGCTTGTGAAAGGGAGCACTGAGCAGAGCCTGGGATGCATACAGGCTCTGCTCAGTGCTCCCTTTAAAGAATTTTTTTTCTTGCATTCCCCCTCTAAATACTAGGTGCATCTTATGGTCAGGTGTGTCTTATGGGGCGAAAAATACGGTAAGTGGTATTTCCTAAAGAGAAGAGGCCGGAGAAGCATCAGTGCCATAGGCCTGTGACAAAAACAGCTGCCAGCAATCATTGACAAGCTGCATCTTTTCAATCTCAATCATTCATTCCCCAATGCCTCTCCAAAGCTGTTCATACAGGGTGGGAGGAAAGGGGAAAAGCTAATTAAAAAGGAAAGTATTAAAATTCATCAAAATGGGGCAATCTAAAGTGCGAGCAGGCATAACTAAATGAAATAGATAATATACCATCACCAAGAAGCTGAAATACGAAAAAAATCTCTCTGTATCCCTCTTTCTGTACTCTGCTTCTCCAGTTCTCCAGCCTGAAGATCCCTGGTTCCACGCATTTCTCTTCTGCTGCCCTCTGGTGTATGGAGCTCCTTCCATGAACATATATGCTGATCTGAACATGCATGTTGCAATGTCCCTCTCTTCCTTCCTGGCCTTCTGTAAATTCTCCCTTGCTGCCCCCAGCACATAGAGCTCCTTCCTTGCACATGTATGTTGATCAGTGCTCTCTCTCCCCCCACCCCCCACTTTCTACCTTTCCAGACCACCTCTGTCCTTTTGGGTCTGCTCCCTTAATCCCAGCTGCAACCAAGCTTGGAGCACATGTAATAGTGTTTGTCCAGGTCCCTCCCTCCCAACCCTTGTCTCTCCTTCACCTCCGTCTGTTGTTCTCCCAATTGCACTTCCAATGATAGAGCTGGATCGAGGAGCACCAGCTCCTTCAGGGAGAATGTGGCTCCAACCAGGGCTGGCAATTTACTGACTTGGATGTTTATTGATAGCACTGCATAAGTCAGCATTTCTCAAACTGTGTTCCTGAAAACCTGGGGGTTCCAAAGGTTAAATCAATAGTGCATGGCAGAATGGCACAGGCAAGGACAGTCACTTGGTGTCCTCATGCTGCTGGTCACTGAGAGGTGGAAGGACAAGGCAGCTGAGTGCAATGTGGCCACATCAGCAGAGCCCATCTGCTCCTCCTCAATGCCTCCTGGTAACTGGGTGCAACACACCCTTTACTGGTGTCCTGTAAGCAATGGTGTCCTGCTTGCACCACCCCTTTACTGGGTTGAACAGGCTGTTCAACAGGGCCTGTCCACCCATCAGGCAAGGTGAGGTGGCTGCTTCAGGCAGCAGGATCCAGAGGGGCGGCAGATCCAGCCTCCAAGGAGCGCATAACCCACAGCTGTTGGTGGAAGGGGAGCTGCTGGAGGAAGAGTGGGCAAAAACTTGGAGTGGCAAGGCAAAGCGGAGGGAAGAGACTTGGCGCCGCACAGCTGTGCAGCAGCAGCAGCCTGGAGACTTTGCAGACAGCAGCCACCCTACCATGTCTCCCCATAATCCTGACACTAGGGATTCTCCAGGGTGGCCACTATAGTGCTGTGGTACACCTGCATGTTGTGGTAGGAGGGGCTTGGGAGGGAGCACAATGCATTATGCCTCAGGCAGCAAAATCTCCTGGCCCGGCCCTGGTGTTCTAGCACTTGTTATGGGAATCCTTTCTATCAAGTTGCCCCCTGGTGGCTAGGGTTAGGTGTCTTGCTCCTTTAATGCTAACAGAGAGATAAGAGCTGAAGCCTTAAGGGTGGCAGGCTTCTCCCCTTAAGGGAAATGAAGAGATTGACAGCAAGGTTTTTTGAAGTCTCCAAGTTGCCACTCTCTCTAGCTCTTTCTTGCTTGCTTTCCTGAATAATCAATGCCTACCCCACTTGTAAAAAAATATTTTTTTCTGCAAGGGTTCTGCCGAAGTTACGCTTAAAATGAAGGGTTCTGTCACCACAAAAAGGCTGAGAACCATTGATGTAAGTAATAAGTACTGATATTTACTTACACAATTCATATTTCAACCAATAACAAAAGTTTTCTGACTGGCTTCTGAAACAGTAACAACAATATCATAAAAGAAACAAAACTCTGCCAACTCAAAAACAAAGTAAAGAAATACAACCACAGAACCACATCACTTTAAGGAGCTTGAAACCCCCCAGAGCCAAGTAATAGGAAGTCCACGTTATCATTTGAAAAGCTGGAGAAAATCAAAAGATCATTGCCTGCCACTGAAAATACATTAGAGAAGGAGTCAGGTGCAGGAGAAGGGATGCAGGTGGCACTGTGGGTTAAACCACAGAGCCTAGGACTTGCCAATCAGAAGGTTGCAGTTCAAATCCCCACGACGGGGTGAGCTCCTGTTGCTCAGTCCCTGCTCCTGCCAACCTAGCAGTTCGAAAGCACGTCAATGTGCAAGTCGATAAATAGGTACCGCTCCGGCGGGAAGGTAAACGGCGTTTCCGTGCGCTGCTCTGGTTCACCAGAAGCGGCTTAGTAATGCTGGCCACATGACCCAGAAGCTGTATGCCGGCTCCCTCGGCCAATAAAGTGAGATGAGTGCCGCAATCCCAGAGTCGGCCACAACTGGACCTAATGGTCAGGGGTCCCTTTACCTTTAAGGTGCAGGAGTGCCAACTTGGCCCCACGACTGTGGGTGCCCAGGGTCATGAGTGCCATGCAGCGTGCATGGCCCTGGCACTGAAATTTGTGGGTGTCCGGCCCCTTCATGGAGAATTTTGTGGGTGCTTGGGCATCCAGGGCGCCAGGGAGTTGGCACCTATGGCCAGGTGTGCTTTGTTGGGAAGGGTATTCCACAACTGGGCAGCGGGGAGGGGGGCACTGCTATGAAAAAGGGCCTTAGTTCTCATGAAAACACAAGCCAACATCAACAAATATAATTAATAGTTAACAAAAGCTTCAGGCTGGTTTAAGCACTTTTATTCTCCACGGGTCTCAGTGGGAAAAGCTGTGTGGCTCCACCCAGAGGTCTGGAGATGGAGACACTCCCCTCCTCCTTTCAAACACAAAGTTCATCAGAACAACCAGCTGTATTCTGCACTCCCTGAATCTTCACAAGATTCTGCAGGCTGCTAGAGAGAGGATTAGGGGGAAGCCCTTTGGCTTAGCCCCTTCTAATGTACATGCCCTTTGGCAGCCCAGATCCTCAGGATAGGCCAAGGTATCAACATCTAGAATAAAGGAAACACACTATTTATTTGTTGGATTTGTCCTTCCTCACAGGAGCTCTGAGCAGCCTACATATGGTCCCCTGCAGTGAGATCTGCTTAGCTTCATTGCCTCACCTCCTTGGCATAATGCCTGTCTCTACTCTCTGTGCTCCTGTGAGTAGAGTCACCTGCAGGAGAGATGTGCAGGGCAGAAAGAGAAGCAGGTCTCTCTTGTATCACATTGTAAGGGGTATCTCACTGGCTGTGCCTTTTGCCACTGCACTGTCTTTCAGCTCTTATTTTGCCAAGTTATCTACACATCACTTTGTGCTGGCTTGCTGTTGTTGCACAATGCAAATTTGTGACAGTGTTTTGCTATACCGAGCCTTCCTGTAGCCCATGGAATCCTGCCTTGAGGACCATTTATTCAGGTGCCCCCTGCCCTAATTTGCTTCTGATGTTTCCACCCTCTCAGCACATCCATGTAACAGCCGCTGCAAAACTCTTCCACATGGTGGTGCTCCATGCAGGAGCTGTGATGTTTGAAAACTGACCTCCATGTAGATACCCACAACTGCATACAAAGCCTTCATGTCAGTGGCAGCAGCCACCAATAATATATCCCAGTGGCCTAGAGATTCTCCTTGCAGTATCCCAGCAACGAGGCATTTCCAGGGCATCATTCACACATGCAGGTTTGTCACTAGATGGATTTAACATCATGTGATGACTTGCATGTGCAAATGACAGGCTGAATCCTTTGGCATCTTCACACATGACCTCTGGCTCGAGGCTTTTCAATGGAGTCAGTTTACGCATTTGGTGACGAACATAGAAGAATCGTGGGATGTTGTGTAGGGGTTGTCAGGAGTTCAGCCTACACTTGAGTGGGACCCTGGCAGAGACACATGCTCGACTGGCATGTTCTCTCCCTCCTGGTCTTTTTTTCGGGAGCTTCAAAAGCTTTCTTCAGCCTGAACATCACAGCGGCCGATGCCAACTGACACTGGCACACTTAGGGATCCGCAGAGTTTGCACAACTTGCGCAACAGAACTCAGCATTTTGGCTAATCTACTTTATTTACATATAAACACACAGGGAGCACTGCAACATGGCTCCCTCTCTCTCTAGCATCAGACAGCAAAGAGAAAAAGAACAAAGGACAATAGTCCCACTTCACGGAACACAATAATACAAACATCCTGTCTCCATCACTTCCCACTCTGTGGAGTCAAAACAGAGACAAAAATCCCATGACTGCAATCACGGAGCAGGAATTCTAACAGGGGTGAATGAGGTCTAGTGGTCATCCCCCACTGCAGAGCTCTGTCACGCAGACACAGTTTTCAGCCAACATAGGAAGAAGTGTGTTTGTTCCACTTGGATCACTTTCCTTGGCCAAATACCGGTAATTCAACTAGAAATGTCAGGCTTTCGTCCTCAGGAAACTTTCGGATCTGCAAGTTGCATTGGGGGATGTTGCAGGCTGGAAACCCCCTCGCTGCGGGTTTTGCGGAGCTGCACAGCCTTCTCATCTGCCTCTCTTCTGTGGCCCTGAGGGCTGTGGAGCAAGCAAACCATCCATCTGCCGGCTCACAGCCCTGACTGAGACAGGCGCGACCTGACCTTCAGCGTGGCAGAGTTTTATTATGTCGACTCTCCGCTTTATCAATTGCTCTTGCTTTTTATGACTTCTCTGGGGTTTTATCACTGCTGCTGACTCACCTCGCAGTGAAAATGGGGATTAATATTTTAAGGGAATTATGTCATGCGGCTCCCCAGAGGCCCCCTGCAATCGACCTTGGTGCCTCGCCTCGCGTCCCCCTCCGCTCGCTCGGTGGGTTTTGAGTTCCCTCCTTAGCTGCTCGCTTTCTTGCCTGCTTTGCCAGTCTTTCCGGTTGTGGGAAGGGAAACGAGCGGGATCAGCTTTATGGGACCATCTGTGCATCTCCCCACAGGCTGTGCTGGAAGGATAAGGGCCGGGAGTTAAAAGCCACTTTCCCTGTGCCACAAATGCTCAGGTTTCTCATTCCCTTCAGCCCCTTTTCTTAGATCTCATTTCCTGTCTGCTGTAACGTTTGCTGCACTGACTCTCTAAAACAGGGGCAGCCCCATGAGGTGCCCTCTAGATGTGGCTGAACTACAGCTCCCACCCTCCCTGATCTTTACCTGCAATCCCTGCATTGAAGGGGGTTGGCCCTTGGGACCCCTTCCAGCTCAAAAATTGTATGATTCTATGACCATCGGCCACGCTAGTTGGGGCTGAAAGGAGTTGGGAGTCCGGCAACAAATATAAGGCACCACCTTGGCTTAAAGGTAAAGGGACCCCTGATCGTTAGGCCCAGTCGTGGCTGACTCTGGGGTTGCGGCGCTCATCTTGCTTTATTGGCCGAGGGAGCCGGCGTACAGCTTCCGGGTCATGTGGCCAGCATGACTAAGCCGCTTCTGGCGAACCAGAGCAGCACACAGAGACACCTTGGCTTACCCACCTTTAAAACATGTTACACACCATGTGCTGCCACCAGCTCCATGGTGGCTTCAGATCCCATCAAGGAGATTTGCAATCAGTTATGCAGCAGATACAGTGTTACCTCGGGTTACAGACGCTTCAGGTTACAGACTCCGCTAACCCAGAAATAGTACCTCGGGTTAAGAACTTTGCTTCAGGATGAGAACAGAAATAGTGTGGCAGCAGTGGGAGGCCCCATTAGCTAAAGTGGTGCTTCAGGTTAAGAAGAGTTTCAGGTTAAGAATGGACCTCCAGAATGAATTAAGTTCTTAACCCGAGGTACCACTGTACTGGTATCAGTGCAGCCCAAGCACTGTCAAATGTCAGAAACCAAGACATGCCAGAATGAATTGTGTAGGAGCTTCCTCTCCTCTCCCCTAAGTGCCTTTCGCTGATCGGTCCTTTATTAGGCACAGCTGTTCAGACTTTAAACCACCCACCTTACGGGTTTGGCTTTCTCAGCATCTTCGAGATACGTTATTTCTTTGCCTGCTACTAACACTGGCTCAGCCTCTGCCTACATTACCGTAACAGACAGGGCAAATCCTATCTATGCCCTCTTTGCGAAGAAGCCCCATTAAGTTCACTGAGGCTTACTCCAAGGGAAGCGTGTCTACTGTCAGATTACAGCCTCAGAAATGTAGGTGGCTCCTTGCGAACTGTCTTTCACCATTCCTTCCCTTTGCTGTAGATTCCAAGTGGCTTTGGACATCCAAATACGGTGGCAGAGTAGAAAAATGTTTGCCACCTTAAGCTCCTGCGAAGAAAGGTGGGATATAATGTGAAAGATAGATGATGATGATAGATAGATAGATAGATAGATAGATAGATAGATAGATAGATGATAGATAGATAGATAGATATAGATAGATAGATAGATAGATAGATAGATAGATATAGATAGATAGATACTGTAGATTGATTAGATTAGATAAAACTGGAACTACAAGGGCCTGTCTACATCACTCACAGTTACAGGGTTGAATATGCATGGGTCTTCTTGAGACTGCTGAAATAAAATACCCACATAGCAAGGGAATATAATGTTCTGTTGGAAAAGTGGCAGTGCAGTCATCATTAGGAAAGCAAATAGCACTGTGTTAATTATTCCACGTTAAATGGTCTTGAGAATGGCTCCTAGAATGTGTATTTGCAACTCTAATCAATACCGGTACTTGCAATAAGAGAGCCCGGACGGCAAATTTATTCTGAGTTATTCCTTGCACTTAGCATCAGAATGATACCTGGTGGCCTCTGTACCAGAGCAGAATGGGCAGGGCAGTGTCTTTGTTTCTTAAACAGAGAACAAGCATTTGCTTGACTCAACATCAAACACAACAAGGTAATAAAATAATCAAGCAATGCACCCTATCGCTTAGATCACTCCTGATCAGCATAAAACAGAACCTTCCTGGATTCATAACATAAAGGCACAAACACCTTGACTGTTGGCACAGAAGCGTGCAAACCTATGTAGGGCTTGCCTGTTAAAAGGTTCTGTGTGTCAAAAGCTTGTCTATGCTTACCTAAACAAATGCGCTCTCTCTCTCTCTCTCTCTCTCTCTCTCTCTCTCTCTCTCTCTCTCTCTCATGCATCTCTTGGGATCCTTCCATGCTTTGGCTTCCCAGGTGAGAGTAAAGACAAATCAGGAAGTACCTAATAAAAGATGATGTTTTCATTCTGGAGGTCTCAATGCAGAAAGTCCAAAAGGCATTTGCACCCACCCACCCTCATGCTCATCAATATGCGTCACAACCCACCAGGAATTTCTCCTGAATAAGCTCTGTTGGCATGAATGGGAGCTGCACTCGCCAGCTGAGTATTCATTTATTTTACTTATTAATTTTGTTGGTCAGTTTATCTTGCCCAGGGCAACCCAAAGCAACTTCAAACAAACAAACAAACAAACAAACAAACGAATGAATGAATGAATGAATGAATAAATAAATAAATAAATGAACAAACAATCAATCAGTCAAACCCCCATGTAGATACATTAAAAGCAAAGGGGGGGGGGGAGAAATACAGGCAAGCCCCTGTTTTCTGTGGGAGTTATGTTCCCACAGTCATTGTGTGTGCCGGTGGAGTGCATGAAACCCCACCCTGCCCCGTTACATCCTGTTCCACCCCACCCCACCCTCTTCTGGATGCAAAAATGACCCCCCATGCATTCACAGTTGCGCATTCTTTGAACGTGTGCAAAATAGGAGTTGCCTGTACTTTAAAACCATCTCCCACTTCTAAAAGGCCACAGGTAGTTAGACCAAAGGCCTGGTTTTAGAGGAAGCTTTTTGTCTGGTGCCTAAAGATATATAATGATGGCTCCAGGTGAGCCCATTGGTCTGATCTGTTTGTATCTCACTCTGATGCTCACCGACACCTTCAGAATCTCCTGCCTGTACAGCTGCTGCCTCATCTTGCTTCTGGTTTGGAGCTTTGGTTGCTACTTTTACACAGTGACAGCCCTGCTCTTTCTACTCCACCTTTTGGCTCTTGATGATTCTTCAGGTATGTTTGATCAGCACAGTTGATGCTGAGCTTGTGGGTGTCTAGTCTGCATATTGGTCAACAGTCCCAAAAAGGGTGGAGAAAGAAATATGGCACATGAGAGAACTCCCTGCACCCTAGCTATTTATGGGTAGCACGAGGTGTGCTGGCCCTGCAATCACTTCTGCTTCTTTGATTTGCCCCTCTCCTCTTGAATGGCCATCTAGTAACACACAGGTCCAGTTTCATCAGGGAAAGTCTCCCATCTTTTCCCTTATACACCCATTCCATTTGGCTTGTTGCAAACCAAAGCAAGCACAGAGTTATGGCTCTGTAGCACAGTGGTCCCTAAACTCTTCCCTCTCTTGCAATGAACCACTTGAAAACTGCTCATGGGTTGCTGGTGTTTTGCCTGTTGTAGCAATTGCAATGCACTGTGCTGGACGCTGTATGGTTTTCAACTGTATTTTTTATTGTTTATTTTATTTCCTGTTCCAGAGAATTCAAATTGTAATACAAAAAGGGGCAACATAACCAATGAAAGAAGCAAGAAAAATAACAGCGGACTTTGGCAACTCCTTCTAGGGGTGTCCACCGCAACACACATCCACCCCTTCAGCTTCACAGGACCACGGAGGGTCAACGGTATTCAAAGCAAGGGGGAGATCAAGGAGGACAAGGACAGAGCAGGGACCTTTGGGTTTATGTTCTGAGCAGCTTGAGTGGAGTCCACAGGATGGGAGCCAGATCAGAGAGGGGTCAAGAGCAGAGGTGAAAGAGAGAAAGTCAGAGGAGCAGGAGAGAGCTTGGCAGCAAAGGAATGAGATCAGCAGTTGCTTAAAGGGTGAGGATGGGTCAAGGGAGCTGCGAGAGCTGTAGGATGCTAGAACACAGCAGGAAAGAAACCAGAGGAGAAGGACAGGTTGGGACTGTGGCTGTAGTGGTAGGAGCAGATAGGAAATAGGTCAATGGGTGGGCAGGAGGGTTAGATGGGGTCAGCAGCCTAGTAATCTCATCAAAAGGCCCTGGAGGAAAAGAGGGAAGGATTGAGGGAGGTGGGTTGCAGGGAGAATCAGGCAAGCGGATCGCAGCAGACAGCTTTGTGTACAGGGTAGAAAAGTGGAAAGTCAGGAGGGAGTGGTGGTGGACGAGGAGAGGGGAACCTACGTTGCTCCTCAAAGTTAGAGAATAAACTGGGAATTGTCAGAGGGGAACCTCCAGTCATCCCTTTTGTTGCTCACTCATGATTACTTTTGCTCATGATGCTATGAGGTTGGCCACACATGGCCAACACTATTTGCGCCTGCAAAAGCTTTGGGGCAGTCATACGGCTTCGTTTCCATTCAGTGCATGCCCTGTAACTTCCTAATGAAATCCCATAACTTTTCATACCACAAATGTTCTTGGTTGCTGTTGATTTCTCCTGCCTTTTTTTTTTTAATAACATTTTTATTAGGGTTTTTACATTACAAAATAGAAAAAGGAAAAAGAAAAAATACAAAATAAAAATAGTTAAAAACAATCAATCTTTTCATCACATTATTTCTCATTTACTTGTTTCCCGGACCTCCTCATACCTCCCTTTTTTGTATTCCAATTCAATTTATTAGCTCAGCAGTTTCTTTCCCTCTTTATTCTACCCTGATCTTTAATCTTAAGTTATTATAACCTTAAATTTTTACTTATAAAAAACCATTTTTTCATATTCTTTTATACCATTACAGCTAGAAACCACTTAATTTCAATCCATCTCCTGCTTTTGTGGCACTTATAGCCAGACAGCAATAATATGGTAACATTGGAGAAGCATCGCAGAACAAATTAATAGCACAAAGCTAATCCACCACTAATGTTGTATCAAAAATACATTGCAGAAAACCAGTGCAATAAAGCGCCAGAATGAGGGTTGCTTGGCCCGCTAGAAAGCAGGAGAGGAGGAGGAAAAACATCGATTAAAAGTGAGCAAAGTCACTCAGGTCTTTCGATTCCCTCCGAAGATGCTCAGCAACCCAAGTGCACAAGTAGAGATAACAAACTGAACATAAGGTTCATACCCTCCAACATTTCTTCAATGAAAATAGGGATGACCTTTTAAACGACAACACAACAGCAACAACACCCCACCCATTTGCCTGGGTTGCTTCAGCCACTCTGGGTGGCTTCCAACTAATAAAAAAGCATAATAAAATATTAAACATTAAAAAACTTCCCTATACACAGCTGCCTTCAGATGTCTTCTAAAGGTTGCAAAGTTACTTATCTCTTTGGCTGAGGGGTTGCATAACTCCATACTTTCCAACATTTCTCTGATGAAAATAGGGATGTCCTAAGGAAAAGCAGGACACTCCAGGATCAAATCAGAAACCAGGATGGCTTTTGTAAATCTGGGACTGTCCCTGAAAAATAGGGACACTTGGAGGGTCTGTAATGAATGGAGTAAGGTAAAGGTAAAGGGACCCCTGACCATTAGGTCCAATTGTGGCCGACTCTGGGGTTGCGGCACTCATCTCGCTTTATTGGCCGAGGGAGCTGGCGTACAGTTTCCGGGTCATGCTGCCAGTATGACTAAGCTGCTTCTGGCAAACCAGAGCAGCGCACGGAAACGCCGTTTACCTTCCCGCTGGAGCGGTACCTATTTATCTACTTGCACTTTGACATGCTTTCGAACTGCTAGGCTGGCAGGAGCAGGGACTGAGCAATGGGAGCTCACCCCGTCACGGGGATTCAAACCACCAACCTTCTGATAGGCAAGCCCTAGGCTCTGTGGTTTAACCCACAGCGCCACCCGCATGGGCTATCAAATCCCATAGAACAAGCAGCAAAGATCCACAGTGTCCCATACAGGGGGCAGGGGAGTTAGAGTGAGCTTACTAGCCTTGCTCAGAACAGGATTGTGCTGCAGCAGCTTAAGCCCAGAATCCAGGTGAGAGTTGGAGTCCATGCGTGGCAATGTTGGGCTACCTGGGCTCAGCCTTCTTCCTGATCCTTTCTTGCTGGTACCCACCTGCAGTGCCCCAGTCACTAACATCTGGGCAAGAACCACATGTCATGGAGGATAAGGCCCTGGCTACCAGTCCTGCCGGCTACATTCACTCTAGGGTCAGAGGTGACATGTCTCTGGGTGCCATTTTAGAGCTGTTGTGCTGATGTGCTGCTTGTGGACTTCCCATAAGCATCTGGTTGGCCCCTTGGAGTACAGGATGCTAGACTAGATGGGCCTTGAAGTGGTGCAATTATCCTTATCAGGCAAATGTATCTTCATCCCCACCCTCCTATTATTAACCTACCAAGCCAATGGGCTTCTTTTGTCCCCATGTTGTCTGATACCAGAGGGAAGGAATCCTGATAACGTTATCCTGATGAAGATGTCCTCTTGTGGGAGAACATCTGCCTTCGTATGCAAAAGAGCATTTGATAACGGATGATGATGATTTTTTTAGTGCTTGTTCAGAGATTAAGCATCAAGGAAGATCTTTGTGCTTCGATAAAGGCCTTTACCTTTGGCTGACCTTATACAGGGAAAAGTTCAAAGACCTTGCCTAGCGGCTGGAATTCAGCACTGATCCAAGGAAGTCTCAGGGACAGGTTGTTTGTGTAGTTGGAAATACTGGCACAGAAGTCCACCTTGAGCTGAAGGAACTCTGTTCAGGGAAGGCCAAATCTTACCTACTTGCATTGTGAAACTGCCTGAAGGGAAAAGGACCAGGAAATAGACATATATGTACATGGGCCTGAGTCTGCAATATGGGCCCGAGTCTGAGACGTGTGACTGGTGAAGAAGGTTCCAGAAGCTTTGCCAGATTCATACTACAGTCTAACTGCTATGCTCCTAACCAGCTCCACTGGTTCCCCAAAACTGAACCAGCAAGCTCTCAATAGGTATCAAGACTTTGATCCAGAGTGTGCCACAGAATGATAAACCATTAGGAATAAGAGACCCACAATGAGGGGCCACAGGTAAAACTATATATTTTGCTTGACGGGTGAATTGCTTTTTAATGTATAGATCAGGCATAGGCAAACTTGGCCCTCCAGACATTTTTGAGACTACAGTTCCCATCATCCCTGACCACTGGTCCTGTTAGCTAGGGATCATGGGAGTTGTAGTCCCAAAACATCTGGAGGGCCGAGTTTGCTTATGCCTGGTATAGATGAATGGTGGATTCAGATGACCAGGAGCCAAGGACATGCTTAAACCTTTGCAGCCAGGTGCCTCTAGCTGCACAGGGAGACCACCCCATGTTGCTTCCAATGGTGCCATGGTGCACATGGCTCCTTGTTCTCTGAATCCAACTGTTCTAGGTTGGGGACAAGCCTTGAGACCGGGCCAGGAAGGACTGTGCTCCTTGATTGTTGCTGCTGATTATCAATCTGGAACTGTGACCAATCTGATCACCGACCCTGGCATTTTGAACTGTGTAACTAGCCCGGCCCATTTCAGTGTTACTTCTAGGGTTACAGCTTACCTTCACCAAAGACCTCCTGTATTCTTCGCTGGAAGAAACCCTTTCCATCTTTTGCTTTTTTCCAAGGCACTGACTTATAAGAAGGATTCCTGCCCCAAAGTTGAATACTGTTGGATGTTAGAAAAACGTCGTCAAATGTTTGCAGCAGGGGTCTCCAGCCTTTTGGACCAGCGGACATTTTGGGAGGGAGCATTTTGAATTTTGAGACAGTGCTGCGGGCACCAGTTACAAAATAATGGCTATCGGGGGAGGGCATAATAAAAAATGGCTGCTATGAGGACCAAGGCATAAGACAAAATTAGAGAGAAAGCCATCCCTATCGAACACATACTTAACATGGGAAGTGAACTACTTCCTGCTGCGCCTGATGGTGAAGATTACACAGTCTTGAAGACACGCTGTTGCTGTGTGGGACAGTGCCAGGAAAAATATACAAGGCGGTCACATCACACTCACTCTCATTTCATAGAAATTGCTTAGAAGGTACCTCCACATTTTGCTCCATAACTTTATTTCTAGGGGAGTAGTTTTAACAAAAATTGAAGCTTTGCATCTGGGGTACCTGCCATGGGGCACCAGAGAAAGTCTTTGTGAGCACCTTAGCACCCATGGCTGCTGGGTTGGTGACCGTTGGTTTACAGTTTTTTAAATTTAATTTTTAAAAATTGCTATGCTCAAGCCTGGCCACAAGGTGACACTCTATAGCTTCGCAGTGCGCTTCCCACAGTTGTATTCCTGCTGGTCAAGCCAGTAATACTATCATTGTACTAAACAGCCAATGAAATACATTGTAATTGGAGCAACATTTGATGTTTGGGTTTGGGAAGGTCTGCTTAAAACATCTCTATCCAGCACAATGTGGAAGCAGCATAATTAGGGGAGCAGGGGTGGCGGGGAGAAAATATGCAAACCTCATGCCAATAGCCAGGGGTGATGGGAGTTGTAGCCCAAAACATCTGGAGGGTGCCATGTTGGCTAGTCCTGGAGGGATAGAAAGGAGACAAGGGGTTGAGATTAGGAGAGATTAGAAGAGCTGTAGGAAAGCAAGAACTAACACTGGGTCTGCAGATGGACACCATTGTTGAGCTTGAATCTTTTGATTTGTTAAGTGAAATGAAGTTGCTGCAGGAGGGCAAAATTCCTGGCTTGCTTGGCTTGGCTGGCATAGTCATATGATGATGATCTCAGCAGTAGCCCAAGTGACTGTTGATAGGGCGTCTATATTATCACCACCACCCTGATCCAAGAACCTTCAGGTTGAATGTTTTGAACCAAACTGGTCACCGTGGAGAAGTAAACTTGGTCGTGTCTCTCTGCCCATGTGGTTTATGGTACCTGTTTTGTCTGCGGTGAAACGCTTGCACACCTTCTCCAAGTCCTCCAAGAGCTTCAGCAAATCCTTTGTGCTGCTGACCTAACCATTCTCAGAATCGGATGCCTGTAAGGCACTTGCAAACTTGCTGATGGTTTAGTGTCTGCTCCCCACTTGGCTGAGAACCAGGCAGAATCCCAGGACTGTGATCTAAAGGGGCTTGTGGGCCAGGATTGCTCAGCAGGATAATGAGAATGTAGGATCTTGGAGAAAGCCTATCAGGGTCAGTTTAGACTTCTCATCTGGTGACCTTCCTTCCATCCATCCATCCATCCCACCCTCTAGTGTTAAACAGGAATGTGGCACCTTTCCAGGTTAGGGGCCGTATCCTGGGTTTTCACCACCCCAGTGAGTTGTTTTGGCAGGTGGGTAGTGCCGGCCACCTGCCCATCACTTGTCATCACATCAATAACTTGGTGTTAGATGACCCATTTTCCCTTGGTAGTGCAGCTTCAATTCAAGCCACACTGCAAAGGAAGATTGGCACCCCTGATGCCAAGCCCTTCTGTGGGGAACATCACAGTGCAGCTGATGCCAGCGGGTGACCCATTTTCCCTCTGAGTTCAAGCTGCCCTGAGAAGGAAAACCCAATCCGATCCAAGCAGGCTATGAAGTCAGCAGAGCTCTCCGTGGAGAATTATGTAGCGCTCTCAGTCCCAGTGGACTTATAGTCAGTGCCTATCAGCTGATAGATGCTCACTTCAAGTCCTGTTTTTGGCAGGGGTTGGCTGTGCACCCTGACTGGGAACTGTGCAGCGCAGCTGATCCCAGCAAGCTCAGCTGATTGGTGATGACAGCAACCCTCCCTTGCCAAGGAACAGCCAGGAGCCCAGTTGTGAAACTCCCCAATTGCCTTTCGACAGCTGCAACTGTATCTTCCTCGTGCCTGATGCCACAAAGGATGTTGGGCCTGGGGCAGATGGGTGTGGTTTTAGGGGAAGTGGCCTCACGTTGCAAATGGAAACCTCTGCTGGGACTAATGAGGCTCAAGGTCTGAAGGTTCTCCAACCCTGATGGAAAAACCAATTTCAGGATGCTTTAGAATGAGGTGATTAGAAACTTAAAAATATTAAATGAAACAGTAAGCAAACAAATAGAAGGAAAAAACAGCAGCATTAACACAATTCCACAAAGGTAAAAGACTTGGGGAAAGCGGGGGAAGCACCTCGTTGAAAAGACAACACAGTCTCCATGGGGAGTGTGTTCTGCAAACTGAGTGCCACATCTGGCTGCCCCAGATGTTGTTAGACTTCAACTCCCATCAACCCCAACCAGCTGTCAGGAGTTCAGCCTACATTCGAGTAGGACCCTGGCAGAGGCACATGCCCAACTGGCATGTTCTCTCCCTCCTGGTCAATTGTTCGGGAGCTTCAAAAGCTTTCTTCTGCCCGAACATCACAGCGACCGATGCCAAGCAACACCAGTGAACTTAGGGATCTGCAGAGTTTGGGCACCTTGCATGACAGACCTCAGCAACTCAGCATTTTGGCTAATCTACTGTACTTTATTTACATATAAACACACACGGAGCACTGCGACATGGTTCCCTCTCTCTCTAGCGTCAGACAGCAAAGAGAAAAAGAGCAAAGGACAATAGTCCCATTTCACAGAACACAGTAACACAAACATCCTGTCTCCTTCACTTCCCACTATGTGGAGTCAAAACATACACCATCATGTGATAGACAAAAATCCCATGACTGCAATCACGGAGCAGGAATTCTAACATTAGCATGGCTGTAGCCCAGAAACATCTGGAGGGCTACAGGTTCTGTATCCCTGCTACATGTCCTGGAGAAGGGGTATGGGCCCCTGGAACTCACAAACCACCATGCTAATGACATCACCAGTAAGCTGGGCATTAGTGTACACATTTCCATGAACTTTTTCTGGAGAGTGGAGGGCTTATAGTGACTGTGTGTGTGTGTACTATCCATGAATACTTTGCATGATGTGTGTGTGTGGGGGGGGGGTCGGTCATGTGCACTCCCAAAGCCCCAACCATCACCCCAACACTTGCACCAGGGTGAATGTCACAGTTGCAGCTGAATTGTACCTTAGTTTCTATATACCCATGCCAAGTATCCACCTTGCTCAGCGTTCTCAGCTCCAGACTCCTTTTGATCAGGTTTCCTTCCAGACTTGGCTGTGCATCCAGGTATTGAATTTCAGCTCAAGTGCTGGCACCACTCAGGCTCTGTGCTCAGCCAGCTGAGGGGGTATCTCCCACTCAAGGATATGCCCTGGCAAGCAGGAAGGCCTTGACTCAGCAGCCGTTCTGCTTTTGCTCCCTGCCAGTTGCGTTGCAGCTTAGGAGGATATTTTCTGACAACTTTCCTCCTGCTTAGAATATTTATGATACTCGCATCCTGCCCTTCCTTGAAGGAGATCGGAGCAGCGTTTCCACCTCGTGATGATGGGTCTGGGAGGCAGCTGAGGCCGAGAGATACCGGCCTGCTCAAGGCCACTCAATAAACATCACGGCTGAGCGGAGATTTGAATTCTGGGTTCCCCACCTCCAAGCCCAGCACTGCGCAGGGATGTCAACAACGCCTTCCACTGGGGGGTGAGATGACAAGAGGATTATCAGGCCCAAGCCGCAATCAAGGTAAAGAACAGGAGAAGAGGCATCATGCAGAAATGTAACTCACTGCCACTCTGTTTCCTAACAGGAGCGAGCATAGCGATGGCATGAAATAAAACATTTAGCAGTGAACTGTCTGCATGCCCAAATTCACCCCTTATCCCTTACTCACATGGTATGCAGAGAGAGGCCTGTCTGTAGCAATGAGAGTTTGGATGGTGTATAGCAGGACCAGCGATATATCTTGCAAATTACCTGTCCTACTCAAAATGCACCTCTGGAACCTTCAGTGCATTGCTATTATCTTCCTGCCTCCTCTTATCCCTTTCCTGATTCCCTCCCCCTTTTTAGTTACGGTACATTCATTATATATATATTTTTTCTTCCAGCCCGCTTTTCCCAGCGCAGTCAGCTTCATCTTCACGTACCCCACTATTCTTCAAGGGGGAAGGCAGGCAGATTCCCTGGTTCCATCTTGACCATCATGTCAGGCGGAACACGTTCCCTCACTCTGGATCCCCACCGCTCTGCCAAGCAAGCCCCTGCTGTGAAGCCGCCTCTTCAGTCCCACATGATCGCTTGCATGTTGAAGACAAGAGTTGTGCGGCAATTTCACACCTTCTGTGCCATTTTGCATGAACCCCTTAAAATAACAAACATTCTAACACATATCTATTTTTAAACGGATTTTAGTCTTTCTGTAGCTTAAATCTCCTTGCCCTCGCAGTTTAGAGAAATGTGAGTGAAACGATGCCATTTCTACATTACAGTGGTACCTCAGGTTAAGAACTTAATACGTTTTGGAGGTCCGTTCTTAACCTGAAACTGTTCTTAACCTGAAGCACCACTTTAGTTAATGGGGCCTCCTGCTGCCGCCGCACCACCGGAGCACGATTTCTGTTCTCATCCTGAAGCAAAATTCTTAACCTGAAGCACTATTTCTGGGTTAGCGGAGTCTGTAACCTGAAGCATATGTAACCTGAAGCGCATGTAACCCGAGGTACCACTGTATTGTAAGAGAGGGGAGAAAGAGAGAGAGCAGGGATACTACTGCGAAGAGCTGTACTTTTGTTTTCAAGCCCAGTTGAGAAATGGCCCTTTTCTTCAGCCTTTGGCATAGAGCCTGGGAGAGAGTAGTGAAGGGATTATGCTCAGTTAATGGGAAGTCTCCTTCTTTTTCTTGCCTTGAGCTACTGGAGGATATGCGTGGAAAGTCACACCTACATCCAAGGGCATTGTGACCTCTGATGCATGATGATCAAGGTTCTGGAAACCAAGCCTTATGAGGAGCGGTTGAAGGACCTGGGTATGTTTAGCCTGGAAAAGAGGAGACTGCAAGGAGGTATGATAGTCATCTTCAAGTGTCTGAAGGGCTGTCACATGGAAGATGGAGCAGGCTTGTTTTCTCCTGCTCTGGAGGGTAGGACTCAAACCAATGGATTCCAAGTAAAATTCAGGGAGAACTTTCTGACAGTAAGAGCTGTTCAACAGTGGAACAGACTCCCTCGGGAGGTTGTGGATTTTCCTTCATTGAAGGCTTTTAAGCAGAGGTTGGGTGGCTATCTGTCATGGATGCTTTAGTTGAGATTCCTGCATTGCAAGGGGTTGGACTAGATGACCCTCGGGGGTCTCTTCCAAATATGATTCTATGAAACAAAAACCCTAATGGTGCTTCCTTCACTGCAGTGAACACCTGGTTCTTCCAAAGCAGATGGTGCACAAAATTCCAAAGGTTGGCATGGCCAAGTACCATAACAGAAACCATTTGTTCATGTTGTCTGTGCATGTTGTCTGCACATGCATAGGCAACATATTATCTTTTAATAAATCTTTTATTAAATACATCTTTTATTAAATATTTTAATACATTTTTATTTATTTATTAAAATATTGGTTTCCCACCGTGCAGCTTCTAAGAAAGTGTTCACTGTGGCCAACAAAAATAATAAATACAGTGGTACCTCAGGTTACATACGCTTCATGTTACAGACTCCACTACCCCAGAAATAGTACCTCGGGTTAAGAACTTTGCTTCAGGATGAGAACAGAAAACGCACAGTGGAGGCATGGCAGCAGCAGGAGGCCCCATTAGCTAAAGTGGTGCTTCAGGTTAAGAACAGTTTCAGGTTAAGAACGGACCTCTGGAACGAATTAAGTATGTAACCAGAGGTACCACTGTACAGCATTAAAAAAGCAATCAGAACCATAAAACCATTTTTAACTAGCTACAACAGCAGAAAAAGTGACCCAAACGATGGAGACCCCAAAGCTTGCTTAAATAGTGAGGTGAAAATTTTGGAGTAGGGGACAAAGTGATCTACTGCGGGAACGTAGGGAGTTCCACATTTTGGGTGCTGCAACAGAAAAGGCCCTGTCACAGCAAGTCCCTGTCCACTGCACCTCAGATGGTGGTGGGATGTGTAGAAAGGCCTCTCCTTTTGACCTCAGGTTCAGAGGAATCATATAGGATAAGACAATCATTTTTTATGTCCTGCACAGGTGATGGCCAGCACTTTGAGGTGCACTTGGAAATGGACCAGCAACCAGCAATACATGATTGATTTAGTAATGGAGTAGCATGCCAAAGGTCAAAGCATTGAGCAGGTGACCCCCAATCACCACCCTGCTAGAGTCAGTGTTCCAGGAAGGACCAGAAGAATCCTCAAAAGACACCTCTGATCCCCACCACAGCCAGATGGTCCAGAAGGATACCATGGTGCCAAAGGCTGCTGAAAGTCTGAGCAAAGCCTCTGCTCAATTCCTGGCCAAGATCATCACCAGGGGTACTGAGGCCATTTCAGTTCTCAAGCCAGGCCAAAAGGGATGTTGATTTGTTTCATGGGGAGTGGAGAATCGGTCCATTGCACAGCCTTTCTGCCTTTTTGTGTGTGAAATGGTAAAACTGGTTGGTAATGGTCCAGAATGGTGAGATCCAGAGAATAGCTGCTGCTGTTTAAACAATGTTTTAACCAGTACTGCCTTCATCCCAGCTGGAATATCTTCCTATTTGAGAGTCAAATAACACCTTATGTTAAGCATCCCCTAACAGCACCTGCCAAATAGCAGAGGGGGATTGGGGGGGGGGGGAGCAAGGTGGAGCAGTAAGTGCAGGGTCCCAATCTGGACTGGGAACACATTCTGATCTGGGTCCTGTGTGGCTGTTCTTCTTTCAGAATTAGAGAGTTTACTTAACCTAAGAAGTAACCCTCCATTACTTTAAACACCCACCTTGGAGTCCCTTTTGTCACAGCACGAATGATGTTGTGCGGCTCTGCCATCAGGCGTCAAGGCTCGGTGAGTTTTCCCCTACACTTAAGACTCCCCGCCCCCCAGCCTCGCTCCGTCAGGAAACCTGATTTTCCCCTCCGCCCGCGCAGTCTTTTTGCCATTTGGCTGCCCTTCCACATCTGCTTGCTTGCCTTCCTCAGATCTTCCCCTCGCTGGCAGCTGGCTGCCCGGCGCTCGTGTCAGAGGCTCCTCCTCGTCTCCCTGTAACCTTTGGAGAAGCGCAGAAATGCCGACTAAAGTTTTGCAATCGAAGAAGGATGCGGCGGGCGGCGCCTGCGGGCTGCCGCTCCGGGGAAGTTGGAGCCTCTCCTTGCCCTGCCCCTCCCGCCGCCTTCGCCGCTGTCCGTGGTGCTGAAACGCCCCGAGCCAGCCCAGCTCTGTCAAGCACCGCAGCCTCCTTGAAGGGCCCCAAGCGATCGCGATCGCATTCAATAACTGCAGACTTTACCCAGTTTTTAAAAAGCAGGGCCCCACGGCAAGGTCCCGCAGACACAGACGGAGCTGACCTTTCCAATCCGGTCTGGCAGCTCCTTGCTCTTGCGCCGTCCCTTCTGGCTCCTCCACACCCTTCGGGGAGGACTAAATGTGCTTTAATGGCATGTGCTGTCACTCCCCATCGATCTCACCTTCTCTATCAATATGTGCACAGGAGTCATAATCTTTTGCTAATCCACAGAAAACACCCCTCCCCCTTGTGGAGGGAGGGCAGCGGGGTGAGAGCCTCCCCTTGGCTAAACTTTAGGAACAGAGGAAGAAGAACTTTGCGTTTGACGCAGATAGGCCTGGAGGTCAAGACTTCTTCATTGAGTCTCCAGCTAAGAGTCGGAAAAGAGAGAAACTCAATGGGGACATACCCAGAAAGAAAACAAGGAACAAATATGCTTTTCTGTTTGATGGGTATGTAGTCTATATGTGTGAATGCTTTGGACGTGCACATGCCTTCCTGCAACATAGATGTGTATTCTCAAGGGCTCTCTCCTCCAGGCGCCCAGGGGCCAGAATTGTGCTTTCCTGCACACCCTGCCCCCTTTAGTTCAGGCTCTGCAGTAAAGTAAGCATTAGCTAGCAAAGGATGTTGAATGGAGGTATGGCTGAAGCAGCTATAACAAGGCCCAAAGAGAGTTCTGGAGTAACAATGTGGAATTATCTCTATCCTCACATTTGTGTAATTTCCCCCCCTTACCCATGCACACATGATTTTATTTGTATGCCACCTTTCCATAGTCCAAACCATGCTCAAGGTGGCTTACAACATGGAAAAAACCACATAACTGCAACATAGCAAAAGTAGTCATAAACAATAAAGCACAAAACACACACAACTAAACTGAACAATTTCCACATAAACCACAGTATTTAATATACCGTATTTTTTGCTCTATAAGACACACCTAGTTTTTGGAGGAGGAAAACAAGAAAAAAAAAATCTGAATCCCAGAAGCCAGAACAGCAAGAGGGATCGCTGTGCAGCGAAAGCAGCGATCCCTCTTGCTGTTCTGGCTTCTGGGATAGCTGTGCAACCTGTATTCACTCCATAAGATGCACACACATTACTTTTTAGGAGGGGAAAAGTGTGTCTTATAGAGTGAAAAATACTGTATATAAAACCATAATCAAGAGCAATCCTTGCCCACAACCCCCCCATAACACCCCAGCTCAAGAGTCTGTTCAGATGCTTCAGTTTTTGTAGCTGGAGTCAGTCAGGGCCCCTCCTTCCTAGTCCAGCTGGAAAAGACCCGCAAGGAGCAGGTCTTCCAGAACTCACAGCCAAGATAAATACAACTTATAAATACAACTGTAGACTGTGTGGGGGTTGTTTGTTTTTAACAGCACCTGGATTAAAATCCATGAATTCCAGGGGCAGTATCCTGCCCATTTGGCTATTGCTGGCCTTGATATTGCACAACTCCTTTCCTCATTTCCTTTCTCATTGGAAGTGAGGTTACCTTTGGCACCCTGTTTCTGGAGCAGCACCTCTGCTGCTCTGAACCAATGTTCCCTCTCACATTCCCCGGGCAGGAACACAATGGGCTTATCCACACTTACCCTTTTCTCTGCTCTTTCCAGCACAAGGTCTTCACTTTGAACCTCTGTGTCTGAGCACTCCCCCCACTTTTTTGTTGGTCCTGGAGCTTTCTCTGGTCTGACTCAGTAAAAGGCAATAAAAAGGCAGTTTCCTATGTTCTATCCTGTGGGATAGGGACCTGGTGGCCATAGGGATTGCAAGGATATAGCTTCTTTTAGCCCCATCACTCCATTTCTTAATGTGATGTCAAGAAGATATCACTTGTTTCCCACAATAAAAAGGAAAACCCTCTCCTTCCGGGAGCTACTAATTGAGTTCCTCTCCCGTGTTTTCCAGTCCACCCAGTTACCTAGTCTGGGAGGCAGGGGAACTGTCTAGCATTTTTCTCTGCTTTGGAAAAGCATTAGAGCCAAGGCAGATCCTGAAATTATTGATAAACATTCATTGGCCACTGGAGCCTGGTGAATTGCCAGCCAAGCAACCCCAGTGGATTTCTCTCTTGCCAGCATCATTTTTCTTGATGACAAGGTATTCAGGAGGAGATGGGCTGGGGCTTAGCTTCTGTGTAACTTTCCTCCCCCTTCTATGTATCATTTGTTCTAAATGATCTCTGCCTTAAGGACAGATGGGAAGGAAATAGGAATTAATACCTATAATTGTTCTTTCCAGTACAGCCTACAGATGGGTGAGGCTACAGTTAGAGACAGTGGGCAGTTGTTTGTTTGTTTGTTTGTTTGTTGTTGCTGCTACTGCTGCTGTTTTTGCTGTTGGTATTAAATGTATTACCTGCCCTTTGCCAGCAGGTCCCAGGGCCAGTTACAGCTATTTAAAATTCAGAATTAAAAAACAGTTGAAACAAATTATAGTCATGTAAATCAGTGGATAAGGCGTTTTGACGGTTAGGGTCCTTTTTGTGTGCAAACTCCAGCTCAGTCATTGTCTTTCTATGAGGAAATGACCTCCCTCTTCAATCTCACTTCCCATCTGCAAAATGGAAATAGGTTGCCCTCCTCACAAATATTCTCCCCACCCCTGAAGATGAACAAGACGAGAGCTGTAAAGCACTCTGCGCACTAGCATCTTGATACTATTGAACAGTCTTCCCCAACCTGGTGCCCTCCAAGTGTTCTGCATTTCAACTCCCACCAGGCCCCACCAGCATGGTCAAGGGGCAGGGATGGTGGAAATTATAGTCATGTAAGATCTGGAGGGCACCAGGTTAGGGAAGTCATAAAAGTGCATTGCGTGGCATGCACTAACGTAATTATAGCAGCATCCTGCTGGAGGCAGATTGGGTGTCCAGCCCACAAGGCTGCGTATTCATTGCAACCTCAAAATAAAACTGTACAGTCACCTAAATGAAGCCGACTCCAATGTGATGTTCTCATAGAACGGCTTGTAGTTGTATTGTATTTTCATGTTCCTGTTCCACACACTCTTCCACTAATTTCTCCTGTTGCTTTGCCAGAATGCTGCGTCTGCAAAGGGTGGCAGTGCAGTGCAGTGGCATGGATTGACCCACTGAGATGCTAACAATATTTTCTGGATCCGGTACGTAAAAGAGGCGGAGGCTCAAAAAAATGGATGGTATCCTGAAAGCTCTTTGCATCATTGCTGGGGACAGTAGAGCAATTCCATTTTGTTCGTAGTGCTGGCAAGGTCAGGAGAGGAGACACATGTGAGTTTCTCATGCTACTTTTGGCCTGGCTATTGATAGCACTCTTTTATACGGGCACAGAATGATAGGTTCATCTCTACCCATCTGTCGGTGGGCTGCCCACACTGCTGGGGAAATCTCAAAATACCAGCACTGTGCTGCAGTTGAAATGTTGTCTTCATAGGCTTGGGCTGTAAAAGTGTTTCATAAGATAAATATTCAGAGTTTTTATAGGAAAGTGGGTGTCTTTCCTTGCTAATCAGCCAAAAAGAATGATTCTGTCAAATATTAATTCCTCAGAATTCAGATACCATCATTTTAGGTATCAGAAGCATAATTTGGGTGCTGTGCAGGCATGAGTGGAGCAGAAGTTCACACAGCAGAGAGGCACATGGGACACCAGGTCCAATGTAGGCAGTGCAGTGCAGCCTACTAAGAGGACTTTATGTCCTCATCATGATGGAATTGCTTTGGGGGGTGGAGTTCCTGCCTTTCTCAGGACATTAACCATGTTGAGCTCTGATGAGCATTAAGACCACATTCTGTGTATGCAGAAAATTAGTAGTTTGATCCCTGATGTCTCTAGTTAAAAAGATGATACTGCATTTTTAAAAAATGCAAAAGGGCAGGTTCATGCCCCAAGGTGCTTGCAATCTAGAAATAGACACAAGGGAGGCAGAAGGGGAAGACAGGTGCAGGGGTAATGCAGGGGTAATGGGCAGAATATGTCATTATTTCATCTATGTTCATCTAACCTAGGCTTAGTTAGGGCAGGGCAGGAATGGGGAACCTGCAGGCCTCCAGATATTCTTGGGCTGCAGCTCCAACCACCCCTGACCTTGCTGTCAACTCTTGCTGGCTGGGGTTGGTGGGAGTTGGAGCCCAACAAAATCCAGAGGCCCATGGGTTCCCCATCCCTGCAGCAGGGAATTGGGATTCTTATTATTGTTAAAATTTATTGGTCACTTTTTTGTCCATGGCAACTCAAAGAAATTTACAATTGTGCAAGCAAGCAAGCAAGCAAGCAAGCAAGCGCGCGCACACACACACACACACACACACACCAGAATCCACCCCTGCAAAAGGTCATAGATAATTAAAAGCCAAATGCCTGATGAAAAGGAAATGCTTTTGCCTGGCACTTAAAGATGATGGTGTTAGGTGAGGCTCCCTGGGGAGAGCATTCCACAAGCAGGGAGCCACCAGTGAAAAGACCGTTCTCATGTCACCAGCCTCCAGAACTCCCATGGAGGGGGCACACAAAGAAGGGCCTTATATGATGACTGCAGCATTCAGGCCAGTTCATATGGGGAGAGACAGCTCTTGAGGTGAGGGTCTTGAGATGTATAGGGCACTAATAACTGCTTGTACTTTTTACCGGAGGGCTGGGAAAGGTCTTGGAGAGCCATCACCGGTCATCAAAACTAGTCACACAATACTAGAGGGGGAAAAAATCTGATTCTGACTCAAAATTAGGGCAGCTGCATAAGCTTGCATCCAAATGTGCTCTATAGGACTGACGTGTGGGAAGGCACCATTTGGAAAAGCCCTAAGCCACTTTATAATGCTTCTTCCTCCCACCCCACTCCCAAGCCGTGGTAGCTGCAGATATGTGGCTGCAATACTGTAGAATTGGTTAACCTTCCAGAGCAGCTATGAAGCTAAATAGCCTAGTGAGTTTTAAACCTGAGCTTGAACAAATCTAGGAGTGCTATTGTATGGTGAGAGCTTAATCAGATGATTGCAAAGGTCAGGAAGGATTATTCTTAACTTTAGGTATTCTGAACTGTTTTGTTGCTCTTCCACCAGAGATGCCTACAGCCAAAAAGGAGAATGCTTCGGGGGGCGGGGGGCGGGCGGGGAGAGAAACAGTGGCAGCATTTGTGTCGCTGTTGTTTAAATCTCAAAAGGCTTGACATCAAATTGACAGGCTTGTTTATTTTTTGCTTGTATTATTTATTTTAAAATTCACATGTGTCTTCACAGCAACTTACATAATTGTATAAAAACAATTTTAAAATGGAAACAGTCACAGTACCAAAATATATCCCCATCTCTAACCATACAGGGCAACATCAGAAGCAACCTTAAGCAGCAAATGTCAGTGTACAACAAGCTAAAACCCAAAATCAATTCAGGAGCCATGAAAGGTTGGAGTAAATAAAAAAGTTCTCAGCTGATGAAGAAGAAGAAGAAGTAGTGTTTGGATTTGATATCCTGCTTTATTCACAGATCGTGGATTTGATATCCTGCTTTATTCACAGATCGTGAAGCTGAGGCTCCAGTACTTTGGCCACCTCATGAGAAGAGAAGACTCCCTGGAGAAGACACTGATGCTGGGAAAGATGGAGGGCACAAGGAGAAGGGGGCGACAGAGGACGAGATGGTTGGATAGTGTTTTCGAGGTTACCAGCATGAGTCTGACCAAACTGTGGGAAGTAGTGGAGGACAGAGGTGCCTGGCGTGCTCTGGTCCATGGGGTCACAAAGAGTCGGACACGACTAAACGACTAAACAACAACAACAACAACATCCTGCTTTATCACTACCCGAAGGAGTCTCAAAGCGGCTAACAATCTCCTTTCCCTTCCTCCCCCACAACAAACACTCTGTGAGGTGAGTGGGGCTGAGAGACTTCAGAGAAGTGTGACTGGCCCAAGGTCACCCAGCAGCTGCATGTGGAGGAGCGGAGACGCGAACCTGGTTCACCAGATTACGAGTCTATCGCTCTTAACCACTACACCACACTGGCTCTCTGATGGCTTTAAAAAAGTGCAATGTAGTCATTTGCCTGATGTGCCCTGGAGGGCATTCCACAGTCTGAGAATCACCACTGAGAAGGTCCTGTCCTTGGCACATTCCTGCCTCATTTCAGAGGCAAGGCTTCCCCAAGGAGCTTAACATTCAGGCAAGTTCCTGTAACTCAGGATAAAAGTTCAGGCATCTCATTAAGTGGGTTGTAGTCCACAAAAGCTTGTGCCATAATAAATTTGTTTGGTGTGATTCAACTTCCTGCTATGTTCAGGACTTCCACCTACGGGTATTGTTAGGTGAATCCTGCCCTTAGTCTTTAAGATGCCACAAGACCCTTGGCTGTTTATCCTGCAACAGATTAGCACAGATACCCTTCAAGAAATCATACTCTATTGCAATCGCACAATCCACAGCTTGCCATATTGCAGATCCAGTACACTAGACAGCTTTCCCTGGATTCCATTCCGACAGATGTGCTTACAGGAAGAGATCTCTTTGTATTGCTTCATTCCTCCAGTCTGCAATGCAGTAAGCAGAAGTACATTCACTGGCGTGTAATGTAAATATGCATGTGCATTTACAATAGAACAGTGCCACTTGAAGGGGAAACAAATAACTTTCGAGCTGCTTCTTCATCAGTGTAGGGAATCACTTTAACGGGAGTTGATGCCATGGTCCAAAATATTTGCAAATTTGCAAAGATACATGCCTATCCTTTATATAACCCTGTAGCTTTGCAAATGAGGACAGGCTCACTCTGTGCTAAAGGATCACATTCCCACACACACACACACACACACACACACACACACACACACACTCCTGAGCCCAGCAAATACCCTATTACAGTTGTCATGGAAATTAGAAAGTGTGTCTGTTTGAATTTCCTCAGTGCAGGCCTCCTTGTTCCCAGCGGTTGCTACATCAGAGAGCCTCTGGCAGTGCTAATGCAGGCGCCACTCTCATTAGATGGCTGCGATGCTCAGTGGGCAGCCACTCCCCAGACAGGCTGGCACTGAGGACCTAGGGCCACAATTGAAGGTGTCAGCCTTCTTTAAGCTAGAGAAAGTGAAGATGTTTCACAGCAAACTGAAAGGTGCGATTAATCAATGCAGCTCCCCAGAGGATCCTGGCCTGTCAGGCACAAAAAACCACATACATCACAGCAGGGGAGAAAAGAGGGAAGGCCTTGCTGGAGTTTTTGTTTCTTAATTGTTTTATCTCTCCTTCTACGGCCATTCTGTTTCCATGCCAGCTGCTGGTTCTTTTGTGATAGGAAGCTTTGGGGTATGCAGCTGGGGAAGAGAGGGTCAGGAAGCTGCCTCCATACACTAAGGATCCTCAGCTGGATAATGAGCTACTGTGCTAGATGTCGGCATGTTAACATACTGCTTTCCATGTACTGGCTGCATTCCTCTACTTTTTGCCCCATTACTGAAGGGGAAGCAATTAGGCAGGGCCACTCTCATGTCCTGCCATCCAAGGCAGGGAGAGAGAGCACATAAAACTTTGATTGCAACCATTGGCCAAAACTACGGACCCCTTTCATCAAACCAAATGACTTTTGGATGGCATTTTTTCCGGTTCCTTGGGCCTATGGAGACTGACTCCAGGAAGTACTCTTTCATTATTTTAGTTTGTGCACCAAGATTCTTGCAATACCATATGTGAGACCTCCTGACTATGGAATAAGACAGGCATCCCCAACCTGAAGCCCTCCAGATGTTTTGGCCTACAACTCCCATGATCCCTAGCTAACAGGACCAGTGGTCAGGGATGATGGGAATTGTAGTCCAAAACATCTGGAGGGCCAAAGGTTGGGGATGCCTGGAATAAGACTACAAAACCCATGATGCTGCATGACTCTGGATGAAATGCACATGCATACCAGTTATCTAGGACTGTAAGTGAACCCATAAATCAGAAGTATGGCAGTGTAAACGAGGCCACTTGAAATCCCAAAGGGTGAATGTATTTCCCATGGAAATCTGTTCTTTCAAATCGGGAAGTAGATTTCGAGATGAATTTTGTTCAGGGAATTGTTCACGTCACAGATTTGATTTCCTCCTTTGCCCTAACAGTTCACTAATGTTCTTGGACAAATAACCTGTGGGCACAGGTCTCTTGATGCCACCTTGACTGCTAGTGGATGTTGATGTGAGTGGGGAAGAGAGGGGTATCCATAAATAACCCACTACCAAATGGCCCTGCCCTCACAATGCAAGGCAGCTTAGGCTCAGGCAAGACGCAGCCCAGACCACCCAAAGCAGCCTGAGAGGAAACACAGCATTCCCCTCCACTCCTACTGCCTGTCCCCTTCCTCCACCATATCTCCACCCACCTTAAAGGGTTGTTGTGAGGGTTGGAACAAATTGCAGATGTTCTGTGCTCCCAGGGCTCTCTTGCAGCGCTCACTTGCCTTTCCAGATGGTTACCCGCAGCCAGAGGTGAGTGGCATTTCCATCACTGCTGTGTCCTGCTCTAATTAAAAGTGAAGGAGAGGGCTGGGTTGTGTATGTGTCTCTGGAGATACCTGGCTGTTGCCATTCAGGGCTGCTGGCCCAGTTCTGCTGATCTCTCTCTCTCTCTCTCTCTCTCTCTCTCTCTCTCTCTCTCTCTCTCCCCCTTCATTATTCCCCCACTCTCCGCCCTTGGCGCTGTGTTACAGCTCCTCCTCCTCTCTGTTCACCACATTAGCACAACGTAGGGCCGTTTCCCCATCTCTCCCGTCACAGCGCCACACATAAAAGCAGCCCTGATGGCCGCGGCGTGATAGCGGAGCCAGAACTTAATTTCACAGCATTTTTCGCGTAATACTCTATAAAACTGAACAAATTTGCTGGAGTCCAAATTCCATCTCATTATGCAGAGTCTGTGCAAAAGCGGAACCCTTTTAGATTCCAGGGCTCCGAGGCCCACTAAAGGGATGTTACAGAAGAAGGAAAAAAATAATTAATTAGGTGCCGCTCTGTATCTTTGATCCTCCATCGTGAGACACATTAAATAAAATGCCTGGCTCATGAATATCAACGTGGCACAGAGCCTCTCTCTCTCTTTGCTCCCTTCTTAGGCGATTAAAAGTGAGTTTCAAGTATGAAGCAAGTGTGTGTGTGTGTGTGTGTCAGGGAGGGGATTCTTCCCTTCAATAGACGTCCTCTGCGCTCATTTTAAAATATATGACAAGGCTCATTGGAAAAACAGGTGCTTGAGGAGCCAGAGGTGGAATTGCAAGCAGAAGGTAGAACTGTGTTCTAGGCCTGAGGGCTATGAGTCAGGGGTCTGGAGGTCAGCTCGGGTTGGAGGTCTGCTCATGGTTGAGAAAAGCCCTAGGCCAGGACCAAGGGACTGTGCCAAAAATGTGAGAACAGTGATAAGAATCGGTGGCCTTTCTTATTTGCCTTCAGCTGCTTCATATGGCCAGTCCCTTGGGGTTACAGAGAGAAAGCTCAAGTCAGTTGCATTGCCCTCCCAAGGTCCAGTATCACTCCACCTGCCCAGAGATCCCTTTGCTTGCTGATGGCCTGGCTATAAATGCTTCCTGGTCTGGGCCTGATCATTGTCAGGACACCAGCCAGATGTTGTCTTGGTTTATATAGGGCTCTCTGAGGATGTGCACTTTCCAGTCTTCTGCCCAGCCTCTGTTTTTTAGCCTTATCTGTCCTTTTCTGGGCCTTCTGCAAGTCTGGCCCAGCCTTTCCTTCTGAGCTGTGGTTTCATTCCATTTGTCTCTTCTACCTCTGGCCTTCTGTGTCCTTGGCTTTCCAAGAGAGCCAGTGTGGTGTAGTGGTTAAGAGCGGTAGACTCGTAATCTGGTGAACCGGGTTCGCTTCCCCGTCCCTCTACATGCAGCTGCTGGGTGACCTTGGACTAGTCATACTTCTTAGAAGTCTCTCAGCCCCACTCACCTCACAGAGTGTTTGTTGTGGGGGGGGGGGAAGGGAAAGGAGAATGTTAGCCGCTTTGAGACTCCTTAAGGGGAGTGAAAGGTGGGATATCAAATCCAAACTACTACTACTACTACTACTACTACTACTACTACTACTATTCTTCTTCTTCTTCTTCTTCTTCTTCTTCTTTTTCTTCTTCTTCTTCTTCTTCTTCTTCTTCTTCTTCCACAGCCTGGTACTAACACTGGAGGGGATCACCAGCAACAGTTGATGGCACTCCTTTCCTATGGGAAGGTAACCAAGCTAATTCAATGGAAGAGACTAGTATGGACAAAGTATGGATTAGTATGGAGTCCCCCCCCCCCAAATACCACACCTGGCATCCTGCTTTGAGCTTTCGGTTTTAAACATTCCTGCTTTCTCCAGGGGCCCTTGACCCCTGGTCAGCACAGCTGGCCTGGTCAGCACAGCTGGCCTGGCATGAAGCATCATGCTGCCTGAGACAGGGTGCTACTTCCATCTCCCCAAAAATGAGCCATTGGCTCACCATTTTAAATAGTTTTAAAAATGGATGCCTTAGTGGCAGCAGCACAGAAAAGCTTTCTGTGGATTGTTAGGGCTGTCATATTTCAAAAAGAAAAAACGAGAACACCCCGAAAGGACAAAGTGATGCTTTTCAAAAATTCCCCCTGGACATCACTTCCGCCTTTGAATTCCCGGTAATGTCTGAATGTATGGCAGCCCTAGGGATTGTTATCCTGCCCCTCATCATCACACTTGGAGGAAGGAGCCCTAATTCAAAGTGAGGCATAGGGAACAAGGTAGTCGCAGAGGTCACATTTACTGAGGTGGTGGCAAATGATGTTCAGAGCTTATCAGTCTATGTTAAACCTTCTACAAGCCCTGCAAGAAAGGACTCCTTCCTCAAAGTGAGGTGTGGGCCCATGCCCTAGAGAGCCCTGCAGGAGTGATGTTGGTCATGTCCCTACTTGTGGCTCGTGGTGAGCCCTCCTCCATAATCTACTGTGCATTGGATTTATCTGGAGGGCAAAACCCCAGGTCAAGCTCCCATATTTTATTCCTTCTGAGCCTAGTGAGATCCAGAGTCAACCATCACCACCTCTACCACCACTGTATTTTTATTGCCAAATTCTTTTTCAAGGATGCACAGTAAATAAATATTATATGGTGATAGCTATAAAAAAAATCTAGGCAGAGAAGATTTTACTGCATGTTTTATTGTCAATCACTAAATTTACTGGTGGCTGACAGTCCTGCAGGTATTTCAGATTCTAAAAGAAATGCCAGACTGAGCACCCACTGCTTTATGATGTTATTTGCTAGCGCCTTCTTGTTTTGAGAATGAAGACAGAGTTATCAGGCTGATGACAACCGAGCCACTGCCAAGAGAATGCTTGCTCTTGCTTTGACATTAAGAGCTGATTTACTAAACAATTTTAACATGGGTAGCGATGTAGCAAAGCAATCATATGTTGTCTTGGATGAGAAGCCTTGGAAACATTTTGTGCAAAAGGAAACTGAGATACGTAGTTCATTACCTCCAGGATCAAGCCCACATTTTGAAGGTTTTCTAGGATGAAGTGAGGCATAAGAGGAGATAAGATAAGCTTGCACCTAGTGGTCAGCAAGTGGTCAGAATTTCATGCAGTAGTGGGAATCACTGCTGGTGTATCTCTTAACCAAGAGAGAAGCCTTGGCACATCTGCAGTTGTGCACAAGTAGTTGTGTGTGAAATCAGTGGCTCCTCATGCATGGCTATCCATTGTCATGGACTGGGAAGAGGAGAAATGGTGGAGACTGCCTCCCCAGCCTGACCCTTCCAGAGAAGGAGTTCAGAATTACAACAGGGGGTTTGAGAGAGGTTACAAATCAGAGGCAGATGAGGGGAAAAGCTGGGGAATAATAGAAGAGGAAGAGAAGACCAGGGGAGAGATGTCTGATGGACTCAGTGTCTTCAGAAAGCATTCTAGACCCCTCCTCTCCCAGAACCTGGCGGACATTGAAAGTAGGTGAGTAGATCAAAGTAGGCGAGTAGCTCAAAGGCAAAAGGCCCTTTCCAGCACCCATAGTAATGAATCATGAGGAAGTAGGAGAGACGGAGAGGGTGGGGTTTCACTCGGAGCAACACCGTTACTCCAAGAGGCTGCATTTCTAAGCCTCTCTCTGTGAATATTGAATAAAAAGCAGTTGGTAAGAACTTTCCATGTGTTATCCATTCCTGGCAGCCTACCATGGGGGGGACTGGAACCTCTAAAGCATAATAACCAGGGTCCAATTTAGTAGAGCATGAATGAGCATCTCAGAGGTGGCTGCACATCTGGATTGGTTCAGGTGGAAACCTGCTTCAACACACTCATCTACCTCACTGGATCAAACTGACCAGGCATGTTCCAGTTGGAACAGTGCAGCAAAAAAGATGCCACAGTAACAGTGGCATTGTCCTATGTATTTCTTGTTTGTGACATTTACGTTTCTTTCTCCTGCCACCAATTTATCCTTGAAACAACTCCGTGAGCGACAGCGACTGGCCCAAGTTAACCCAGTGAGTTTCATAGACAACCTGGAAGTTGGAGCCGGATTTACTTTGGCATGAAGCCCAAGCCTGTAGTTCTGTGGCGAGGAATAAAATACAAATAACAAAGGAACAAAGATTTCCATGGGGAAAGTGAGGGGTGATAGAGAAGTTTAACGTAACAATGGGATTCCTGCATTGCAGGTCATTGAACTGGACGACCCTTGGGGTCCCTTCCAACCCTACAGTTCTGTAATGGAAAGGCTGGTCTGGGCATAGTGTAATGCAGGGGGGAGCCAGTTCAGATGTTGTGAGCTCCAACTCCCATCAGTCCTAGACATCATTACCAATAATGAGTAGTGAAGGGAGTTGGAGCTCAAAGCCTCCACATTGACTACTTGTTTGGGCATGGCCTAAAATAGGTACCAAGATCACACAGGAAGCTAGCAGAGTTGAGGTTTTTTTTTTAAGTAACCCATGAATCTCCCTGCCCCCAAAATTTCTGCTTTTGCTCACTAGACCCTCGTCTTCTCTCTGAGGCAATAATAGGGCCCAGGAGTCCTGGAACCAGTCACCCCCTCCCTTCTGATCAGACAAGGTGGGGTCCTTCTGCCTCCCTGGCAGGAAATTAGGGGGCTGATAGTCCTCTCGGGGTCAGCAGTGAAGTGAAGCAGGTAGATTAACAATGCCAATTCTGCCAAGGGGAGAGCGTGAGAGCCTATTTCTCCTGATGAAATTAATTAATCTCCAAGCCAACAAGGATGCTCTCATCTATTCTTTACTTAATCCATAACCCTGAAATTATGGCATCTGTTCAATACAGTGAAATTAATTACCTTGGGAAATGGGCAACAGGTTGCCTTTCTAATGCCCCCCCCCTTATCACATACAGTAATCAAAGCTACAAAGTGCTTCCCTGAGCAGACCCGGCAGCAGCCATCATGGGATTGTTTGTAGCAGTCATTAAACACCAGAGCAGCTTTCCTCCTCGTAAATCTGGCACAGCAACCCTTCGCTGTTAAAGAAAGCTACAGTCAGTGAGGGGGGGGGGGAGGAGAGGAGAGGAGAGGGGGGAGGTAAGCAGGGTTGGAGCAGAGGGATTTGAGTGGGGAGGGGGTTGCGACAGCGGACATTCCTGCAGAGGAGCATATGATGCTGAGCAGCCTGCCTTGCTGTCACAGTATGAAGCTGAAATCCAGGTGTCCTTCTCTGCTTTTCATAGAATCATGCAGGTGCTGGAAAGGGGTGTCTTTGGCCAACGTGCTGCATTCACTGCTGCCTTCTGCTGCAGAAATGTTTTAAAAGCATTTATCCCCTAACCCTTTGGCACCCACTACCTCTCGCCCTTGGGTTGCGTTGTGGGTTAAACCACAGAGCCTAGGACTTGCCAATCAGAAGGTCGGTGGTTCGAATCCCTGCAACAGGGTGAGCTCTCGTTGCTCAGCCCCTGCTCCTGCCAACCTAGCAGTCCGAAAGCACGTCAAAGTGCAAGTAGATAAATAGGTACTGCTCCGGCGGGAAGGTAAACGGCGTTTCCGTGCGCTGCTCTGGTTCGCCAGAAGCGGCTTAGTCATGCTGGCCACATGACCCGGAAGCTGTACGCCGGCTCCCTCGACCAATAAAGCGAGACGAGCACCGCAACCCCAGAGTTGGTCACGACTGGACCTAATGGTCAGGGGTCCCTTTACCTTTACCTTTACCACTTGCCCTTAGGTCTGGCCAGGCCTGCAAAAGCAGCAAGCCATTAAACTGAATGCAAACCACATCACCCATGCGCTGGAGCTGGGAGGTTTAGTTTCCAAAGACAGACACAGATGTGCAGAAGCCACCCCGGTTTCTGATTTGATGCTGGAATGTCCCACTTTTCCTTAGGATGTCCCTATTTTCATCAGAGAAATGTTGGAGGGGATGGAGTTATGTGATCCCCTCCGAGCCAAGGAAATAAGTAACTATACAACTTTTATAAGACATCTGAAGGCAGCCCTGTATAGGGAAGTTTTTAAATGTTTAATGTTTTATTAAGTTTTTATATTTGTTGTAAGCTGTCCAGAGTGGCTGGGGTATTATTATTATTATTATTATTATTATTATTATTATGGATGGCCCTATTTTCATGAGAGAAATGTTGGAGGGTATGCTAGTTTGCCTCTGGTGGTCCATTGTACATGGCTGCTAGGCTGCATTTGACTTGGTGAATCACCACTTGAGCAAGCTGGGATTAAGCACTGGTGTGGGTGGGTGGGTGCATACAGCATGGCACTGATGCCCACCAATACTACTGCCTGTGTTTTCCATCGAGAACTAGTCCTTTAGGGCAAATAGGATACTGTCCAACCAAGTTCAGTCTGCCCTAGCCAGCCCCTCTCCACCTGCCCACGTTCTGACTTACAACCAATCCAGAGAATGGCCCTGACTGCCACTTTAGCCTCAAAGCTGCCCCTTCTAGAATGCAGCAGAGAGGATGGTGGGGACAAAACTAGAATTAGTTTTGGAAGAATGGCAGATGCAACTGATAGACTATATGGAACTGGCTGAGATGACCGGCAGAATCCGTGACCTGGGAGAGGAGAGGATGGAAGAGGATTGGAAGAAATTCAAGATTTACTTACAAAAATACTGTAATTTGATTGAATGTTAAGCAGGATGCTAGATCATAAATAATTGAGCACCACTAAATTAGATGATTTAGGATGATAAGTGAGATTGAGAAAATATAAAATTTTGGGGGGAATTATTAGACTACAAATAAATAGATGGGACATAAGAATGTAAACAAGACGATAAATTGCTGAAAAAAATTCATAACGATGAAAGTGGGAGCGGGAGATGTGAGGGAGTCCAAAGAAGATGTAAAAGTATGTCATGACATATACTATATTGTTTATTATATCTAATTGTATTTCAAACCCTAATAAATATTTATAAAAAACAAAACAAAACAAAAAACAAAACTAGAATTAGCCAGCTCTTTCTGTCACTGCCTTTGGCTACACATGATGTTTGGGCTCCCTGCCTTGCGCTCCATCATTTACAAAAGGCACCAGCCACCAGTGCCTTACCTATAAGGCAGTTCTGTGCAACAACCCAGGAGAGGAACTTGCCCTCTGCACATCTTCTAGTTGCACCAGTGAAGGTGGAACCTCCCTTCACCATTGACCTAGGAGGGTTGTTCTCATAGCCATTGCCTCGCTGCACACCTGTTCTTGGCAGCCATGCATATTCAGTGCATTCACTGTGCTCGCTCCTCCTGGACCGTAATTATGGGATGATAGCCAAACTGTGCTTGGCTCTCTTCTCTTTTCCTCCTTGTTACTCGGGCCCCATCCTTAGATCGCAATCCCTTCACCCTCCTCCAACTGATTTCCCACTGTACATGTGCACACTGGTGTTTATGTGTGTGAGAGAGAGATCAACAGAGGGTAGATGTTGCAGGAAGTTCTGTTCTTTAAATTGTTTTGTGATGTAGTTTAGAAGAGTCTGTAAACAACCTGTCAGAATAACTTTGAGAGATGTGAATTGCCTCCTTAAGGTCAGCAAGAGGTGCGTCCCGGTGCCTGTGAATGATTGGATGACTCTTTTGATCAAGCTAAGGCACCTTCCCCACACCTTTGGTGCTGGCACTTCGGCGAGGGAGAGGACAGTTGTTTGTCATTGCTAGGGAAAAGCTTCAGATGGACCAGACGTTTCGTCCCCTTCCAGCAGACTTGAAAGGCTATTATGTTGGACTGACAATATTACTGATGGAGGAATGGGGTAAATTTGAGTGAAAAGAACCAAACTGGAAAGCTATTGATCCCTGCACAGAACTCTAATGCACTAGTCACAAAGTTTATTACAACTTCAGAGAGGAGCAACTGCAGCCACTCTTAAGCAGTGCATGTGTGAATGCACAGGTGTGTTTGCACATGCCTGCGCACCTGAGATATTACACATTACAGAGGGCAGGTAGCTATGTTTATATTCCTGGAATATAATTTGCACATCTGAAAATTCCTGGTTAACCTAGAAGCTTCTTGTCAGCCATGCCTAAGGGAGGCAGCCCTTAGTCTCAAGGAACACCTTTCAACAAAGACCGGGAGAACTCTGTTCATAAAGAAAGGGCTCTGCCTCATCCCCACCCCCTTGGCCTGCTTTCTAACTCTCCAAGACAGCACCGTGAAGTTTGGCTTTGGAGTAAAGTACTATTGCATTCTCCCGGCCGCGATGAAGCAATTTGCACTGTGCCTTTGTCCTGCCTGCCCCTGCCCATCCACTCTCACATGTTGATCTTCCTCTCTGCATCCCTGATTCTGACCTTCCCCTGGCAAGGCCCCAACTGCTGAAGGACACTCTCCTGCACTCCAGCTCACGCATGCTGAATGACTTTGAGGGGAAGAGGAAAAGGTCCTCATCAGAATGGATCAGGAGAACAGGAGCCTTTACCTCTGGGTACAGAATAATAGTGATTTACTTTGTATTAAAGTCCCCTCATGGGGAGTTGGAGAGACAGCGAGAGAGAGGACGTGAGAGGGAAATGTGATCAAAATTAGTTCCCTTGGTGGAGCTGAAGAGCAGAGTAGGCACCAGGAAGCAGCAGGCGCCCATCGTGGGGATTCCAGGCTGCCAGGAGTGTTGACCAGTGCTGGGATGAGCTTGGCAGCAGCAGCAAATGTACAAACTGCGTGGCACAGCAGGCCAGATTCTTCGCTGCCCACCGATGAGGAGCGATTGAGCACTTTTGATCAGCAGGGAACAAAGGAACTTTTAGCAGAACTTGCTGTCTGCCAGCAATGGACTTTGGGCAAAGGCAGAGGTCCACCTGCATCTTCAAGGAGGTAGACTCTCCCTTGGCAAGCTGCCCTGGCCCTAAGGCATAAATGGTGCAAGATGACATAAGCACAATGGATTATGGAGTGGACCCAATGCCCATGTTTAACAGCAAGGGAAGTCCCAAAGTAGGACAGAGAGAGAGGTGGAGAGAGGAGAGAGAACTGAACTGAGATTACGGAAAGAGCAGGGATGGTAGTTGCCGTGCTAAATATTGGAGACTGTTGGCTGTTAATGTACAACACAGGCCAGGAGTCAATGTTAGGGGGATACTATATGGAAGTGTATCCTGAGGCTTCATTTTTGACCATGGACAACACATGGTGCCCAAGCTGCTTTCACAGCCCAATTACCTGCATTGCTGAATTTTTCCTCCTCCTCATGTGATTTTGAAGGGGAGTCTGCTAAACAACTGGTCTCCTCCTCACATGCCATTCTCACCTTGAGTATGTGTGAGAGAATGTCTCTGTGTGTAGAGAGAGAGAATGTGTATGTGTGGAGAGAGAGTAGGGGTACCAACCTGAATAAAATATTGGGGGGCCCAGTTAAGCCCTGCCCCACATAATCAATCACAAGATGTAGCACACAAACACTACTTGAATGGCAGTGCCCATTCAAATAGGGGAGGGGGGGACTGAGAGAGAAATATGTGGCAATGGGATAAACAATACCCTTTTGGGGTGTTAATGCTGTGGGCCCCTCCCTTCTAGATTCAGTTTATATATATGTGTGTAAATAAGCCATATATCATAAAGACACCACAGTCTCCACTGTGCCTCATTCCTAAAGGAACAATGAACCCTGGATAAGTGCCTGGAGCCCTGGAATCTCGCACCACTCGGAGATTGGGAAGACATGCGACAGTATCAAATAAGGGTTGTTAGCTAGCTAGAACACGGGGTACACAAAAGCTGTTTTGTCTTTTACAGGTTGAGGAGCTGTTCTTGTGGATCTTTTCATGACTTCTATAAAGGGAATGCAAGTAAGTATAAATTTATTTACTTTTCACTTCCCAGTGGAAACTTTCAGCTGGTGTGCACTTTTCTCTGCTGTTAAAAAGTCCCAGGTGTTCGTATCACAGTAACAAAGAGGTGGTTTGTTTGGAATCCCATCTTCTAGCCAGTACAAATTTAGCCACTGATAAAAGGAAGAAAATTAAATGCTTCTTCTATCTAGTAAACAGAATGAGATCATCTGCATCATAATTTAAGAGAGCCAGCTCTGGATTCATTGGCAAAACACACTTTTGGTAAGGTTTATTATTATTATTATTATTATTATTATTATTTCATTTTATAATGGATGTAAAATAGAGAGAACAATTATAACAACAGGTAAAAATTAAAAGACGAAAAACTAGAATATAAAATAGGCACATAGAATGAGTACACTTGCACATGGATTAAAATAACAAAGTCCAAGTAAAGATGATCGCTTTATCAGATCATCAAGTATAATTCCAGATTTGCCTGGCTTGTTCCACTGTATAAGTCATAAAGGAATGCCAAAGTATATAAAAAGTGTCTGGAGGTTCTAGTCTTTGTTGAAATCTCAAATCACATTTGATTTTCTCCATTATAGCCATATTCCAGAGAGAGTGGTACCAAGCGTCCAATCAGGTTTATAACTTTATTCATAGGACACTCCCATCATATATGTAGGTACATACCCTTAACTGTTCAATCTTTTCTATGGTTTGGATCAATTATCTCAATAGTGACTTTACCCCCCTCAAAAGATTTATACCACTTGCTTATGATTTTTAAAGCCTGGTGTTGGCACAGAAGGTAAGATATTTTGCCAAATTCTGTTCCATCTGCCATTATCCCAGTGCCCCTGCAGAACTTTCCTCCACTTTTCCATGAAATGAGTTTTAGGACCCTGAAAGAATTTTAGCTGTTCTTTTGTACGGAAAAGAAACTGTACCTTAAGCAATATGCAAAGCTTATTAAAATTAAACAAACAAACAAACAAACAAAATTCACCCTATATCTCCAGCAGCTTTGAACTGCTGAAGAAAACAGATCTCACATTATCATATGTAGTTGCACCCCAAATCCCTGCAGAAAGAGAAGTTCTCATTCCAGATCAGGAAAAGGAAAATGAGAACAGTATTTGCAAATAAAAAAGAGAGGCTAATAATAATGTGTTGAGGTTGTCCAGTTCAACTTCCATTTAGGTTGCTGTTTCTCATACCACTGATTCCCTATAACTGGGCAGGGCTGTGACGAGGTCGCTGCTAAGTTGCAAAGGAAGACAGAGGTTCTGTGCTTTTCATAGCTACATATAGGTTCAAATTTTGACAAGTGTAGCTTCCCACAAGTCTCACTTGCTAAAATTCCCTCTTATATTCAATGGCAAGAGAGGTCCAGGAACTTCGTCCCAGGTGCCTTATGCACTATTGTGAGGGAAACAAGGAAAAGGAACAAACTTGCGGGCTATGAATGCTCCATTGTAACTCCCTACTTATGGAATCCTTCCCTCTCCACCAGACACAAGAGTTTCAGTGGCTCTGTATATACCCTGGTCAGCAACAAATTGATACCTACTATGTGGCACACTTGGCTGCTGAGTGGTTTCTTGCGGATAAAGGCTATTATCAACTAATGTCATTTGGCTCTCTGCATGGCCACACTATAGTTGCTCCAGGATAAGGGCAAGTTGGTTTCAGGCTCAAAGAAGCACGTGCATCCTTATGCTCCCAGCATCATAACACCTTATCTAGAGAGCTATATACTCCACAGCTGTCGTTCTGTGGAGACAGGCTCTGGATTGGAACCCACAAAAGCAAAGCAGTTAGCATGTATCCTTCTGTTGTGTTTACTTTTACGTTCCCAGAAACCAAGCAGCAAATGCCAACATAGTTTTAGAACCCATATTGAGCAGTTCTGGCTTATGGGAAATACTGGCCAGACCAGAAAACCAGGCATGGCTCTTATTACTTTTACTGCTGCTGTTTGTAAGCGGGATTTCTTTATCGGCATTCAACAACATGAACCTAATCTGCGGTGGGGAAATGGCTGTGTTTTAATGTATTTTTAACCTTCTGTTGGAAGCTGCCCAGAGTGGCTGTAGAAACCCAGCCAGATGGGCAAGGGTAGAAATATGGATCTCTGGAACTCACTGCCGCTGGATATGACAATGACAGCCAATAGTATCACAGAACAAATCCACAGAGGGTCAGGTTGACAGAAACTATCTTAGCCAAAAGAACCTTATGTTCAGGGCAAAAAAAAAAGGGGGGGGGAAGCATTCTTAAAGTCTTGTAACATCAGATGTTGCCTGCTGGGTTAGGTAGACCATACATGCTCTATGGCTATTTGTACAGAGAATGATTAGGCAGAGGGATCACATCATCATCATCATCATCATCATCATCATCATCATTTCCATTCCAAAGAAGACTCAGTGTGCTCACCATTGGAAAACAGAATTGAGACAAAGAGGGGGAGGAGAATTGTTCCAACCATTTACATTTTGACGCAGATAGTTAAAGAAAAGTATGTTCACAATACTGCTTATTCTGCATCCAGGGCACTCGGACTGCTAGTTTTTGAAGACACATCCACACAATGTTAGCCACAATCCTGTAGTTTCTGGACAAATTCTGCTGTTTGATGTGTCTTTTCCTCAAACCAACTTCAATCCGACTAGAACCTGGGAATGCAGAGTACGTGGTGATGTGAACATTTTGAGGCAGCTGTGAGCGCATGTGTGCAGATGGCAGCTTCCTGAACAAGAGTTCTGGAGGGGGGCATAGCTGTCAACTTTTCCTTTTTTTAAAGGGAAATTCCCTTATTCCGAATATGATTCCTCCCAAGAAAAGGGAAAAGTTGACAGCTATGGGAGGGGGTGTTGAAAGGGTGAGGAAACCCCAAAGGGCATGCATGTTGGGTGAAGACATCCCCAGCACATGGAAATGCAACTTGAACTGCACAGGAGGGAAATGGCCTCGCTGCCTTTTGAGCCACTAATGCGAGCAATACCGTCAGACAACGTTTCCTTGAAGAAAAATACAGCCTGCTTCCCAGCATCCTTCCTCCCCCCCCCCCAATGCATCTTCACCCTCTTGCCTTTATTCCAGTTGCCTGCCTTATCACTTTAGCTAGTGCTGTCCGGATCCTGCCTCCATTGCTTCAGTAGAGCCTTCGTGCCCCCACGCTGCCCAGGCACTCCCTTCTCTTTGCCTCAATCCTGCAGCAAACGTGAGATTTGCAGGAGCAAGCCTTTTCCAGCGGCACCTTTCCCTGCCCTTGCTTCCACACCTCATGCGGTGACAATCGCCTTTAAAAAAAGAAAGAAAAAAGCTCAGTTGAAAAACACAGAGACAGATCATAAACTACTTCGACACAACAAGCATTAATAGCCTCATTCCTCCTGCCCTCTACCCTGTCACCTTCTGCACATTGGCATGCATCACACTGCCTGGCCCCAGCAGGGAAAATGGGCCAGTGCTTCCAGCATCCTGCTGGGGAGCATCTTGGCACTTCTGATGTGTGTGCTGTGTGCTTTGCCCTGTTCCAGCAAAGTCATCTGCTTTCTTCGGCCTCTCCCCCCCCCCCCCCCCACAAAGAGAGAGAGATAACTTCTCTTCTCACGCACATTCTCTACCTCGTCTCTCGCCCTGCAGGCCTCAAGCAGAACCGCTTCTTGCCTGCAAGGTCACGGCCGAGGAGGCATCCTCAGAGAATTGTGGCTCTTCAGCCCTAACCTGTGCTGGACAGTCCCTTTTTGAAACACTCTGGGCTTTCCTTTTTAGCTTCCAGCACAGTGACTCATACAGGCACAGATGCGCCGCTGTCTATGAAGATATCTAGCAAAGCAAAAAAAGATCTTTCAGTGCACAATGTCTCCTGTGGGCCGGCTGAAGCCAACACACCTGCAAATTCCCTGTGAAAAGGGCAAATGGAACAGGGGTTGGGGAAAGGCAGAGAGGGGTGACAGCGGTGGAGAAAGAATCAGTCCTGGCAAGCAGCATGTCCTCTCATTGGGGCAACTGTCAAAGAATTTGGGACCAACAGTTTTGTTCTGCACCCAGCTTCTTCCAAGGAAGTTCAGCCAATAGGTTAAAGGTTTGAAGATGCCTCTTTTTAAAAGCTATTTTGATACTCTCAGCAGCCAGAAACATCATAACCAGACCTTGGAGAGACCTGTCAGGAGTAAGCATGGACCAATGGTACCAAATAGTATGGGAAACGGCCTTACTAGAAAAATTAACCAATAAACTGAAACTGACATGGGGACAAATAGAAGAAGACTCCTTCACCCCTGCATGGCTCCCCTTTATCACATACAACAAGACGACAAGAATCCACCAACAGCATACGAATCAATATGGCTAACCTGATCCAAAACACCCATCCACCCCACTCACACATGAAAATAAAGTTCACCACAGCCAATCACAGACAAACAACCACACCCTAGGCCAACCCCAACCTCTCTCACCACCAAAGGAGCACAAGCGAATAGCAAAGAGAACCTGCACAAGCGACGCTGACACAATACCTCACACATACATTGGGGATCCCAGTGCTCCAAACACTTGGCCTTGAATATGAAGGTCCCTTAACCTTTCCCCCTCCATTTCCTCTTGCCCAAGAGCATTTCAGTTCTGAGCTGTGTCTATACCCTACAATGGCCTCTCCCAGCTAGACACTTGAAGCCACGCAAGAAGAAATGTTTCCCTGCCGATGGCTTTGGGCGGCCCCCTCCCCACTACTTGTGGAAAACGCATCTTCAGTTTTCTGCTGTGAGTAAATCACAGCACAGAGTCTATCAGTGACACTTAAGAGGGAGTTAGCGATGATGATCCCCCATGGCCAAAGTGAAATCAAAGCCCCGCAGCGACTGCGTTACGCCTCTCTGCGTAAAGCCAATTCTTTTGCACAACACCATTAATCCAGCCCAACTTCCGTGCAGTCTTCCAGTGTAAACAACCGAAATCCCCGTCAACAGTTTTAATTAAAGCCCATTAACCAGAAACCAGTTCTATCCTTAGCACAGCAAGGCGGTGGCTGGAACAATGTACCGGCAGGAAGGCTTTGAGCCCAGCTCCTCCCCGCTGGCTTGGCAGTGTGGCTTGTTAGCAAATACCCATCTGCCAACATTTGCTGGAAGTACGTTTGAAGCTGGTTGAAGCCCCCGGAACCATTTTTTTGTGTGGATTGGTTTTGGTGGTTTCGTTTTTCTGTAGGGAAGGATTTCCTGGAAGTGGCTGAGACAGATAGCGGTATACATGTGGCTAACACATTAAGGCCAGCTGTAACATAAAACCCATGCTAAAAGAGGAGTAATGAATTCAAAGAATAGCCAAGCTGACAAAAACTGATATTAGTGGGGCATTTTAGGATTCCTTTCATTTCCTCTTTAGCTATTGAAGCTGAGCTCCCTGGATCCGAATCTAAGGAGGTGGGGGGCGGGGGCGGAATAGAATTGTTACTTCTCGCTCTGCCCTATCAATTTAAATAAATGAACTATTAGATTAACTACACTTAAAACAAAACAAGAAATCAATCCCGCCAGCCTCGGCTGCGACTGAACTACGTTTTGCACCACTAAACTGATAATTGCTGAGGGTGCCCGCAAAGGAGGTACTCGTAATTGGATTCCGATTGTGTTCCTTCTACATCTTTGTAATGGAGGAAAATGCAGAGAAATCTGGAGAACAGTGCAAGAAGGAAAGGCCTGTGGAGGTTGCACCCTCCCCTTTTTTCTCTCTGCTAATCTATTTTGCACTAGGCAAGACCTAGTTTCTCTGCAGTGTGCTTCATCTTGTGCCATGCCGTGAAGTGTGGAGACATCTGCAAGCTTCAAGTCCATCTAGCTGATAGGAAGGCAGGACAGGTGATGGAGAGATTTCTCTCATGCCATTCTCGGAGGTGCCCATGACTCAGACCCTGACGCCTGCACCTCTGGAGGCAGGAAGATGACAGGGTGCATGGGGAGCTTTTGATCTCCAGGGTTCCTGCCTCAGAGCTGTACCTCACAGCAGGCTGAAAGGCAGAGCCCCTTCTCCCCACACACTCCCTCACTCTGTCAGTGAAGCCTCATTGCAGCAAAACCAGAGGGAGAAAGGGGGCACTGCACAGAAGTTTATTTATGCCAGAGGAATAAAAAATGCCTCTGTGTATAACAGAAAAGAAGGAGCCAAGCTGGAGTCCTTATTCTGCAGGGCCAGCTAGACTGGGACAAAAGACTAACGATGAGGCGACTGCCCTTTCCAAACATTAGGATGGTCTGTCCTGCTTGAATGGTGAAACGATATCCATAACTCGTGGCTTTTAGAGATGGGTCATTGCCCATGCTGTCTGGGGCTGATGGGAGCTGGAGTCCAGAAACATCTGGAGGGCCACAGGTTCCCCACATAAATTTTGCCTGGCTGGATCAGACCAATGCCTATCAAAGTGTGTTGTTTTGTTTCCAGCAATGCCTCAAAGCATATTGTGGGAGCAAATTCAGAAAGTTCATTAGCAGGCTGCATTGTGAAATGACTTTGCCCTTCAACAATGTTCCATAGGAGCAATGGCATTACTTAGGGCCTCTTCTCACTTCACATGAGGCAGGGGTCACAGCTGATTGGCAGAGCTGATGTTTTGCATGCAAAAGGTCCTCAGTTCAATACTCAGTCCCTCCAGGCGATACCCCTTTGTGAAGCTCAGCATGTGCTGGCCGGTGCAGAGAGGTGCTCAAGACTGCCTCCTTCCTCCCTAGTCATTTTGCTGCTACACCACACTGGTTTGGTGTAGTGTGTTGACCAAACCAAGGCTCCTGGTTTAGCTCTCTGCAGACTAACCACAACTTGTAAACAAAGTTTGTCCGATGGTTTATGAGAGAGCTAAACTAGGAGCCCAGGTTTGGATCACATGCTGAGCCAGAGTATGTGCAGCAAAACTGACTGGGAAGGAGCAAAGATACCACCATCTCCTCTCCCTAAATCTGAACACTTGCATGTTTGCAGTGACCCATGGTTTGGCTTAGCATGCCATGCAAACCAATGAAGACAGCCTTCTACATTTCTGTGGCTTGGATTTGGCTATTGCTTGGATTTGGCTATTGTTGGCACTCCCAACATGGAGCTGGGAGAAAGGGGAAATCCTATGGAAAAGCAGAGTTTATTGCTAGAAACCAGCTCCTTCCCTTTTTCAAAAGGATCTGCTGTTTCCTATTCCCTTTTCACTCGAGTTACCACTTTGTTTGAACCTGCTCTAGCAGCTTCTCAAATAAATTAGCATCTAGAGGATGTTTCTCTCTCTGCATTCAAGGAAAAGGAACTCAGTAGTGCCAGCAGCAGATTGCATTGTTTAGAAGCATTAAAGAGACACAGAGAAAGCTCCTGTTCTTCCCCCTGCTGCTAGCAAATAGAATTCAGTTTGGCTGGATAATAGGCCTTTGTATGCATACGTGTACACCTATTACTAGTTTCCACAGTGTATCTGGAAATAGACGAGTGGGTGTCTCTGTTTCATGGGGATGCACAAGGGGGTAACCAGTGCCCCAAAATCTCTGCTGCCATGTGATTTCCCATCCTGACCCGCTGAAATGTTCAGATACATTGCAAAAGGAAGGAGTGAAAGGGATAAGCTCCTGAGCTTCCTGCTCTACTTGAGGGCTACCAGAGGCACAAGCAGGGCAGTCTTTAGCATATGCACCACTGGGGGATAAAGATCAAATTTAGTTTAGCCCCCAAATTAACTTTTATTATGCTTATGTCAAACACCACACTTATGCCTTATCTCTTGTTTATGAAAGAAGGGAGGAAAAAGAAATGTGTTTCTCGCTTAGCATTTGTCATAAAATGAAGAAAAATTATGCAGCTTGCGGAATTCATAGCGTGCGCTCTAGGCGCATTTTTGCAGAAATGGAAAACTAAAACCATGTGCTGAAATGCATGTGTGGTAGAGCCCTAAGTAATAAGTAGTTAAAGGTAATGGGACCCCTGACCATTAAGTCCAATCGTGGACAACTCTGGGGTTGCGGTGCTCATCTCGCTTTACGGTGTACAGCTTCCGGGTCATGTGGCCAGCATGACTAAGCCACTTCTGGCTAACCAGAGCAGTGCATGGAAACGCCGTTTACCTTCCCGCCAGAGCGGTACCTATTTATCTACTTGCACTTTGACGTGCTTTTGAATTGCTAGGTTGGCAGGAGCAGGGACAGAGCAACGGGAGCTCACTCCATCATGGGGATTCGAACTGCCAACCTTCTGATCAGCAAGCCCTAAACCACAGAGCCACCCGCATTCCCAGTAAGTAGTTAGTCAAAGAAAATGCCAACAATTAGCAAAAATAAACATTATTTTTTAAACAATTTCTCTAAATGAATTTGAACTGAAAGTAATGAAATTAAAATGCTCCATTGTGAATGACAAGCGCCACCGCTGGTGTGGTGTATCTTTGGTAAATGAGTGCACAAAGTCGGAAGTCCTTTAGTGAAACAGTAGGTATACATTTTGGTAATACCTAGGTATATATGTATTTTGTTTTTCTAGCTTGATCAAAAATATTACATTAATCATAATAGGTAGATAGTTAAGAGCTTAGGTGGCTTCAGCAGTGGGCGCCTGGTATCCCCCAGAATTTGGTGCCCGGGTGCCCCGCACTCTTTGCACCCCCGGGTAAAGATAGCCCTGGGCACATGGTTGGTCACAGTGAGATCCGAGTTTAGATTAGATTGGCCTTGGGCCCGATCCATTCTTACATTTACCCACAGGAAGACTTCCTTCCATGGGAAGGTCATGCCTGCAAAATTCCCATGCTTCAGGTAAGTAATTTTAGAACAATTTTTAAACATGGGGTGTGACGTGCTAGCGTGGTGCCAGCATAATCACAGAATCATTTAAACAACCACGCTCATAGAGTTGCATCCAATGGAGTCGTCCTATTAACACAAGGTTTCCCAAACTTGGGGCTCCAGCTGTTGTTGGACTACAATTACCATCATCCCTAGCTAGTAGGGACCAGTGGTCAGGGATGGTAGGAACTGTTGTCCAATATCAGCTGGGGACCCAGATTTGGGAAACCTTGCATTAACACAAGAAGAAGAAGAGTTTGGATTTGATATCCCTCCTTTCACTCCCCTTAAGGAGTCTCAAAGCGGCTAACATTCTCCTTTCCCTTCCTCCCCCACAACAAACACTCTGTGAGGCGAGTGAGGCTGAGAGACTTCAGAGAAGTGTGACTGGCCCAAGGTCACCCAGCAGCTGCATGTGGAGGAGCGGGGAAGCGAACCCGGTTCACCAGATTACAAGTCCACCACTCTTAACCACTACACCACACTGGCTCTCCTTTTCTTCTGCCAGCACAATGGGGCTGACTCTTCCTCTCCCCACAAACCCACACTGCATCCCCAAATCTGTTTTGGAAGAGCACCCAGAACAAAACATAAAGAACATAAAAAGTAAGGTGGGGGGGGGGAGGAAGGAGGAAGAATAGGAATGAGGGCAGTAGTGGCAGGGGAAGGATGGTGATGGCACAAAGAGAAGCAGCAGGCACAGCAGGAAAAGTGGCAGGATGGTGAATGCAGGAAAAGGGGGAGTGGGTGGCAGTGGCAGAAGAGCAGCACAATCTCTTGCACAAGCCCTGCATGAAGACCTATGTTCGAAAGAGCACAAACGCCTGTCTTTGCTTTTACTTCTTGGGGGGAGGGGTACACCCTGCCACAAAACCACTGCAATTACAAAGTCTGGATCCCTAAATCCTCCTCTGTGAACAGCTGTCAGCTCTTTACATCTCTTACCAGGAGATAGCCAAGCCTCCAAAATTAACAAGGAAATTCAAGCCACAAAGAAACGAACAGTTCCTCTCTGCACAGGAAAATCCACAGAGAGAGAAGTGCAGATCGCGCAAGTTCTAGAGGGGACTGGAGAAGCGGGAGGGAGCTAGGGAGACACTTTTCAATAGATCCCATTCCCAGACATAGAAGACAGGCGGCACAGACTTGGCTGCCTTTGCTGCTGACCTAACCCCATTGATTTCCACCGATCCGAGTCTGATGAGATGTGTGAAGCAATCAATGCTCCTGCTGCGGCTCTGTGGAAGAATGTGACTGGAGGGCCTGAGTTTATAATATTAACCCTTCAAACCCCATGTACAGTAGACCTCAAGAAGAAGAGTTTGGACTTGATATCCCGCCTTTCACTCCCCTTAAGGAGTCTCAAAGCAGCTAACCATCTCCTTTCCTTTGCTCCCTGACAACAAACACTCTGTGAGGTGAGTGAGGCTGAGAGACTTTAGAGAAGTGTGACTAGCCCAAGGTCACCCAGCAGCTGCATGTGGAAGAGCAGGGAAGCGAACCTGGTTCACCAGATTACGAGTCCACCGCTCTTAACCACTACATCACTCTGGCTCTATGGTAGTTTGAGCAAGCAGACAAAGCTCAACTGCCGTCTTTTCTTCAGAAGGCCAGTCTGCCCCTGTGAAATCTGTGGTCAGCCTCCATCACCCATCAAACCCATCCAGCATGACCAATGGTCAGGGATGATGGGAGTTGTAGTCCAACGAATACCTTGAGAGCCACAAGTTCTTCCTCGTGCAATAAGGCATGCTGCTTCAGCATGGAAACCCAGCTCAGTCTCAGTGAGATAACCAGCATGGAGAGGTTCTGGGGCCAAAAGCTGATTTTCTTCTATCCATGGAGGATTTGGAAGACCCTCGTCCTCCAAGGAAAAATACCCAGAGAGTCAACAGAATATGTAGAAAGAGTAGTCAGCACTTTCATGGGTCATTGATGGCCATATGTTGGGGGCATGAACTCCCATCAGGCATCAGACACTCACTGACACATCTATAAAGGGGTAAGAGATACTGTGCTGGTCCCGGGGGGGGGGAGGGGTTACCGTGAGGTGTGGTCAAAGTCCGGTCCTGGGCCGAGGGTCTGGAGACTGTCCACCAAGGGGGAAGAGGGGTCCAAAGCAAGAAGCCGGGCGTGGTCAGGAACTCTGGAAAGACAGGTCTGGGTGCTGGCAGAAACAGGTCTCCAACGTCGTTGCTCCTGCAACCTGGGACTAGGCTGACTGGCCTCCTTTATCTCCTCTGAGGCCAGGGGCGGTCCCGGCCCACAGGTGACCCGCCTCTCCTGGCCTTAAGGCGAGCACTCCTCTTGAGAGAACCCAGTTCCCTCCGCCTCTCTGCCCTGAGCCTCTGCAGCTCAGGAGAGGCTGGAGGGTTACTGGACCCAGGGGCAGCTTCACCTTCCCCTGACAGGGCTGGAAGAGGCACACCTGCAGGCAATGGGTCCTCAATCACCTCCGGAGCCAGAGTGGATACATCTGGTGTCTGCTCCTGAGGACCTGGCACAGGTGCAGGCCCTTCAGATTCAAGCCCCTGCCCCGGCTCAGCCGGCCCTGGAGGCGGGGACTCCTGTGCAGGCTGGGACTCCTCAGATTCAGCTCCTGAATCAGATTCCCAGGCCATCACAGATACGTTTTCTGTTGAAAGGTGAAATTTGTTTGTCTGGTACCTGCAATGGGGTCTGCAGTCCTTTGCAGTTGGCAGGGGAGGAGGGATACTGAGATAGGTAAGCTCAATCCAGTGGAAGGGGTCTGGGGATGGGTCACATCCTGAGGCATCATAGTAGTAAAGAGTGGGTTACCAAACAATCACTCCAGTCTAAGATACCTGAGAAGGGAACCACCTTTGGGCACGCAGCAGCCTTGCTAAGTGTGTGTGTTGTGTGTGTGTGTGTGTGTGTGTGTGCACTAAGGATGTTACTGGGGCGTGTAAGGTGAGTTTGCAGTGAAGGGCTATGTCCACTTTAGGTTTGGTCTGCTGCATTGAAGCAGGATGGGGTGAGCAATAATTATCTTTGTTCAGATGAGGGGTTTCAAACCTGTGCCACCTCCAGCTTCTGTCAGACTTCAGTTGCTACCAGGCCCAGCCAGCACGGTCATTGATTGGGGAGGCTGGGAGTTGTAGTCCAGCAACTTCTGGTTTCCTATCCGCCTGCCTTAGATGCATGTAAATCTGCACTATTGTAGCAAATGAAAGGCAAGGTAACTCTTTACCTACACTTCGGATCCTCTGAAAATGTTGTGGGCCAATTCTTAGCATATGTTTTGTGCAATTATACAAGGATGCTGGACACTTTGTCCAACACTAATCCCAAAGCTGTTAAGCAAAATCTGAGATGGCCATGCTGTACTAAAAATGACAATAACAACAAGCTCAATTTTCCATGATAGTGAACCAGGAGATTGAATGGAGGATCAAAATGATGAAACAAAAGAACTTTGAATCAGCAAATAAGATAGGGAAATACCTGGCGTGGCAATTAAGAGAGAGGAAAAAACAAAACACGATATGTAAGATAAGGGATGGAGAAAGGGTAGTGGAGGACCCAAAAGAGATAAAGAAGATATTTCAGAAATATTATAAGGAATTATACAAAAGAGAAAAAGAGATAGGTAATGAGATAGAAGATTATTTTAAAAAAATATCAATTGCAACAGATCATGACTGAAGAAAGAGAATATTTAAATCAGACAATTACAGAGGAAGAAATTAGGAAAGCAATAAAGAAAATGAAAATAGGAAAAGCGCCGGGGCCAGATGGTATCTCGGCTAAATATTATAAAACATTAAGTGATCAACTTTCCCCAGTGCTTTGTGAAGTCATGAATAATGTACTAAAAGAAGGGAGAATTCCAAACACCTGGAAAGAAGTGTATACTGTATTACCTTAAGATGGTCTAGAGGTGAAAAACTATAGACTGATCTCTTTATTAAATAACGACTATAAACTATTCGCAGATGTGTTGGCGGAAAGGTTTTAAAAAAGTCCTAAATAAAAGAATTCATAAAGATCAAACGGGTTTCCTCCCGGGGAGACAATTGATAAACAATGTAAGAAACGTGATAGACATTACTGAATATCTGGACTGTAGAATAGACAAGCAAGCGGTGCTAATCTTTATTGATGCCGAGAAGGCATTTGACAATGTCTCCTGGCATTTCATGAAAGAAAATTTTAAAAAGATGGGAATTGGTGAAGGATTTAGAAATGGTATTGAGGCTATTTACCAAGAGCAAAAAGCCAAACTGATAATAAACAATAATATATCGGAAGCCTTTGATATTGCCAAAGGGACCAGGCAAGGCTGTCCCTTATCCCCTTTGTTATTTATAACAGTGTTGGAAGTGTTTAATAAAAGGTTAAGGGAAACACCAGAGGTCAAAGGAATTAAGGTAGGAAGCAAGGAATTCAAAATAAAAGCATTTGCAGATGACTTGATACTAACATTGGAAGATCCAAAGAATAGTTTACAAGAAGCCCTACAGAAATTAGAAGAATTTGGAAAAGTGGCAGGTCTTAAGCTTAACAGGAATAAGACTAAAATGATAACAAAAAATATAACCAAGGAAGATATAGCAGAGCTAGAACAAAGGGCGGGAATTATGGTTGCCAAGAAGGTGAAATATTTAGGAGTGTGGATCACAGCAAAAAATATAAATTTATATAAAGATAATTGCGAGGCTACTTGGAAGGGTATCAAGAAAGATTTAGAAATCTGGGAGAGATTGAAACTTTCCTTCTTAGGGAGGATATCGGTTATTAAAATGAACGTCCTGCCCAGAATGTTATTTCTGTTTCAAACTATCCCAGTAATGAAAGGACTAAAACAGTGTAAAGATTGGCAAAGGATCTTAGCGAGATTTATTTGGCAGGGAAAAAGATCACGGATAAAAATGAAAATACTGGTAGACAAAAAAGAAAGAGGGTTTTTTCTTTACCAGATCTGAGCTTATATTACGAAGCGGCTTGTTTAACGTGGGTGAAAGATTGGATAAAGCTAGAGAATACTGATATCTTGGATTTAGAGGGCTTTGATAACAGGTACGGGTGGCACTCATACCTGTGGTACGAAAAGGTGAAAGTTCATAGAGGCTTTCTAAATCATATAATTAGAGGATCATTATTTCAAGTATGGGAAAGAAATAAGAATTTGCTGGAAAAGAAAACCCCATGGTGGATCTCACCAATAGATGTCCTAACTGTCAAAAAAATCAACATGGAGGGGGGAAAAGCCACCTATGAAGAACTTATCAATAAAACTGATCAGGGCATAAAACTTAAGCCTTATGAGGAGTTAAATAATGTACTCACGGGGTGGTTGCAATATCACCAAGTGAATGATTTGTTAAAAGATGATAAAAAGAAACTGGGATTTGAAGATAAAAAATCTAAATTTAATGTGGAAGTCATAGAAGGTAAAAATAAAACATTATCTAGGATGTATGACATCTTACTGGACTGGTATACAAAAGACGAAGAGGTGAAGGAGGTTATGATAAAATGGGCCATAGATATTGGTCATAATATTGACTTTGCAAAGTGGCAAGAACTGTGGAATGTAAATATGAAATTCACGGCGTGTACGACACTAAGGGAGAACCTTTGGAAGATGATTTATAGGTGGTATCTCACGCCAGTGAAATTGGCTAAGATTTATAAACTGAAGACTAAGAAATGTTGGAAATGTGGGGAGGGGAATGGTGAGCTCTACCACATGTGGTGGACATGCAGTAAAGTAAAAGGCTTTTGGGAACTGATTTACAACGAACTTAAAAAAAAATTTAAATATACCTTTCCCAAAAAGCCTGAAGCTTTCATGCTAGGAATAGTCGGCAAGGAAATTAAAAAAGAGGACAAAAATCTGTTTCTATATGCCACAACGGCCACTAGAACTATGCTAGCCCAAAGTTGGAAAATTGAGTTAATACCTACTATAAATGACTGGCAGATCAAGATGTTAAATTATGCTGAACTAGCTAGAATAACAGGAAGATTAAGAGACCAGGATGACCAGAAGTTTCATGAAAATTGGAACAAATATCTGACGTATATTAGAGATAAGTATAGAACTTTGATGACTCTGGCAGGGTTGGAATAACTCTAACAGTGTTTGGCAAATATGTAAAGGAGATAAAACACGTGACTTTAGAATTTATCTGATACTTACCAACGAGGTGAAGGGAAGTCCGAGGCTTGGCGGAGCCCAAAATAACTGTGTAATGTATATATGACTCTTGTAACAGCTATGTTATATGTAATTTATGTAATATAGATTGTATATATGTATAACCAATGAAAAACCAATAAAAATTTATATGGGGGGGGGGAATAAATGACAATAACAGTGTGTCCATGTTCAGATCTCAGGGATGGGGTGGGATTCAAGCCCAAGCAGGGGCATGCTCCAGTCAGGTCAGGATCCAGGAAGCACAGTCAAGACAAGGGAAGCCTGATTCCAGCAAGGTAAGGCCAGATAAAGGAGAGGGTAGAATCAGGCGAGCAAAGTGAAGCACAGGTCTAAGTCTCAAAGACAAGCAAGCAAGGCAGTCAGCACCTTGGATAGTTCCATGTGGAGCCTAAACTGCAAGTCAGGAAAGGAAGGTTTGAATGCTGCTCTATGTTGGCATGGGTCTGCTTTGAGAGACAATGGAGTGTGCCTCTGGGGGTGAAGTCAAACCACTGGAGAATCACAGTGCCTGCTGTGGCTGCAGAGACCGGTTACTCGTAACTGCTGCCTCTCGTGTTGTTTTTGCTGTGTTAGCCAACATTTTCTAAGTACTTAGCACATAAACACACACACCTCTCCCCTCCAAATTCAAAGGACTAAATACTTGAATTTTGAAAAAAAAAAGTGAAGAACATGAACACCAGACCCTCCATATTTCTGCTCATGTATCAACTGCACTTCTGATGTGTTGGTGCAATAAGTGACGTAATATGGTGTTTTGGGACTGGAGTGGCTCACCTGCTTGTTTTGCCTTAACCTAAAATCAGATGGGTTGAAAAACGATCAAGAAATTAAGGCCAGCAGTAAGCTGGAGTTTGAAGGCTGTCAATATCTGCTGTCGATTTTATGCTGCATGCCTAGCAGATACAATGAATATGTTTGGCCTTGACCAAGATATGTGGTTAAAAGTGCCACCGCTTAGGGAAATGGTTGATGGAACACTCATGGAACACTTGGTTAAAAAAGCGCTGTTGTTTACAAGTGACATGTTTCAGAGTAAAATAATAATAATAATCCATTTGGACAGGGAGGATGGAATCTCACAATGATTGTCACTTCTGGGGCAAGAGGAGTGTATTTGGCGGTTGCCCAGCAATGACCCAGTTCTCTTTCTGACCTAGGATTGCCAACTCTTGGAAGAGTTGGAAAGAAAGTCCTGGTCTAGCAACAAATGCATTCACACACAAGATAATTTATCCTTGGAAAACCAGGAAGAGAGAGGAACATGGACTTTGGCTTTCCTTGCCCAGCAACAGGGAGGGAGGGAGGCAGCAAAACACCTAAGCTGGTCAGTCAGTCACTTCATGTTTGGGCTAGATGACCCTTGAGGTCCCTCCCAACTATACAATTCCAAGATTCTCACCACCTGCAGAATGCTTCTTGGCCTCAACTCTAGAGGCTTCAGCTGGCCTTGTGTATAATTTACCTCTCTCCGCAGAAAGACCCACCTGGTGCCCGCTTCGTTATTGTTGCAGTGCCAGGTAAATAGGTTTTTGTTTTCCAGGGCATTAGGCTAGTACCAATGTTATTACCGTATTTTTCGCTCTATAAGACGCACCAGACCATAAGACACACCTAGTTTTTGGAGGAGGAAAACAAGAAAAAAAATATTCTGAATCTCAGAAGCCAGAACAGCAAGAGGGATCGCTGCACAGTGAAAGCAGCAATCCCTCTTGCTGTTCTGGCTTCTGGGATAGCTGTGCAGCCTGCATTCGCTCCATAAGACGCACACACATTTCCCCTTACTTTTTAGGAGGGAAAAAGTGAGTCTTATAGAGCAAAAAATTCGGTATATCATATTTTATCTGAATTCGCAGTTTTAATTGGTTTTCACTTTTTTGTAATGTATTTTCTGTTTAGAGATGACTGTAGCTAAGCAGTATATAAATTGCTTAAATAACTATATTGTTCAATCCATTTTTTAATATACTTTGGTAATTCTCTCCTTGCGTTTTTATTTGCTTGTAAGTTGCTTCCGGACTTTTTAGTGGGAAGTGATATAAAAATTAAATAAGCCTAAAAACAACAACCCTAACCCTAAAACCTCAAGGTAACTGCTACAGACAGGTAGAAGGGAAGAGAGAAAGAGTCTTGCTGGCTGCTTTTGAGTCATCATAGGCTTTAATCCCAGCAAGCAAGGGTAGCTGATGAGGAAGCCGACTGGTGTCCTAAAGTCAAATGCTTCTTTCACCCCCTTTCTGTATCTTCTGACTTCTTCTTTTTTGCTCCAATTAGAAAAGGAGAAAAAGGGTTTAAAATATTCTTGTTTCAACTGCTCTACTTACAAAAGCATTAGGAGATTACAGGCAGCCTAGAAACGGGGGCGGGGGGCTTGCACTGACATATCTTTTTGTTAATCACAGCCCATCATCATCCCCAAAGACAAAAGTCTAACCGTGTTGCAGGTTTAATTCCATGGGCTTTGGACAAAAATAGCACCCCCCCCCACCCCATTAACAAAAAGGAGAGAGGCATTTGAAAGTTAAAGATGAAAGCCCAGCCTCTTCATAAGTAGAGCCCTGTGGATTTGGTGCAGTTGCAGAATTTACAGTGTTAACACGATTTATGCCTACGTTTGCTAGCTGCCACAAAATGCAAAGCCCTAAGATAGGGCAACAGCCTCTGTGCAAGCGTAACAGAGGACAGAGCCATGCAAACTCCCCTTATGCTGGGCTGGGAGGAGGGTAGGGAAGAGCAGAGGCGTCCCTTTGCCCAGATATGGCTAAGCTGCCCTCCCACCGCCTGCAGCCAATGGAAGGAGGCAAGCGTCACTCCATTAGTGCCAGCCTCTCCTTTATGCATGTCAAACAGAGGTGCCAACTCCCTGGAGCCTTGGGTGCCCAAACACCCACAAAATTCCCCATGAAGGGGCTGGGCACCCACAAATTCCGGTGCCAGCCCCATGCATGCTATATGGCAACCACGGCCCCAGGCACCCATGGTCATGGGCCAAGCTGGCACTCCTGCTGCCAAACATGCCAATGCAGCAATCTTACTGGCCCCACCTCCCTCAAGCAAATGTGGCCAGGGCTATGCCACTCAGGGAAGCCCTGTAAGGGCAGGCGGCTAGCAAGGTTTGGACAGCACCCTTTGTAAAGATGTATAAACCAGGAAGTCCTTGTTTGTTTCTATATCTATATTCTTCCTTTTCTCCAAGGAGCTCAACATGTCCCGCCCCCACATTGTATTTTCACAACAACCCTGTGAAGTAGCTTAGGTTGAGAGAGAGAGAAGAAGAGCTTAGATTTGATATCCCGCTTTATCACTATCCTCCTTAAGGAGTCTCAAAGCAGCTAACCATCTCCTTTCCCTTCCTCCCTCACAACAAACACTCTGTGAGGTGAGTGGACTTCAGAGAAGTGTGACTAGCCCAAGGTCACCCAGCAGAGGTATGTGGAGGAGCGGGGAAGCGAACCCGGTTCACCAGATTACGAGTCCACTGCTGGCCAAAGGTCACCCAGTGAAATTCATGGCCGAGTTGTGACTTGAACCTGGGTCTTCTGAAGTCTTAGTCAGCCTCTCACTGACTCTGGTTCCTACCTCACCTCCTCCAATAACTTTCTGGGAGACTTTAGGCAAGCGACTCTCTCACCCAGCTTTAGCACCACCCTTCTCCCTCCCTGCTACAATATCGGGATAATAATAATAATAATAATAATAATAATAATAATAATAATAATAATAAAATGACCTTCTTGGACTGATATAAGAAAATGTGCATGAAGCACTTGGAACATTTAGGAGAAAAAGCAGTGCTTTTAATTTGGTAAGATGAACCCCTGGTCCTTCCGCTGTTTCTCCGCAGTGACCAGAATACAATAAAACAGTTGAAAATCTATAATAGTAAGGGTATATATATATATATATATATATATATATATATATATATATGAGCAGATAAAAACCAACCAAAAATCAAAAACCAACCAGTGGTAAAAACACCGACCAGTGCCTATGTTCAAAAAATGTTAAGTAAAAGTAATTGTAATAATTTAAAAAACCCACCCATTGTACATGATTCTTACCGCACACATCTAAGTAATGTATTGGCGAGGTTCCTACTCTTGGGGTTTGCCTTTGTGGTTGCAGGATTTTGGTGGCTTTTAGAAGTAGCATTTCACTAGCATCGATAGCTAAGCCTAACAACAGCAAGCCCACTAATGTCTCAACAAATGAAACTGATCTGTAGAAAATGTAACTTGAAAAAAAGAGACATTGCACATACTTTTGTAAACCAAGAAATCTTTAATTAAAAAATACATTTAAAGAAATAATAAAGCAGCAAAGATTTCCTAAAATGTCTAGCAGAGGAGAGGAACCTGCGCTGAGCTCCGGGCAGGGGAGATGGGGGGACATAGGACCCTGCAGCTTGCAGTCTTTCAACTGTCACAGGGAGATGTTGTGCCCTGAGCAGTTCATAATAACCTTCACTTCCTGAAATTATTTTTTAGCGGCATAAGTAACATAGGTAAATAGGATTAGCACACTCGGAAGGCCCTGGCAGGATAATCCACATCCTCATCATTGTAATATATTGCTAAGTGACGAGAGCCATCGAGTTGCAGGGGTCAGAGGCCTCCCAAGTTACTTCACAGTCAGCATAAGGAAGTGCAGGCGCCGAGGCATCTAGACTGCAAATGTGTGGCTGCAGAGGCAATGTGGCTGGGAAGCAACATCTCTATATTCCTGGGGGTGGGGAATTGAGATCATCTTATGTGGACCCTCAGTTTAAAACACATACCAAAAGGATATAAATATGTTATCAAGCGCCTTTCAGGCCTATTTGGTAATGTTCTAGCTGATGCATGGAGGTTCAGGCAAGATTTCAAGCATGGCCAGGGCTGGCTCAAGACATTTTGTCACTTGAGGCAAAACAGAAAATGGTGCCCACGCTGTCTTACTTCCCTGACCGCCCCCACCCCCAGCCGCCTGAGGTGACTGGAAGAAGGAAATTCTGTTGTGCTGAACCCAGTGGGGGAAGAAAAAGGAGGCCAGAGAGGAACTGGCAGTGGCAGCAGAGACTCTGCTCTTCCCAAGTGGCAGCCATGAGCAACCAGCGAAGGCAGTGAGTGGCACGCTCCTCAGGCACCTAGATCTGCCACCCCTACCAGCTATCCCCAGCCTGAGGCAGCTGCCTTACCTCAGTAAGGCTAATGGGTAGGCTGGCTCTGACCCTGGCAAAACAAACTCTCTTCCTTCCACCCCAAAGGTAGATGCCAATATTATATTTATTTAATACATTTGTATTCAGCCCTTCTTCCAAGGACATCAGGAGATATATATGTGGGGACAATAGGCACCAATAGGCTGAGGTCCCCCCAAAGTATGTGGGGTCCCCAATTCAGAGTGCTGGTTTTGACCTATAAAGCCTTGAATGGCTCAGGACCGCCATACCTCATGGACCACCTCTTTCCATATGAACCTACCCAGACCCTGAGATCATCCTCTGAGGCCCTTCTTTGTGTGTCTCTTCCACAAGACATCAGGAGGGTGGCTTTCTCTACAGGGGCTCCATGTCTGTGGAATACTCTCCCTGGGGAAGTTCGCCTGGCGCCTTCATAATACACCTGTAGGCACCAGGCAAAAACGTCCCTTTTAAACCAGGCTTTTGGTTGATTTGATTGGTTGGTGCCCTTTTAAAATGTGGTTTTTGGGGGAGGGGGTTGTTTTTTATTTTGATTATATATTTTGTGGTTTTATATTTTGATTTTGTTCTGTGAACCGCCCTGAAACCTCCAAGTATAAGGCAGTACAGTGGTACCTTGGGTTAAGAACTTAATTTGTTCCGGAAGTCCGTTCTTAACCTGAAACTATTCTTAACCTGAGGTACCACTTTAGCTAATGGGGCCTCCCGCCGCAGCTGTGCCGCCGCCGCACTATTTCTGTTCTCATCCTGAAGCAAAGTTCTTAACCCAAGGTACTATTTCTGGGTTAACGGAGTCTGTAACCTGAAGCGTCTGTAACCAATAAATAAATCCAATAAATAATGAAATAATAATAATCCGGGGATGGGGCTGAGCGCCCCAATCTTGAGGGGCCAGGCTGCGGTGGCAGCGGGCCTCGTTGGGCTTTCCTGCCCTGTGGTGACGCAGGACCCTGCCGGGCCTCACAGCCTCCTCCTGACGCATGTGACATCACATGTGTGTGTCGCACATGTGATGTGATGTGCATGCGACGAGGCCCCCCCCTCAGTGTCAGGCAGAACTTGGTGCCTCTGGTAGAGACTATTTTGTTTCTCCACATAAGACCCCTGTGAAGACCGCTAGAAATAAACTTGCCCAAGACCATCCAGTGAGGTGCAAGGGTCAGTAGTGACTAGAACCCAGGTTTCCCCAGTCCAAGACCAAAACTCCAGCCACTCTACTCCTTAGGCTTTCACACTGGTGTTTGATTACACAGCAACAACCCCAGTTTTGTCACTTTAAGCGAAGCAAACCTATACATGTCTCCTCAGAAGTAAGTCCTATTAAGTCCTATGGGATTTACTCCAAGGTAAGCAGCAATAAGGGACGCGGGTGGCGCTGTGGGTAAAAGCCTCAGCGCCTAGGGCTTGCCGATCGAAAGGTCGGTGGTTCGAATCCCCGCGGCGGGGTGCGCTCCCGTTGATTGGTCCCAGCGCCTGCCAACCTAGCAGTTCGAAAGCACCCCTGGGTGCAAGTAGATAAATAGGGACCGCTTACTAGCGGGAAGGTAAACGGCGTTTCCGTGTGTGGCTCTGGCTCACCAGATGCAGCTTGTCACGCTGGCCACGTGACCCGGAAGTGTCTCCGGACAGCGCTGGCCCCCGGCCTCTTGAGTGAGATGGGCGCACAACCCTAGAGTCTGTCAAGACTGGCCCGTACGGGCAGGGGTACCTTTACCTTTTACCTTTAAGCAGCAATAGGATTGCAAGATATGAATACGCTTGCCAGTCCCAGTTTTCCAAGGAGTGCATACCTCTGTGATGTATATGCAACATGATTGTTGCATCCATTCTTTGATTTTCTTGGTTCACACTTTAAGAAAAAAAAAATTAAGTTCGTACCTAAAAACAGAAACAAACATATTGAGTGAAGTAACTTTAGACCAGGAACCTCCAATCTGTGAAGCATCTGTGATCCACAGAAACAGTGCTCCTTTAGGAGGAAGGGGAGGGCAGGATATAAATTGAATAAATACATAAAGACATACTGAGCAAGGGGAAATACAAGGAGGGTGATCAGCTTTGCCACCATATTAAAAAATGGTTATCACCACTGCAGACAAAGAGCAAATCCAGTGCTCTGTTACGAAAACAACCCATGCACCTGAAGGCTGACATTGTTTTATCAGCCCAAAACAACGTCTGTTATTGAGTCAGAACCTGCACATATCAGAGAACCGTCCCCTGGGCAGCTTGATCCAGTGAATATTGGCCTCCCTACCTTCTTCACATTTGTTCAGGCTTAACTTCCAGCTGTTTGTTCTTGCTCTGCATTTTTCTGTTAGAGTGAAGAACACTTTAGTGCCCAAAAGATTCTCCCTGGGAAGATGCTTATACACAACCATCAAATGACTTCTTAATCTTATTTGTGATAGGCTAAACTGATTTAGCTCTTTTGAGAACCTTACTCAAAGGACCCATTCACATGTTGCAATTTGGAAATGGCAGAACCTCCACTGCACTCTTGACACCAGCAGCGGCTCCATGGCAATGGTGCTCTCTTTCTCTCCCACCCCCACCCTGGTGGAAAGGCATGGCAGTCAGTTGTATTGGCAAGGTGTTTTTTATTTGTTTGAAACGCGTGCAGTGTTTATGATAGCTCTATTTTAGTTTCTGTAAAGATACCTAAAAAGCTCTTAAGCAGGCTAGTTTTCCCTGAAACTACATTCAGTTGTAGGGACCACCAGGCCTTCATTAAGTACAGTGGTACCTCAGGTTAAGGTACCACTTAATTCGTTCCGGAGGTCCGTACTTAACCTGAAACTGTTCTTAACCTGAAGCACCACTTTAGCTAATGGGACCTCCCGCTGCTGCTGTGCTGCCAGGGCACGATTTCTGTTCTCATCCTGAAGCAAAGCTCTTAACCTGAAGCACTATTTCTGGGTTAGCGGAGTCTGTAACCTGAAGCGTATGTTACCTGAAGGTACCACTGTATCACTGTATCATCACCTCATTACCTGAGGTACCACTGTATCATGAGCTAGCCAGTTTCATGGGCCTCTCATGCAGGGCTCAAGCATACACATGACTCAAAGAACTATATGTATCACTTGCTCTTCTTTTGTTCCTGGATTGTAATTCCAGCCTGATTTCCCCCACCTCCCACCTCCAATACATGGGCATTTCCAGATTTCTCAGGGTACAATGCATCCCATGGGGGGGGGGGTTACATTGTGGGCTAGCACGGTGACACATACATAGTTTTGAGCATGAGCCGATTTGCATATGGGGTGGATACATTGGCGTACAGCAAACGTTAGGCCCAGATTTTGTTTGATCAATACCAAAAAAAAAAAAAGGGGGGGGGGGCTCTGAAAGAAAAGTATTTGAGACAGACATGTTTTGACAATCCCTTTTGTTCCTGGCTTCTAGGCAACCATCTCAGCAGCTTGCAAGCTTGCTGAATGAGGGCTGCTTTTCAGGTGTCATTTGGAAAACCCATCTGCTAAATAAATAAATAAATCCATCCACAACCCTGGTAGTAATCAAATATCGTATTTTCCTGTGTATAAGATGAGGTGTTTTTTTCCCTTTTTTCTTTTAAGTAAAAAAATTGGGGGTCATCTCTTATACACGGATGGTGCGTGTGGGATCGTGTTAGCGAAGTGGTGTTGGACTTGTGTCGAGGCGGAAGGCGCTGAGGGGGCACCACCGAGGAGCCGCTGTGGCAAAGAGCAGGGCCCAGAGCCAGGCATGCTGTGGCCGCTCGCCTTCCAGAGCACCTTGTTCGCCAGCTAAGGCTGACGTGCGGGGACACAGGGGTGCTGGAGATCACCTACTGAGCCAGAGGGGCCCCCGGGTTGAGTCAGCAAGAAGCAGGTGGAGCCGGAGGCCGCTGGCCTGCTGTGCCAATCAGCCCCAGTCCCGCCCCCAACTGAGGACGGGAAACGTGTGAGGTTCAAGTTCTGCCCTTTGACCCAAAAGCCCTTCCTGTTAATGAGGAGAGAGGTTTGCTGGTTGCAGTAACTCAGGAATGTGTGGAGGAATACACTCTGCACATGCTTGGGAGTGCTGCCCTCATTTCTTAGGTTTTTCCTTTCTTTTATCTTCATGGGGTGGATTCCAAAGCTAAAGCTATGCTTAGGTGTGCCATTGCTCTGCTATTGCACCACTGATTCTGATTTTCTGAGTGCAAGTGGCAAAGTGCACTGCCCTGGGGGTTACCACGCTGGTGCTTTGAATATTTATTAAAATATCGAAGTTGTTCAAAATATTGATTTCTCAGTTTTGGGTGCAAAATAAATATGGGGTCATCTTATACCCGGAAAAATGCAGTATTCTTCACTACTTGATGGATACATTAAAAAAAATAGGATACATTTCTGCATTCCCATATGTAGTGCCATTCTTCTTTGATTCCAAACTGCAATCAAACTGTTGCCACGATTCTTTACCTAACTGTGCTTAGAAATTTCACACCTAAGAAGTCAAAGAAGACTGTACGATAAAGTGGCAGAAAAGCAATCCAGGACATGACAGCCTCCAGTGAGGTGGACTTTGGAGTGATCATTCTCAAGAAAATCAACTCCAGTGGACATATCGAGCTGGCAGAACAGGAATTCATATAAAAATTGATTGTGTAAACCAGGGTTTAAAGAGTGATTATGGGTTTTTCTCTTATAAAACCCAAGTGAAGCATTTATCATTATATATATCCATATCCGTTGCCATCTGAAGCTGTTTGTTGTGTAGGTTACCATCGCTTTAACAATGAGGGTTGCTGAGAGTAAATATTCACATCCTTACGCCGCTTGCTGCCAGCTTATCCACTCTTGCATCTGAAGATGTAGGTTGTAACCTATGAAAGCTGATGCCGTAATAAAGATTAGCTTGAAAGAATGCTAACTGAATCCATACTTTGCTGTAACCTAGCACAGCACTCCAAGCGTACAGGAAGAGGTGATTATGGAACAAGACCTTATTGCCAGTTCTATGCTCCAGTACACCACAAGCCCAAGCTGAAAGTTTTAATGTCAAACCACTTGATTCCTGTTTTACAACCTGCCATTACTGCCAGTGCAATGCACATTGTAAATAGCAGCACACACTTAATGGTCGGTGATTACTGGACCTAAACCAAAAGAAAATTGCTGAACTTGAGTACGGAGAGCTTTTGGCCGCAGGTGAGAGAGACCCAGACGCTTTACCTGGATTTGATGGAAAAGAGCAACAAATAATACTCCAGCTATCAAAGCAGGAGCTGATCAGCATTACGGCTTACTGTATGGCCTTAACCCCTTCTTGCATTAATTAGCATGTTGGCTATATGAGGCTGGTTATCCCACAGACGTGAGGTATGAGGGTCTTTTGTATACATGTGCTGGAATTGTCCTGCAGCCTTTTCTTATTACTCTATGATTTTCAGAAAAATAACACTCATCGCAAAACAAAACATGCCTTTGCCTCCGCAACTGGCACTTCTCAATGTGTGGGAAGGTGAAGATGAAGATGTAAGATACAATTTATTAATTTCTTTCTAATTTCTTTCTTGCATTTGGTGGCTAGATTGGAGATAGCCAAAAACTGAAAACTAGCAGATACCTTGGCCTTTGAAGTGTGGCTACATAATCTGTGGAACATCATTGCGGCAGACAAGTCGACTTCCACAGTAAATAATAATAAATAATAATATCAATGGATTTCTTTGCCTCCTGGCATCCTGTTCATGGATTGTGTCAACGCAAATAAACACTCAGTATGTCACAAGCTTTTCTCCAGCTCTGAGATAAACCCTGTTCGTCTACCAAAAAGGACAGTTATAAACATTTTTACCTTACTTCTGTGTCGTCCTAAGGCTGGCACACATGCATTCTTTTCGCAAATGATGTATATCAAGTGATGCAGGGAACAGAAGAAGTGGGACAGGGAGAGAACTGTTGCCTATTTGGGGCTCTTTTTTTTTGTTTTGTTTTGTTACTTACATGTTATAACTATTGAACTTATGTAACTATTTGTATCAACACTATTACTTACCTGTGATACTTTGTTATGAACTGGCAGAGTGACGAGGGGAGTGGGAGAGGAAGAGGATCCCAGTGAGGAGTGTAGCCAACACTGGGACAAGCAGGGGATGGGGAAGAAAGTACAGTTGTACCTTGGTTTTCGAACAGCTTAGTTCTTGAACGTTTTGGCTCCTGAACGCCGCAAACCCGGAAGGGACTGTTCTGGTTTGTGAACTATTTTTGGAAGCTGAACGTCCGACAGGGCTTCTGCAGCTTCCGATTGGCTGCAGGAGCTTCCTGCAACCAATCAGAAGCTGCGCTTTGGTTTCCAAATGTTTTGGAAGTCAAATGGACTTCCAGAACGGATTCCGTTCAACTTCCATAGTACAACTGTACTCACAGACTGATGAAGGATGGCAAGGGGATGGGGGTCCGTGAACAGGAAGCAGAACAGCAAGACGCATCACCAGGGCCAGAGGGAGCCCTGTCTCCATGAACATGGTGAGCTTTGAGGAGTCAGGAGCAGTGGGAGGGGCACCTAGGAGGCTGAGGCAGGCAAGGGCCCACAGCCCAGCTCCCTAGCTGACCAGATGGGAGGAGGAGTGTGATTCGTCAGCTGCAGTAGGCTGCAATCAGCATGCAAAGTACAAAAGGGAGACAGAGCTGAGGTGCTGGGTCTGCTCAACTGCCTATGATGTCATGGACCTTGGCTTGGGTGCTTCTGGACCTCTATGGGACTGTGCTTTGGGTTTGACTCTGGACTGTACCCTGACTGCTGGACTTCGAACTTAGCTACTTGGTTTGACCCTGGATTGCGTTTCCTGATCTTTGGACTTTGCTTGTGTGGCTTGACCCCTGGACTTTGAACTCTGGATTTAACACACTGACTTGCTGCAAGGTAGGCCAGGAGTTCAGGACATACTTGTACTCAAAAATCCCCAAATCACCATTTAAAATAAAAACAAATTTTGCAACAGATTATGTGGCCGGTATAAATAATGCATCTTTGAATAGAACTAAAATGAGAGAAGAGTGCTGCTGGATCAGACTAGCTGGGCCCATTCACACCATTCTGTTTCCAGTACAGACAAACCAGATTGCCTTTTTCATAATTTACTCTCTACTTCTGCTAGTCACAGGGTTGGGGAATGAAAAATGCTAAAATCTTGCTCTTAAATATGCTAAACCACCCACCACCACCAGCAGCAGCTTTTGAGATTTCACCAAATATTGCCCACACACCTTTGCATCTGCCTTCTCTACTACAAGATCCAGAAGTTTGCTCTTCAAAACAATCTACTGGAAGTCAAGGCTCTTGGGACACTGAGTTCTGCAGCCAGTACTTAATACCTCCCTTTCTTCCTCAAACCATACCTCCCCTGTCTCGTTCCCACAGTTTAAGCTAAAACAAATGTTGATCAATTGTCAAGCGAAAACTCAAACTTTAGTATTTCACTACAAGCATTTCAATTCTTCTTTCTGTGCTCCTCCCAGCAGTCATTCCTCCTCTGGTTACTGTTGTGGATACACAACCTGACTGTCTCCAGGCACTATGGTCAGTCATCTGCAAGGAATTCCCACAGAGCGGGGTTAATGTTACCAGCCTTCATGTCACGTTTGCAGATGTCTTTGTAATGCAGACTTGGTCTGCCAATGGGCCTGGTGCGTGTAGCCAGCAAAATGAGCATAAAAGTTATAATGTTGACCAAAATATAGGGTTCCCATATGTCCAGAATTTCCCAGACATAGCTGGAATACTGCAATTGGAAGCAGTGTCCAGGCAGAAATTGGAAAAAAATGTCTGGAAAAATCCGACTGTGTCATTTTGGGTGATTTTCCTGCAAAATTTCTCAAAAACTTCAGAAAAAATCTAATAATAAAGGAAAAAGAAATGCCATGGTGCATCTGCAGCAGCACAACCAGGTGTCTTCCTCTTCTCCTGCTGTAACAAAACATGTCTCTCCCATATCAATCTTTACAGCCACAGCAGGGGCAGTAAGCTTCCAACCATTTGACTTCACCCCCCAAAACACACTCCTCCATTGCCTCCCATGACAGACAGATGCAAGCAAGTATAACTTAAAGGTACTGCTGTATCTTCTATACACTTACCCAGCAATAGATCCCGGGCCTACTTCTGGGTAAATATATATATATATAAAATTGTACTGTCAGATGTAGAATTTGGGAGACATATCACTTGGAGGTAAACAGGAAATGCACACATCAAAAGTTAACCACCAGAATAAATTTTATTCTCCTGAAATTACAAATTTTAAAAGTTACGTGTGAAACCTAAAAGACTATCAGATTGGATTAACACATAACTCCCTTTCCTTTTTCATTCTTTCATCAGAAAGCTGACTGTCTCTTAAATTCCATGTTTGACAGTGCACATACATACCAGCCTTGTGCTTCCTGTTGGAAGTCAGTTGTGTCCTGCTGAACTAGATTGTGGATATCACACTATCGATTCCCGCCCCCTTGCAGAACAATGCTGCTGTTATCTAATAACAACAAGCAACACATGCCTACCTCTTTCCCAAACACACCTACCTCTTCCGCCCCAACCTTCTTCTCCACACACATCCCATGCTGAGTGACATATCCCACCTGACAACCAGGAAAGCCTTTTTATCAGACAAAGCATGTGGTTGGCAGCAGGCAACAAACAGACAAGTCCGAGGCTCTGCCCCTTCTTCCTCTATTAACACTCAGGAATACCTTTTGAACAGAGCAAAGCAAGCGAGCAAGTCATGGCCAGCAGCACATATCTAGACAGGCAGCCAGCAATCAAGTCCAGAGGCCCATTGCTCCTTCGTCTCTCGCATCCCCATCCAGAAAGCCTCTTCCCGGGGCAAAGCAGCCCCACTTCTCTTCCCCATAACCACACATGGCTATGTGTCCTGGTGAGGAAAAGGGCAGGCGGTGAGTGGTGGTCCTAGGGCACTGTGGGTCATCATGAGTTCATGGGCCCTCAGCCAGTGGGCCCCCTGGCCCCCCGCTGCCACTGGCCATGCTGGTGTAGCATGAGAATCATGGGATGTACACACAACCTTAACTACTGGAATGTGCTCTCTTGTCGTGGGATGTGCCCCCCCCATCCTCTCAAACCCAGTGATCCAAGTGAAGGTGGTTCTCCACAAAGTTATGGATTGTGGAGCTTCCTTGAGTGCTCCTCATGGTGGCTTTGTGGGCTTCATTGTATGTAACTGTGCCCCTGAAGGACCAGGTGCGCAGCCTGGGAGTCATTTTGGACTCACAGCTGTCCATGGAGGCGCAGGTCAATTCTGTATCCAGGGCAGCTGTCTACCAACTCCACCTGGTACGCAGGCTGAGACCCTACCTGCCCGCGGACTGTCTCGCCAGAGTGGTGCATGCTCTAGTTATCTCCTGCTTGGACTACTGCAATGCGCTCTACGTGGGGCTACCTTTGAAGGTGACTCGGAAACGACAACTAATCCAGAATGCGGCAGCTAGACTGGTGACCGGGGGCGGCCGCCGAGACCACATAACACCGGTCTTGAAAGACCTACATTGGCTCCCAGCACGTTTCCGAGCACAATTCAAAGTGCTGGTGTTGACCTTTAAAGCCCTAAACGGCCTCGGCCCAGTATACCTGAAGGAGCTTCTCCACCCCCATCGTTCTGCCCGGACACTGAGGTCCAGCGCCGAGGGCCTTCTGGCGGTTCCCTCATTGCGAGAAGCAAAGCTACAGGGAACCAGGCAGAGGGCCTTCTCGGTAGTGGCGCCCGCCCTGTGGAACGCCCTCCCATCAGATGTCAAAGCGATAAATAACTGCCTGACATTCAGAAGACATCTTAAGGCAGCCCTGTTCAGGGAAGTTTTTAATCTGTGATATTTTACTGTATCTTTGGTTTCTATGGAAGCCGCCCAGAGTGGCTGGGGAAACCCAGCCAGATGGGCGGGGTACAAATAAATTATTATTATTATTATTATTATTATTATTATTATTATTATTATTATTATTATTATTATTATTATTTAGGGTGTTGACTTACAAAGGAGATTGGTGAAGACCAAAAAATTGGCAGGTGGAACATGTAGTCTGGCTCGGCCAAGTACTTGTAGTTCTGAGGATTTGGGGGTTGCAACATGTGTGGGTGGAGGCAGTCTTAGAAGTCTAACCTATTTAAACACTACTAAGCTCATATGTAATGTCCACAGGAAACAGAGAGGAAGGTAAATGAGTGACAGGCAAGGTTGGAACCATGAAAGCCGAAGACAGAAACGGCCTCACTAAAGGTGTAAACAGGTGAGGTGCCGATCTTGGTTAGGAAGGGGACTTGACCTGAGGAAATCTCTAGGTCTCTTGATACTAAGAAGAGATACTAACAGCACAGCTTGCTGTTGTAGCAAGAACAACAACATGGTGTGTGGTTGGATGCATCCAATGAGCAGTTGGTAGTGGATCAGCTGACTCCTGCCTCAAGGTGTGGGGTACCAGTTGAGCCTCTTGGCTCTCTTATCAGCAGCCCCTGCCCAATAATTGGTGCAGTTACTTTGCTTGAAAATGCTGCAGTGCAGAGAAAAAGACTCTTGCTGAGTACTCCCAGTGTTTTAGCTACTTTGGTACCTGCTAGAAGCCAAAGATAAAAATCTATGTTTGTGGAGTGGCTTGCTTCAAGGGTGTTAAAAGTTGTCATTTCTTGCACGCTGAGCAAATGATGCCTTTCTTGTATTGTATTTGGTGAGGTATGCACTGAACTCCCTCCAGATGAACTTCATTACAGAGAATGAGCCTATTTCTCACTAAGTGGGGAAAAAATTGTTTAATTGCATTTACAAGGCAAAATCTGATGGAACAGGGAGATAAATTCAATCTCGGCTTCATTTCTCACACAGGAGACACAGTCAGACTTTGTGCCGATTAGAAAAATTCACACTGAAGGCACCATTTATAACACACCAGAACAACACGAAACATTTGGCCCTGAGGGAGGTGGGAATAGAATCTGAGACTTGCCTCTAATCTGCTTCCTTTATCATTTTCCCCACTTCTCAGTTCCTCACTCCCATCACTTGGCAGCCCCACTGTGTATTTATGCTCCATCTCTTTCAGGTGACTAATCATTAGACTAATTACTGGCTAATCAATGTTTAATTAAACCTTGGCTGTTAATTACAGAAAGTGCTACTGTAATGTGGGAGTAAAATATTTCTTAAATACTATTCTCCCCCTCCCGCTTTTCTGGCGGATGGTTGGTCTATATCTTGGAGTGAAATAAATTTCCATTCTTTCTTTTACTTAGTGCAGTGGGATCTCATTTGTTGATCAGAGTGTGCCTATGATGGTCCTCAAATGAGGCTGTATCATGCATAAAGAGATAACTGATTAGGGATGGGCACACTCATCCATCCCAGCTCTGATTCAGAAACAGTTTGAATGAACTGGACTATTTACCCAAACATCAAAACTCCAAATTGCCCTCCTCTGTCTGCTTTCTCACCTATAGAGGAATGAAAATGGCCCCCTGCATCTTTTTTCCTGTAGCAAGAAAAGTTGGTTGGTGCCACTTTTGAGCAGACAAATTTGATTGGTTGTCAGGAAAATGGCGATGCACACCAAGGCCAGCTGTGCCATTAGGTAGAGCAAGGTAGCTGCCTAGGGCAACTGTTTTCGGGGTGTTGTGAAAAGAGCAACAGGTTGTTATTTAATTTATTATTGTTGTGTTTGTACTTCCAGGCAAGAGAGAGGTGCTTGTGGGATTCTCTTCCTTGGGTACCAAAATAATTCCCTCATCTTTTGGGGGATGCTGCCACTTTCTGCTCCACCTCAGGCAAACAAATGCCTGTCTTGCATTCTCCGATGCTCCCAGTCCTCTCCTCAAGATTCCAATCTCTCATGGGTACCTTTGCCACCAAGCAAGATATCACAGGGCAGCATGTAGTATGTAGTTTGACCCTGAGCCAGGGAGCTTTATCAAGCATGCTCTGGGAAGCTGTGTCAGAAATAATAAGGGCGTGGAGGAGAAAGGTCCAATGGATGGAACAGCAGAGAGCTGGGGTGGGGGGCAAACACTTTAAACACTGGGTGTGCAAAACATGGGGATGGAGGTCTGCAGGCCAGGGTGGTGGTGGTGGTGGTGGTGGTGATGATGATGATGAATAAAAGACCCTGCAGGGAGAGAACTGAGGTCAATAAGGCTCTTACCAGGTTCATGATTCTGCAGCAAGCCCCCCCCCCCCCCCACTGCAATATTCCATAACTGGAAAGCTGAAATAAACCATGCAAGGAAAACAAGCCATTAAGGTTGCAATCCTAAACACTTAATTGGCAGCAACATCTGTAAACAAGCACAGGATTGCACTGTGATTTTCATAGTGAGTCTTGCCTATAAACTCTGGCTTGATGAATGTTTTTCTTAGTATGTGAGTGAGGCTTGTTTTCATTCCATCCTGCAGAAAGCCCAAATGCTACAGCTGGGGTTTGTACTATTTCTGTTTATTCCTCATTATTGCCCAACTCTGCTCCAGTGACAGGCAGGTTTGTATGTGTATGTGATGGCAGTTCTGCAGGCTATTCTTTTTCAGCATGTCAATGTGTTGTCTCACCACTTTTTCATTAGAAAGAATGTATAGCTTCTGATCATTTGAAGAAGTAGCTTTCTCACACTTTTTCTCTATTTGAGACATTTGGAGCAGACTCATCTGTCAGTCCTAGCCTCCTAATATCACTCAGGATCCTCACTGTTTGGCTCTGATCCTCTTGATTTCAATACCTCCACCTTGTGGTCACTGATTTTTATTTTATTTTATCAAGGACCTGCTTTGCTTTTGTGCATTGTTGTCAGCTCCCTTATACTAAGTCTGACCACTCAGCTCTCTACTGCCTGCTCTGGCAGGCAACAGCTCTCCAGGATTTCAGATTGGGGTTTCTTCCAGCCCTGCCTGGAGGTACCAAGTCTTGAACCTGGGACCATTGGCTTGCAAAGCAGATGCTCAACGCTTCCCAGGGCAGTGGCGTAGCGTGGGGGGTGCAGGGGGGGCCGGCCGCACCGGGCGCAACATCTGGGGTTAGGGCAAATCCACAGGTTAGGGGGCGCAAATCCACGGGTTAGGGGGCGCAAATCCACGGGTTAGGAGGCGCAAATTACTTGCCTTGCCCCGGGTGCTGACAACCCACGCTACGCCACTGTCCCAGGGCACAGCATCAGTTCTGCTGTACAGATCCAGGGATCCACACAGTGATGAACAGCAGTTCCACTGCAGCAACTCCTGAATTTTATTCCCATATTGCTGCTTTGACTGTTGATCCAGTTATGAGAGCACCTTTTTGTATGATCTTTGGGCTTTGAGATGACATATAACCGTGAAGTGTTTTGACACTTGTATTAAAGCAGAGCAAATAAAGCAGAGCAAATAAAACAGATCTGCGTCTACCCATGGGAGATGGCCTTGCACAGATTTCTTTCTGCCAACTCCTTAGCATATTCAGGGCCAGGCTAGCGCTTGCTTCTCCCTCTTGTGAAAATGGATTTGCACTCATTCCAAGGTGAGCAGGAACGTGGTGTTGTAGAGAGGAGCTTCTTTCCAGTTCTGTGCTGCTGGTAAAGCATCTAACAGCCCCTCTGAGATCGGACGGGAGCTGCAGTTTGCTAATGACTTCATTTACATTCCTTCTACTCATTGCTCCCCATTTTCAGGTCTGTATTGGTTTCCATTATGCCAGGCATATAATAAGAGTGTCATCCCTTTTGAGAGGTCCCTGGCATTTGCAGACCAGTCAAACGTCTTCATGGCTGCAGGTCCTGAGTGCTAATGTCCATTGGTCCTCAGGAACTCGCCAAGAAGGGAGATTGCAGATTGAAAAACCAGTTGTTGCTCTCTGCTAAACAAACATTCCCTTCTGTGCACAGAAAAGAGGTATGTAAAAGAGAAGGGCAGGATGGAACCCTTCTTCCTGACAACAGCCTGTGTGTTTTTGGTATGAAGGAGTATTCAGTCACGGATACCCCCTGCCCCCTTACAATATGAGATAGTACTAGGTTTGAACAGGTCTGACAATTTCGGTTTCTCATTTTGCAAATCTTAAGTTCAGATCTCCACATTTACATGTCAGTTTGTTGATTTTTTTTTAAGTCCTCTTTAAAATCTATCAGCCTTTTAGTGTGATTTTTATCCTAAAACACATTTTTTGCATGCAGTTTCTCGTGATATAATGCACATTGTATTGTTCACTAATATATGTACCCATGTACACATTTCAGTCCAGCATATGCATTTTTGTACACATACTTGGCTGGAAAACTGCACTGAAAAAGTCAGTGAAAGGAGTACTCTGTGTTTTTTGTTTTTAAAGAAAACAAGGTAACCCCCAGCTCAGCACTAAGAAAAGCTGAGTTTGTGACCTATATAAATTATGCAAATCAAGCATAATTTATCTTATTTTGCATAATTTATTTTGCAGTTCTTAAGAAGTAATGGAAGGCACTGAAGCTGCTTTCTCAACCCCTGGAAATCTTATCTCGCAAGACCTCTGGCTTCTGAGATTTCACGAGGTACCAATCCTCACGTTTTTCAAACACGTCCACAACTTTAAAGGATAGGAACTTAGACAAAAATATTTTTAATGGAAAGTTGAGTTTTCTAGGAAGTGGAATTTCTTGACTTTTACAGCGTCAATGAATATGCATAGCCCTACTTAAAGCACAAATCCGTCACCTGGGACTCTATAGGCAGGATTCACTCATATGGTGTCCATGGGTGCCAATGTAACCCACCTCCCCATTCATCCTATGGTTCCTGCATAGGTTTGAATAAGTATTCCTTCAGCAATGCCCAGCAAACTGTTTGCTCTTCCTGCTCAGTTCCCGCTTTTGCTGGTTCAGTCTCTGAACCCATTCCCTTAAACATGCTGACCTTTCATCACCTATCAGGATTGTGTACTCACCCTCCCATCTGTTCTGAATAGAGGAGAAGTACAATGGGCTTCTCTGTGAACAAGTGTGGCAGTGGCTATGTGGGTACCCTTTAACAGAATCAAAGAATTCTTGAGTTGGAAGAGACCCCAAGGGTCATCGAGTCCGACCCTCTGCAATGCAGGAATCACAGAATCCCTGACAGATTACCTCTGCTTTAAAACCTCCAAAGAAGAAGAGCCCACCATCTTCCGAGGTCGTTCGTTCCACTGTCAAACAATTCTTACTGCAAGATTGTTCTTTCTAATGTTTAGTTGGAACCTCCTTTCTTGCCATTTGAATCGATTGGTTTGGGTCCTACCCTCCGAAGCAGCAGAAAACATGCTTGCTCCATCTTTCATGTGGCAGCCCTTCAGATATTTAAGGCTAGCATATCACCTCTCAGTCTTCTCTTCTCCAGGCTAAACATACCCAGTTCCCTCAACCATTCCTCATAAGGCTTGGTTTCCAGATCTTTTACCAGAGCCAGTGTGGTGTAGTGGTTAAGAGCAGTAGACTCGTAATCTGGTGAACTGGGTTCAATTCCCCGCTTCTCCACATGCAGCTGCTGGGTGACCTTGGGCTAGTCACACTTCTTTGAAGTCTCTCAGCCTCACTCACCTCACAGAGTGTTTGTTGTGGGGGAGGAAGGGAAAGGAGAATGTTAGCCGCTTTGAGACTCCTTAAAGGGAGTGAAAGGCGGGATATCAAATCCAAACTACTACTCCTCCTCCTCCTCCTCCTCCTCCTCTTCTTCTTCTTCTTCTTCTTCTTCTTCTTCTTCTTCTTTGCCCTTCTCTGCACACATTCCATCTTGTCAACATCCTTCTTAAATTGTGGTGCCCAGAACTGGACACAGGACCCTGGGTGGGGTCTGACCACGGCAGAGCAGAGTGGGACTATCACTTCCCTTGACCGGACACTATACTCCTGCTTGATGCAGTCTAGAATCTCATTAGCCTTTTTTTTTTGCTGCTGAATCAAGCTGTTCACTCATCTTCAACTTGTGGTCTACTAAGCCCCCTAGATCTTTTCCACATGCACTGCTGCCAAGCCAGGTGGAGCAGAAAATGGTGCCCCTCTCCCCCAGAGAACAGCCTGCCCACCCCTTTGAAAGTGATGACTGGAAGCGGAATGGAAGCTGACTGGGGGAAGTGTGTTGTGATGCAATTCCCACCCCCTCTCCCCCACAAAAAAAGGAATGAACAGTTGCATGCATGAAATTCTTTGGTAGCCAGCTTCTGGCTGTTGTTCACCAACCAGGATAGATAACGATTCCTCCTGCAGCTGGTCATCACTGTACTTGCACCCACATGGCATCCTTGTGGCATTAGTGAATCGGGTGAGGTTCCCTTATACAAAGTAGCTGGACTGGGTCAGAATGGTCAAGTGGGCAATTGTGAAAAAGATGAGATGTTTTGACCAGAGGGCCAGTGCAGGCCAGCAGAAGGGACTTTTAAAAAACAGGCCACTTAGTTTTCGCTTTCTAAAGCAGGCTTTGAAGGAGGCAAAGTGTGTGAAAGCGGGACGCGTTTTCTTTTTGCTGGGTCTGGGAAAGCTTCACCCAAGGTAGATACCAACTTCACAGTGTTTCTTGACTTTCTTGGTTGATGCCACTTTCCCTACAGCTAGCTCCCAGTACCCTTTCTTGTTCGTTATAATGGGACGCCTGACAGCAGACCAACCTTCAGCGAAGTTAGGCAGCGACAGGGCGAGGAGAGGGAGCTATGTTTAGAAATAATTACTTTGTATTTTGCAGAGGTATTAGTGCCTCCTCGCTGGCAGTTACAGGAATTAACTGGAGGCATCAGTGACATAAGTAGCAGTAATTTTGCTTCTGTATTCATCATTGCTCGCTCGTATGAGAGACAAAGAGACAGTATCAGGGCAAAAGGGGAAGACACGGAGAGAGAGAGAGCATCTAAGTGGGCACCCGTGTGAAGAGTCTAAGGCTTTCTGCAAATGGCAATTTGCTATTCATCAGGTAGACTACAATGGCTGTATTCCCTTACTGAAAACGACACATACCTGCAAAGTGTTTTAAAATCCGTTGCTTAACAATGCCAACTTCTGGGATTGCAATCAGCAAGGCACTTTTCTGAGCTTATAGTTCATTTGCATGCTCCGTGGTTTCATTATAACACAGGGGGGTTGGGAAAGAATCGAGTGTAGCATAGTGACCAAGAGCCTAGCAGCACAATCCAAACCCAAGATCTGCCAGGTTGAGTGACTTTGGAAGAGATGGAGCTTGGGGTTATGCCAGCAGAACTCCCCCATCCCAGCTCATCTGGGGATATGGTGATTTAGGTCCTTAAACTAGGCTGATCCAGGTTTTTGCTCGCTCAGCCACGGCTTAGCTAGTGAAACCTATGCCTCCTATGCCACCATAATTCCCCCCACCACCAATGGGGTGTTCCAGGGGTTTAGTGCGGCAGGAGGGGGCAAAGAGAGACTTGCACCTCTTCCAAAGCTCGCTCAGTTCAGTCATGCAACCTGGAAGCCCAGTGGAACTGAAACTGGCAAAAAAAGGTGGCATGAGTCAAATTCTGTTTTAAAGTCTTGTTTCCCCCTTTTCCAGTTCAGCTGGCAGTAGCCCTGCTCCTAGGCAGTGTTTAGAATAGGGGTAACTTGTGGGGACATGGGTGGCGCTGTGGTCTAAACCACTGAGCCTCTTGGGCTTGCCGATTGTAAGGTCGGTGGTTTGAATACACATGACGGGTCGAGCTCCTGTTGCTTTGTCCAAGCTCCTGCCAATCTAGTAGTTCGTAAGCATACCAGTGTGAGTAGATAAATAGGTACTGCTGCGGCAGGAAGGTAAACGACATTTCCGTGCACTCTGGTTTCCGTCACAGTGCCCCATTGCACCAGAAGTGGTTTAGTCATGCTGGCCACATGACCTGGAAAGCTGTCTGTAGACAAATGCCAACTCCCTCTGCCTGAAATCAGAGATGAGCGCTACACCCCATAGTCGAATTTGACTGGACTTAGCCATCCAAGGATCCTTTACCTTTACCTAACTTCTGCTGACTTAAAGTTGTTCTGCAAGTTGCATTGTGAACCAGGAAGTCCCTGGCTCAAATCTCTCTTCTGCAATTAACCCGCAAAGTAGGTCTAGGCAACCCATCATTTCAGCCCCCACAACTGCATAGAAGTAACAATGCCAAACCTTCCACAGGGTTGCTGTAAGGATTGCCGACATAATATATGTAAAGCAGCTTTTGAACCTTCTAAAAGTGCTAAATAAATGCTAAATAGGAGGAAGTATTACAGGTTTATAGCTATTTAGGCGATACAGAGAAAGAAATAATAGGATGAAAGGTTGAGTTAATAGTCGTCGGGGTCATAAAGGCAGTTATGGTGGCCTGAGCAGTGTTGGGAAGCCATGTAAAGAAATGTAACTACAGGGCAGACTGTCAACCCTGCCGGGCATGAAAACCAAGTGATTAGAGAACACAATTTTCCCCCAAGGAGGTTGTAGCTCAGGAATAGGGCTTTATATATGTATGTATGTATTTATTTATTTTAGAAATGTGTGCCCTTCCTTTCTGATATGCATGCATTACAGAAAGAGTCTTGTGTCAACTGGAAAGACAACATAAAAATGTGAAAGCAATATTAAAAATGACAGGATAACAACCATGAATTAAAGCTATAATAATACCGGCAGACCTGACAAGAACAGGAACAGCAGTAAAAACAACAACAGTTCTACCTGACAGGTTAAAAACCTGCTGGGATTTTTTTTTAAAAATAACACAACATTTTACAAACCGGGAAAAGGCAATCCAAGATGGAGGCCACCTTTACCTCACGGGGCGTAGTGTTCTACAATCCTGGTGTGGACCATGAGAAGGCCTTGTCCCACCACACTTCCTTCGACCATAGATGGGATGAGAGAGAAGGGCCACCTCTCTAGATCTGAATGACTTGGCACACTGGTATGGGAGGAGGCTGTCCCCCAGGGATCCTGGTCCCGAGGCAGTGAGAGCTTTAATGGTAAGAGCTAAGATGGTCAACGGTATTATTTAATTAATTAATTTGTAGGCCACCCTTCATCCGCAGATTTCAGGGTAGTTCACAACATAAAAATACAACATAAAAGCACAAAATATATGATAAAAACAAGAACAAGAACAGGCATAGGCAAACTTGGCCCTCCAGATGTTTTGGAACTACAACTCCCATGATCCCTAGCTAACAGGACCAGTGAGGGCTGAGTTTGCCTATGCCTGAACAAGAACAAAAACCAATAACCCCCCTTCCCACAAACACATTTAAAATGGATTGAAGAGGAGCATTTTTGCCTGGTGCCTACAAGTGTATAATGAAGGTGGCAGCTGAACATCCCTGGGGAGAGAATTCCTCAAACGGGGAGCCACTGCAGAAAAGGCCTGTTCTCATGTTGCCACCCTCCTGACCTCTTGTGGAGGAGGCACACAAAGAAGGGGCTCAGAGGATGATCTCAGAGTCTGGGTGGGTTCATAGAAAGAGAGGGGGTCCTTGAGGTATTGCGGTCCTCAGGCTTTATAGGTCAAAATCAGCACTTTGAATTGCACCTAGAAACTAATCAGGAGCCGGTGCAGTCAGGCCAGGATCAGTGCAATATGCTCCATGTAGTGCAGATTGCGGTAATCTAATCCACATGTTCCTCGGACATGTTGGCTGGCAGCCAGCTCAGGATTCCTTGTTTCAGTCAGTTAACAGTTTCATGATTGATTAACCAATCAGAAAAAATATTGTTGCATTACAATGTGATCGATATATTTAGAATATTTAACAGAGACAGTTGTTTCTCTTGACAGAACAGCACTCGCTATGTATTGCCTGTAAGATAATCAAAAATGCAAGACCTAAGAGTTGAGAGTTGCAGAAATATTAAAGCAATACATCCATGTAACTGCAGTGTTGCTGGGAGTACATTTGCCATGTCTTCCGTGAATATATGAGGCAGAAAACTGATCCTTAGAAGATTTGCGTTGGGACAATGTGAGGACAGTTTTGCCCGTGTGGAGGGACTCTGGGAGGTAAGACTCTGCACACTATGATGTTGGGATGTAGCAGTGTCTGGTGATACAAGGGCCCTCCCTGCTTTCAGATATTAAATTCCATGCAGAATATTAAATCATTTCCTCTTCAATGATCCCAGGAAATTTAATTAGCTCTTGTTCCCCTGATAGAGTTGTCTCTGTCTTTATGTGTCTCTGTCTTTCTCTATTCTTAAAGCTCTCTTTGAGGAGTGAAGGAAAACATGGGGTATATGCTAAGTACCCTCTTCCCTCACCGAAAGCTTGCTATTGGTGGATCAACTGATGCTGAAAATATGAGGCGGTTGTACTGTCTTTGGGCTCAGCTTTCAATGTGATGGTCGTGGTGGGCACTCCCTTCCCAGTTTCATCTTCAAACTTCTATTTGAAACTTTGTCTGCACCACTATTTTTTTTTTTTTACCCCTTCACCAGGGTCGCGTTCAAGCCAAACATTTAAAGCACTATGATACCACTTTAAACAGTCCTGGCTTCCCCCAAAGCATCCTGGGAGCTGTAGTTCATTAAGGGGGATGAGAGTTGTTGGGTGGCCTCTGTTCCCCTCCCAGAGCTACGCTTTCCAGAGATTATTGTGAAGAGATTGCTAAACTGCTCTGAAAACTGTAGCTTCGTCAGAGGAATTGGAGTCACCTAAAAAATCTCAACACTTTTACCCAACTACAGCTCCTAGGATTCTTTGGGAATTTTTTTTTTTACTGTTCAGAGTTGTATCATAGTGATTTAAATATCTGGTGTGAATGTGGTCTGGGTCTTCTTCTTATTATTATTTGGCAATCACTCGTAGCCGAGTAAGATTGTCTTCCAAAAACACGATTTTAACAATGAGTCTGTAAGTGACTGTGGAGGCCAATTCTGGATCCACACGTCCTTCCACAGTGGGGACATTGGTTTCCAGGTGGGAGCTGATCACAGTGTGAATTTGCCAAGCGTGCCTTCCTCTTAGCACTTTTCTCTCTTGCGTCCTGAGTTCGAGTGTCTTCAAAGCCCATGACACCTAGGTAACACCCTCCTCCTCCTTTGTTTTGCCTCATGGAAAATTCTCAGGCTGAGTTCTTCCCCTTCAGCCTATCTGGATTTGCATGCTGCAGTGATTTGGCACTATCATTCAGGAATGGCCAGGCCTGCAAGTACATCTTTTGCCACTCCAGAAGAGGGGCTAGACAGGATCAGGCAAGCCTGTTGGTACCCCCAGGTCACAGTCTCTTCCTGTCTCTTCATAGCTTTGAACAGAGAGAACAAAAGGGGTAAGCTGGGTGTTACTTTGTCTCGCTCCCACAAACTGTGCAAGGGAGCACTTTTGATTAGCACCTGATCACAAAGACTGGGATGCGAAGATGGACCGTAACAACCCTATTTGTAAAGCGTGAGACTCTTAATCACAGGGTTATGTGTTCAAGTCTCAGGCTGGGCAAAAAGATTCCTGAATTGCAGCTGGTTGGACTAGATGGCCCTTGGGGTCCCTTCCAACACTATCATTCTACCTATAGGTCAAGAACAGGACAGGAGCCTCAATCTCCATTGGTCAGGGAGAAAGCTCAGGTTTTGTAGAGGAAAGGTTATTTCCTGTTCACCTCTAACTCTAGTCCAGACCATCTGGTCCAGTTGTTTGCCCTCAGCACTGGCCTTTATGTTGTCTCAGTCAATATCTTTCAGTAAAAGCTTTCCTCTCCTCTTCCTGCTGTGGCTTTTGTTTTACCTTTCCTTTGAATTTTAGAACTTTAGGGCAAGTTTTTTAAAAAATGTATCAAGCAATTCCATTCCTCTCCTGATGGAGGAAGCTAATCGAGGTTTATAAATGTGTCTCTGGCATGGTTCATTACCTGCGATGACATATTGAGAGCCATGAATGGTCTGATACCAGCAAATCAATTTAAAATTTAATCTGAGGGAAGGTGGGGGGGGGGGAGAGAAATAGAAAGAAAAGGAACAGTGTGCATAGAGGTGGCTTAGGGTTTGCAACATGTTACCAAACATTTCTTATCAGAATAAACTGAGCAGCATTTTCACTCTGCTAGCAGAACACTTACTGTATACCAGCTGCCATGCAAACACATGCTCACACAGACATGCACAGTATATACACACACCTGATTTGCTGATGATTAATTTGTATAATTAGTGTTGTGTTGAATCAGTGCATGCAAATGCCAGTGTGAGCTTTGCTCATAATTTATTGTGGGGGTTTTCTTGCGGGGGGGGGGGGGGACAGGAGGACTGTGAAAGTGCAACTCAAATCTGCTTTCTAGAATATTGTGGGATCTTTTTTATGCTTTCCAATCCAGCAAGGTTCTTTATATTTCTACAAGAATGCATTGCTGATGAAATTATCAGTGCCCCACATTGGAATCTTTTAAATGGGTTGACAGTTGTTAGAATGTGCCGAGACCTTTTCCTGGGTGAGCAAGCCTTTGTGGGTTGTTGCTAATATGTGATGCCCCTGGCTACTGGCTGCATTCTAGGTGGGCTGGCTATTCAGGATAGCACAGGTAGAGCACAGATGGCCTATCATTCCTTGCTGTCTCAGGAAAAGGACCCAGCTCATTCTAAATAATTTGGCAACCGCCCTTCAATGCAATGCAATCCGATTTAACATTCTCTCAAAACTGCGAAGGCAGTTAATGTCGTAATACACATAACAGGAACAGTGGTCAGTGCTGGGCCTATGCACACCCTCTAATGGGTATTGGATTGCACTAGTGATCATTGTATTGTTTTGGTAATGGACCAAGGTGTGCACTGAGTGAATAGGTTATTTAATGTAATAGAGGCTCAAGGTCTCACTGTTAATATGTTGCAACAATTACATTTTAGATTTTCTCATTATGTTGCATAACTTAGCAACGCAATCCTTCATAATTGTATTTGTAAAAAGCGTTGTTTTGAGAGTGCATCCTGCTCTCATCTTGCTAGTGATTAGAAAGGTCTCTCTCTCTCTCTCTCTCTCTCTCTCTCTCTCTTTTTCTTCAAGGAACTTCCATGGGTGATTGAGCCCATTGTTTAGAACATATTTAGAACTCTGCACACACTGAAAACTTCTTAAGCTATGTGATGATCTGTTACTACTAGTGATAAAAAGTATGAAACAAGTAGGACAAGATAATAATAATAATAATAATAATAATAATAATAATAATACTTTATTATTTATACCCTGCCCATCTGGCTGGGTTTCCTCAGCCACTCTGGGCGGCTTCCAACCAAATATTAAAAACAATACAGCATCAGACATTAAAAACGTCCCTAAACAGGGCCACCTTCAGTTGTCTTTTAAAAGTAAAATAGTAAAATAGATCTTTTATTGGCCCAATTACTGTTAGTGTAGGAAAAGTTCGAGTAACACGTGCCCCAGAGTCTGTTTTCAATCCTTTGACCCACCCAATATATTAGAAGGAAGTGCTTGGATGCTTGTGAAAGTGTCTGCATCCTGGACCCCCCACCCCCCGTCACTGTTGTTACTACTTTCTTGGACATTCATTAAGTGTGATACTTATCTTGGAATATATAACTCTTCCTTTTCCAGAATGTATTTCCCCAAATAAATATGCTTTCTTATTTTATACTAAGTCTCAGCCTGAAAGTCTTCCAATGACATGCATGCTCTAAGCAAGGATTCATTTCATTAAAGGTAACTTCTGCTGTTGCATACAAAACTCCATATGTTAACACATTATAGGTATACTAATAATATAAATAGTGTAAAAAATAAAATTAAAAGGGGAGTGCTTCATAGAAAACTGAAAGGAAACATCAAAGGCCAATTCATATGAGTTGTGAGGCTATTGAGGTCCACTGGAATATAAACATGTGACAGATCCTGTTGTGTTGTGTGATAACCATGTGTAGAATTAGACATACATGCATGCTATGAAGTCAAGGCTTCAGAGACTTAGGGCAGCTCATAGGAGCAGGGAACATATCACAGTAGCTAAACAAGTTTCTTTGCCTTGACCAGCACTTAAGAGTTGGGAGTTGTTTCCAGAAACTCTAGAAATGATGGTGCGGAATCTGCTAGAGAGAAGTATGGTACCCGAAGCTGCATCCTTTTGGATGCTTAACCTGAGAACTACTTAAGGGCTGATTCATGGACCCTGTTTTCAGTGCATATCTCACACACAAGCAACTGAAGGTTTAGGAGTTGGAAATGTGTTTTGATGCAGCTATTTGTTGCATGGGAAGGGCTGTCGCTCAGTGGTAGAGCGTCAGCTCTGCAGGCAGAAAGTCCCAGGTGCAGTCCCTTAGCATCTCCAGGTAGAACCTTGGGCTGAAACCCTAGAGAGCTGCTGCTAGTCAATGTAGACAATACTGAACTAATGGTTTGCCATAGTATCTTGAAGCTTCCTATGCTCTTCGAATGTGTAGCTACATTTGAAGACTCATTCATTCAGACCATGTTGTTTAAAGTGGCCCTGCGCCTGGAAGAACATGTGAGCCCATCCAATGGAAGGGTGTCATAACTAGAAAGAATAATGTGAAATGGCACATGTCTTTCTCCAACTCATCCCATATGGAAGCTATGCATTTTTATCGCGTGGGTCAGAAAGGTTGTGGTTTTATGACTATATACTTGGAGCATTGGAAAACTAGAGTAGGAACATATGCAAAGGCTTTTACTAGAATGGGTGGGTAACCACAAGAAGGGACTTTTAAAGGTCAAAATGTATCCTCACTCCTTGTGCTTAAAGGGAACCATCTGGCCACATTTTGAAAATGTGTCTGGAAATTAAAATGCATAACCTTGTTGTAGCCAAAGGACAGTGGCTTAAATGGGGACCTTGGATTTCTAGGCCATTACAATACTTCATAGACTCTAGTGGTTAATGTATTCTCTAATCATATGCTAATTCCTTTGCGAATAAGCCACATTTGCACTTCTCACAATTTTAAAGTCTCTACAGAGCTGAGATTTAGGGCCCAGCCAGATGTGCTGGAGCCATTCATTTGTATGTGCTCCCTATTCAGTCACAAGTGGCAGTTGCGGGCATCTTATTTTAACAGTAAAAAGAGCATGTGGGAAAGTGGATGCTAAGACTCCACTCTCCTCTAACACACACACACACACACACACACACACACACACACACACACACCTTTCCTCCCTGCATCTGTTGCTCTACTAATTGACTTTCTCAGCTCTGATAGTGGGAATGAGCCAGGAAGGGTGAAAAGTAGTTAATAACATCAGACTGAGAAGTGCAGGAGGGGGCAGAATTCGGTGTCCATATCCCACTTGATCCTGTTGCCATTTTTTAAAAAAGACCTCTACCAGTCGTGTCTGGTGCCCATTGGCACTGGCAGGGTGTAAGGCAGGAGGCCAGCAGTAGGTGGAGCCAGAGCCAGAGCCGACATCAGTCGAAGCCAACTAATTCTTGCTTGCTCCCATCTTCCTCTCTGCAGAGTTCTACAAGGAGAGTACAGAGATGGAGGCTGTGACACATTGCCTGCTTAAAACGCAGTGAGGTTATTTCCCCCTGCTGCGTTTCAATTCACATTTGTGCATTGCTGTACACATCATACGGCTTACGTTTTCAAATTGGATCAAAGCTGGCTTGGGGGACAACAGAATGGTTGTAAGGAAGAAGGCAAACGGTGTGTGTGTGTGTGTATGAGACTGAGCTTGCTGGTGGGACTGTGCCCCATTTGAGTAGAAGGAGTACCCCCCTCTCCCCACTTCTTCTTCATCTTCTGGAGGTTTTAAGAGGCCTGTGGCTGGAAAAATGCTACTGCCACCATTGGAAAAGTGAGCGAGCAAATGCCTGTGGATGCCCTGTGTTTTCTGGAGTGCTAATGAGATGGATAGGATTAGCATTCAGCCCTGGCCTTAGCGGCTGCAGCTTCAGCTAAAGTCAAAGGGGAGCTGTGTCAGCTTGTGTCAGGGGCAGAGTTTGGCACACAATGTTAATAAAGTGTAAACCTCATGACCAAAAAGGGGGGGGGGTACAGAGAGGCTTTTTCCCTCTTTGCATGCAGGGAAATAAACTTTCTTGATCCAACTGATCAGCTCATAAAAAGGAAAAGAGAGTTTGCAATAGATAAACAGAGATCGAGGTAAAGAGAAGTGCTGCTGCTCACACAGGATTATGCTGACATGGTGAGTTCGGATAACATGGTTTTCCAATACCTGTGAAAGGGAAAGCAAAGGTGTAGATCATAGGGAATTGTAGAATCAGAGAATTGGAAGGGACCCTGAGGATTATCTGGTCCGAACCACTGAAATGCAGGAATATGCAGCTGTCCCATGCGGGGATCAAACCTGTGACCTTGGCATTATCAGAACCTCTAACCAACAGAGGTATCCAGGCACAAGATGATAGTGGTGACTCTCTGGATGACCAGCTGCATATTTTATTCCAATGGAAAGCAGGTAGCCGTGGTGTGTGGTGAAATTTATTTGTAGGGGAACAGTTAGGGCCAGAGGCGCCAGCTTGCAAGGGTGATGGGGTGTCGCATGCGTGAGCAACACACCTCCCTCCCTAAACTGGGCAGAAGCTTCCCAGGCTTTGGGAAGGAGGCGCCAGGCTTTAATCTTTTAATACTCTAATTTACTGGGGAGATTTAGGGGACTACCCTAGTCCCCATAGTCCCCTGACTAAACACCACTGGCAGTGGCTCTGCTTCCGTAGACTAGCTTTTCAGAGGTGGTAGGCTGGAGGGAGAGTCCCTTTGTCTCCCACTCAACTCTAAGAGGCCAGAGGGGAAGCAATTTTGATGGGCACCCCACAACACAACACAGGGTGTGTGGCATTGAGAAGCAATTGCTCCCACACCTGCAGTCAGAATGGACCTTGCACAGATACTGATGTTGGGTAATACAGTGGTATCTCAGTTTAAGAACAGCCCTGTTTACAAACTATTCGGTTTACGAACTCCACAAAACCGGAAGTAATGTCCCGGTTTGTGAACTTTACCTCTGTCTAAGAACAGAATCCAAACGGTGGAAGGGCACCAGCGGTGGGAGGCCTAATTAGGAAAAGTGCACCTTGATTTAAGAACGGTTTTGGTTTAAGAACTGACTTCCAGAACAGATTAAGTTCAAAAACCGAGGTACCACTGTATCCACCCAGGGAATTACCTGCACTGTGGAAGTCTTCCTTAAAGTTTAATATGCTGTATCTCATGGCCAGCTCTCTAATTCAGGCAATAAAGGTGTGGTCCTTGTTTATCCATTATAATTTTATGCATTGAATTAATATCCCAACCTTTCCCCCCCAGAAGAGCCCAGGGCAGCAAGATATTTTCGCATTTTGCATTAAACTGTTGGGTTGAAGGGTGGAATAGTCATCTAAGAAATAAAATAAGAAATATAATAAATAGTCCACTGCATTAAAAGAAAATTACAAAATTGGCTCAGTAGCTCTTGCTCGACGTAAGCCCTGAAGTAGCATCCGTAACTCATGTAGGAGAATGGAGCCTCTCTGTACAGGCTAAGCCTCAGTTCTGTTATTGGAGAAGTTCTCCTGCACCATTGAAAAAGGGAGATGAAGGGCATCCAAAATCATCCTGGTTTTTTGTGTGTGTGACAACTCACAGGAACGGAAGCGGGGAGAAACAGATTCAATCATATAGGATCCTGACTTTCTCAGGACACATATGGAAATACTTGGGGTGTTGCTGAGTTTGTGAAAGTAACTCTGAAAGATGTAAAGATGAGATGCTTCTCTTCTTCTTCTTCTTCTTCTTCTTCTTCTTCTTCTTCTTCTTCTTCTTCTTCTTCTTCTTCTTTTTCTTCCTCCTCCTCCTCCTCCTCCTCCTCCTCCCACTCCTCCCAGAAACCCCATGTAAAACCAGGCAACTGGTATGAATCTGTTGAGCGCACATGGTGATGATTACACCGAGTCAGATTATGGGTCTGCTGTCCTTTTCTATGGCTGTTAGCAGCTCTCCTAGAACTCAAGCAGAGCTCTCCTGCGACGCTGCACCCTGTAAATTCTTGGACTGGGAATGCTGGGGTTGAACCTGAGGCCTTGTTGTGGGTTGTTTGTGCTGTATCACTGGGCTGCTGCAGTTCTTGTGTATGTTGGCTGCACTTCTCTGCCATGCTGCTGAGCTGCAGGATTGATATTCCAGGACCAACGGAAAGAGACGGCCAGTTTGCTTGTGTCAGAACCTGAACTCAGAATTGCTGTCAGTGACAGATCGTCCCACACCACGCTTTCCCTGATTTTAGAACTATAGCTTATCTCATGATCCTTCTCCCACTTCCTGCTTTTTTCAGAACTGTGGCAACCCAGGGTACAGACGCAACTTTAGAAACTCAGTAGGAGGTGTTTCTTCTTGACACATTCTGGAAGTGTGTGTGTGTGTACGATATATATATATATATATATATATATATATATATATATATATATATATCTCCATCCTTCTCCGCAGCGGTAAAGAATTCCTCTTCTAAGTTAAGGATAAAAGATCACCCGCACAATATAAACACTCATAGAATCATAGTTGGAAGGGGATCCCAATGGTGACCTAGTCCAAGCCCCTGCAATGCAGGAATCTCAACTAAAGGATCCATGACAGATGGCCACCTAACCTCTGCTTAAAATCCTCCAACGAAGGAGAGTCCACAATCTCCTGAGGGAGACTGTTCCACTGTTGAACAGCTCGTACTGTCGGAAAGTTAATCACTACGCTTTGAAATGACGAATCGAGGTGTGCGCAATCTTAATTTTGCAGAAAAGTAGCTAATATGTTCCAATTTTGCTAACAAGTCTTCTTGTCATATTTTCCCATTATTATGTACCATTCCCAGTCTCACATGACCAGGTCCTTTTTACACACACACACACACACACACACACATTTTTCTCTCTCACTTGTCCTTCTGTCTGTCAGGCCCAGATAAGCACATTCTGCTGGAGGCCACAGATCCTAAAATCATGGCACCAGCTCAGCATAGGACTTTTTCCCACATGGTAGCATGAGGTTGCCTAGCAATCCTGCACAATCTCCCTGTGGCAGCTGGCAGCTCCTTCTCTGCTGTGCTCTGGCTAATAGTGAGGCACCTTCTGATTTCCAGTGTCTTCCCCCACTTCTCCTACAGAACGGATGCTGCTTTGTATTTGCACACATAGATTTCAGATACAGTACTGTACGGTCTTGTTGCCGATTGCTTATGAAGATCAGTAGCTTTGACACCCTTTTGCATTCTTAACACTGCTGGTTGAGGCAACTTAGGGAAGCGAACACTGCCACACAGACAGAACAAAGTAGATTGGCTAGACTCATATTCCCATTGGAAAATGGGAAATGTTAATTCAGAGGGAAATGGTGCTGCCAACCACAACTTTTGTCATGCAAAATAGAGGATGCTAATAGGGTATAATGATTATAGGGACTAGGATTGGGGATGACTAAGGGCAGGGTTCAGCTAATGAGTCCACGCAGTGCAAGGACTTCCACCTGCACAATGGGACTCCCCCCTTCTCCTCCTCCCATGTGCCCCCACCCCCATTGGTTTGGGAATGGGTGGGAGAATCCCCAGAACAGTGTGCAGGGAGGGATCGTTCCATCTGGAAAGCCAAAACGCTCGCCCTTGTGGAACTAATGGCATAGCACAACATTGAATTACTTCCAAAATTAGCCATGAAGCTCACTGGGCCAAATTGGGCTAGTTGCTGTATCTCAGCATAACCTACAGCACAGGGTTCTTGCGAGTATAACATGGGCGGGAGGAAGATCATGTCAGCTGCCTTGAGCTCCTTGGATGAAAGGTGGGATATAATGCAATAATAAATGAATATTTTAAAAATAAAATTAAAAAACTTGCACCTACAAGGCAAGCAAGTGTGAGAAATGTATGCAAATCTATTGCATGTTGGGGCGCAATAGATAAATAAATAAATAAATAAATAAATAAATAAATAAATAAATCCATTTCTCAACTGGGAACAGATATCCATGGATCCCCCCCCCCCTTTATCAAGGATTGGTTGCCTGGGTTGTTTGAAGCACTGTTTGAATACATTGCAGAGTCTAACATTTATGGAGAACCTGTGGACTACAACTCCCATCATCCCTGACCACTGGCTGCACTTGCTGGGGGTGATGGCAGGAGGATTCCCAACAACTTCTAGAAGGCCAGATATTTCCCATCCCTCCTTTATAGCCCCCCCTCCCCAAAACAGTACAGTTACTTAGCAGCTTACAGACACTTTGGGGTGCATGGAGTGTTAGGGGAGGGGTCTGGTGCGGGACATGTTATGCTGCTTCTGGAGTAGTTGTCCATTGTCTCTCTGGACAAATGGATGACAACCACATAGACAGCTTATTCTACACCCCCAAGGAGGTCTAGATTGAGCAGCGCTCAACAAAGCTTCCGTTGATACTAATGATGAAGCCACTGTGCTGCTTGCTCCTTGTGAAATGTGAAGAGTTAAGTCACTGGCTGCAGGTAGCATTTACTTGTGAATCACCTGTATGACAAGAGACAGCAGGTGGGTTCTTCCAGTGCTGAAAGAAACAAGCCGAAAGATACTGATCATCTGCAAGATAGGCTGAACTTTCCCTTCACCAGCTCCCTGACCATTGTCAGGTTTTAAGATCAGCAGACAAGTTTGAAGGAAGATGCTTGACGGAGGGCAATAGGGCAGCCTTTATGGGTGGTTACACAGGAGACATGAAAAGTCTAGGTTGGGGAGAGAGGTACTGAGTTACGTAATAGAAGCCGGTAGCAGCAGCTGAGCTAAGGCAGGAGGTGAGAACTTAAGATATTTGTCCTAGAAAAGGCACTGTGTGCATTTTGCCCACGAAAGCAAATGCCACAGTAAATGTGCTCGCCTTGGTGGTGCCACATGATTCTTTTTTCAAAAAAAGAAGCAACTTGATCCTTTCCTAATTTGCTTCCTCTTCTATAAAAGTTCATAGGTCAAAGGGGGAAATGAATGGATATACTTCTCGCACCACTGCTCCAACTCTTAAAGCAGAACGGAAGAGAAGTTTACTGAAATTTGTAGGAGAAATTAGTTTGCTCTTGGAATTTGAATTTATGGGTATATCAACATACAGTGGTACCTCGGGTTACAGACACTTCAGGTTACAGATGCTTCAGCTTACAGACTCCACTAACCCAGAAATAGTACCTCAGGTTAAGAACTTTGCTTCAGGATGAGAACAGAAATTGTGCGGTGGCGGCGCAATGGCGACAGTGGGAGGCCCCATTAGCTAAAGTGGTGCCTCAGGTTAAGAACAGTTTCAGGTTAAGAACAGACCTCCAGAACGAGGTACCACTGTACTCTTCTTCTGTACTTTGTAAGTGCCATATCCAGTGATGGTGATACACACACACACAAACACATAAATACATTGAATAATTTAATCAGCCCCCATGTCAACTCTTTCTAACCAGATTCAAGAAACTATCAAATTTGTTAAGAGCTGGATCTTGTTACCAGTCAAATGGTTCAAACAATGACCTTAGGCAAGGCTGGTAATAGGAACAATAAATGAAACTCAAGGATTTGGACTAAGCTGGTTGTGTAATTATAATTATTAAAAGGTAAATGAAAGGAATAAAACAACAATAAAACCCGTAGCATCACCAGCTGGAGAACCCCCAAGGGAAGAAGGCTAAGAGCCAGGGGCTTGGTGGTGGGGCAACAAAGAAGGAGAAAAAGGAGAAGACTGAAAGGAGGAGGTTTCAGAAGCAGAAGAGGTAACAGGGTTTAGTGAGCAGGAAGAGACTGTGACAGAGAGCAATTCAGACCCCGAGGCAGAATGGAGGCTGGAGAGGGAGGGGGCTAAGAGGTAGAGCTGAGGCTGAGTGCTGAAGAATCCAGGGAGTGTCCTCCTGCTGCTGTGATCAACTCCCCTCTTCCCTGATCTCCAGAGAAATGGAAAGGGCAGAGCAGAGAGTGGTTGTGCACAGACACAATCTGTGACTGCTTGGGAAAGGTGCTGGAGAGGAAGAGCCTTAGAGAGCGGTGCCTACTTGTTAGTCCTAAGTGAGGATCATACCTCTGCAATTCATGAAAGGGCCTTCTTAGTAGTGGCTCCCCAGCTTTTGGAATACCCTCCCTTTTGAAATCTATCTAGTGCCAACATTGGCTGGTTTTCAGACCCAGCTAAAAGCTTACTTCTTTAGCCAAGTTTTTAAACCTCTTGGTTCTTAGGGCACTGACTTTTGTAGTAAGGAGTAGTAGTTGTTCTACTGATAGATTGTATAGAGTTATAATGTTCTTACAGTAATTGTTGCACTGTTAGAGTATATATTTGAGGTATCCCACGCTGGTGGGCTAAAAGTACATAAGTAAATATTGTTCTTCATTTGTCCCCTTTCCCTTTTTATGTTTATTTCTTTTTTAAAAAACTGTTACATTTTCATCTCTCTTGAAGCTCCTTCACATGTTTGTCATTCCATTGGTAGTTTACATTTCCAAACCAACAGTTTTATTTTCAGTCAAACACTCCTTTTCCTATACAGTGTCATATATCTAGAATGCCCTGCTGCCTGACATGAGGACTGCTTGGTTGCTCAGTCTTTTCAACCAATGCCTGTGTGTGTTTGCTCAGACCTTTACAGCCTGATCCCTTTCTCTCCGTTGCGTCTTTTAATTTCACCCCCTGCTTATCCCCCTTGTATTATTACCCCATAATCCTGACAAGTGACCTGGGTTACAGGATGGGTTCAATGGTAGAGGACGCATTTTGCATGCAGAAGGTTCAGTTCCTGGCACCTCAGATAACATGACTGGGAAAGACACCCTCTAATTGTGCCTGTCCATTAGTGGAATGAACTTCCACTCATGCAATGCGACTTCCCCTTCTTCTTTCTCCACTTGCAGCCCACTCGCCACCCCTCTGATCTGAGGAGATTTGGGTAGCCCATGTGGGCGGAAGGAAGGAAGGAAGGAAGGAAGGAAGGAAGGAAGGGGCGACATCTGATCACATTGGTCACCACCAACAAGCAAAGAAGACGATACCTTTATTCCCTTGAAGCAGAAAGGTGCTGCTAAATAACTTCTCCCTTTAAACATCTGACACATTTTGAGACTCTGTGTGCTCTTTGGGAAATTCTGAAACTGGCACAAAATGAGCTAGTTTTCTCCAACTCTCTGGGAGATTGGAGAAAGAAAGGAACCGCTTTGTTTGTGATAGCTTTAGATTTCCCTGAAGAACACTGCCTAGTGGTTCAAAAAAGAACTAATGTAGACAAAGATATTAAAGTTATTTATAAGCATCTCAAGACGTCCTCTTTTGTTTTTGTGGTATCATAGAGAGTCGCTGCTAGTTGAAACAGACATTGCCTAGCTAGGTGGAGCATTGATGGTCTGACTCATTGCTAGGCAGCTTCATATGCCTTTTGTCTTTCAACTTCTATGCAGCACCTAGTTCTCTGTTGCACTTTCAAAATAACAAACTCTCTTATTAATTGTCAATAAATATTCATTCAACAGGCCTCACTTCTAAGTAATTGTAGTAAGGTTGATAATTCCACCATCAGAACCATGGGCAAGACTAATTATTGAGCACTAATGAAGGACTCATCCTCCTCCTTCTGTTGCCAGCATCCCAGTGGTGACATGGTTAGATCTAACTGAGCCTAAAACACTGAATATTCATTAGATACATGGCTGGAATTTTAAGCTGAGGTCATGACACGAGTCTGTGAACCATTATAGTAATGCCACAGCAACTTGACCACTGCCTTCTGGCATCTTATTCATGCTGACGCATCAAACGTTCAACATTTCGACATATGCTGGTTTTTAAAGAGAAGTTATTAAAACATACTTTAACAATGTTGTTTCAAACAGTTAGTTGTTGTTGTTTTTTATTGCAGCATCAGTTACAGATACATGTTGGCACTGCAATCATAATAACATTAATTATACATAATTGCAAAAAACAAATAAATGATATGAAATAAGATATATAATATACCTGTTGTGGTGTTGATGTTTTTGCTCAGCTTCTCTCCACAATTTTGTTCAACCAACAAATTTGCTATGAATTACTGGGAAACTTATGCATGATCCTATCCCCGACTCAAGCCTGCTGGGGGAGTAGTGGGGGATGGGGTGAACTCTTACTCCCCTTGTGCTGAAAGATGAAGATTTGCCTGCACAGGGAAACTATGGCAGCACAGGGAATTTTCACTAGCATAACAATGTAATTGCAACACGAGAAAGAAACCGGTCAGGGATTGGACTGTGGCGTGTATGTCAGATATGCCGGTACAACTCCCTTGATACACCTGCAGAACACTCTGCTGACAGAGCCATTCCACTGGAGAAGATATGCTGGTGGAGAACCTAAAGCTTTTTCTGTTGTATAAAAATATGTGGCCTCTGGCTACCGCACAGAGAAAATAACACATAAACGGCATGTCTCCAAAGGTGCAGAGGACCATGCACAATTCTGCACTGTTTGCAAAGGGGGATTTAGGGCAGTGCAACTGGTCCCCCCTTCCCCAGGCACTGAGCCAGGGTGGAGACCCATTCCCACCTCCTTCCCAAAGCCTTGTTAGTGCTTGCCCAGCTTTGGGAAAGAAATGGGAGGCCTTTTGGACCCAGCCTTGTTTACCCAGTTTTGGGAAGGTGGCATGAGGGGGGTGTGTGTGTCAAATTTTGGCCATGCCATATTTCCAATGTCCACCCCTGTTTGGAGGGACTTTATTTCTTACACCTTGGACTTTGATGTACAATGTTCTCTGTACTTGCCATATTGTGAAATTTGGATATCACGGTGGACCTTTCTATGGCGACTGTTTTCTATGAAGCAGCAATTATTACTTCGTCACTGCTCCTGTAACTTTTAGTTTGTTTGTGCTATTTGTTATATTTTCATTAAAAAAAAAAGTTTGGGGGAAAATGTATATATGGTGATGAGATGGCTGGTGGGTAGAGATGTGTTTGGCACAAAAGGGGGAGGAGCACACTTATGCCAAATTCTGTATCCTTTCAGTCCACATCCATGCCCCCAGTGATGGCAGAATTTTATACTTGCCCCAGACCTGGTGTAAGGGATTTCCCTCCTATTGAGAAAAAAAAAGGGGGGGGGGGTTATGCCCCAATGTGCAGCTTCTTACACATGCTTACACTGAACCACATTTGCCATTTTAATGCTCATTCAATTTGGAAGTTATTAGCAATTGCCTTTTGTTTTAACTGTCCTGAATAATTTGATATCACCAACGAACTTGGCCTCCTGCAGCTTTTGAACCCTTGGCAGCTGTGACCGGGCCTTGTGACTGGGGGAAGAGTTGGAGAGTCAAATGTCCTATGACATATGGGATTCTTTTCTGCTGCTGTGTCTGAGTGGGACTGGTTCTGTGGTTCCAGTCTGGGGTTGAGTCCCTGTGTATCCCTCTCTTTTGACCCCACTCGGCTTTCTTTTTTTAACCAGACATGTGAAAGGTGAGTTGGGCCTTCTGCTCTCAACTCCCAGAGGGACTCAAACTCCTATCTCCTGCTTTGCAGCTCCATGCCTTATGCCAGTAGGGGCGTTGCTGCTGCTGCCACTGGTGGTCTGTGTTCGCCTTTGTTGCATGTCCTGGCCCCTCTTTGGGGCTGCTTGTCAAAAACTCTCCCAAAAACTCTTCAGCCCTTGCCCCACGGAGGGTTGTGTATGGTCTCCCCAGGGACCTACGAAGGTGCTTTGTTGCATGCCTTCTCCTCCTTCCCCAGTGTGTGTTGTGCTCCGAAAACTATGGTTGTTGTGAGGAGCACAAGGGCATTCAAATCCTGTTCTGCAAGGGATTGGCCATTGTTCACTGTGTCACTGGGGCAGATGGTTTGGGACTATGTTGTGTGCGCATGTGCGTGCTGTAGAGGTTGGTGTGGGCCTGTTGTTCACTGGCATCTTCTGTGTGTTGGCTAGGATGTACTCCCTATTTTCATGTTGGAGATTATGGGTTGCATGTGGCTGTCATCACCAGTGTAGACCCTGCTTGGTGGGCTGTGGCAGTGTTCTGCCCCTTCACAGCTGCACAGAGTGGGCAAAGGACAGGGGCATATCTCTAGATCTGAATAAGGTAAGCGTAGGATTGCTTGGTGAAACTTATATGTTTGACAGCTTTCTTCAATCAGCTGACAGCCTTACTGTTAAGATTAGTATGCTACCAATGCCGCTAATCTCATCCAGGATGTACTACCTAAACATGCAATTAGTTAGTGATTGAGAGCTGCGTGGAGAGTAAATGTTCATTCTCCTTTGTCTTCCCAATATTCCCAATCACTATCGTATTTCAGGTTTACAAAATGCATCTGGCATGAAATCCAGCCCAGGTGTGCTTTGTACTGGGTAGCTGTTGTTGATCTATTTCAGCCTTGCAAATGTGTCCTGCAAATGAATCTCATGTAGATGCCCAGCATTTTCTTAATTACAGTGGTACCTCTGGTTACGAACTTAATTCGTTCTGGAGGTCTGTTCTTAACCTGAAACCATTCTTAACCTGAGGTACCACTTTAGCTAATGGGGCCTCCCGCTGCTGCCGCGCTGCGATTTCTGTTCTCATCTTGAGGTAAAGTTCTTACCCGGAGGTACTACTTCCAGGTTAGCGGAGTCTGTAACCCAATGTGTTTGTAACCCAAGGTGTTTGTAACCTGAGGTACCACTGTATTTGGTTAAAAATACAGATAATAGATAAAAACAGAGTGATCAACAAAAATTAAAAGTGCATTTAAAGATACTTTATTGCACTGGTGTTCAGCTGGTGTGTCGGAACCCACAAGAGGGTCACAGTCTGAGCTATGGTGGGTCACAACAGGAGCACTTCCACCATGCAAATATATGGTGAAAGATTAAGAAATGGGTCCCAGATGAATGTTTGGGTTAAAAGTGTGTCCTAGGTCTGAAAAGGTTGACGATACCTGCTGTATCATCTGAGCTATTTACTGTCACCTTGGTAAATGTCTTTTAAAAGTTGGATGGTCAGAAAAAGGACTCAACATCTTTGGAAGATATCTAAATCTTCTACAAAAAGTAGGTGATATAAACATACTAGCCAAAAGTCAACAAGAACTACAAGAAATACTGGAAGAACTAAATAAAAATAAAAAGGTAGGGCCAAAGATGAATCTAGCCAAGGCTAAAGCCATGTTTAAAGAAGAAAATGATATAAAATTAGAAAATAAATAAAATAGTGCAAGATGTACAATAGTACATCCATTTAGGTCCAAAAAAATAATGCCAGGAAGAGAAAATCAAACAGCAGAAATAAAGAGCAGAATAAAACAAATGTGGAAAACTCACTTTATAATGAAAAAAATAAATTAAAAAAAATGTTCAATATGTGCATATTACCTGTGATATGTTATGGAGTGGAGAACTGGACCAAGACTCAGATGAACATGAACAGTTTAAGAATAACACAACATGCCATGGAACGGGCAATGTTTGAAATATCATTAAAAGATAAAAAAACTACTAATAGGATACAACAATAATTGAATGTTATGGAAAAGGATACAGTTAAAATGGGCATCTGCAGAATATGTGGCAAGAGATGAGTCAGGCCGATGGAATAAAGCCGTGTTGTTAGTATGGAGACCCTACAATTCCAAAAGACAAGACGATGACCACCTATGCAATGGGCAGGCCATGTAAAACTAACAGCAGGTGTTATATGGCTGCAGAAAGCAGAGAACAGAAAATGGAGAGAGCTTCAAGAGGCATATATCCAAAGATGGATGTGAGATGCTGAGGAAGAAACTTTAAAAGCTTGGGAGAATAAAAAGGGTTTTGCCTGGCAATCAAAGGCAACCAATGTTGTTGCCAGGCGAGTTTTGCAGGGGAGAGCATTCTGTGACCGGGATGTCATGACCCAAAATGATCCCTTCTCTAGTTGCCACCAGCTTCCCCTCCAACAAGGAGGGAAGAGAGAAAAGGGACTCGTCTTAGAGTTAGGGCAGAAGGTGGGGCAGAATATTGTGTGTATGTGTGGCTCCAATGGGTGTGAAGAAGCAGGGAGTTTTAAGCAGTGCCTGTGTCATAGGTTCCATTGATGCTGCTATCCCAGTGTCTGATACAGGCACTGTGTTGCCAGAGATTGAGCCTCTTTTCTTTTGTGTTAGTTTAGCTTTAGATCTGGTTCTATCTCCTCTGCCGTGCCACTCATATCTCAAGGCCGTTCTCACAGGAAAAACTTGCAATGGAAAATCCCAGTATTAGTCAGTTACTTTACAATTTTTCCCTCTTAGCCCTCAAGAGGGAGCAGTTAAAGGTTTCCAAGTTAGAAACAACAAAGAGACAGAAAGCCGGATGTAGAAAATCTCAAGTCCGCCATTAAAGTTGTAAAACTTTTTCTCCAATTTAAATTTGATTAGTCCAATATCAGTAACAAAGTCCCATTTAAATCTTAAATGTCTTAAAATTTTTCCACCATTTAAGGTATAGTCTATATCCACTTCAAAGTTATTTTGAAGAACAGTTTTCCCGGTGTTAAATCCTGGCAGGTCGTCCCGGGGATCAGAGCAGTGAAAAACTTTGTTTCCCTTTAAATTAAAAGTATCTTCGCAAGACTGTCTTTTTTCCCCCTTCTCCTGCCAATCTGGAGGGGAGAGATACTTTTGACAGCTCAGGTTTGACAGTTCGCAACTAAGTCTCTAATAACTGCAGCGAGGTCTTTCGTTGCTTTAAATTCCTGCAGTCCGGGGGGGGCAGACTTCCTTATTTTTTGCCCTCCCGTTTTCAGCCAAATTTTCAATTTTTAAAGATTCCTAATTTTTTCCCTTCTTACTCACGGGAATCCAGTCCAGATTTTCTTTTCAGGAAGGAATCGGCGCTCTCCGCTAATGGCGACGCGGCTTCACTCCGCAGGCTGGGTAGCGACTCTCAGCACCGCGCTCACTCCCGATGCCGCTCCGGAGCCTTTAAAAAGGCTCTTTCACAGTACCGGGGGGCGCAAAGGTGCCCACCGAGTCTCCTTGCTCTCAGGCTTCCGCGCCTGAGATTTTAGGGGTCCCCCGCTCGCCGTAGCGGGTAAGACCCGAACTTGCGGAGCAGTCCTTCTCCGGAGCTCGGAGGTAGGACCGCCATTAAGCGCTGGCATCAATCCCTTGAGGCCTTAACAAAGCAATCAGCAGAAAATTCAAAGAAATTGACAGAACTTACAGCAAGATTGGATTTGAATACCACATCAGTGGCAACAAATACAGAATCTATAAATAGATTGATTCAGGAATCTTCAGAAACAAGGAAAATTGCAGAGAGTGCAAAATCTGTCGCAGGTGAGACACAGGAAAGACTTGTGCCGATTGAGAAAAAGGTGAATGAGCATGAAGCGGCCCTCTCCTTACTGGAATTACAACGGAAAGAACGAAATCTGAAATTTAGACAGGTTCCAGAGAAAGAAGAGGACAATCTGGCGGAATTTCTCACAGAGGCAATTCTGGAAAATTGGCAAGAAGATCTGGAGGAAGATGAAGTGGGGATAACAACTGCTTTCAGATTTGGTAGAAAGCAAAGCAAGAAGTCAAGGGATTGTCTGATCACCTTTAGAACCAAAGAGGAAAGAGACAAGATACTGAACCTTCATTATCAAAAAGCTTTGGTGATTGGAAACATTCAAGTCCAAATCTTTAAGGACATCCCTAAATACATCTTGGAAGTGAGGACCTTTTATAGAGATCTTGCCAATTTGCTGAGGAAGAACCTCATACCTTTCAGGTGGGAATTCCCACAGGGGTTGTCCTTCAACTACAAAGGGAAGAAAGTAAGAATAAGAACAGTACAGGAGAAAGAGTACTTCTTGGAGAGAAACCTAGAGGACCTACAGAAAGGTACGGTGGATCCGGCAAGAGAAGGGCAAGGATTAACACCAGAAGGAGGAGGGCTAACAGACATTGCAAATCTATCATTTGGTCTACCACAACTGCCAACTGAAGAGGAAGAAAAACTTGGAGCAGTCGGAGGATCAAACATCTAACAAACAAAATGTCTCTGCAACTTCTAAGCTGGAATTGCAACGGTTTGAACCATCCCAGAAAAAAACGACAGGTTTTCCACATTTTGAAAAGGGAACAACTGGATCTGATATGTCTACAGGAAACTCACATAACTAGAGCACACAGGAAATTGTTGGTGAACAAAAGACTGGGACAAGAATTTATATCTTCCGATAAAGTAAAAAAGAGAGGAGTAGTGATTTATGCAAAGGAAAAATTGGACCCAAAGTTAAAATTTAAGGATGAAGAAGGAAGATACCTGGCAATTGAAGTACAGATCCAGGGGGAAAAATATTTGATAATTGGAGTATATGCACCAAATGATGGGAAGGCAGAATTTTTTAAGAAGTTGCATGAGACCTTACTAGATTATCTCGACTGCAAAATAATAATGATGGGGGACATGAATGGAGTGGTTTCTACAAACATGGACAAGGCACAAAGACAGACAATATCTAAAGAAGGAAGATTACCAAAGACTTTCTTCGAGATGACGGAAAATATGGACTTGATTGATATTTGGAGAACAAAGAATCCTCTCGAGAGAGAGGGAACTTTTTTCTCGGAATCTAAAATGACATGGACGAGAATCGACCAAATCTGGGTATCTAGTGTGATGGCTACAAAGATTAAAAAAGTAGAAATCTGCCCAAAAACCTGCTCCGACCATAATGCCGTAAAGATGGAAATGAAAATGACAACAACTGGATCCTTTAGATGGAGAATGAATGACTCCCTATTTAGAGATGAACAATTCTGTACAAAGGCCCTAAAGACATTGAAAGATTACTTCGAGATAAATTTGAGAACAGATGTGGAAAAAAGAACAATTTGGGACGCAAGTAAAGCCGTGATGAGAGGCTTCCTGATACAACAGAATTCAATCAAGAGGAAAAAGCAGAATGAAAGGAAAGAAAGAATTTTAGAAAAAATGAAGGAAGGAGAAAAGAAACTGAGGTCAAAACCAAAGTCTCAAGAAATTTTGAGAGAAATAAAATATTATCAGACGCAATATATGGAACTGACAAATCAAGAGATAGAATGGAAAATTAAACAAATGAGACAAAGGACTTTTGAGTCTGCAGATAAGTGTGGGAAGCTCCTTGCATGGCAATTGAAAAAGAGACAAAAATTGAACACAGTTACTTGTTTGGAGATAGAGGGAAAGAATGTTCATAAGCCAAATGAGATAAGTAACTGTTTCCAAAGTTTTTTTAGGAAATTATACACACAAGGGCCAGTAAACGAACAAGAAATAGAAGAATTTCTTAAAAATTATGGACTACCGAAAATTCCAGAACAGGGCAAGATGATTTTGAATGAGAAAATAACAGAACAGGAAATAGAGGAGGCCATTCAAAAGGCACAACTGGGAAAGTCTCCAGGACCAGACGGACTGACGGCTAGATATTATAAAGCTTTGAGAGAAGGTTTAGTGCAACCACTAAAAGAAGTTTGCAATGAAATATTGGAGGGGAAAAAGGCACCTGAAACGTGGAAAGAGGCTTTTATCTCACTTATACCAAAGACCGAGACTGAAAAGAACCAGGTTAAGAACTACCGCCCGATATCATTATTAAATGTGGATTACAAAATTTTTGCAGACATTTTAGCAAAAAGACTGAAGAAAGTATTGATAGGTGAGATTCATAAGGATCAATCTGGCTTTCTCCCGGGTAGACACATGTCAGACAATGTGAGGAACATAATAGACATTGTGGAACTGTTGGAAATGAACATTAACAGAAAAGCGGTTTTGATTTTTGTGGACGCGGAGAAAGCCTTTGACAATATTTGTTGGAGTTTTATGAAAAAGAATCTCCAAGGGATGGGGGTAGGCCAAGGTTTTGAAAATGGTATAGGTGCAATTTATTCTGAGCAGAAGGCAAAGCTAATTGTGAACAATGTGGTAACGGAAGAGATAGCCATAGAGAAAGGAACACGACAGGGATGTCCTATTTCCCCCCTACTTTTTATACTGGTTCTGGAGGTTTTGTTAAATATGATTAGAAAGGACCAGTTGGTTAAAGGAATTCAGGTCGGAGTGAAAGAGTACAAATTAAGGGCATTTGCAGATGACCTAGTTTTGACTTTGCAACAGCCAATCACTAGCACAAAAAGAGTTTTAGAACTGATCGAGATATTTGGTCAAGTTGCAGGATTTAAGTTGAACAAACAAAAAACTAAAGTATTGGAAAAAAACCTAACAAATGAAGAAAAAGAGACATTCCAGAATGAAACAGGTTTGGAGATAGCAAAAAAAGTGAAGTACCTGGGGGTGAATTTGACATCGAAAAATGTGAATCTTTTTAAAGACAATTATGATAAATGTTGGACAGAAGTTAAGAAAGATTTAGACATATGGTCAAGGCTGAAACTTTCCTTGTTAGGCAGAATTGCTGTTATCAAAATGAATGTATTGCCTAGAATGTTATTTCTGTTTCAGACATTACAAATAATAGACAAGATGGACTGTTTCAAGAGGTGGCAGAAAGACATATCGAAATTTGTTTGGCAGGGCAAAAAGCCAAGAATAAAATTTAAGACATTAACAGATGCGAAAGATAGAGGGGGTTTTGCCCTGCCGGACTTAAGACTCTACTATGAATCAGCAGCGTTTTGCTGGTTGAAAGATTGGCTGCTCCTCGAGAATACAGACATTTTGGACCTTGAAGGATTTGACAACAGATTTGGTTGGCATGCATATATATGGTATGACAAGGTAAAATTGCATAAAGGTTTTAAGAACCATATGGTGAGGAAAGCTCTGTATAACGTTTGGATTAAGTATAAAGACCTGTTTGAAAGTAAAACCCCCAGGTGGTTGTCACCAATGGAAGCAAAAGAGGTGAAAAAATTGAATATGGGTTCTAATTGGCCTAAATATTGTGAAATTATAGAACAAGATGGTGAAAATGTAAAATTGCAGAGTTTTGAGAAACTGAAATTTAAGGTGAGAGATTGGTTACATTATCGACAGATAAATGAAGTATTTAAACAGGACAGAAAGAAAGGCTTCCAGGTGGAGAAGTCAAAACTAGAAACAGAACTGTTAGAACCCAATACTAAAAATTTGTCAAGAATGTACAACTTGCTGTTGAAATGGAATACTCAAGATGAAATGGTGAAATCTAATATGATTAAATGGGCACAGGACATTGGGCATGACATTGAATTTGCAGACTGGGAGCAGTTATGGACCACTGGTGTTAAATTTACGGCATGCAATGCCTTAAAAGAAAACATTATGAAAATGATCTACAGGTGGTACATGACTCCTGCTAAGTTAGCAAAGATCTATCATTTGCCCAATAACAAGTGTTGGAAGTGCAATGAAACGGAGGGAACCTTCTATCACCTTTGGTGGACCTGCCCGAAGATTAAGGCTTTCTGGGAAATGATCTATAATGAAATAAAAAAAGTTCTGAAGAGAACGTTTGTTAAAAAACCAGAGGCCTTTCTCTTGGGTATGGTGGGCCAAATGGTGCCAAAGAAGGATAGGACATTTTTTATGTACGCCACTACAGCAGCAAGAATTCTTTTAGCAAAGTATTGGAAGACGCAAGATTTACCCACGTTGGAAGAATGGCAGACGAAGGTGATCGACTATATGGGACTGGCAGAGATGACTGGCAGAATTCGAGACCGGGGGAAAGAAGCGGTGGATGAAGATTGGAACAAATTTAAAGTTTATCTTAAAAACTGTTGTAATTTGGAAAATTAGGGGCTCAGAGTTATAAGAGATAAAGAACTACAGTTGTATTAATAACTAACTGAAGTTAAATACATGAAATATATTTAAGTTATGATCAGAGGGTTGCTGAAAAATCTTGAAACAAGAATGCAGAAAAGGGGTGGTATGGGGAAGTCATATTTTTGTTTGTTTATGTCTATGTTTTTGTTTTGTTTATTCTTTATTTATGGAAAACTAATAAAAATTTATTATAAAAAAAAAAAGAAGAAGCAGGGAGTTAGCAGCACTGGATTTAGGGCAGTGTGGGTGGTTCCCCCACACAGGGTGCCAAGCTGAGGGGGCGCAAAACCGAGAAGACCCATAATTGCTAAGATCCATTTCAGGGTGCTATATTTTGGCCTTGCACAGGGCACCATATTAGGAAAGATTGCCGAAGTCCTTCCCCTGGAGTTCGGCACTGCTGGTAGGCAGCAACTTGCAAGGAACAGTTATGCTGGAGAGACTTCTAGGGCAAGTGCAGCTGGCCACATTGCTCTGTAGGCTGCTGCTTGTGAGAAGAGCTGCTTCCAAGTTTTAGAAATCCAGAGGAAAGCACTACCTGCTGCTAAGCATCCTGCAGGTTGGGAGGTGCTGCTGGCTGCCTCGGGGACAGAGGCATGACAAAGTGGTGTGACCCTAAGGTGGTTTGGGGGAACTTGTGGGTGAGAGAGGCAAAGCGCATGGGCTTGATGTGCAGGGACACCTTTGGGATGCAGCGGTTTGGCGGGGAAGGTTCAGAAGGATGCCGTTCCTTCCCTACAGCCTGCCCTCAGACAACCGGGGCAGGCTTAGATTGCCGGGTGCGGGTTGCCCAAGCATACGAACGGCTTGGCCCCTGGGAGGCTGTTGGGACTTGTCGGAAACTCAGGCTTTGGGGAAGGTGGACGGACAAACAGACGCTCTGAAGCGGGGGGGTGGGAGAGGCGCTTGTTCTGCGAGCCTTTCCCTCCCTGCGCAGCGCGGCGCGGGGGGGGTGTTGGTAGGGGGAGGGGCGGGCGCAGGTGCTACCGCACGTGGCCTCTTCGGGGCTCCCCCTCCCCCGCGACGGGGGCGGGTTCGCGCGCTCCCTTCTTCGCTCGCTCGCTCGGGGCTACAGGCGGCTCGGGCGCAGCCGCGTGCTCTGCCAGCCTGCCAAGCCGGAGCCGGGCGCACAAGAGCCTCCTCTTCCGAGTCCTTCCCCTCCTCGCTCGGCGCGTCCAGCCGCCTCCTTTCTCCTCCTCCTCCTCCTCCTGTCGTCCTCCTGCCACCGGGCTGCCCCGGGGATGTCGCTCGTGGCGAAGGGACCCGGGGCTCCTGCACTCGCCTGCCCCCGCCGCAGGGACCACTGAGAGAGAAGCGTGAGTCACCCGCCAGAGCTGCCCGGGCGCCGCCTGTCGCCTGGGCTCGCCTTCCCTCACCGCGGGTTTTTTCCCCTTCTTTCCTCCCTTTTTCTTCCCTCTCTTTGGGGGCTTTTGCGCGGGAAAGGGGGTCTCTGGCCTGGGTCTTCCCCTCTCCTCAGGGTTAGTCCGGAGGGAGGGGAGGGGACGGAGGCGCGCGCACGAGGCGAGCTGGGCTGGTGGGGGTGGGAAATCCCCGTGGTGTCAGGGAAAAGCCTGGCTGAAGGCGCAGCCGGCGCGCGAGAGCTGTGAGGCGCGGGGTTTGGAGGGGGGTGGGGGCGGGGGCGCCGCTGCCAATTCCGACCCCTCTCCCTCCCGTCGGTGGTGTGTGGGGCCGCTTCGAAGCCTGACTCTGGCAGATGATTCATTCCTTGCGGGGGAGGCGCGGAGACACTTGGCTAATCCTCCCCCCAATAATGGCGAGCAGCGTGCGCGCTTGGAGGGGTGGCGGGGGATGGGATGGTGGCGCTTAATCTCTCTTCTGCCGTTTCTTCTGGCGTGTTGGCGAGGTCTCCTCTACGACCCCCACCACCCCACAGCAGCAGCAGTTGCAGCCCCCCCCCCCTTCTCGCCGCCGCCTCGCTCCGCGGTGGGGCGCGCAGAGAGATTCCCAGAGTGGCGCATTTCTAGTTCCAGGGTGACACGACACTTGACCTCGTGTCCCTGCAGTGTGGTGATCCTCCGCTCTGGAAAACTCCTAGGTGCGCTTGGGAGCAAGTGCCCGTGAACTCGGCGGGATTTACTTCTGAGTAAACATGCGTGGGCTGGGGCTGTAGGTGCTGGAAAATCTGGTCGATGGTAACTTGTAGATCCTTCCTGTTGTTGGCTATGGGGAAGAGAAGATTGACCTGGGTTTAATTCGCCCGGGGAGGGATCTGGCGTCGTGGGGAAGAGATGCTGGGAGTGTTATGTGTGGGGTGGAGGAGCCTGTTTTAGTGAAGCCGGATGAGCGCTTAAACTTTCTTATTTAAAGGTTCGAGGTTGAAACTAGTGACATTTGGGGATCGTAGTGCCGCTGGCTTTGCCCACCTCCTCGGTTGCAAGCTCGGCTAAGAGTGGCGGGTGGGGGTAGCGCAGAGCAAAATCCCTCTCTTTATTGTTTCTTCTGCAGCCTTCATAGAGAAGTTGGGTTGCTGTGCAGAATAACAATACCGAGCTAAGCTCCCTGAACAGATCTGCAACACCATCCCAGGCTGAATTGCCAGAGACTAGAAGGGGAGAGGGGATTTATAACCCAGCGGTGCCTTTCCAACCACCACCCCCCTTTCCCCTTGTGTTATCACACACACATTATTACACCTCAGCAGGGAGCTCGCAATGAGAGCTTCCCTTAGAAATCATTATGGAAGCAGTCTGGAGCAAACTAGCTCCAGGGGAAATGGGAGATAACTTTAGCAAGCGCCAAGCCGCAAAGCCAAATACTAGCTGTGGTTGAAGATTACAGTATTGTGCCAATTCATACCTTGCCTTTTGTCTCTCTCCTCTCCCCCTCCTCCTTCCACCTTTTACAGATTTGATATTTATACAGCAGTTGGCTGGCTCTGTTCTTTTGGCTTTGTTAGATGTAGCGTGTGAGTATGCTCTGGAGAAAGGAGAATAGACTAAGGGGCAGCACTGTCTTTAAACTGCTTCTCCCCCCCCCCATGGTGTGTGGGGGGTGGGAGGAAAGCCCCTCAATTACAGAACCAGCCAAAAGAAACTCAAGACCAGCTGATACTGCGGGGAAGGGGATGGGCGGGCTGCAGTTGGGGGTCTGGCTTGGAGATGAACTGTAGTGTGATTTGGAGGAATGAGGCAATGGGTCTGCATTCAAAATTCCAGCCTAGCCTGGGACTTCCTAGTTTAGGGGTCACAGTAAAATGGTACAGTCGGGGCCTATGCTTCTGGATTGGCCCTGGAGCACAAAATTAGAAGCATAGGATGTGACTTGGGATGAAAAGAGCCACCTTTTCCCGCTGAGACTGGGGTTGGCAGTGCGAACTGTTCAGACAGTGTAGACTGGCAGCCTGTTCCCATCAACCGCATGAACTAGGGGGGCTGGCTGAGTGGTGTGTGCACACCTGAGTGTGCTGTGGGTGTCTTTATGTTGGTAACCGAGAACTAATAAATTCGGAATAGCAGTGGCCTGTCCCTCTGCGTTCTTGGTGAACCAAGATCAGGACTGTAATGCTGGACAGTAACTGCTTTATTGATAGGGGCATGATAGGCATTTTCTCCAAAGCTGATGAGGGTGTGTGCAGATTTCCTCAGGTAGGGGGCCAGGAAACGCTTTATGGTGCCATTGGAAGGTTTCTGATCAGTTTCTTCTGCATCTAGATACACATAGCCATACACTTACGAAACTTAAGCGTGGGTGAGGTTATATACAGCATTTTGCTGGTGCTGATGGATGAATAAATAACTTCTTGGCAAAATAATGGCAACAGATGTAAGTGTCCTCATAGTTTGTAACTATTATTGTTTTTTTCCTAAACAGCAGACACTTCATTACTAGAATATGCTGGGATGAAGTTTTGTCCTTTCCCGCCGTTTCAGTTTTAAATAATGCCAGAATAGGTGGTGTTTAATTGAACAGACCCATTAATAATTATGTCTTGTAAGCTATGAAATTTGCATCAAACCCCCCCCCCCCAGTCTGCAACCCACCCACCCCAAATTATGTTTGCATTTTGGATTTTTAACGGAGATCTTAATTAGGTCCTATTGTAATATTCCCGTTAACACTAATTAAAACCAACCCCTCTAGGTGAATGCAAATTGTAAAGAAAAGAGCTGAATGAAGGGTAGGCTGATTAAAAGGAAGGAAAGGGTAAGGAGTATATATGCCAGATCAAATGTGTATTTAGGATGTATAAGTCTTCCTTTCTTCCTCCTTTCAGTTCTTCTGTTCTCCTTGGAGCCTGTTGTGCGACTGCAGGAGGAAGAGAAAAGGATATATGTGGCAGGCTCTGCAGTGGCAAGGGTCAAGTGAGGGCTGTAAAACAACCGTTACTATTTGCACCTTAACTTTCATCTTCTGTTGGAGACCAGTGGCGATTCTCAAACGTTTTATTCTAAACAAAAGTCTGGCATAAGTAAGCTTAGGTTGGATTTGAGGGAGGAAAAGTGAAAAGTGAAATACCCTTTGCATTAAAACCAACAACATCAAAACCTGCTGTGTTGTACAGAGAATACGTACATACCAGAATTTCTGTGGTCCTGTGTATTGCTGCTTTACAGTGAAATGAGACTGTATACATGGTGTTGTGATGGTGTGGGCTTTGCTTTCATGTAAATCTGAACCAGTGTGCCTTCTAGTAGGGAAACACATTCGCCTTTGGAATGTGGCATTTTCGCTCTGTTCCAAGTGGTAGAGTTTGCAAATGGCAAAAAGATGCTCGGCAGATTTTGAAGTGGCGACATCTTAACTCATGGGGTTCCAAGGTGGTGTTCCTGTTCAGTCGTGAGCAGGGTGAAATTTCTGCCTTAAGGGATGGGTTTTGGTGAAGCTGCCTGCATCTCAATAAGACTCCCACACCTGACTCCTTCCCAAACTAGGATAGAATCGTACAGTTGGAAGGGACTCCAAGGGCCACCTAGTCCAAACCCCCTGCATTGCAGTAACCACAGCTATCCCTGAAAGATGGCCATCCAACCTCTGTAAAAACCTCCAAAGGAGGAGAGCCCACCATCTTCCGAATGCATGCCTACTGCCTCATTTCTCCAGGAAACAGATCTTGAGGCAAAGAAGAAAAGTCAACCAATTGTATAATATCTGGTTTAGAAGAGTCCAGTTTCCTGGTTTTAGATTTTTATAAGGTAATTTCACTGTCGGTTTTGATTTTTCAAAGTGGTTTTCAGGATAGTGTCTTTGTTTTGTGCTAGGGAATAATATATGATGTTATAATTGCAACGGGAGACTTACTGTTCTTTAGAGGCTATAGTCTGAGGCAGGCAGCACTTGTCCCAATAAACTCCTCCACTGCAGTGGAAGAGACTAAGGAAAAGTTCCCTCACCCCACCCCAGCCATTTTCAAGATACCGGTATGCTCACAAGGAACCTTCAGACCACATTGTGATTATTTAGCACAAGGCAGAAAATGTGAGAAATGGTCCTGGGAATAACAACAAGTCCTTGCATACCAAAAGCTTCATTCCCTGCGCTTGCAGTGATACCATCTCAAATATTTAATGGCATATAGATGAAATTCTGAAAGGTTCAGTGCAATAAAAGTCACTCTAACAATTAAAATACTGTTGTATAGCATTCATGGATCCTCATTGTGTGTTGCAGAACCCTGACTGCTACTATGCACTGTCTGTGACTCTGTGTGTTGAGTGTACGGTCAGGTGGGGAAAGTTTGAGTTGTGCCTGTGTGCTTGGTGATCATGCTTGAGGCCTGCATCTATTCCCCTGTGCAAGAAATGTCAGGGCTTTTCTTGTTCTCAGGGCTGAGAAGGTTGAAAGACAGCCTTAATTTATGGCTGTTATACTTGAGCCTATAAGGTCAGAGCAGACTCTATAAGGTCAGACTCTTATTATAAAATAAGAGTTGGTCTGTAATTTTTCACTTAAGTTTTTGAGCAATAAAAAATACCATTACTACAGTGGTGCCTCGCAAGACGAAATTAATTCGTTCCGCGAGTTTTGTCGTCTTGCAATTTTTTTCGTCTTGCGAAGCACCGTTTCGGGAAAGTTTTGGAAAAGCTTCAAAAACCTCAAAAAGCTTTAAAAACCTCAAAAAAGGCTACCACACTGCGTTCTATGAGTTGCTCCTCGAAGTCAAGTTGCAACTGTATTAACGGTGTTAAGAAAAAGGAAACAAACTTGCAAGACGTTTCCATCTTGCGAAGCAAGCCCATAGGGAAAATCGTCTTGCAAAGCAGCTCAAAAAACAAAAAACCCTTTCGTCTAGAGAGTTTTTTGTCTTGCGAGGCATTCGTCTTGCGAGGTACCACTGTATTTGTATATAATTGCTTTTTACACTTAAGTTTTTGAGCAATAACAAATACCGTTACTATTTGTATATAATTGCTTTTCATTCGTCCTCGGTAACCTTTACAACAATTATGCATGGGAGTGGACAGTTTTACTACATTGTGTTATATATTGGTTTGTGTGGACTGGGGACTGAGGATGATAGTGACTTGCCAAGGACCTCCAGTGATGAAGACTGGAGGGACATCATTACTGAGCTAAGGCTTGAATGGGTACGTCAAGCTCTCCCCCCCCCATGCGAGACAGGAGGTGTTCCTGTAGGGCAGGGATTCCAAAGGAGGGATGGTGGAGGGAAAAGGTATGAAGATTGTTAGTGGTCTTGGGGGCAGAGCCAGCCCAGCCATTAGGCAGGGACAAGGTGAGGCTGCTGCCTCAGGCAGCACTCTCGTGGGTGTCCTGTCTGCCCTGCTACCTTCATCAGCAGTAGAGAAGCAGCAACACCATCAGCACCAATTTCAGGCAAGATCGTGTCTGTTTTGGACAAGCTCTCACCTGAAATTGTCATGATCCTGCCTGAAATCAGCGCCAATGGCAGCACTGTTTCTCTGCCAGCAGCAGATGCAGAAGGCCCCGTGGAGGTGGCAGATGCGGCAGTGGCAGAGCAGGTAGTAGTGGTGGCAGTGACAGGTGTGGTGGCATCAGGACAGGGTGGCAAATCTAATTTCACCTCAAGCGGTGAAAAAGGATGTGCTCTCCCTGCTTAGGGGTCTAAGGTACAGTTTGTGTCATTCTTAAGGAGCAAAGTATATTGAGAAGAAACCTAGAAGTCGTAAATTGAAAGCCAAATGATAGCCTTTCATACCAAGTAATGAGTCTCTGTCTCTCTCTCTCTCTCTCTCTCTCTCTCTCTCTGGGCTATAGTCCCTGAAGGGAAAATTAAGCAAAAACACTTGTAAATCCCAGGTTTTTGCAGGGCTACATAAGCTCAGTGCTGCAGTCCTAAGCACCTTTATGCAGAAGTAAGTACTACTGAAATTAAGGAACTTAATGCTGAGTAAATACAGGATTGAGATGAAATTAAAGTTCTTCATATCCTTGCAATGGAATTTTCTTTGTCAAATGTTTAAAAGCCCATTGTGTGCCCCATTTTTTAAGAATGCTTTCTAAGGACTGGAAGAAAGCTGGAAATGACCCGTATCTGACATAGTAGAGAATCTTTCCACTTGGGATATTTGCCTTCAGAAATCTCACGCACAATGCGGAAATGGCTTCCTTGATTTTTAGCTCTTTCCTTTCTTGAAAAGAATCTTAGAAAAAGTTTGTACATTGGCTTGGCACCTATTATTATATCATGATTCCAAAACCTCTTACTGGAGGTTCTATAGGTGTTCGATAAAACTACTAGCACATTTGCAAAGCTAAGCAGAGTCTGGTATGGTTTCATATTGCATGGGGGAACTGCATGTTGAGATTCCTGCATTGCAGGGAGTTGGACTAGGGTTGCCCTCAGGGTCCCTTCCAACTTTACAGTTCTGTGATTCTAAGAAGTCCCAACTTCAAGACTGTGTCTTGAGCAGCTGTTGTGGCTGGTAATTCTTCTCTCATTCTGGGACGCTCAGTTGTGTGGGTCTCAGGTGCAGAATTGGAAAGAAGTAGCTTAATTTTCAGCTTTTATTGTTTGTTGTCCCTACAAGCCCCACTCAGTAACCAGATCCCTGTTGGCTACTGTAAAAACACAGGAGGAGTGTCCTTGGTGTCACTGACTCCACAGAGGCTAAAATTAAAATAGGAAATTGTTTTTATGGGCATGAAGGACCATCAGAGCTGGTTTGACCTTGCTCACATGTTTTAAGTAGGATAGATTTTTCTCTGTGTACATGTTTCTATCTCTTCACTACATTCTGCATCCATATGGCTTAGATGGGGCAAAAATACTATGTGTTTTGTGGCCACCTTGTATTCTGATGCCCAGGTGTGGCCACTACTTCCCTAAAAAGTGCCTCAGGAGGGAGAGAATTGCAATCGAGAAGCAGCAAGCAAGGGAAGGAGTTCTTAACCTCCTGGCTGCTGTTCACTGTTTCCCCACCCTGCAACAAGTCCTCTCCTTGCTATTTACCAGACACCTGATGCTGTCAAGAACATGACCATTAGGGTTTGGGGCAGCATAAAATGCAGGTGCAGGCTTATCCTGTCTTAAGAAGGAAGTGTGAGAATCAAAACAGGGTATGTGTCTCTGTCTGTTTCCATCCGCAATGGGTGGTTGCCTCAAGTGTGCCCAATGGTAAATGGAACCAGGAGAACAGAGGATATCGAAAGAGCGTGATTGGCAAGGCACTCTCTTGTACATGGTAGCTGTGCAAAATGGATGCTTAATGGCATTGTGCATAAATGACAAAATAACTCTGAGCGGCCTTGAGCTTTTCATTATTATTGTTATTATAAATTGTGCAATGGCAACGAGTTCTTCCAGCTCCCTGAGAAGTGTTTCCAATGTGATAACAGCTGTTGTTTTAAGGCAGTTGCGGCTTTATACTAATGGCGAGGTGAAAACTAGATTTGCTCCTAAATGGGTGCTTGTTTACAGTGCTATTGATCTGGAGGTTCTCTGAGACAGCCTGTCTACATGAAAAAGGAACTCCAGCGTGTTCTAACCACATTGCCCCTTTTGCTTTCTGCCTTGGGACATACATGGACCACTTGTGTTTGAAAGGGACTTTGTACTGTAACCACATCCATAAATCGGAGATGGAAAAACTGATATTGTTTACACAAGCATTTGCCTCAAATGAAAGAGGTGAGTTCCTTGGCTAACTCTTTTAACTTCCTTGAGCTTCTCATACTTTCCGATTTGCACATAAATCAGTGGTGAAGGTGAGTTAAGGTGATAATAATTGATTGATTCCGGAGGGCTGTGTGGAGATAAAAAGTTTTTCAGAGACTTGGAGGTGTTGAGTAGAGGAGTTATATACACCCATGGCATATGCAGTCATTTTCATTTTGTTCTGCCACAGTGTTTGGTCAAACAGGTGTTGCAGGTTTTTGTTAATGCTTCAAGGTCTGTCTTGTGAAATCCACAGCAAGGAGGGATGGCCAAGCAGCCTTGTCTCAAAAATCAATTGCTCCTCTCCAGTGTTAAAAGCAAACACTTGTCAACCCTCAAGGGGGTTCTTCTAGCATTTAGCTTTAATGCTCAAAGGGCACAATTCAAGTTCTCCTCTGCCTGCTGCCCTTTTCTCATGACACTGCAGGTCTTCCGCATATTGGTTTGTCAATTATGTAAGTAGTGCCTTTGATTGATTGATTGATTGATTGATTGATTGGAGTAGCACCTTTCTCCCTTCTCTCCCCTGCACCCCAAATTAGCCGCAACACTTTTAGGAATTTTTCCCCAAGGTTTTTTTTTTAATCACCATATTTTTCGCTCTATAAGACACACCAGACCACAAGTTGCACCTAGTTTTTGGAGGAGGAAAACAAGAAAAAAAATATTCTGAATCTCAGAAGCCAGAACAGCAAGAGGGATCACTGTGCAGTGAAAGCAGCAATCCCTCTTGCTGTTCTGGCTTCTGGGATAGCTGTGCAGCCTGCATTCACTCCATACGCGCACACATTTCCCCTTACTTTTTAGGAGGGAAAAAGTGAGTCTTATAGAGCAAAAAATACGGTAAATTTTATTTTCGTTTGTGGTGAAATAATTGGTACATATTTATTTAATTTCATAAAATTTATACACTGCTTAATTGGGTTTTTTTTATAAAAAAAACCCCTCAAAGCAGGTTACAAAGAATATATCCATTATTAATAACAGTTTAGTCCTAACTATGTCTACTTAGAAGTAAGTCCTGCTAAGTTCAGTGGTGCTTATGCCCAGGTAAGTGGCTTTAGGCATTAGAATCGCAGCCTAGTTAGCCTTTAAAAATAAGAGAAATGCAGTTTTCCTTTGAAGTGAAATTCACTAGTTTGGAAGTTGCTTACAATGTGCACTATTCTATTTCATCACACTGAATTTGTATGGGGCTTGGAGAAGACAGCAGAGGTAGGAAAATAGAGCAAACAGGACTGTCCATTATATGTGTATAGTCATAAAACTATAGGTGCTGCTGCAGACCCTCCAAGTCTCCCTATTTACCAGGGACAGTCCCAGATTTACAGAAGCTGTCTCGGTTTCTGATTTGATCCCAGAATGTCCCACCTTTCCTTAGGACATCCCTATTTTCACTGGAGAAATGTTGGAGGGTATGGAGTTATGCGACCCCTGGGCCAAGGAGAAAAGTAACTATACAACCTTTAGAAGACATCTGAAGGCAGCCATCTATAGGAAAGTTTTTTAATGCTTAATATTTTATTATGTTTTATATATGTTGGAAGCCACCCAGAACGGCTGGAGCAACCCAGTTAAGTGGGCGGGGTATTATTGTTATTATTATTATTATTATTATTATTATTATTGGACTAGGATGTCCCTGTTTTCATCAGAAAAGCTTTGGATCAGAAGTGCTGTTCCTGTCGTCTTGGAGAAATATTCTTTGGTGCACATCCAAGCTCTGATAGTTCTTTGGAATTATTTTGTAGTTCTCTGTCCCTATCAGGAATGAGGTTGAATTGTTCATCCTTATCAGCATCAGATCCTGCCAACCTAGCAGTTTGAAAGCACAAAGTGCAAGCAGATAAATAGGTACCGCTGCGGCGGGAAGGTAAACAGCATTTCCGTGCACTGCTCTGGTTCACCAGAAGCGGCTTAGTCATACTGGCCACATGACCCGGAAGCTGTATGCTGGCTCCCTCAGCCAGTAAAGCGAGATGAGCACTGCAACCCCAGAGAGGCGTCCGCTACTGGACCTAATGGTCAGGGATCCCCTTTACCTATCAGCATCAAATAATTGCATCCTGAGGCAGTCTGGGTAGCTTATGTGCATTTGTAAAGTTTTAAAGTTGCTACTGCAGTTGTTTGCAGCTGTTGCTTCAAATTGGGCTGGCAGGTAAGACAACACAGATCAGTGTGCTAGCCAGCAGATTCAGAACAGCGAATGCTCCACCATTGACCAGTGTTTTACCAGCATTGCTCTGCTGTCACCAAGACAGATTGGCAGGTAATAGTGTGATAAGATGCCTGTAGACTGCAGGTTGCTCTCCAGATTGTGTTGCCAGGCCCTGTCTGGCTTTCTCAGTCTGCAGAGGAATCTGCAATAACTCAGTGGGACTGTAAGACTGGAGTCCAGTTTAATCTGGGCTGGACTGGTGAGACACCTAGGGATTAGATAAATAAGTGCCAACTGAAGATTTGTTGGGTTTTTTTTGTTTGTTTTTGCTTTCAAGGTAGTTTATCTAGTCCCTTGGGCTGCATTTACTCATTCAGTCTGTAAATGCAGATTTTTAAGTGCACGCATTTGCTAAATTAGTTTGTCATCACAATTTTTCAAAACATACCAGCTGATGGCAGATAAATGCCTTTTGAAGGTTACTTGAGATAATAAAAAGTGCATGTAGGGAACTCCTTAATTTATCGGAGCATTTTTATAGTATATCATGTAGCTGGGATACAGTAAATAATTCGCTCTTGTAAAACATCTAGGGCAAGTGTAAAAAAAACAACAGATGAGAAAAAGAGGGGGCTGGTTTTCAATGCCCAGTCAGAGCCTAAGCAGTGTTTGTAGCAGTAGTGGGGAATCTTCCTTGGCCAGTGGGCCAGATTCTTATCTCTCCACCTTATGAGCCAATTTTGACACGTGAGTGGGGGCACCTACCTGTCAATCACCTGATGTCACTATGATGTCTGGTGATTCTGTGCTCTGAAGCCCAAATGTGGCACGTGGCTGCTGGAAAGCTTCCCTTTAAACCTCCAGAAACTAAAGGAGAAGGGCTGTTAGTGGTAGAGCATCTGCTTTGCATGCAGACGGTCCCAGGTTTAATCTCTGGCATCTCCAGGTAGGGCTGGGAGAAACCCTGCCTGAAACTCTGAAGACCTACTGCTAGTCAGCGTAGGCAATAATGAACCAGGTGAATCAATGGTGTGACTCAGTATAAGGCAGCTTACTATGTTCTTATGTAAAGCCATAAAAGTGGTATACAACAAGATACACATAAGAGAACATACAAGGAACTAAAGTTCTAAAAACAATTAAAACCATTCCTACAAGCTCTAAAACCAATAAGATCATTCCTACAGATAACAATTAATTTTCCACAAATGACAGGGGGAGACATCTGAAATGAAAACATCTTTAGCAGGTGCCTAAACATCATGATGCTAGGTGCCTAATTTTACCTGGTATCCGATTCTAGAGGGCTGGCGCTGAAACCTTAAAAGCCCAGTTCCTAGTACAAGCTGAGCACATCTCTATGGCATGTGGTATTCTCAGCAGTATCCTCATCTGAAGAGCACAGTGGCTGGACGGGGGATGTATTGAGCACTGTAACTGGTTCGACGTTCTTTAGGAATTAAAATGCCACAGCCGAAACCTTGAGAACTACAGCTGGTAGCATATTGGCAGCCAGTGCGGTTCCCTCAGTAGAGGTGTTCTATGATGTTGATAGGATGCTCCAGTCACCAACCTAGCTGCTGCAGTCTGAACCAGCTGCAGCTTCCGGTTTATGACCGGGAAACCCATGTGGATTGCACAGAAGTAATCCATTCTTGAGGTTACCAGTTCCAAGGTATCTTGGTCTGGGAATGGTAGTAGCTGTCTTACCAACTAAAGCTGGTAAAAGACATTCCTAACCACAGAAGTCACCTCTGCCTCAAGTGACAAAGATGGGTACAAAACACATACCTGTTCCTTCAGAGGGAGTGCAACCCCATCCAAAACATGTAACTGATGTATCTTCTGAACACAGGATCCATGCACTCACAGGGCCTCTGTCTTTCCAGGGTTTAAGCTCAGTTTACTGGCTCTTATCCGGCCTACCACTGCGCCCAGACATTGGTCCAGAGTCTGCCTGGCCGCTCCCAGTTCAGATGTTCTGAAAAGCAGATGCCAGAAACTGCCCTTGCCACTCTTGTTCACTAACTAGAGTTTTCCAGACAAGAGCAATCCAACATGAAGTACAGTACACATTGCAGTAGTCCAGCCTAAATGTGGCAGGGTGCAAGTGACAACGGCCAGATCCGCATAAGATTAAACTGGGTAAAGGTCTCCTGGCCACAGCTGCCATGTAGGTCTCTGGACAGGGCTTATGAGGCAAGGCAAAGCACTTGACTCAGGTGGCATATCTGGCCCCAGGGAACACACCACTCACTGCCATGCCCCCGCCTCCTACTCTTCTGTGGGTGTGCCCCCTGCCACAGCAGAGGAGCAGGCAGCAGGGGTGGGGGGCTTTGCCTGAAGTGGCAAAACATGTGGCCAGCCCTGTCTCTTGAACCAATATTGGGTCCAGGCGCTGTCCAAACTGTAGACATTTTCCTTCAAGAGACGTTCAAGGCCTCCTAGCACAGACTGTATGTCAGCCAAGATCAGCTCACCTACTGACCAAAAGCATTTCTGTCCTCTCTGGATTAAACTCCTGTATATTAGCTGAGATCAGTCAATTTAATATTCAGTCTGTGTACGTTCTCTTTTCATGAATGCCCTTTGATTCTCTCTGCAGTGTTGGGGAGTTCAAATGACTTATTGAAAGTATTCTCTTTGTCCAAGTTGTACATGTCCTTAACATTCCCACTCCTGTCCAGTGTAATACAGTTTTGATTTCATTCCTGATAATATCCATTACACTACTGAACCCTAGTCCTAATCTGAAAATGAGCCATCCCAGCCATTATGTTTTTCTTGAAGAGAACCAAACCTTATATGAAAGTTTTTGTTTAAGTGAAACAGAAAAGAAAATTCAAGTTACCAGTTCTGAATTATCTTTTATTTCTTTTGAGAGCCAGATGTGCTAGTACATTCATTGGCATCAACCAGAATGAATAACGGTTACATAAAACAAACAATGTCTGGGAAGATTTTTTGGATTTGTCAGGTTTATTGTGCTCTTCCATCTTCAAGGGCTGGGAAGCAGCAGGTGAGGTGGAAGCCTACTGCTCTACTGCTGCAATTTGCTGTAACAAGCCAAAGATAAGCAACATGGAGGAGGAAGGGGGCAGGTAACAGGATTTCTGTGCACTGCAGAGTTTCTTAGCCGTGCTGAAGTGATCGTCTTGTTTTGTAGCTGTTAAAAATATTTCTGAAATCCTGTCTTTTACTGGAAAACCAGCACATGCAAAGTTCTAAAAAAATCAAAACAAGGTAGCTCTGGCACAGATAGGTTGCATCTTTGAAGCATCTTTGATTCCAGGCAATTCAGGACTCTCCAAGTTTCCAGAATGGATGGGCTTTATATTTAAACTTCGTACATTTACCCTGCTTATTGGAACTTTCATTACTGAGTAATAATCCAAGATTGTTCCCCATGTTTTATTCACTCTTGAGTTGTAGTCCTTTCTCCTGGGTAACATTTAACCATGCAGTGAAAGGATTTTGTTTTTTCAATATTATGGAGATACAAATTATCTTAGAAACAGTACCATGCAATCTCTCACCTGCTGGCCCAATTAGACCCACCAGGCCTCTTGATTTGGCCCGTGAGACTGTTTTGGGTGATCCAGTGACACCAGGCATAGGAAAGTTTAAGCCACTGCTGCTGCAAAGAAAGGGTTGGAAGTGTATTCCAAGGCTTGGCGGGCTCACACAATTCCTCCTTCGCAGCTGCAGCTTTGAAAACTTGGCACCTTTCCCTGTTGCCCTGACTTTGGCAGGGATCAGATCTACTTGGAAGTGATGGGGAGCGTTCATCATTTTAATGTGAGTGATGCTAATTCTGTTTTCCCATGTGAACCCAAACTGAGCTGGTTTAGGTGTGCTGAACCAACTACTCCAAGCTTATTGGCTTAAACCAGAGCTGTAGCAGATGCAGCTAGACCTGAAGCAAACGATATAGCCCGTTACATCAGACCAGTGGCCCTTCTAATCCAGCATTCTGTTCTCACAGTGGCCAACCAGCCTATGGGAAGCACCAAAGCAGGGCCTGAATATTAACAGCATTCTCCCCACTTGTGATCCCCAGCAATTGGCATTCAGGAGAATGCTGCCTTCAACCGTGGAGACAGAATATAGCCATCATGATTAGTAGCCATTCATAGCTTTATCTTCCATGCATTCATCTAATCCTCAGTTTTAAGCCACTCGTTTGTGGCCATCACCACATCTTGTTGAAACAAATTCCAGAGTTTAACTATGTGCTGTGTGAATCAGAACACTGGCTTTTGTTGACAGGCTCATAGATTTTAATTGGAATTTCAATGTATTAATGACAAAGAAGGATTAGAACACTTCCCCTTCATTTTCACCCTGTTCACTGAATCCAAGCACTCCTGATTCTTCTTAGGTTACTGTTTCCTCAGATGTGCACAGAATATCGGCCTCCTATTTGTAAATTGGCCTTCCCTGTTTAGAGGACTGTGGAGTAAAATGAAAGTTTTATCAAAAATGTGCTTTTGACTAAATGGAATTCAGTGTGGATAAAAAAAAGCACATTCAATTTACGCCTGATCCAGCAAAGCTTCTTCTGTGCATAGATCTCCATAGTTGGTTCAGGTAGAGAGGGAGAGTAAAAGAAGAAAAATATCCTTGTTCTGTGGGTGTGGGATGTAGGAAAAGACACAACCTCTGCAAAGCTTATTTCCTCCAGGTCTGCATGTTTAATACATTTTTAAAGAGGGTCAGGTTTGTGTACATATAGTGATGAATGTGTTTTGGAGATACATCGGTATTTTCAGGATCTGGGTCAATAAAAGGAACTACTTGGGGAGTCAAGAGGATAGCCTATAGCTTATGCTGAGAGAGGGTCAGAAACTGCCATTTGTTGACAGTCTTGAAATATCCAGATCTCCCCAGTTACCCTGAATGTCCACCGTGCCCCCCCACCATTTTAAAGCTTTAATTTTTTAGAGATGGCTTCCTAAAAATAAATAAATAAATCTTATTTCAAACAACCAGCATTCAAATTGTGCATACACTGTAAAAACAGCACAAGAGTTCTGCTTAATCAAAGCAATTTATTCCTTTCATCAATTTGTCAGTTTTACTTTTGGCAACTGAAAATGAAAAGTAACTTCGCTTAAAGATTTAGGTCATGTTGGTAGATTGTAAGCAGCAGAACATAACATTTTTTAATATGTGGGAACCCTTCTAATATTATGCATTTGGAATGCCCTGAAAACTAGTCAAAAGTCTGACAATGTTGGTATGCAATTAGTTATTAGTTTCTACTCCTGTTGCTTTTCTTCCAACTTGTCATTCATTAATTTTTTTGTAGGGCCATGCAAATAGTAATTAAGCACCATACAATAATTAACTGCGCATTTGATTGATAGAATGTGTATAATCCAGAAGCACCTCCACTGGCTATCACCGGAGGATTTTAAAGGCAAAAAGTGGGCAATTTTTATTCTTCTTTCTTTTGACTCCATGAACAAGTAAGACTATTGAAGCTTGGCTTGTGAGTAAATACTTTGCACATTTCTTTTGTTCTTGTTAAAAGCAACATAAACCCCTTTGCTAGCTGGGGAGCTGTGTTAGAACCCTCTAAGTCACAACTAGTCTGTGTAAGGTTGTTGGTTAGCTAATAATGCTAGATGGGACAAAACTGAAGCATTTGGAGCAGCTGGTTGCTTTATGATCCTTGTATAATTTTCTCTCTTGGTTGTTTTGTTTTGTTTTGTTTTTTGAGGGGAGGGGGTTTACTTGTGTATACTAGATCTACTGCAAGTAAAATAAAGGACAGCACACACACACACATACATTGTTGAGATCTCAACATCTGTACCATGTGTATGCACTTAGATTTTGCCACCTTTAGTCTTAGTAGGTGGGTTGTGCTAAGTAAGAGCATCCCTCGTGTTGTTCTTTGCAAAACTGTAGCTCTTCAATGTGTTAAGATAATTTCACACTGGTGGGGTGCTTGACTATTTACTGCACTTCTTTTTTTCCTTTGTAAAACTTAGGCTTCTGTTTTGGTGGGGAGGGAAGGCGGTTCATGATGGCAGCTATAGTGTGGTAGTTTCCTGCAAGCACATTGTAGATCCCTGCCTCTTCCCTGCTGCATCGATAAATCTTGCCTGTGTAGCACTTCTCTGCAGTCACCCCAGAGGATGAAACAGAACATCACCTCCGCTTCCTGAATCACAGGTGGACCCAGGTGAGCCTACACATTTGTAACCTCACCAAGCAGAGGACAAGCAATCCTTAAGAGTAAATCAGCAGGCAGATTTACAGTGGTACCTCGAGTTACATACGCTTCACGTTACAGACGCTTCAGGTTACATACTCCTCTAACCCAGAAATATTACCTCGGATTAAGAACTTTGCTTCAGGATGAGAACAGAAATCGTGCAGCGGCAGCAGGAGGCCCCATTAGCTAAAGTGGTGCTTCAGGTTAAGAACAGTTTCATGTTAAGAACGGACCTCCGGAACCCAAGGTACCACTGTACTCTTCTGATCAATGGACAATTAAAAGAGTTGCATACTGTACTCAGAAGACTGAAAAGCCTCTAAGATCCTGCTATAGAATAAACTGGACTCCGTCTCTTGAACTGTATTTGAGGGGGTGCTTATTTACATTCCCGGAAGCCTTGTTAACAAAACTCTGTCACACTTTGTGACCATGCTCTCTTTGGTGTGAGGATGACATATCCCCCAGCACCACCAATCAAATTTAAGAAGTTGATTCTGCTTCAGTCTTGCCAGAGGCTGGATCATCACAACAGGAAAGAAGCTTCACCAGCATTTCTAGACATTTCTCTTTTAAAAAGCACTCTGGGCGCTTGGAAATGGAGAACTGCAGCAAGAGTTGAACCCTCCCTCCACCCCAAAGCAATTCAGGAAAAGGGCCAAGCCTCCTTAAGGAAAACTGGTGTGTTCTTCGTGCAGTGGCAGATCTTGGGGTCTGAAATTTCAGCAACGCCCTGTGCAGCACCGAAATTCGGCGCCCCGCCGCCTCAGTTGTCTGATGTTTTTCTTTCTCTCCTCTCTGCTGCTACCTCCTCTCTTTCCTTAAGACAAGCAAAAGAATGGATTTTTTTAAAAAAAAATCTATTTCTCGCTGGTGAAATCTGCTCCCTCATTGGCTCCACATCTGTGCTGGAATCTTTATCAGCCAAATCTATACATGCAGCAGGAACACGAGGAACAGCTTTTTCTGGATTGTACCACTTGAGACTGCAGGTGGGGGAATCACATAATGGAAGATTCCACCATGCAGGAATCTGCTTCACATAGTGTTGGAGCAAAGGAATCTAGGGTGGCATTGTCCCAGACATACTAGGGTTTTGCTTTTTCAAATCTCCAGGTTGTTTGGCTGACAAACTTGTAGATGGAAATAGTGCAGTCCAGGAAAAGCTGCATCATGCAGTTCTCCTTCATGCGTAGATTGTCTCACAATACAAGGCACTGCCAATGTATAGGCTTAGTGGACGTCTGAAGGTTCCCCAACGGAAGCAATAAATACATTATAATGTGGAAAAACTAAGAAATGCCCAGTTGAACCCAGTTGAACCCAGCCAGCAATGACAATTAATACAAGGCATACTGTTTCTTGGGTGATTTTAGGTGTGGGTCATTACTTCGTCTTTTGGCCCAGTCAAGGCAATATGGAGTAATCGGCAAGCAGCTTACTATTAACCTTAAAGAGGCACAATACTAACAGGAACTTCTGCATCCCTATATCAAACTAATCTCAGACAATAGGAGGCTGAAGACCTCTGCGCCATTTAAAAAATATCATGGATCAAAATTATGTAATTTAACAGAAATATTCTATATAATTTTAAGCTAAGGCTCTACTTCGTACTGGGTTTGTCTCTCAAAAATTAAAATGTATGATTTAGAAATGCATTAGTTTCACAGTTTAGAATCTGGTGATGCGTTGGAGTAAGAGTAAAACTTAATATAAGACAGAATTCACGGTGTTCATCAGTCTTGCTTTCATTATTTACTTATTTTCAAAATGGATAAAATTCTGGAAATGTGCTTTAGAAAGGTGTTTAAATGTGCTTTTAAACTTTGGATATATATTTTATGATGGGGGGGTAATTGACAGCAGATGTGGGGCAACTAACATTGGCTGTTATTTGCTGATCAGGTATACGTTTTCTGTGGTGCAATCTGAGCAGACTGCCAGGTATGCAAGTTCTGTTGAATGTGGGACCACTTAAAGGACATGCTTTTCCTCTGCCAATTTTTCTGTTCTGTGATGGGGCAGAAATTCTTGGCTCGTGCCAAATCTGTCATATATAGCAAAGAGATTCCCAAGTCTTTCAGAACAGAAGAAAAGCAAAATCGATTTCTCCATACCCAACTTACGCAGAGTGTTATCCTCCGTCTCTTCCATTTGTATACTGATTCTCACTTGTTTATGTTTTGAAAATTTGATTTTAGAAAGAAAAGTAACCCAGAGCAGGACAACTGGTGGAATTCCCTGCGGACTGAAAACATTGCGGTGCCAGAGGTTAATTTTCTAGTAGGTTAGTTTGAGGGTTGTAGAAGTCCTGTTGTCTAAAGTGCTCTTGCAACGCAGGGGTATGCCACCATCTTGGAAACTGAGTTGCTCTGGTTTAGCTGGTGGGTAGCTGCACTGCATTGCACACACTGTGTGTGTTTGTGTAGTTATCTCCAGGGTCACATTGTATCGCTGTGCACCTATCTGTGCGGCAGATGCGGATGAAGCATGCTGTTCTGCGCTGAAATACTCTGCAGGTAATCTGCATTAAAGTACATTGTCTGCTGCGGTGAGTTAAAGCAGCATTATAGCAAGGAGAAAATACGCGGGCCGATTCCCATTGTGTTGCGACAGTCTCCATCAATAATACATAAAGAGAACCATTTCTCTCCTTAGTGGGCAGCCGTGGTTGTGTCGCTGGGCTTGCTTGGCCTCCTCGCTGCAAATTTCTTGTACTCGCCACCAGTTTTATAGGTTACTCTGCTTTCAGCAAAGGGGTATTAAATCCTACTTTATTTTGTGGCTTTTATTTTGTGCCTCTTTTGTCTCTGTGCACTGGATGCTCTCTGTGCAGCATGCTGGGGGTTGTGTTTGCAGAAGGAGAGTGTTTCTGTTTATAATCTGCCTCACTACAATATGTTGCAAAGGTAATTAGGAGTCCTGAGATAGCTCCGTCTCTATCTTTGAAGCAACGAGGCTCATAAAGCTTGATTCAGGGACCTCGTTATCTTTATTTTTTAAAAAAGAAGTTTTTTTCCTCCCTTAAAAAAAAATTAACTTCCATGAAGTTACCATGGTTACTGCTATACTTGGTGGCTTCTTTGCTTTCCTCTTACCTTAAATGCAGCTGCGCTGCCATTAAGAATTAAAACATCAACAACGGGAACATCCCCAATGTCAGCCAGCCGTAAATCCTGTTTATGTTCCTCATTGGGGGGGGGGGGGAAGCTGCAGTGGCGGCAAATGTGGCGGCACCGTGGAATGGGGGGTGTTTTAATGCAGTCCTCTGGAGATGTTGGGAATAGTAAAATGTCTCTCTCTCACATGCTACAATAATTACAGGCAGCAGAAGAGAGAACTCGGAAAGGGACGCAGCATTAGCCTGTACCTGAGAGAAAATGTTTCTTACTCCACTCCCAGTAGACCTCCTTTGCTTCTTGTACATGTCAATTCGGCAGCAAATTGATGTGCCGCACTCAGGCAGCAGTTGGCTAATCCTGCCACTTTCTGCGGTGGGTGGCATGTCACTTAACTTTGCTGCATGCTGGTATCTCTCCTTATTTATATATCCAGGACAAGGAATTTGGTGCCATCCAGATGTTGATAGACATCCATCTCTGACCACTGGCTGTGTTGGCTGGGGCTGAGTTGGAATCCCAATGACATCCATTAAGTCCACAAGCTAACCCATCCTATTCCGAAGCACTGCTGCCAGCCTGGGTCTCTAGCACTGTTCCTTTCCTGAGCTTAAAAACCAAATGAATTCGAATTGCCAAAGCACATGCTGCATCACTTAGCTGTGGGCCCTCCTATATCTGAATTCTGTGCCCTGTTCAGCCTTCACGCTGTGTGGAACGAGGTTATACCTCTCTGCCTAGGTACTCATCATGTATGTTCTCTTCCAGATAAACCTATGACTTCCAAAGAAATCTCATTCCCCATTGGTTTGTTTTTTTCTTACCTTGTGAAAAGGGGGATTTAAGAGCGCACTTAAAGGAACAATCTCCACACTGATGTCAACTTGACGCTCATCTTAATTGCAATGCTGTTATGGGCCCCTTTGAATATCTGGAAGCTTCTTTAATGGGGAATGTGGATTTCCATCCAGGGTCACCGGTTGTTGCATGTTGCTGCCACTATGACTAGATTTGGGTCACCAGGAAGATTCAGTGAGGAGGGATCCTGTCGCTGGCCTCCTGGCAGCGGAGTCGATCTTTGTGCTTTGGAAAAATAAATAAAACAGGGTGCTTAGATTCGTCAGCCTCCTTCCAAAGGCCATGGTTGCCACATCTTACATCCCAAGATACGCCCAATGATACTTTGATTGATATTTCCAAAAAGATATCATTACCCAAAATTTGTTCAGTGCTGCTTTAATTAAAAGATAGAAAAAGTTCAAAGACTGGCAGCCAATGAAATAATTGTCATTGATTCTTTGTTTACATATTTATTTATATTAAATCGGATGAAGTGCCTTTCATCCGAAGATCACAGGGCAGTTCACAACATAAATATATGAAATGAAAACACAAAATACATAATAACAAAGCAAAACAAACCAATAACCCCACCTCACACATCCTTGGAGAGAGGATTCAGAGGAGCCACCCGTTATTTACCTTTTAACTTGTAAATTAATTGATTGAGTTGCAAAAAAACTTCAGATAGATGTTATCCCTAACCAAAACAACTTCTTACTGCAGAAGGAAAGAAGCTATCTTAAATCTCATTCCTTGTTTCAGTAACACCAGAACCAAAATAGTCTCAAAAGATAAAACACGTAATCTTAATTGACAGCCCCGTTGATTAAACTTGACCCTCAACAATCATTATTAGTCAACTAATCTGCAAGATTAAAGCATTTCAGCCCTAAAAATGAATGCTTAGGTGTTGAACAGTTTGATTGCATGTTCTGGCTTTGAAAACATTGCTTACTGCTAACTTGGGCCCTCGTTTGGCCTCTTATCAACTTTTGTGGTTTTAAGAGCAGATTAGAATGTGGTTAGTGAGTGTGGTTTTAGTTGTTGTTTTTTAACTCCCACCCCACCAGCTAAACCACACTTCTGATTTGGACACTCAGTAGACCTTACCATGCTGTACGGGAGACTTTTGGGGAAAATTAAGGTTTGGGTCTACAGTATATGCCTGATGGCATGCATCTCCTGCCTCGTATTTCCCTTCCCCTGTTAGAGGCCTGCCTCTTAACTATCAAGGTATTGCACCTGTACCCTCCTATCATGCTGCTAAGGCATTTGTATGTTGGTTTGAGTGTATTTGTGGGCATGCCTGTGTGTGCATGCAGGCTACAATATTTCAATTTTGGTTGTTTTTTCCCCTTTGAAAAACAAATTATTTGGCATACCTGAAGTATCTTCCAGGTTTACTGAAGCTACTTGCTTTTCTCTGTGTGGCTCTGCTTCATCGCTATACTAAGAGGAGCAGTGCCATCCACTTAAGAGGGAATGGTCAGGGAGGTTTCCTCCTCCTCCTCCTTTGTATCCTGTGTGCTATCTTGCTCATTAGAACATACTCCGATGTCAACAGCCATTGATCTCTTTGAAATTGGTGGGCATTGGTTACTCCTTGCAAGGATGACAGTCTTTTCACACTTTCTCATGTCTGTGTATGAACTGTGGCGGAATAGTGTCTTCTGCTGGTGAAACTCACTTGGCTGCAGTCCTATCAACTCACTGAACCCAGCACAGGATGCCATTTTTAAAAACCCAATTCCTCGCCAGTTATTGTAAGTGGAAGCCACCTTTAAGTAGTGTTGTGGACTTGTGCCCACAACATGTGCCCAGAAAAAGGCAGAAGACCAAGTCGGGCTTGTAGTAAGAGGGTAGATGAGGAAGAATCAACCTATATTGGTGGCTATGGAGAGAGGGAGAAGAAAGGTAAATAGGCGGGATGACTACAGCTGCTATTTGGAAGCCAGTGGACAGGACCTGTGAGGCTGGGAGAGCACAGCATGCAAGGAGTTGGGATCTGCCAGCTTTGGCTACATTTGCACATAATGCTAAGCTGTGGTTTAACTATGGTTTGTTCAGCAGACCTTTGATTATCTCAGAGCTGAGCAAACACACCATGCCTTGTTTCTCCAAGCTTGTTGGAAAACAAGCCTCTCTGAAGGCAGCCCTGTATCGGGAAGTTTTAAATATTTGACGTTTTATTAAGCTTTTATATATGCTGAAAGCCACCCAGAATGGCCAGAGAAACCCAGCCAGATGAGCAGGGTATAAATAATAATACTAATTATTATTACTTGTTCTGTTTTTTGTGATGCTCTTGCCTCACATCTTTGCAGCTTGCTGAGTGTCTGACTTGGTGGTCAGACAAACCATGGCTAAGATTGTTGGCTTCAGAGATTATACCACACCGCAGTTGAAACAAGCCAACAACACTTTACAGCATGGTTTGTTGGTCAAAAGCAAACCATGGTCAATGTGCTGGGTTCACATGTTCAAATAAACCATAGTTAGTTAAACAAATCATGGCTTAGCACTGTGTGCAAACTAGGCATTTATTTGGGAATTGATGCAAGGAGATGAACTAAGCAGGTCCTTCTCCAGATGCTACTTGCATGTCTTATCAGCTGGTATAAAAGACACTGACCTGCTAGGAGGGAGAAAAAACGTACTCTCCTTGTGTTCTGTCAAGGGTCCCAGTAACATAAGAAACCAGGGTATATATGACTGGGTTGTACACATTGTATGGGTCTGGGATTGTCAGCTTATTTGTCAGTTACTACTTAACAAGAGAAATGCCAAGGTAGCGAGTAGCCTATAAAATTCAGGTGATTTTTGATTTCACTTTATTTTTTAAAAATAATAAAAATTGCATTATAGTTATGCAACATTGCTTAGGCGATATGCTAGCCAACATATGGGTAAAGAGCAGTTTAAATTGATGTTAAATTCTCTTGTTCTAACTCAGATTGCCTTGGGTATTAGCACTGAGTCAAATAAAAAGATGAGTCTGCTCTTCTAGAGAACAAAACAGAATGATATGGGCCAGGTGTTGCAAGACTTTTGTGTACCCATTTGTAATCTCTTGCTCAGGACAATTCCACGAAGGCAGGAAACTGGCAGGGTGGAAAGCAATAAAATTGACTCTTAAAAGCAGTGGGAGCGAAACCTTTCTTTAAATTAAAATGTTGTTAGAAGACAGGATTTGCAATCTCATCCTCTTAGAAAAACACCATCCTGATTTATGCTGCAGTCCTGTGCACGTTAACATGGAAGTAAGGTCCAGTGAAATCAGAGGAACTTCCTTTTGAGTAAACATGCTTGTACTGTATAGAAATTGAACTTTCATTTTTCTGGCGCATCTACATCTCTTGCTGGGGGTGTTTACACTTGTGCAACTGACCCTGCTATCCTGCCTGGTGCATACACACGTAGTTAATTGGGAGGGATATATTGAGCTAATAGTGACAGGTGATTGCACAGGATTAAAAACAATCCTTTTTGTCTTTGTCTTAAACATTTTTTCCTTTTTCCATTCCCCATTCTCCATTCCTTTTTTCCAGTCCTGCCATTAATATTATTATTATTATTATTCCCTGATGATCTAAGGAGCAATGTTGATGGAGTTTGAGGAGAGGTAATTGAAATTTGGTCTCTAACCTTTACTGTGATGTTTGTTAAATAATTAGTTGTCCTTTTCTTCTTTTCAATTGCTTTCCTTTCACTCCCCTGCCAGGCTCCTCAGAATGAAGCAAACAATTTTTGCTTGTGCTCCTTTCCCCCTCCTCCTTTGTGCCTCCTCCACTTCCTTCATTCTTCCATCTCCCTTTCTTCTTCCTCCTCCTCCTTCCCAATGAAAGATCCCCCCCCCCATTTCTTTTCTTTTCTTTTCTTGCTGTGTCAAGGCAATGTGGCCTGGTTCTGTAATAAAGAGACGGCTTATTAGAATTAAAGCCTAACAGTCTTAAAAAAAGCAATCTCGGCAAGATTGAAGCCACAGGGGAATTGTAAATTCTCAGCAAAGACCTCATTTAAAGACTGGAATGAAAACGCACGCATGGGCGCAAGCAGTATAAAAACCCCTCACCGAAGGAGAGAAGAAGTTTCAGTGTGAAATTAAAATAAGTAAAGGAGTCGTGTTTGAGGGAGGGGAGAAGAGATTTGAGGTGTGCCTTTTCCTTCCAGGGATGCTGTCTGGCTTGTGTTAAGCTAGGTTGTTGGCATTTTCCTCCCTGCAGGTAGTTATTATTATTATTTTTTTAAACTCAGCCTTGTACAATTCAGTGTCATAGAATCTCAGGATTGTAGAGTTGGACCACGAGCATCATATAGTCCAACTCCCTGCAATGCAGGTATATTTTGCCCAAAGTGGGGCTCAAACCCACAACCCTGAGATTAAGAGTCTCATGCTCTGCCGACTGTGGGCAATTTCAAACTTAAATGTATGTATTCAAACAACATATAGATGAGGGATGTAGTCCCACCCCCCTTCCTTTCTTTTTGGGCCAGAGATTTCAAACCTAGTCTTTTCTGCCTCCTTTAACATTCTTGCTTCTTTCACAGCATATTGTCAATTATCATTTTCTTTTAAATTTTCTTTTTTGCATTAATTTTTCAGAGGATGGGTTCTCACTTCCTCCCTCTTTATCTTCCTATTCCATCTTCACCCACCTCTCTTATCTCTGTGCAGCCAGCAGCAAAACAAAGAATTGGAGGTTATTTAACATACGGCTCTACCACACAGAATGTAGGGGAAACCCAGTATTAATTACCTGGCTGTTTGCAGGCTCAGGACAGCAGTTCTTAGAGGCTTGAAGGTGTTTTGGAAAGGTGTTATGTTTAAGCCACAGCTGGAGAAGTTACCCGTCAAGTTGGTGGCACACGTTGGCTTCCAGAAATGGAGGTTGATGTGCTTGTCTTTAAAACTAAACCAGTCATCTGAACTTGGTAATGATATCTGCTGACCTTGATTGGTTGCAAGCCAATGTATTCTATGGACATATAAATCCAGGAGCCCAGCATGCAGTCAGTCATGGTTAGAGTAACTGACAATTCTAATAGTGATAAAGATGAGACTTGGGAACTTCTAGAAGAGATCTGCTTCCTAATTTTTTGAGAGTTTGGAGGAGAGCAAGATATGGCAGGATGATAAGTTGCACGTAGTTCAGTGATTCTTACTCCCTCCCTGCCCTAATCCCACCAATGAAGTTTTTGTTGTTTTTTTTTTTTTACTGCAGTGCAACCGATGAGGCTGCAACGGTGAGTGGAAAATTTCCCGCTTTTGTTTAGAAGGGGGAAGGGGATTAGTTGCTCACCAAAACAGCACTGTGAAAGTTACAGGTATCAGGAGAAAATACAGGCAGGAGAGAGGGGCTGGGTCTGGGTCCTCTTAGGCAAAAGCAAAGGAAAATGAGCCTCCCGGGGATTGACCAGTCGATCCCGATCGACCCTTTGGACATCCCTGCTATAAGCCTGGCAATCCCAAACTCGGCCCTCCAAATGTTTTGGGACTACAACTCCCATCATCCCTAGCTAACAGGACCAGTGGTCAGGGATGATGGGAATTGTAGTCCCAAAACATATGGCGAGCTGAGTTTGGGGATGCCTGCTATAAGCAGTAAATGTTTCTTTCTAACGTTTAGGAAGGTTGGCGAGGGGCAGTAGACCCTAGGCCTGGTGCAAAAGCTGTGGGGCTTGGGCCTCCTAGATCATCCTCTAACAATTCCCCTGAAGAAAGCTTCCCCACAAAATGTGTTCCTTTATTGGGGTGCCACTACAGAAAAGGCCCTTGCCCTGGTCACCTGCTTGATAGAGATCTCTGTAAACAGGAGAGTCCTTTAGGGGGGAAATCCCACCGGTACTGTACTTGGGAGTATTGTCTGTGTTCTCGTGTTTTGCATAGAGAATCCCAGCAGCGGTAGAAGACTCTACATTGCCTTCCTATTCTGTCTTCCTATTTTTAGTATATGTGGGGAACCACACATGATCTAGCATCAAATTTTAAGTCAACAGGATTAATGTTGTCTTCACCTTTTGAAATAAAATGATGAGGGACAAAGAGAGAATGCAAGACAGCATTATCATTTTAGTATCAGCATTATTGATTACATTTATGAATTGCTTCTTATGAAGCATCTTGGAAGTAATGTCACAATTCAATAAAAACTTATATCAAACAACTGCAGATACATATATAAAACAAACATAAAAGCAATTAAAGCAAATGCATATAAAAGAAATTAACAATTAAGCATATAAAAACTAAAAAAATAAAAATAAATAGCACTTATAAAAACAATTTCAAATCCGGTCCAGATAGCAATCAGGATAATACCATGGCAGTGAGGCATAGAGGCTACTACTGCCTGGGTACTATACTGTACCTGGCTTAATGTATCCCATTTCCCAGAAGCTTGGTGCTCCCCTTCAGGCATGTAAGAGACAATGTAATTGAGCCACAGATGTTTTCGTGGCCTGTTAATACTGTTAAGGGGCAAGGGGAACCTTAGAATCACCTATATTCTTCCATTACCCTGAACATTACAAGTGTGCTGTGGAGGGGAAAGTGCAGTGAAGAGCCTTTGGACTAATGCAAAGGAGAACCTTTAGATCGGCAGTCCTAGCATAATGTCCTATGAGTTCCAGCTGATGTCTTGAAACCTGCTTTGGAACTTCATTCGAGGAATAAATTTGACAGGATCACCTGTGCACACCCCCCCCCCAATGCTAGATTGTAGGCATTTGCAGATCCCTGGTGTCTCACAAGGGAGAGAGCATAGGAGTGGCCGTTGTGGCGATCACACAGGGTCCCCAGACGTTTCACCGTCTATTGATCCCTGTGCCACCACTTCATTTCTCGCTGCCACCACCCAGGCCCTACCTGGTACAATACTGAGTCCAGTCAGGGTTAAATTGGAACATAAACTTCTGTTTATTTATTGCAGTTTAACAAGCATGTGGTTTCATAAACGGTATCGGTCCATGACAATCATGGGGTGCCTATCCAGACCTATAACTTCCGCTACCTGCTCTCACTCACTCTCAGATATTTACTTGTCTTCCTAGCTCCTAACTTATTTCGCTACACTAACTCAACCTACCCACAAACTTTATCCCAATGCAGTGGCGTAGCGTGGGTTGTCAGCACCCGGGGCAAGGCAAGTAATTTGCGCCCCCTAACCCATGGATTTGCGCCCCCAACCCGTGGATTTGCGCCCCCTAACCTGTGGATTTCCCTAACCCCAGATGTTGCGCCTGGTGCGGCCAGCCCCCCCTGCACCCCCCACGCTACGCCACTGTCCCAATGCACTCCCAACTCCAACCAGCCTCCCAACGAACTCCTCCCTTCACCCCTCCCAGAGCTGGTTTTATAGTCCCTCTGACTCCACCCCCCTGGGTTCTGATTGGGTAACTATTTCACCTCCAGCACTCTCTCATATGTTAACGTCACAGCCGTGCTTTTTCAGTAACGCAGCACAAGAAAGTGAACCTGCCAAGCTGCTCCTTGCTGAAAACCCTGAAAGGACCAGGGCCACGCTTGGCAAAAAGGGAAGCCCAGGCAGCTAGCAAGCAACTGCGTGAACACATCTATAGCCAAGTGAAAATAATGAGTGCAAAAGTTTGTGCTGATTTATGCATGCTCCTCAGCTCCCCTGCCCTGGAGCAGGGCAGTGGGGAGCTTGTACTCTCCTGGCAACAGGTGATGACACAGATAAAAATTGATACAACAAATGCAAGCATTTCCTCCTCCGGAACGTCTGCAGGCCGGCAGCAGAGTGATGATTACACAAGAGAGCCCTTGACTCCTTGCTGGTTATTAATTTAGAGCATTTGGAAGGGATGGCACTAAGGCAAGGGCTAGCTTTCATGTAGTAAGTTTGCACAGTTCTGGAATCTCATCAAAATCCCCCCTTCTGAATCTGGTTTAGCTCTGCTTATTACTGTAGTTGGAGACCGGCAGAAGCCTCTATGGCCATGTTAATACATACAAAGGTGGAGATATCCAAGAGAAAATTACTTCTCATTATTAATCGTAACATTAGCTTCAGAATTTCCCCCCATTGTACAGTACTCATTTTCTCAGCCATGACTGCTATTAGGGAATGTTGTGTATTTCTTGTTTTATAATTGGGAAACTGATGCAGAAAGAGTGCAGCTTGCCTAAATTAGATGTGAAGATATTTCTACAAAAGTTACTGGCCAGTTTGACCACACATATACATATCATTCATCTGTGGCTTAAAAGGGGGAAATGTAAAAAAATAATAATAAAAAAATGCATCATCTGTGCTGAAAACTCAGCCTGTGTGCCACAGAAAGAGGGGAGGTTAAATTGCAGGAAATTCTGAGTAATTTTTAAGTATGTGTCCAACCTTAGTTTCACTCAGAGCTCAGCCTGCCTTCTTTCCTAAGGGGCAAAAATGCATCTCCCGTCGGTTGGTTAACCTTTGACGCACCCAGACTCCCAAGCTTCCTGCCTTACCTTTTCTAAAGGGCAGAAATGCATGTTGATATGATTGGTTGATTCCCCGCAACCCTGTCCACTATCCTAAGTCAGGTCACGCCATTGCATCAATTCTGCAGGCAAAAATATCCAATGAATTTGTATGTTATGTGTCTTCAGTTGGACTTAAGCTGTGCAGGGCAGGGAGAGGCTTCTGACTCCTGACTCAGCTGTTTCTTAAATTGAATCCTACGCAGCATGTAAGATACGGCTGTCCTACTAGAAAGGGCAAATCTTAGGAGTCAGAACCAACGTCCTATCCATTTCTTGCTGCAATTCTGTCTTCTTCGTGACTTATCTTTTCATTAGCTAAACCGATCCAATGGGATTCTGAATATTTTAGCCCCATGTTTCTACTTTGATTTGCACATTCAAGCTACCACACAGGTGTGAGTAAACCTTCAGATGGACTTAGTGGGGAGAGATGCATGTTGATTCCTCGGATCTCTCCCTTCTGCCATTATACTTAAGTGCCCTACCTACTGCTCTAGTAACTCAGTAGATGGTGGCAACAACTGTGACTTTGCAGATATTTTATTGTGGATCTAGTCCTGATGGTAAAAGTGGATCAACTTTACAGCTATCAAATTCAGCTTACCTAGTGACCCCAAAAGGTGGCTTTTTCAAAGGACCTGAAAGACACCATGCTATGTGTCTCAAACCCATTTCTAATGCTTCCCATTGGGCCACAGGAGCTGGCACACAGTTAAGGAGCCTCTCAAGAGACGACAAAGGGAAGAGGCAAACAATTATGAATGAATTGTTTGATTTGCTGATGACTTTGTTTCCAATGTGCATATGTTGCAACAGAGAGTTCATTTTTAGACTTTTGAGTGGTGTGTGAACATACCTTTTATAGCAGGAACACCATGTCATAAGCTGAGATTATAAAAAGAAGTTTTTATTCTTAGGTTCTCCTTGTACAGTATTTCATTTGAAAATATGAGGGGGTTTCAGAATTCCTTGAGGAATTCTTGAGGCATTCTTTCATCCATGATCATGCAATAAATAGATGCCAGGGAAATGTAGCTCTTCAGTGAGCCTGAGTCTGCACTATGGGTGTCAGAAAATTGCACGTCTTGGGGCTTTTTGCTCTTGGGATGCTGCTGTTGCAGTTTATGTGGCCCCCCCCCTCCCCCAGCCAGGACCAAGTCCTTTCTCAGTTGCAGTATGTTTGTGTGGTGAAGTGATTTTGCAAGTGTTCGCTTTTGAATTTTCAGACCCTGACTTGACATAACCAGAAATGATGGTGTGATAAATCAGGCTCAGAAATCTTGGGGGGGGGGGGGCAGAATAACCCAGATATTAAAGAGTAAAATGCTGTGGAACTTCAAAGACTAACAAATTTTATTGTGGCATGAGCCTTCATAGGCAACAATCTACACATCATCAGATGTTAGAGAAGGTAGTATGAACTGGCCCTCAGTCGCTGCCTTCTACCTCAGCTAGAGACTTCCATTTAAAGGCTCATCACACTTTCCTCAGACTGGTACCCAGTTCCAGCTGTCACGAGATCTTCTGTCTTAATCTTCGATTTTCCTTAACTGTTGTGCTTGCATCAGGAAGTGCTGGCAACAGAGGTAAGTGAACTAAATGCCACACTTGTCCTCTGTCTAATTTGCAGTGGCATCCTCAGGAGATCTAAAAATATGCTCAGCCACAACTCGTAATATTTGGCTTTGTGTTGCAAAAATTAGGTGGCTTTCCCAGCTTCATCAAAGCGGAACTTCGTTATTTGCTTTTCTTTTTATTATTAAAAAAAAACTTCCTTATAAGGCTGAAAATTTGGCCATTTAAGTCATGATTACCCAAACTCAATGTGGGACCCTCATATAGGACCATGTTGATTTGAACAATTCCTCTCTTTCTTTGAATTTGTAATTTATGTATGATCCACAAACACTCCCCATTCCCTTCTTCTGCACTGGTCATTTTAATTAGGGAGGTTATACCATATTTATATATGCAAAGTTAATTTGAAAACAGGAGCCCAAGAGCCCAGCAATAAAAAAAAGTATGTAGGAAGGATGCTAGTCTAGGCAGAGAGGGTAAGTTCAGTCACAGGGGACATCCATTCAAAGAGGCAGCCGCCTGAACATCAAGGTTGATCGGCTTAGCTGTGCCTCCAGAGGGATGGGGATTCAATCAGAAAGTGTTTCTAACAGCTTCACTTTGAGACCTATTCAGAAATAGGTCGTGTTTGTTTCTTTATGAATGAGAAAGTGCTGTTTACTTTTCAGAATGTACCCATCACAGCTATTATGTAGGGATTGCTCACACAGCACTGTGGTGTGAACCAGGAATGGTCTGGGAGGAGATTCCTGTATTCTGTGGGAGGGAGGATAGGAATTTGGCTGCACACCAAGGCTTGTTTCCAGTGTCCTACTCACTCTGTAGTCCCTCTCCTTGCTTGTGCATATTCCCCACTCCCCTGGTTCTACCTCCTTTTCATTACCTTAGTCTGTGTAAATAACTTTGCTAAATTCTTCAGTAGTTCCACAATCCACCTGATTAATGAGATGGAAATGAGTTGGGTCACCCTGGTGGAACTGAACAGGGAGAGTGTGTCCCAGTGGTACTTCTGGATCTTCCAGTGGTTTGCCATGCCGTCAGAGCATACATCCTTCTGGACTGCTAGTCTAGGAATAGATGTTCCACTTTTCCTTGGATTGGCGATTGTCAGTTGCAGGATACTCCTTGGACCCAGCCATGAGCTTGGATGTTCAAGGGTCAGCTAAGCTTAAGTGGTGTGCCAGCTGTATTTGTTCCTGGGGAAAATCAGATCTGGCAATGTTAACCGATGCCTTGGTTCAGCCTTCCCCATCATGGTGTCCTTCAGATTATTTAGACTGCAACTCCCATCAGCCTCAGCCAGCACAGAAGTAGACCAAGGCTGTGAACACACTCCTGTTTACTCTGCACCTAGTGCACTCCCACTGCTGTTTTCAGAAGCAAGTGTTCACCATGGTGCTAGCCACAGTCTCTGGCTATCCTGTATCTGTCCTGTCATTTGGTATGAAAAACTGCATTTCCCTACATCCCATCTGCCCAAGCACCTTCCAATCTAAATTGAGAAAAAGAGTGACCTGTGTTTTAAGCCGGCAATGTGTACCCAGCTCCAAACATCTGGAGGAACCAGGTTAGAGAAGGTTGCCTCACTTATATAACAACCAGGCTTCTTCAACGCACTCTTATGTGTGGGGTTGCCTTTGAAAGTCATTTGGGAGCTTTGGTTGGTCCAGAATGCTGTGGGCAGCTTGTTGTTGACTGGGAACATATCTCTCCCTTATTAGAATGGGACCACTGGTTACTAGTCTGCTTTTTGGGTCCAGTTCAAATTGCTGGTTATAACTATTAAAAGTTCTAAGTGGATTGGGATTAGGATACCTTAAGGTCTGCTTGCTCAGGTCCTTTGGAATTTGCACGTCCCACAAACATCTCAGTTGCATTTTGCTGGGAGAGGACCTCCTCAGTTGCCATGCTCTGGGACTCCCTCCCTGCAGGCTTTCTGACAGTGTAACCCCACCCCCTTCCCCCCCCCTCAGTCAGGCATTTGATATGCTAACTGGCTATATTTTAATTTGCTAAATTTTTATCTCATGGTCTTTTTATCTGAATTTTTGTTTGCCTGCTGTTTTACTCTTGTTGTAGCTCCTTCTTCTTCGATTGTGATTTAATGTCGCTTTGTTTTTATGGAAGAAACCCTGAGCATTTTCAAAAATGGAATGGTGGGATAAAAATATTTTTACTAATACAGGCGAGGAATTAAGTTACATAAGAATTGCGTGGCAAAAACAAACAAGTAAAAGAAAAAAAGTTGGCTAGATCTATTGAGATCCTGCAGTAGCAGCTTTTGCATAGTCTTTCTCTCCCCCCCCCCCTTCCTTGCACATAGCAGAAGAAAGCTGTTATGGGTTTTCAGAATGTCAGCCTTTGTCCTCCTTGCTTACTCCACCCATTCCTTTTGTTTCTGTGCCTCCCCCCCTCCAACAAGTGCTTTATTTTCTAGAAGCTGTCATATTACATAAAAGTCACAGCGAGGTACATCCTTTCCCACTGCCAAAATCTACATATCAAAAACTTGCAACATGCCTCTGAACTGACAGCCCTGACTACACAAGCTCTGCAGCTTTACAAAAGGAATGCCGTGTCTTTATTAGGGATATAAATACATGCGTTGGAATGACATGTGATCTGTGTATGTGTGTGTACCCTCATTTGTGTGTGTTTGTACATGCACACATGCACGCAGGTACAATGAAGCGATGTGTGCTGCTAGCTGATAGGACAGTATGCTGAGGAAGCTGAAGCTCATGGAGATGTTTGTGTGCTGGTTAAGAGGCTGGTTTGCTAGATAAAAGACAAGTGTTTCCTGGGTGGCAACAGACTAAGAGAGACCTAGGAGCATCAGAGTACAGCTTGTGAAATCCAATAATGTGAATCCTAGCAGTTCAGCTTGGAAATCAGTTCCGTTCTGCTAAATAATTTTTCTATATCTTTCTCCTCCTCCTCCTCCTCCTCCCTCCTCCACGCCCAATGCCAGTACTAGTACTAGTGGGATCCTACTTGCACTCACCTGGGCATTGAATGAAGAATCATACATGCTTAGTGCAGGCATACAGCTTAGTGCAGGCATGTCCAAAGTCTGTTTTGGGGGCCTAATTCAACCCCCCAGCCGGTTTTATCCGTCCTGTCGCCCCTGTGGCAGATGGCAGATTATTTATTGGGATCACATTGGGACCCATCTTTGGGTCAGGGTGCACCATTTGAGAAGCAGCAATCAATAATCCAGTTTATCTGCGGGGCAGGCAAACTTCCTCTTAAGTGGAGTCAGTTTGAGGGGGAGAATTTCACAGTAGGTCATGCTACTGGCCTGCTGTTTCCAAAGGGGGGGGGGAGGTCTAGCATGGAAGCACCCCTGATGGGTGGCAGTTGCACTGTAGACTGGATACATTAATAGGGGAGGTCCTGATCAGCACCAGTCTGCTTAAACTGGCTAGTGCAAATCTTGCTTCCAAAGACTTGGGCTCTGTTCTCTTAAGCTGAATGCAGCAGAGTGACCTTGAACAACACATTTTCGGTCCTCTATGCCTGCTTTTCATCTCCAGCTGCTCTATAACTTGGTCTTTTGCTCAGTCTGTGCCACAGCAAGCAAGCAAAATCTCAACAAGGAGTGTCCGTGTGCACACACGCTCTTGGAGTGCTAAAAACCAGCACTGATAGAATTCTGAGTTGGATGGATATCCATTCAGGGGGAAAGGGCTTGGCCTGGCTATCCACAGTGAGGGAGGAAAGGGAAGGCCGTAGGTAGGTGATGAGTTTGGTTAGCAAATAAAGGAAAGTGCGCCAGGCCTGCCTCCAAAACAACCTTGTTTCCTTCCAGCATTTACTGCACCTTTCTGCTGCAACGCCCTTCCCCCTCCGTGCTGCACCAGTGTCCAAAGCGTTTAAATCTTTCATTTGGAACATGAGGTCAGGTATGGTCAGGGTTTAATAATATGCTCCAAGCAACTGCATAATAAGTGCCCCCAACGTGGCATGGCATTGCCGCAGTCCCCAGACCTATTGTGTGACTCCTAGCAGCGGGGAGGGGGGGAAAAGCCTTTTTGGTTCAAGATGCAGCTCTTTATACACCTTCTGTTTTGTAACATATGCATATTGGATTGCATCCCAGCCTGGTCTGTTGTGGGTTCAGCTTATTAACATGGAAACATTTGCTGTGGGACGTGTCATCACTCCCTCTCCGCCCCCAGCATGCAGCCCTGTATTGCTTCTCTGTTCCAGTGAGCCATCCTGCAACAGAGATTCAAGGTCAGTGAAAGACTCTGAATTTAAGGAGGATGAGCTGGCATGGACAAGTCTACAGGGGCAAGCTTTTCCTTTCCCTGCCAGGTGACACTCCTCACAGCCATGATTTATGCCTGACTACCTTTTTTGAATGGCATCCAAATGGGGTTTTCTTCAAGGCAAATCTTTGTACTGTCCAGCTATGGAATCTGTTGTAGAGGGAACTGGGCTTACGCGTATGGAATTTTCCAGCAGCCTGGTAGTTGTCCAGCATCACATTGTCTTTCTGAATACCTTGATGCGCATCCAAAACATCTGGGTACTTGGCATTTTATAATGCACCAGTGGCTAGAGTGGTGGGTATTGGAGACTGAGAAATTCCATTTTAGCCACAAAGCCCCCTCAGTAGCCTTGGGCAAGTCTCAACCAACCTTACCACGTAGGGTTTTTGGAAGGAAATAAGATGATAAGTATAAGATGCTTTATACACTAAAAAAATAAATGTGCAGCACTTGCATAATTTGTTCTAATACCATTCAACTCACCCAGTAGGTCACTGCGGTTCCTAAAATATCAGAAGCTTGTTTGACAGCAGGACTTTTCATTGTGGCTTTTCCTGCTTTGTAGAAGAGCATCCCTGTTGAGATACGAAAAGCACCCACTATTTGTAGGCTGTTTTTTTGTTGTTTTTTTGGAAACAATTGCAGACATTTTTGTTTTGATAAGCTTTTCCAGCTGACTGATTATTTTTAAGGTCTCTGCCTTGGGTGTTTATTTGTGCTGCTTTAATATGTATCTTCAGTTGCTTTCGTATTGTTTTTAAACCTATTTTTAGTTGTTTTTATTGTATGCTTGTAAATTGCCTTAAGACGTATATGAAAGGCAATTCATAAGTTAATAGAATAATAACACTGAGTTTCTGATTTTAGCATTTGGAGGCATTAGAGTTTCCTCGAGGGTCCTGATTGGGTTGGGGTGGGGAAGGTAAAAAATAATAATCCAGATTTCTTGCTTATAAGCTGTTCTGCACACATAAAAATAGGGCAGAAATAAAAATGGCAAGGGTGAGAGGAAAACTTCCAGCAGATGCCTAATGGAGAATTTCTCTCCAAGACCACTTTGTTGAGCTAGATGAACATACAGAACTATCTTCATTGAAGGCATTTTGTCAAAACATGTAGGTATTTCTCATCAGTTAAATTCTCCATTCACCAGGCTGAGGGTTCTCTCTCTTTTTTGCAACTTAATTTTCTACATTATAATTTGTAAATAATATGAGCAAAATACGGTCTCCTTTTTATATTGGGGGGAAAATATCATGTTTTGGCATGGCTTTCCCCATAGGAGAATGTTCCTGCTGCAGATGCCCTAAGCTGAAAAACACAAGACTGTTTTGTCTGTATGTACAGTATATGCGTGCACCCTTGCTGTCAGTAATATTGTTTTCAATAGAGCTAAATAAGCACCAGGGTTTCAGGTCCTAGGGTCAAACTACCCCATATTTGGGAGGTGAGGTCATGGATTCTGGGAAGCTGATGGAGCATCATTCTGAATTACTCTCCTAATCGGTCGATGGTTCCCCTTTCCAGAAACCTCCACACTTGAGACCTAAAGAGGTTATGCTGGCATCCTCTGAGTTATTTTTACTTGAAGAAGCTTCTTCCGGCCATTGTGGAGCAAACTACACAGACTTGAGTGGCATCATTATTCAAGTCCCAGTCTAGGACTTCCTGATGCAGAAGCAGCAATAAAGCCTCTGCATTGTGTCTCCACTTGGAACTGTCCAGGGTGCTACCTTAAATTTGTGTGCCTTGCCTTGCCTACCCCTGCCTGCTGTGACCAGGACCTGGAATAGAATGCAAGGGATTGAGGAGTGAAGGGCACTGAAGATTTGGCTGATTCTTGTACAACTTTTTGGGTAATTAAAAAAATCCCATGAGAGGTCATTTGGGTTGTGGTTCTGCAAGTGGGAGTGGGAAATTCTTGCCGTGTTCTTCCTCTACTCTGAATTCCAAACACTGGAAACAACAGGAGGGGAGAGTGCTGCTGTGCTTATGTCCTGATTGCAGGCTTCCCATGGTCTTCAGGTTGGCCATTGTGAGAACAGGATCCTGGACTACATTATTTTACACTTGGGGAAAACATGGGCTATGACAGCTTTGAGAGCTAAATTATGTGTGTATGGGCATCTTTACTTTATGTAACCTTTATTTTCTCTGTGTTGAAATAAAGTTCTTCAATCCTGAATGGTTTTGTAACATGAATGAGAGTCTGTACTGATGATGTAGGGCAGGAGATGAGGAATCACCATCTCACAGAATTGATGCAGCCACCAGCTCTTTCCCAGTTGTCTCTCTGTGGCCAAATTTTCAACCATGGCAGTGGTGCCACTGCTGGCAGAGGGAACATTCACTATCATACATAAGAGTCAAGTAGGGACAGCACACTTGCCACTCCTACTGTGGTGCTGGATGCTCAGCAACGCAGTGCAGTTGAAAATTGCCTCTCCTCATCAGGTCAATCATCTGAAGAATGGGAAGGGGTCAATAGACATGAAACACAAATACTGAATCATCTTTCTACTTGTAGCAGCATGCCAAATGACAGCTCAATGTTGGGAAAACTACAAACCATCTAACTTTGAAACAATGGATGCAGAAGGTTTGATATACAGTCTTAATGGAAAAAAATAATATTCAAAAGGATTTAAAAAAACAAAACAAAACCCCAGACTCACACGACACTGTCAACACTTGGTATTGCTTTATTCAATACATTAAAGGTACTGATGCCCCAGGAAATCTGCTGTCTTCACATGGACAATTATGGACTAAGCTTCTGAGATAACCTGTGAAAGGCAAGGCAAGGCAAGGCAAGGCAAGGCAAGGCAAGGCAAGGCAAAGTTAATACTGTGATTCAGTTTTATATATATATTTCAGTGGAGTGGGGAGTTGTGTGATGGTGTGTGTCCTATATGCATATGTGTGTGTGATGTTTATGTACATGCATGCAATAATGTGTGGGGTGGCTACACCCATTGCTGCCATTCAACCCCAAGGGGTTTGGACTAGGATAATATGGCCTTTGGACTGATAACAGTTCACACCTCTTCTAAAGGGTTTATGTGAATGCATTTTTCAACCTAATTTAACATTGATGGCAATTAGGAGGAAAGATTGTAATGGAAATAATTTTACAAACTAGGGGCAAATTTACTGGATATTTGCATGCTTTGAAAGTCACAAATAGGATGCAAATTATGAATTCTAATCTGGAGCTATAAAATGCCCCGAATATTTGATTCAGCCTTCAGAGAAATGTTTGGTCACGGCAAAGCAGGGTTCTGATTTATTGGGAAGGTTTTTTGTCCCCCCCCCCTTTTGCAAACGGACTGAATCTGTATCACAGTGTTGGCAGCTTAAATATGCCTGCCTTATTGAGGCCCACTAGTTTCTGCAATGTTCTATATGTCCTTGAGCCGAGTCCCAACCAAGTACTGACCTTACCTGACCCCGCGTGGCTCACGGTAGCTTGAGGGTAGCACTAGCTGTAAAGCGAGAGAGAGGTCAGTGGAGATAATGAGAGGTCTAGGTGTGGGAGAATTTAACAAGACTTATGACTACAATATTTGGGAGGAAGGCTATTGGGGAGAAGTGCTAGTGGCTGACAAAGTTCTTCCCATCTTAGATGGCAGCAAGTTTGTGTGTGATTTGAAAGAACAAGTTTTTAAGCAGTATTTTGGTGGGTTGGAATTGGTAACGCTGGCTGAAACCTCAGGAGGGTTTGTGTGGGGCTTCGAGTTGCTAAGAGATAGAAGGGCGTTCTTATGCTTCTTTGCTTGCTTTCCTTCTGTGTGACCTTCAGCCTCTTTTCTTATACTCTGAGGCTGGAGACTGAAGACATTTGGCAGGCTTAGGGTTTTATTCAGAGCACTGAAGCCAACCTGAAAGGGAGTTCATTGCTCATGGTGTGCATGCTTATCCTACTTTAGGATAGGATTTGCGAGTTTTTGTCTTGTTCGAAAAAGCTGTACAACCTGACAAAATGGAACAAAGGCATATAAGAAATACCTATGTACATCCTGGAAGCCAAATCTCTTGTCAAACTACTCCCATCTCTCACAAGATCCATTGTCTCTCTCAAGCCTTGTTTTCCAGATATATCCCCCCTCCCCTAACTAAATCCCCTGTGCCAACATGTCCACACACACACACACCTGTGTCACACTGCTCTCTGTGTACCAAACCTACATATTTCTTTCCCTGTCTTGCAACAGTGAATAATCCAGGCACTGCATGAGAAACAAGCCACACATCTGTATTTTATTCAGACAAGCACAGTTTGGGTTTTGTGATAGCAGAATAGAGAAGATTTAACAGCAGAAAAACTAGACTCCTTGGTTGCAGGTGATGCATAGGAGAATAGGAGACTGTAATTGGCAGAGGAAAGCTCCCCTGGCATGCCTGAAATGCACTGGTAATCAGCTTGACAAATAATTTCCTGCACCTGGTGGTTTCTGCCTTTTGCATCTTCCCACCTGCAGTATATGAACAAAGGTGGATCAGTGTAATTCTTTTAGAATTGGTCTCTTCCATTATGTTTGTGCTTCCCCCCTCTTTATATCTGTGCTTTTCGTCCAACTCTCCCTTCCAAGATTACAATGCCGTCCTTCCATAAAGGCCCATTGAAGATTATCATTCTGGGTGTAACTGTTCCTGTTCTCAAATGGGTTTACTGAGAAGGACCTTTCAATAATAGAAGCAGAACAAGCTGTATTGTACCCTGGTCCTCAGGATGCTGAATTCCATACCCAAAATATCTAACTTCGTGCAGAATGCACACTGTATCCTCCTGAGAGTCTGGTTTTCATTCTAAAGAGTTTTCTAGCTCTTGCGGTTGTGAAGGTAGTCTTGAAAATGTGTGGGCAATGTCTGGTGACAGCCTGAAAACCATAGGTGGGGCTCAGCTGGTGGAAGGTTGGATTCCAGTGACCTGCACAGCCCTTTGACCTGCCTCATGGCTTTCTGATGAAAACTGAAGCAAAATAAGCCAATTTCCTTCCTTCCTTTCAATATTTGGAATCCTTTCTTTCATATAACGTAATAAGGTTGCTTACAGCATACAATATGCAGTAAGATCAATCTCTAAATACCTATCAAACATAATTTAAAACATCAGTAAATACTGGTTGGCTTAAAGAAAAATTCTTATTGTGAAGGCCTCTGTAAACAATTTTCAGAAGACATCTGAAAGAAGGCAGGAAAGATTTTTGCTAAACTTCTAGAGTCAGGGAGTTCCACAGGGCAAGGCCTGTCACAAGTCTCCATTGGAGGCCAACTGAACCTCACGGCTGTGGGGAACCACCTGAAGTGCCCTATCAGAGGATTTCAGTGATCAAGGTGGAGTAAAAGGGATCAGCACAAGTTGTTTAGATGTGAATTAACACAAGAACTTTAAACCTGGCCTGGTGACAAATCTGTAACCAGGGCAGCTCTCTCAGCAGTGGAGCAGTAATCTGCTCCTGTGAACCAGCTGGCTGCTGCATCCTGCACTAGCTGTAGCTTCTGGACCAGATACAAGGGCATCCCCACATAAAGCATGTTACAGTAGTTATGTGTTGAGGTTACCAATATGTTAACCACTAAGGCCAGTCTGTCATGGTCCAGGAATGGTCACAGCTGGCTCTTGTGACCACGGTTGGTAAAAAGCACTTCTGGCCACAGAGGTCACCTGAGCCTCTAGTGACAGACTGTGTACCTGTTCCTTCAGAGGGAACGCAACCCCATCCAGAACAAGCAGTTGATCTATTTCCCAGACACAAGACCTATCTACCTGTAAAGCCTCCATATTCCGAGAACTCAAGCTCAGTTTATTGATCCTCTCATCCAGCCACACACCGGTCCTGTCTCAGATGCAGCAGAGAAATAGAATTGGGTATAATCAGCATACTAATTACACCTTGCTCCAAAACTCCCAATACACTCTTAATCTAATGCAGGTGCTCTATAAAATGGTCTCTTTCCCAGTTGTCGGATAAATTACAGTCCACACTTTGCCTTTTGCGGGGGTGTCTTGATAAAACGTTGCAACGGTGAGTTCCTAGCATCCTCACTCTTCAGCTCCCTGCCCAAGGTGTTAAATCTCTGGGTGGGTGCACCTTCTCTCCAGTGTGCAGGTGCATAAATGCTAAGGCACCTTGCAGTACCTAGCCTAATATTTCAAAAGCAAGAGTCTCTGGGGGTATATTTTGACCTGCTGATAACCTGTTGTAGGGCAATTATGTTGCTCTAGTGTATCTTTGGGATAGTGTATGTTTGGGATAAAGAGTGATCCCTCTTGACTTTAAGTCAGTGGAGGGCAGGACTACTAGAGTTCAAACGAATCCAATGTTTGCTGTGAGGTGGATCAGAACCTTTAACAATATGTAACAGCAGGAAGGAGTCATTGGGATGAGAATAGGGTTGTTAAAAAATGAAAATAGAGTCAGGAGGTGGAATGTTGTAGGGCAGGCACCCCCAAACTCGGCCCTCCAGCTGTTTTGGGACTACAACTCCCATCATCCCTAGCTAACAGGACCAGTGGTCAGGGATGATGGGAATTGTAGTTCCAAAACAGCTGGAGGGCCGAGTTTGGGGATGCATGTTGTAGGGTATACTGAGTATTCTCTCTCTCTCTCTCTCTCTCTCTCTCTCTCTCTCTCTCTCTCTCTCTCTGCAAATTTGGCACAGTGGTGGCATTTGGCCTGTGGATCATTCCTCACAGCATTGTTTTGGCAAGCCAAAGCTACTCTTTCCTTGTTTGTGTCTGCAATGGTGTGACCACAGAGCAAGGTAGAAATTATGGAGGGTGGCAAATTATGGCCACTGCATGGAACTAGAAAACTAAAGGAAGATTATTTTCTCTTAGATGTTCACTCATGGTGCCTCCACCCTGTCTTAGGGTGGTGCTCTTCCATTGTCTCCATTTTCCATACTTCTTTGCAAGCAGAATTAAGGTCTGCCTGGCTGTGAGTTCCGTCTCTGCCTTACTGAGACCTCTGACATGATGAGGCAAGCCGTGGCTGCTAATGGAAGCTGTAATTGGTGGAGTGTGTGCATCCCATCATTTCTAATGCTGCATTTGTAGAGGTTTCAAGTCTCACTTGCACAGTGGGAGGAACCTTGGCACTGAAAATACGAGTTACTTTTTAATGTAATGTCATTAAAATGGTTTTTAATTGAGTTCATTCCTACAAATTCAATGATAAATTTTTAAGCACCTTGGTTTCGCAATGAGAGTGTCTCCGTCCCTTGTGTTTTACTGCTTTGCCTCTTGTGTGCCTTACTAATCGATTCTGCATGAGGGAAAGGTGAGTGTACATCTGCCCTTGGCTGGTGGAGTCTAATCTTAGGAGTTGAATAGATGCTTGAGTTCCTCAAATGTATCTCACATGGCTTTCCTTTTAAAACTTGGAGGTCCATCCTTTAGGGGAGAGGCTGTAGCTCAGTAGTAGAGCATCTTTGCTTGCAGAAAGTCCCAGGTTCAATCCTGTCATATCCAGGTCTGGCTGGGAGAGTCGCCTCTCTGAAACCCTGGAGAACCTACTGTCAGTCATTGTAGACAATACTGAGCTACATGGACAAAAGGTCTGTCTCATTATAAGGAGCTTCCTATGCTGCTATGTTCAGGCAACTTGTTTGCCATGGAGGACCATAATGGAAACAAACAATCATAGGGAAGACCATAAGTAATTTCCATGCTTTGTTAATGCGATTAATAGTTTGGGTTTCATTTGCATGCATACTGTTGGTGCCAAACCTTTGCCAGTGGCCACATTTTGTGTATGCATTTTGCGATACTCTTGTTCCGAAATTTGTTCCAGTCTCACTAATAATAAGTAAAGTGTGGGGTAGGAGCTCAAGTCAAGCTATGAAATAAAATTAAATGTGCTTCAAAATCTTGCAAGGAAAACTGCAAGGAATTCTGTTTTCTGTTCCATTGCTTTCTGATCCTTAATAAATAGCCTTCACATTTTCAAGGTTACATTCAGAATAATCGCATCTAGAAACCCCTTAGAAAGCAAAATTTGGAATTGTGAGGATCCTAGCACAAGTCGGCAATCCACTAAAGCAGTTCTTCACGGTTGCTGTATTGCCCACTCTTGTTTAAATTGTGTTAGAGGGATCAGGGTCCCTTAGAGCATTGTAACTGACTTCAGCCTTGATTTATTTATTTATTTGCAAATGCACCAGTTCTGAGCAATTGAGAGAGAAAGTGGAAAAGGTCTTCCCTTAGGTCTTGTGCTTCTATAAACCCTGTGAATTGCACACAGCATGAGTGTTTAGGGTGTGATGTTGCCTGCTGCCCTCTCTTACTAATATCTGTACCACTTCTCCCTTCCCCCTGTTGGGCTTGCAATTTCTGTAGATACTGACAGGCAAGTGGATCATTAATTTGCTCCGACAGGCAATTTGACCTCCCCCCCCCCCCCGCAACTTATTTAGTTTCCGTTCCTTGTGCTCCCATTTCTCCATTTCCTCTGTAAATTCTGCTTGTACTTCCACTCTTAAAGGATCATCATGTTTGCTTGGCATACATCGAGACGTCTTGGAACAAGTTGTGTAGTAGAATTTGGTTTACATTGCTCTGGCATATGTAGAAGATTATTCTGCATTAAATTCAGAAACATACTAGCTCATCCACTCATGGGCTTGACTCTGTCTTGGCTTTGAGCTTGCAGCCTAAAGAAATTTAGGCTAAAGAAATGCAAGGTTGCCAGCTGAGACATATATTCACACTAGTCACCACTTGTTGTGTCATCCTGGCTGCATTCAGCTGTCATGCTAAGCCAAATTGTGACTTAGTGTGAGCATGCTGCTTTCAGGAGAGGAGATTGTAGCCTCTTGGCTCCTCCCCAGTCTTTTTAATTCTGCACAGCATGATGGCCAAGCCAAGGTTTGTCTCTTCGTGCCATCCAAGCCTGGGATTGTGGTTAAGCACTCTCATCTTGAACCATGATCTGTTGCCAAGGTTTGTTATTGGCTGCAGAGCATGGTTAGGGAGAAGAGAGCATAACCACAATCCTAGATGTTTGGATGACATGCTAAGCCAAGCCTTAGCTTAGTCATTGTGCTGCATGGAACTAAAAGGACTGGGGAGGAGCAACGTGGCAGCGATCTCTTCTCCTGAAGTCAGCATGTTCACGCGAAGCCATAGTTTGGCTTAGTGTGACAGCCAAAGGCAGTCAGTGTGACACAATAAATGTTGTTGTTTGAATATATGGCTCAACTAGAAGTTTTGCACCTCTTTGGACTAAAAAAATATAGGCAGCTGCGGTCTCCTTTCTGGAACCCAGCATGTAGGCATGGTCTCTGGTAAGCAATAATTAGGCTTGTTGTAAGGCCTTTATTTTTGTTCAGGTTATTCCATATACAAATATTTCCTGCAGGCTCTTCTCCGCAGGTGCAAATTTCAGCCCAACTGGTAAAATTTGGGTACTTACAAATGGAAGTTTTATTTGTGAGATCAGTGTTCCTCATGCATGCAAAGTTGTGGGTTGTCCCCCTTCCCAGTATCTGCAGAATGCCCGTATCTGCCCCACTTTAATCTGGATTTCCCCTTTCCAGGAAAAACCCAATAAGTAAAGAAACAAAGGCAACAGCATTCTCTTAGTGATGACCTGCTTGGGATAACTCAATGACCCGTTTGCTAGTGAAGCCCTAATATGGGGTGGGGTACAAATAATAAAAATTGTTGTTGTTGTTATTTACCCTGCATCTCTTCTCTACCCTACAACTTAGTGAGCTCTTCATGGGTTTTGTGCAGTTCCACATATGGAAAAGAGACACAGTTTCTACAGGTGAAACTTCCTAAAATGCTCTGGAATATGAGGAACGCTATCTCTTCCCCAACCTGCACCTTCCTTCCCAGTTCCTTTCTGACTACACGAAGAATGGAAGCAGGAAGGTACTTCATCTGTATAGAGAGATCTGCGGGCCACTTTGCTTTAGGCCTTGTTTGCTTTATGCATGCTCCCACTCTCATGGCAAGTGGAATGCTTTTTGAGAGATGTATCATGGTTGTTCTAGAAAAATTCCTGAATTTGATTGTTGCAACCTTGATGAAGGTTGTGGCAGTGAGAGTTGTAAGTGGTGCCAAGAATTTATTTAAAAGGCCAGTGAGGTTAGAGATGAACATCTCTAGGTGATTATGTGGAAATTAACACTTGCTGCTATGGTCATGTCCCCTTATAGGGATATAGAAAATAGGAAACTGCTTTCTATCAGGTCAGATGATGGGGCATCAAGCTCACGAATGTCCACACTGACACAGTGGATCTCCAGGGTTTCAGACGGGAGCCTTTCTCAGCGCAACCTAGAGATGCTGAGGAATTAATCTGAGATATTCTGCATGCTAAGCATGTGTTCTTCCACTGAGACACTGCCCTTCCCCTTGCAGCTCTTTTCACCTATGTCTCTCATCCTGAGATTTTTCCAGTTCCTTGGGCACTCCATTGCTCTAACTCTGCCCCTGGTTTTCCTTCTGATAAGACTTTGCATCTAGTGCCTTCCATCTCTTGTGCTCCACCTGTAGTCCATGAAGACTGTTATTCATAGAATTGTAGAGTTGGAAGGGACCGTGAGGGTCAACAGTCCCATCCCCTGCAATGCAGGAATCTTTTGCCCAACATGGGGCTCGAACACACAGCACTGAGATTAAGAGTCTCATGCTCTACCAACTGAGCTATCCCACTTCTCCATCTCTTAAATTCTTGATATCCTATATCCTTTTAAATACTTTTATAGGAGGGGTTGGGGGGAAGGGGGTTATTGATATTTTGTTCTTGTTTTTATTATGTATTTTGTGTTTTTATCTTGTATTTTTATACGAGATAAGAACCGCCCTGAGATCTACAGGTGAAGGGCGCTATAAAAATTTAATAAATAATAACAAGAAAAAGGCTAAAATAGTCCCATTCTGTTGAGGCTATCAGTATCTAGGTTGTCAAATCTTGAGTCTGACTCTGAGTTTTGAAGCTGGCTTCTGAACATTCATTGGCTGCGTTGTCTTCAAAAACTAGAACACTGAAGCACTCCGAACCTTTTTGGTTCCCAGAGTATTGGCCAGCCCTTTTATTCCAATTTTCCTCAACACATCGAAAATCTGCCAGCACTTACAGTTCTAAAGGAGTTTACCAACAAGAAGTAGAAGAAATAAAAGTAGTTTTAAGCCAGTCTTGGCAAACACCTACATTCAATTGGTTCCCTAGAGGATTTCTTTAATGTCTTATTCAACTACCACAGTGCACCTGTGACATCAACAAATAATTACTTTCCTGAGATTGAGGCTACCAGCTTTCCGTGATGAGGAACATGGCCCTCTAGAGTCTAGACCAATGTTTCCCAAACCTGGATCTCCAACTGTTTTTGGACTACAATTCCCACCATCCCTGATTCCTGGTCTTGCTAGCTAGGGATGATGGAAGTTGTAGTCCAAAAACAGCGGGTGACCCACGTTTAGGAATCACTGCTCTAGACCTCTCCTAATGCATTTGAAGGATCTGAAGATTTTGGTTGGCCTTGAGAACCAGCTTAAAATGGCACTCATTTCTGACTTGAGTGTGATGACATATTGCATTCTGGAGACTGTCTTGAGGAACCACATAACTTCAGGAGAAAGTCCCTTCTCAGGAACGTCCCTAGTTTTGCATTGATGAGGGGCTGTCCCTGCCATGCTGAACATAGCTGCTTTCTGAATTTCTTTCTGCCTCCAAGCATCGCCTGAAGTACGAAGAAGAGAGATTCGATGGTTATTGGTGTGAAAGAAAAGTTTGGGCAGGTACATGTGCTGCTTCCAGTCACTGGGTTTGAGCGATGACAGGAAGATGGGCTTTTTCAGGCAAAGTTCATGAATGTTCATCATGAGCGACCAGGGAAGATTTTTCTTCTAATGTGCTGATTAAGAGCCTTCCCAGGACTATGACATGTGAAGTAAAATATTGGACATTTCATTCTTTGCCTTAAAACTTAATTAAAGCCATATATCAAAAAGCAAGACCCTGGGCTTAATAATAATAATAATAAAACCCTCTGATAAAATTATACTAACGCACTTCAGTTTCAATCTAGAGCTCCCTGATGGAAAGCATTGGAGAGGCCAAGCTTGTAACTAGATTAGAAACACCTCCAATGCCATATTTACGGCTCACTATCTGCTTGGAGAGGCATAGCCTGAAAGCCAGGAAGGTCTCAGCTGTACCACAAGGCCTCATAGAAGAGGGGTAAAAAAAATACAGTGGTACCTCGGGTTACAGACGCTTCAGGTTACAGACTCTGCTAACCCAGAAATAGTACCTCAGGTTAAGAACTTTGCTTCAGGATGAGAACAGAGATCACACAGTGGCGGCAAGAGGCCCTATCAGCTAAAGTGGTACCTCAGGTTAAGAACAGTTTCAGGTTAAGAACGGACCTCCAGAACGAATTATGTTCTTAACCCGAGGTACCACTGTATGCAGTTGGACAAGTAGCAGCTCTGAACAGGAGCCTGGCCCTTTGGCTTGTGAGCTCTAGGATTAAGAGCTAGTTTCTCACCCACAATACTTCTGTAGGTGTGGGGGAGGAAAGTAGGATTGAATTAAAATTCAGGGCAGTGGTAAAGAGATCCTCACCTGGAGCCTCCTCCTCCCAGAGTCACTGCATTCCCCTCCACCTGGAGTGAGCTCAGATTTCCTGTTGGGAACTCCTGACAGACCCCAGGAGGTGCACGTTTTTAGCACAGCCCTGTTTACTGTCCTGGTGTAGCATTGCAAACAACAGGAATTTTTAGGGCTCTCTTGACTGACACAGCTGCAGCAGATCTCAAGAGCTGCCTCCAAGTGCCATCTTGGCAATGGGAGGGCGATTGCTAATGCACGGCATAAATCGCAGCAGAGACAGGGTAGGTCGGAGGAGGAAGATGGGATCAGCAAAGCATTACGGTCAGCAAGACACAGTCCTTAGAGGAAAAACAGGATTTAATTAGAAAGGGAAGGGAGGATGTGACATGTGAGAGGCTGCAAGGACCAAGGCGGCTTTGCATTCTCTCTCTCCAACTTGAAAAGAGGGTTCTCGTGGAATCTGCATGCATATCCATAGATAATACCCTCTAGCTCCTCTTGGAAAAAAGAGCTTCCTGTGAGCAACAGTGGCCCTGGCAGAGAAATATGCCCCTGCACTCCGGCAAAGCAAGTCTCTGTGCCCTTACTGGAGAAGGAGAATCCTCTACAACTCTCGCTGTAACTTGTTTAATAAAACTCAGCACTAGAAATAGCTCTTTGGGGACCAAGCTGCAGGAGAAAGATTTAGCAAGGCATCAGCGAGAGATGTGTTCTGCATGGCAGATGAGCCCGGGAAGAAAACGGAGGAGCAGATAGTGGAAAGAACACCCTGTGTGTATTCATCGTCCTCCCTCTCCCTCCTTCTCCCTCCCAGGCTTCTCTCTCAATATATAGTCAACAGTTTTCACACTCCCATTGCAGCCCAGCATTTCCAGTTTAGAGAGCACATCAGAAATGGAGAAGTGGCTCAAAAGAAGGGCAAGCAGTTCCCTAGCAAGGGTGGGGGCTCTCAGGCCTGTGTGTGTGTCAAATGCAGCCCTCTAAATGGCCCTTGAGCCTCTTTGTAAGCAACACACCCTTCTGAGCCACACCCCTCACCAGCCCTCCTTTGCACCTTTACCTGGCAGGAATGTGTCCTTGGAACTCTGGCCATGCCTCTTGCTTTGCTGGTGCGAAGAAGCTAGGCCACTTTTGCCTCTGATCTTGCCTACTGGTGGCTGGTGGCTCCTGGAAGTTGCCCAGATGGCCGTCAGAATAAGAAAGCTCTGTGGCTTCCTTCCTGAAAATCTTCTCTTCCCTGTCCCCCAGGGGGTTGGTTTGTTTTCTTAGGCACTCCAAGCCCAACCATAGCAGCCATGTCCAGAAGAGCTGGGAAGAGGAGCTCTAATCATTGTTTGCCTGGGTTAGAGAAGGTCCTAGGTTATGTTGTGAACTGCCCTGAGATCTGCAGGTATAGGGCGGTATATAAATTTAATAAATAAAATAGGAGCATGGACCAAGTTAGACTGTGGGTCTATTTCATTCAGTATTGTCTGCACTGGTGTTTCCCCAAAAATTGGGTCTCCATCTGTTTTTGGACTACAACACCCATCATCCCTAGCTAGCAGGACCAGTGGTCATGGATGATGGGAATTGTAGTCCAAAAGCAGCTAGAGACCCAGGTTTGGGAAACACTGGTCTACATGCTGACTGCAGTGGCTCTCCAGGGTTTCAGGTAGAGGCCATCCCTAGCTCTCCCTGGAGATGCTGGGATTGAACCTGAGCGCTTTTGCATGTGCAGCAGATGCTCTACCAGTGAGTGATGCCTCTTCCTCTTTAAGTAGTCAGTCCACTTAAAATAAATACTAATGGGAGAGGGGTTGAAGTGTGCGTGTAGCAGGAGAGAGTGCAGGAGAAGCCCCTCCTAGTCTTCTGCTGACTTGAATATCAAGCAATTCGCTAATAGTGGATGAAAGGCAAACTTAAAGAGGAGTTTTAATCAAGACTCCAACATATTCATTTGCTTTAAACTCAAGACTCCAACATATTCATTTGTTTTAAACTGTTTTTAATGTTGTATTTTTTGTTGTGACCTCATGGCGAAGGGCAGGTGATGATGATGATACCTTTTTTTAAAAAAAGAAGATTTTATTAAAGCTTTTTCATAATACAATAAGTTAAAAGAAGCTGATCTAAATAAAAACAGAAACAGGCAGAGAAAAGAAAATACTAAAGGAAAACCAAAAAATAGAAGAAAAGGGGGAAAAGAGAAAAGGAAAAAAGAGGAGGAATGAAAAGGACTTCAGATTTTCCATCTGTGTTTCACATAAAATAAATTATTCAAAATATTCAATCCATAATGACATCCGACTGATCTGCTTTCTGTTACGTAACATTTCCCCAATCTTCCTACCCAAATATCTCTGATTAATTCATTTTCCTTTTTACACAAAAAGTCTAAAAGAGGTTCTCTAATTATTGTTATCAATAAATTTCAGCAATAGTTTTTCTCTAATAAAATATTAATAATAATAATAATAATAATAATAATAATAATAATAATAATAATTTTATATTCCCTGTATAAACATAATATTTACCACTTGTCTGCTTGCACTTCAAGCTCTTTGTATAGCATTTCAGCCTGTTCCCCCAATAGGCTGTTCTGACGTAGGCTGTGCTTGGATTGCCCTCTCAACACCCCTCTTGAGATGGACAGATTCATGTCTATTTTGTTCATGGCATGCCCATATGTCTTTGTAGTAAGGGCGGCCATAGTCATTCTCTTCTGCTCCTTGTTGGTGACCACCATTCCCTGATATATTGAGGTCCAGTATGTTTCATTACAGGCCAGAGTTCTAGCAGGCTGCTTGGGAAAACATGAACTCTGTTCCTTCTCCATGGTGTTTTGTTTTTTTGAATCGGATTCAGTCACAAGAAGAGATTGCTCCAATCTAGCAGTGACAAAGGCACAAGTTACCTGGGCAAAGGTAGCATCAGATGGGAATGATGTGAGATACTTGCCCAGCTGCTGCAGTCAATGGTAGCAGCAGAAAGCAATTAGTTTGGTGCCTCCTTGAAACAAACATTGCTTTGCTTGTGCTGATAATCTCCTTCCCAATGGAAGAGATTGTGTGCCCTGGAAAGATGTTGATATCACCAGCCATGTGCTGGGATGAAGGTGGGGTTATTTTGCAACTTTCTCCTAAAGCACAGGCACACTCTTCACACACCCCACACTCATTCAAGCGTGGAAGTTTGGCTAGACAACACCAAGTGTGCATTATCCAATGTGGGTCAGTCCTGGGGGGCTACAGTTCAGACATGTCCCACCTGTGTTAATTCTCTTAAAGGGTGGGCCAACAAGGCAAACCTTATATGCACACCTGCAACAGTGATTTCCTTGTGATGTTTCTGCTCTGTTGTTCAGGGACTTTGGGGCAGGGGAGAGATATGCAGCCTGGGGAATAGGGAGGGGGCTGTAACTGGTGGTGGTGGGGAGTGGTATGTGAAAGGCAGGTGTGAGCAGTTTGCACGGGTGGGGGTGCGATGTTAAAGGGAATAGGAGGTGGGCGCCTGATTGGAGTTCACAATCAGGGGATGGGGAGCAGTGCTGACTTTTTGCTCCTTATGGTGAATTGTAGATATGGCACTGGGTAAACTGGGAAATATCTGTATGCTGGTATGGTGCCTGGGGCACAATAATCTTGTCTCCCTGGCATGCTGGGATTCTCTCTACAGCATGTTGTATGAGGCAGAGAGAAAGATCCACACCATCTGCAATTTCCTTTCCCAGGCACAGATTGGCAGGGTCAAAGGAGCAGCCTTGTTGGCACATAGGTTTAAACAAAACCGATTTTCATCCCTTCCTACTTAGCACTGTGCTTTGATTTTAGCCATTGTAGCAGGAGAGCTGGCATGATGGAGACAAGACCCGGGAATATTCTGCACGGCTCTTGGCAGGCCCTGTTTCTTTGTACCTCTTTTCCCCCCAGAAGCAATGCTGCTGGGCCATGAGGATTTCCTCCTCCTCCTCCTCCTTTGCCTTTTGGTCCTCCTTATGGCAAATGAAACATTCACATCCGCAGCTGCAGTTCTGGAGTGTTCTGGGGAAGGGAGGGGCAGGTCAGGGGGTGCCTACAGGGGGACGGGAAAAGGAAGACGGATTGGCTGTTTTTTCAAGCTGGCTGGAAATTCCTCTGCTCTACTTCCTTCATTTAAATCAAGCCGTGGATGCTTGAAAACAGAGGTTCTGTGAATATTCAGTCTGCCAAGAGATAACAAGGGCAGCTGCAGTGCAACCCTGGGGGGGGGGGGTAGTCTTCCGCCCCTGCTGAATTTTCGCCCTTTGGCATAGGATCAGCTGTGGGGAGCTGGAGATACAGATGCCCCCTCTTGGGCTTTGCAGGGGTGGCAAAGTGCTCCTCTCTTGGCTTTCTTTCTTTCCCTCTTTTATCTGGTGCTCTTGCAGCGTGGGTATTACACTACTGAAAGGGGGAAATGGAACAGGCAAACTCCCTCAGCTTCTTTGCACCTCGGCTCCTGTTTCTCTCAGATAATGCTGGCTATTCTCACTGTGGTGTTAGCAGCAGGCAGGACACCCAGAGCTTTTGGATGGAACAAGCAACCTGGTACAAACCCCACCCCAGCCTTTCCTTGGACAGAGGATGGAGGCTTGGTGTGCAACACACTTCTTTTTCTGCATCAAGCTTTCTCATCTGAAATGCTTTTCTTGCTGGAGGGATGCTAGCAGGGCTTCCCTCACTCCTGAAGCCTCCCCCCCCTCTTTTTCTGGTTTTCCTATGTAGCTGGAGGGTGGTGGTGGTGGTGAGGCTTATATTGAATGAAGCAGGAGGGAAGGCCAATCTTGTCTGTAAAACATCTTAAATGCTCTCTCCTCCACTTTTGGCTACCCTGTGCACGCACACCCCTGTTCCCACTTTCCCCTTCTTGGGTGTATTTTTAAGTCATGCCTTCCCAGTGGCGACGAGCCCCACAGCTTGCGTAAGGAGCGCACACTTTGCAACATGCCTTTTTTCCTTTTTGGGAGGCTCTGGGGGTGTGGGGATGTCGTGTGTGTAAAATTAGCACTGCCTCGTTAGGCCTTTTCAGGCTAATTCAGAGTGAAATGCTCTAGCAGCGGTGGGCTGATTCTATCAGGAGAACAAGGACTAATTAAATTCACTCTGACCATCAAGCAGTAAATTATTTATATCCAGACAGATGCAATCTAATCTCTAGCATCCAGCCCAGCCCATCCTCCTTGATTCAGAGAGAGAGAGAGAAAAAGAGAGAGACAGAAGAGTGAAAGGTGGATTAAAGAGAGGTGAGAATAGAAGGAAAGCAGGTGGTATGGGATGTGGAGCTGGGTAGGAAAACCATTTGGGGAGCCAATGTATGATTCCTACCCACCCTCATTTTTCTCGTCCTATGTGTAAGATTGGCAGCGAGTGTATATGAGCTAATAAGGCAGTGAACTAATAAGGAAAACAAGAGTATGTATGTGATGAGTATGGCTGTAAACGCTAACAGGTAGATTAATCAACTGAAACTTTAGTTGATTGATTGAGGGCAGTGATTTAAGGGTGAGATTCTTTTGTTGTTGTTCTTAAGCTTGTTTTGGTTCTGATGTGTTATTGTAAGGGGGGAAAGCCCATCTTTAATACTTCCCAGCAAACAATAGGTGCTAGCTTTTACTTACTATTTTTAAAGTTACCTTGTACTTTAATCAATGGATTCATCTGGTGCGAGGTAGATTTTTTTAAAAAAATATTTAATTGGTTGAGAGTCTTAGCAGTCATAGCTGTTCCCCAGACGTATGGCTAAGAGCTGAAGAGCTTGGGTTCATATAGCCATCTTTACTACCATGAAGTGCTTGCATACATGGCATTGTACTAGAGCACAAGTTTCCCGCACATGTTGATATATGTTTAAGCAAAGTTTTAGAAACATAATAAATAAGAGTTGTGTATTTATTGCACTACTTTGCTTATGTTTTGGGAGGTAGGGCGAGGCAGCATGTGTTCATTATATATATTCTCACAGAGAGAGAGGGAGAGGGGGTTAAAAAGTATGCAGCTCTTCCCTGGTTAGGGTTGCAGAACCCTCTAGAACTGAGGGCCAAACTACATGTGTCTGATTGTGTGTGAATGCATTAAAAAGGGCAAATAGTGGCTGTGGCAGTGGCCTGAGAATTGGCCCTTCTTACTACCTCCCTGTAGTAAGTGATACTTTTATTTCAATCGCTTTTAAAAGTAACCTGGCTCCATTCAAAATGGTGTCCTCCCACTGCATGTTGTGTAACCAAAGTGCCTTGGCCATTTCTGTGTTTACTTTTGCACATGCTTGCAGACAGGGAAATAGCAGGATGTGGACATGCATGTATGGACTGAGAGGGACGTAGGCTGTGCAATTCACGTGGACAGTTTGTTTTTCAGGAATAAAATGTCTCAGGGTTATATTTCACCCTAGAAATAACTTTTATTTTTACATTGGGAATGTTTCTTCTTCTTCTTCTTCTTCTTCTTCTTCTTCTTCTTCTTCTTCTTCTTCTTCTTCTCCTTCTCCTTCTCCTTCTCCTTCTTCTTCTTCTTCATCTCACACCCATTTTTAGATATATGCCTCCTCAAATTCTCTCCATCATTCTTTGTTCATATAGTGGCTGTCCCCTTGGTCTTTTACAACTGTAGCAACTTCACCTTAGCACCCTCTCTCCCTTTGGTTTCCCGACAGCTGCTGAAGTTGGGACCTCCAGCAGTGCTGGGGACTGAGGGTCTTGTGTTTCATCTTGTGAGGCTCATTGAGGGTGTTAGGCCTTACCATTCCACGCTGGCCTGATTGCTGGTTGGAACGTGCCCATCTTCCTTTAGGGCAACAGATTTTACTATGGGACTGCTTGAAGCAGTTATTCTGCTGTACTTCAGTCATCAGAGCCTCCTTTGCACAAACAGTTTAGTGTGGACAGTGGGTGAGGTTAATATTTGAGTAAGAGAGGCTTCATCACACCACTACTACCCCAGTGGGTATGTATATTTCGATTTCAGCACTGGGATTGCATAATGGGTTCTAGTATGTGTTGTGTATCTCCTTGAGTACCTGATTTATAAATTCAAACAAAATTATAAGGCACTTCACTTCCAGCATAGACAAGCTGTATGGTCCTGACCTGATTGAAAAGAAGAGGTTAAAAAAAACCAAAAACACTCTTGCAGGGCTAATTTCCCCAAGCACCATAGGAATGCTTAGCTATACGGGAAGAAGTCATGACTGTCTTCCATAGTAATAAATTTATCTGGTGCCGCAAGTGTGCACAACACACTCTCTCATGGAAGGAAGGCAGTGTGTGGTCCAGAGGGAAGACATGGACTTAGGAGTTTATCTTCAAATCTCAGCCTACACAGGATTTTGCAGAGCCCCCCCCCCCCCGCCACGTTTCCCAATGGGAAATAAGATGCAACATGGGAATATTTACCAAAATGCCTAACTTGAGGTTTGTGAAGAATTCTGCAATTTACAGAGGGTGGGATATGTGCACACTGTGTGGCTTTCCCCATTAGAAAACAAACAAACAAACAAACAAACAAACAAACAAACAATATGGTATAGTACTTAAGAGTGCTGGATGAGGGTTAGAGAAGGGCTTAGGTTCAAATCCCGTCTCAGCCATGGAGCTCACCAGGTCAATGGAGACTGATCATGATCTCTCATTTTAAACTATCTCACCATGTTGTTACAAGGATAAAATTGGTGGTGGTGGGAGAAGAAGCCATGCACACTCGAAACATTGAGTTCCTGGAGGACAAAAATGTAACACGAATCATTTTTTTCTTAAGGCTTTAATCACTGTCTGAATGTATAGGAAGACTGTCTTAAGTGAATAGTTGTTAACGCTAGAAGGGTTGCAATGGCTAACTGGCTTCCTTTGCAATGTCCCTCTTCTCTTCTACCAAGGTGCACAAACAGGGATAGGCTGCAGGATGGCTAGGGGATGGAAATTATGCAGGTACCCACATTACAATAAATAAACGAGACTGCTGTTCTTGTTACTTGATTGTATAGCAGGTGCGTGGAGCCTGTGGCACTCCATATGTTGTCAGAATCCAAAATTCCAAACTCCCACCAGCCCCAGCTGGCCATGGCCAATGGTCAGTGATGATGGGGGCAACACCCAGAAGGCTACAGGTTCTTTCCCTCTGTTGTACAGGCTTCATTTCCAGCCTTCTGGTATCACTAAAGTTGAGATGGTTTTTAAGAGAGCTCTGTCTCTGGCTTGCATGCCCAAGTTCTTTCGCCTTAGTCCCAATCTGTTTCTGGTCGGGAAAATAACATGATACCTTTGGACACTTGTCAGTTCATAACAACTTCTGTAAGAGTTATCCAGTGACCTTCCCTGTATCCTATTTATGACAGTAAGCTGTGCATGAAACAGCAGAGAGAGGTGGGCAAGAAACCCCAATTATATAAATAGCAATCTGTTCATCAATTATTGGGGCTACCTTGCGCATAATGCTTTTAACTCCATGGAAGTCACTTCTTTGTAGGAAGCACGCATGAAATGTGGAGTCAGTCATGTTTCAGTGTAGCATTCTTAACAAGCTAGCTGCACCCTCCTACAGAAGTGTTTTCTATGTACAAAAGGTATATTGTGTAAAAAAATATTCCACTGACCATTGTTTCCAGTTGTGGTCATAATATGATAGTAGTTTGCATCTTGGATAACTGACATTTGTGGGGTTAGCCTTCATTTTTTTTATTAAAATGATACATTATTCCATGGTTTAAGATGATTCATTATATACAAAAGCACATTCCAGAATTCAAGGTGTACTTGGCAGACTGGAGCACAATTTTGGAACAGTTTCAGGACTCTAATGGTAGCCTTTCCACTACTGGGTTATTCCAAAGTACCTGTAAGGACAATATTGTCTTGGCAGCATGGAAGTAATGTCCTTGTGTTTCTAGGGGCCCATATGAGAAGAGTTGCTACTGCAATCAAAGTAAAAAATATTCTTCCTTGACGAGTTAAATCAAAGTGGGTGGTTTGTTGCTTCCTCATGTTTGATTAAAATTTTAGTGGTGTGTGTTTGTTTCCATTTGTGTTGTTTTAATTGCAATGCATTCTCTCTCCATCATCATGCCTTTATCCATCTTGTCACCTGACATGACCCCCCCCCCCAGGATGCCTTTTAGGATGCAGGCAGGTAGCACAGCCTAATCTCAGAGCAGATACAAACTGTTATGATCTTCTTTAAAGACTTTCTTTTCTTTTGGTTATCTGACCCCAGTGTCTGATTAGATCATTCTTGTGTCTCAGTGGTAACATGAGCTTTGACTGCTTAAAAGCTGCAGTTCACTCTAATTACTATTGAGCTGACATACTGCTCCTTCCCTCCAGTTGAAAGGAAAGGATGGAATGGGGTGGGGGGTGGGGGAGAGAGAGGAGACACTCTGGCACAATTCTTCGGGGCCTTGTAAAGGTTTGCAGCATCCAGGAACTTGCCTTCTGTTCATGGCTGGTTATGAATATTGTGTTGGGGGGCAGGATTGCACATCTAACTGACATCCAAACAACATGCTTACTTCCAGTTCTGTATGTTATTGCTTTATTGTCTGTATTTCCTCAATGATATGTACTATTGCATTGGTCCGTGGATTTAATTTTTATCCGTGGGAAACAATGCACTATATTATTTAAGTGGGGAAGGGCCCTAGCTCAGTTGTAGAGCATCTGCTTTGCATGCAGAAGGTCGCAAGTTCAATCCCTGACATCTCCAGGTAGAACTGGGAGAGATTCCTTGCCTGAAACCCAGTGTACACAATAATGAGCTAGTTGGACCAGTATAAGGCAGCTTTCTATGTTCCTGTTTATCAGTCACTTCCCATAAAACACCCTAAAGCAATTGGCAGTAAAAATGTATATAAATGCAATGCAGATTAAAAACTGGGATAATAAAACCTTCATTTAAAAGGCTGGTTGGAAGAGGAAGGTCTTCAATAGGCACACAAAAGTCAGTTAAGAGAGTGTCTGGTCGGCATGTAATGTGAGTTTCAAAGAGTATGTGCTGTCACACTAAAGGCCCAATTTTACACTAGCGGATTGGACCTCTTGAAGTGATGGCATCTGCCAGTTACCCTCTCCTCCAGAGCATGGTGATCGGTTGAGGATACAAGATACCCTGGGCTATGTAAAAGTTTCATACACTAGCATTGGCACCTTGAACAGCCTGGTGGCTAACTCATAGCTAATATATCTGCACAGAATGAGGAATAAATATTAAAGCCAGCTTCACGTTATGAAGCTGCTCTGTTCTAGCCCAGATTTCATGGAAGCCTGCAGAACTGAGCCAAGTGGATGTCTTCCTTTTTTCTTTGGCGATCACTCATGGCCAAGTAAGATTGTCTTCCATGAAAACGGTCTTAACAGTGAGTCCGTGGCCTATTCCATTCTGGCTGGATGCAAACCAAGAGTTTTCTATGAAACGGATTGCTAATTGCTTTCCTATACAGTACTGACAATAGAAATCTTTCCAAGATGGGCGAGGGAGTGTGCTTGTAGTGCCGAGCATAAACATAGGCCTCTTGTCCTCAGCTGCTTAAGTGCATTTGCTGTGCTTTTGTTTCTTTTAAAGTGCTGAAAGTAACCTGATACGACTTGGTGAACTGAGGTTCGGAACCAAGTTTCTTTTTCGTAAAGAAGAGCTTGTGGATAATGCATGCCTATGGCATTTGCCGAGGTCAGTGTGATTAAATCAGCTCTAAGTACACTTCCAGCTTTCACGGACACTTCTCCCTCCCCAACGCCTTCCTTTTCCATATCATGGATACTGAGTTTTTCAGAGTGAAAAAGCAGCTTTTAATCCAGTCCTCACGCACTCCTTGCCTTTCTACCACTACACGTCAACCCTTTTGTTGCAGTGGTATGGAAAAACTGTGTATGTTGTTTTGAGCAGAAACACTGCCTCACCCTGTCCATAGCTGTCAACCGTCCCTTATTTGGCGGGAAACTCCCTTATCCCAGTGCCGTGTCCCGCTGCTGTCGCTTATTGATGATGTCCCTTAAATTTTCCGGGATTCAAAGGAAGCAGCTCCTCTCCCTCCCTCCCTGCCAGCCAGGGAGGAGGGAGGCTCCAACTGTGTTGCTTGGCTGTGTTGCTCACCCAATAAGGAGTCTAAGAACGACTGGGGGGTGGAGCTTGCATGCCTTGTGCCGATCAAATCGGCCACATTGCCTGAGGACTCGCCTTTGCTCAGCGCTTCCCAGCGGAGAGGTGACGGTGGTTTTCCTTGCTGCATCCCCTTTGCCGGGTTGCTGCGCTGTGGGAACCACCGCTTGAGGCTTCGTTTGGCTGCTGGCTGGGCTTTCTGCCTTTGGCTCAGAGGGGCTCAGAAGTTGAACATACCTGTGCCCTGAAAATCCCTTATTTTGGCTACTGATCCCTTATTTTCGAGGCTGCTGGTCCCTTATTTTCAAATCTGTAAGTTTACAGCTATGACCCTGTCTCATGAGTGGGCTGGGCCGGATGGTAGTATATGTGCAGAATTAAGTCCCACACCCGAAGGTAAAAATGATATATAGCACAGCAAAAGCCAAATTTTGCTGTGGTTCAATCACCATACTAGTTCTCCGTTCTGTAAGGGGGAAGGAGAGAGCATTCTCCATAGCACTGCTCCAAGAGGGCAGTACTACGTAGGCTAGTCAAGCAACTTTGTCCTCTCCATCAGCAACTCGTATTGTGATAATGGGGTGCCTGGACTCCTGTAGCCAATTGTTACTTGCCACAAGTGATCGGCCAAGTGCTAAATTACAAGGCTGTTTTTATTTCTCCCAAGGCCACTTAGTAATTTTTCATCTTTAAACAGGAAATTCTGTCAGGCTGCAGGGCTTGCAGACTGGTTTGTGAACAGTATGCATCAGCTTCCTGGCCTGATATTTTTCCTCTGGTAAATTTATTCTTTCTTCCATGATAAGGTGAAAGGAGGCTGTGACAACATTATGGGTAGAATCCTTTGTGCTATCCAACAACAACATTTTGGATTTAAGTGATAGAAAATACCCCCCCCCCCCTTTCCCTTCCCATCTTCATTGAAGGAAATGAGGTCTGCCAGAACTCATTGGAGTTAAACCAACTGTCCCATTCATTCTTAGTCCAGGCATAGGAAATACCGTATTTTTTGCCCCATAGGACGCACCGGCCCATAGGACGCACCTAGTTTTTTTGGGGGGAAATAAAGGGGGGGGGAATTATTCACCCCCCAGGTGCGGGGCTGGGGCGGGGGAAGCCCGAGCTTCCCCCTCCCCCAGCCCCCAGAACAGGCTGCTATCCGCCAGCCGTGGGAGAGCTGCGCGACTTCGCGCAGCTCTCCCACGGCTAGCGGAGAGCTGCGTGAAGCCGGAAGCCTAAATAAGATAAATAAATGTCATGGTTTTAGTTCATTACATTCATATCCTAATAACCTTCAGTGCCAATCAGCACTCCCAGGGCAGCTTATATTTAAAAATAGAATCACAGAATTACAATAACTTCAGTACAATAATTTAAAACAAAGGCAATAAAACCACAGCATGATATGGGGTGAAGGTTTGGTGTCAGGGAGACATGCCAAACATAGTCTGTATCCAACTCATAGCAGTTTAAAGGGGTTAAAGAGCTTGGGGAAATCATGGTAAAAGTCTGCATTCGCTGCCAGAATGCCAGGCTAGCCTCCCTTGGGGATAGCATTCCACAGTTATGGCTTCACTGCAAGAAAAGGCTCTCTGGGTTTGGTCTGCCACCTGCCATACCTTAAACATTGGGGATACCAGTGGGCCTCAATCTGAGTCCTCAGTGAGTGGATTGCTATAGAAGACGACAGCCCGACAAATAGCTGTTCTTGCTGTTTGCTCCCAGCTTCCATAATTCTACGGCTTACTGGCATTTCTGAATCTGAAGGGGCATGTTTCGATTGTTTTGTCTAGTAATGGACATCGGTAGACTCTATTCTCTGTTTGTTCGATTTATCTTCCCGGTGACTTCTGCAAGTTAGCCACTTAAATGACAAGAAGTGACTGACTGACCTAATCGGGTATCTTTTTTCCAGCCAACTCCCTGCTTTTGTGAACGGGGTAGCGATAACACATCCTTGCCTGAAGAAATAGCATAGCTGGCTAGTAGCAACGTCAATCACAGGACGTACATATTGTACCTGAGCAAAGTATAGGTCTGGAAAAGGGAAAATGTCCAGAATCTTTTATTTTCGGTAGGGTTACTGAAGAGCCACACACACACTGAAGGCAGTAGCAACATGGAGCATGTGCTAAAATGCTTTGCAGTAGCAGGAAAAGGTGATGCGGGGCTGGGGGGGGGGAGAGGTGAAGAAATCCCAAAACATCTAATAGCCATCAAAAGGCCAAGCAACTCTCTTAACCCGTGCTCCCAGGAGCACATTTTGTGTGTTCATGCAGGCATGTGCAGAGCCAGTTTTGATCTCTTATCCATGTAAGCCAGTCAGATTAGTAAGGTGCTGTGGCTTCAAACGAGCAGAGAAGGCCGGGGGAAAAAAAGAGTGAAAGAGCCAAGCCATGGTTTCAACTTGCAGGCGAATTGGATAATGGGAAGGTTGATTAAACAGCTTCTCTTAGAGGGAGGAATTAAGAATTTCCCTCTGGGTTTGGTGAAATTGGTTGGAAGGGAGAGAGAGTGAGCGGGGAGTCAGCCAAGCAGAAGAAAGGGAACTTTGAAGTGTCAGTCAGGAGGGCCGGTACCATTTGATTCTGCTGACCTCCCTTGCTATAGTTTGTGACAGTTTATTGGCTGCCATGCGGCAAATTCCTGTCACTGAGGATGTTTTAAAATATAGCCATGCAAGCAAGGGCCATGAATTCCCAGGGAGAGTGAACAGGGAGAGAGAGAGGAGATATTCAGAGATGGTTTCTCTTCAAAGCACTTCATTTTCCAGCCTAAGCATTCCTCTTGTCACATGGGGTGAGGTGGAGTGGACCTATGTAGCATGCATAAGGGTTGAGGTAAGGACCCACACCACTCGTGTTCTCATTACACCCCACTCCTTTTTTGTTAGCAGCAATCAGGAGATCCAGAAGTGTCCACAAAAATGTTCCCCGTCAGAAACAGGGATTGGTCTGGAATGCAACCAGAAGTCCCAGTGTTACACTGCTGGAAGCAGTTGTGTGTGAATGCACCCAGCCTACAGCTTTCCTAACACAGTCCATCTGCAAAAGGTGGTTTTCAGCTAAGTTTTACTTGTGAGTAGGCCCATGGAAATTAATGGACATAAATTGTGTTCATTTATTTCAGTGGGTCTACTCTGTAGACTGTAGTTTTCATTTTTCATTTTATAAATTTTATATGCCGCTTGATTGTAGAAAACTTCAAATTGGTTTACAAAAACTCTGGGTTGTATCCAGTGTTGGATAAGAGGAGTGGGATTTCTGCTTCCTTTCCTCCAACTGAATACCACAAAATCTGCTCTGGAGGTCCTTCATCTCTTTAGAGCTGATTTGGGGAGTGTTCAGTGGGCTGGAGGGGACAGGAGAGGAAGAAGAAGTACCATTGTCTGCACAGAAGTCTTTTGCACTAGCACAGCTACTGCATTGGATATAACCCTGTGTTCATAGAGATTATGTGCTTGGTAGATCACTATTGCATCTGTTTTACAAATGTGTGGCTCTTCCTAAGAGAAATTCTTCCCCAAACCACCTAGGCATGTTGGAGCTCAATCCAGAAGGCTGTTCCTCCCCCTCCTCCTCCCCCTCCTCCTCCTCCTCCTTGTTATTCCGGAATGGTTGTACACAAGTTATCCAGAATTTAAGTGGTAAGAGTGAGATAGCAGAATTCTTGGACTGTGTCACATTTTGAATACACCCTAACATGAGAAACAAAACCCAGAACCACCACCACCAAACAAAATCACAAAAGCTTATTATAGTACATATGAAAACCAGCTTGGTGCAGAGGGATGTTAAGGGTAGCCCATTTTTTGATATGCTGGTTTATTATGTGAAGGCGACCTTTTATTTTAGGGAACATGAAAAATGCACTCCCTCCTCCCAAACCTGCAAAAATACCATTCAACATTCTTCAGGCGTGCACACATTCTGCACAATGTGTGAAATGGCTCATTGTTCAGCTCCCATTGGGCCTAGGCGCTTGGGCTTCAAAATGAAGAGACACTGAGTGATAAATAGGACAACTGGACTTCTTCCAAAGATAAGAGAATGTCTCATATGAAACAGAGATGGATTCAGATTCTTTTCCCCCACCTCCCTGAGAAACACGAGAGGACTCCTTCCAGATACAAAAATTGGTAGGAGTAGAAGACACTCATTCTGCTCACATATAAACCTTCCATTATTTACCCTTGTGCTTCATTGAAATGGGCAAACCTTAAAAAAAAGACAGAAAAGGGTTAATCTAGGGTGGGCATTATAGAAATGTCTCTTGATGTTGATGGGTGAATGAAAAATATAAGTGGCTGTAAGAAAAAGAGGCAAACCATTTGCTGTAGTTTCAAGCAGGGAGAATCTTGTGTTCTTGTTCTCTCGCTTTCACGAGGAAGCTTCTTAATTTTAACTGGGCAGTGGCCAAAACTCACATAGTGCCCTTGAATTCAATCCCATCATGAGCTGGCAAGGTAATGGACTTTGTACCTAAGACTTAAGGATTGGACACTGTTCAAAGTACCGTATTTACTCGAACCTAATGCGCCATCAAATCTAATGCGCCCGTCAATTTTCAGAACCTTGAAACTAAAAAAAGGTATTTGCTGGGGAATGTAAATGTGCCATCAAATCTAATGTGCACCTTAATTTTGCAACTTAATTTGGCCCAAAAAAGTGAGCATTAGATTCAATGGCACATTTACTTTATTATCCTTGCTCTGTTTTCCTCTCTTTTTTAGACCATTCTCAAGGAAAGGGTGGAAATCAGGCTGTTTGTGGGAGGGGACCTATTTTATGCCAATGTTGGCACTCCTCTTTAGGTCAACATCATTGTATGTTTGTGGAGTGCTGAGAAAGCTAGCTGGCACATGTGGCGGTCATTTTATTTTAGCCTAGAAAGCCTTATGAATAAGCATCCCAAATCTGGGAGAATAAAAATATCCTAACTATTGCTGTTCTGATGACTGTTGATTCCTCCACCCTAGCCCCCAGTATTGAAAAGCTTCCATGTGATATGTGAACAGGTCATGCTCCTGCAAGACTGCAGTGAAATACTTTTAAATAATTACTTGAGACTTTCATCACAAACACATGAGACATAGGAAGAACATCCCTTTTTAACTCTTTGAAACTGAGATCTGTATCCCCCTGATTCAGAGGAAATTAAATGTCAGACAGTACAATCTTTCCACTCAGCAGTGGTGGAGAATGATCTGCACAAAGAATTAATGGTTGCTTTAAAAGTTTTGAGTTTTCGTGAATACATAAGAACATAAGAAAAGCCGCAGGCCTATGGCCCATCTTAGTCCAGCATCCTGTTTCGTGTTCAGACCCAGAGACCTCTCCCCTAAATAAAGACACATTTGACTCAAATTTTAGTTTTGGTTTTTGGCAGAATTTAGGCCACAACTTTATTGATTACAGAAAAGTGAGTGGTTGCATAGGCTCTGGTTTGACTAGCTCCCTACACCCTTTCAGGTAGCGCTGACCCAGAGCTCTATCATAGGTCAGCCAAGGGTGAACACCTGAGGCAGGTGAAAAGCCTGGGAACAGACTCTGTTCACTCCCAGATGCTCCCCAGGACTCAGGCACGGGCACAACCCCCTTTCGGGGGTTGACCAAAACAAGTTGAGTCCCTGGATTCTTTTAACGGAATACCTTTCACATAGAGATGGTGAGACCGTTCTCCCATCACATGAACCAGTGCCTATCCGCAACCTTACAAGTTGTGACAAATTGCTATGCGGCAGGCGAAACCCAAATGGCTACAGCCAATCAGCCAAGTGGGGAAAATTCCTGCCGTGCCCCTGTCCCAACGACAGACGACACACGATGGCATAGCAAGGTCAATTGCAAAATGCCCTAAAATTAGGGAGAGGTGGGCAGGTGTTCCGATGCACGAGCCGAAAGAGGAAGCTCTGGGACACGAGCATGCGTTTATATAGGTCCCTCGATCCGTTTAGACTGTACCCCATTGACCAGATTAAACCCAGCAACGAGGGACCTACCAATCGGGTGTTGTAGCTATCCAATAGACCCACCCACAACCAAGAGGTCAGTCTCCAGGTCTCACCACAACACATGCTCTCTTTTAGGGAGGACATGATTTTTCACAATGGCCAACCAGATGTCTGTGAGTAACCCACAAGCAGGATTCAAGCACAAGAGAACTCTCTCATCCTGTGGTTCCAGCAACTGGTTAAAAAAAAAATAAGAAGAAGAAGAAGAAGAAGAAGAAGAAGAAGAAGAAGAAGAAGAAGAAGAAGAAGAGGAGGGATCTGGGGGACTGTAGAATGGTAGGGTTGTATTCTAAGAATAATTTTCACTGATATATATTGGAAGTAATGTGGAAATTGAAGTGGATCTAATGATTAAGAAGCAATGACACCAACATCTGAGTTTAGTGTCTTGGTTTGCTTCTTCAGAAAAGAGAAACTGAAGCTTCCCCACAAGAGATAGTCAAGGTACATCCATCATAAAATGTTAACAAATGTTAAGTATCTTATGAAAAGTTGTGTTTTATATGTATGTATTGTTTTTTGAAAATAAAGTGAATCACTTTTAAAAAAAAACGTTTTTGATTTGTTTTTAAAAAGTACAAACATAACAAAAAGAAAGAAATCAAAGGATAAAAAAATGTGAATGCTAAAACATCACATCCTGGATGGACAAAAGTACAAAAGATATAGTGCAGCTCCAAAAGGGTAATAAAGCATTAACTTGTATAAATATTTCCTTTACAATTAGTAAAGATATATAGAAAGAAAAGTACCAGTTGGAAAGATGGAGTAATTGTTTAGTTATCAAAAAGATCTCAGTGAGCGCCTTATTACAACATTTAGCCACCTTTGAGCAGTCCCATTACATGTGCTTTTATGTACTAACTATGTAGCAGCCCCTCCAACACAGGAAGGTGTACCTGGATGTACAAAGGAGAGCTGCTGGGGAGTACAGTACCAGTCATGTACTAACTTTAAAGAAAGTTCTTGAGTTTGAGCTAACAAAGACCGGCATGGAGGCTTGGCCCGCAGACCATTCCACTACTCACCATCTATTTGTATGTCCCAATTAGGTTCGCTTCATGATTTTTGAGTTTGGGCCCCAAAGGAGGCATGAATAAGAAATTTGTATAATAAAGAGACCAGACCCTTTACATAATTTGCTGTATTGTTGACTAGCCATTCAAAAGGAGACAACTGCCTCGTAGCATCTCATACTGTGTTTTTTTTAAACTTCCTTTCTGGGAATTATGGAAATATGTAAAGATGTATGTGCAGATTTACTCATCTGAAACTTTACTTATGGCCAAAGCAATCTTATGAGGTTGGGAGAAGGAGTGGTCATTGCGGCAGATGAACCAATCCAAAATCCTGCTGGACTTCCGCTGGCAGGCTGGATGGTCACAAGGAGGCAGAGTGAGACTGTTGTTTTCTCTTCCCGCCTGTAGGATTTTCCTTCCTATTTGTCTCAATGGCAAGAAGAATGAGTGCACTGGAGTATTCCTCTCTTCCTCTTAATTTGTCCCCAGCATCTTCTACCCACAAGTGCCTCCTTTCTGCACCCTCTATTGTTGGAGCAACAATGGCAGAAGATGGGTGGCTTTGGAGATATCCACAGCTACAACTAGGAGGGCTCCGAGGGTGGATGCCCTCCCCCTGAGGAGGAGATCCATAAAATCCTATGGCCTCCTTAATTATACGATTATACAGTTATAATTATACACCTGTAAAGTTTCTTTAAAAAAAGAAATTTAAACAGATTTGGGATAAATCTCACTTGAAATGTAAGCACCCTGTACAGTGGTTCCTCGGGTTACATACGCTTCAGGTTACAGACTCCGCTAACCCAGAAATATTACTTCGGGTTAAGAACTTTGCTTCAGAATGAGAACAGAATTTGTGCTCCGGCGGCGCGGCAGCAGCAGGAGGCCCCATTAGCTAAAGTGGTGCTTCAGGCTAAGAACAGTTTCAGGTTAAGTATGGACCCCCGGAACAAATTAAGTACTTAACCCGAGGTACCACTGTATATCTTTGGACTTTACATTGTAATCCCTTAGGTAACAACTCTGAAACTCACAACTGCAAAGCCAGAGTCAGTGCTTTCTTTGTGTTTACTTACCAAATGGGGGAAAGAACAACTCAACAAGGCAAAGGAATATATTTTCTTGTACACACACACACACAATTTTTTTTAAAGGTTTCCTCAGTTTGGGTAAGGAGGTTGAAGGGATGTCACAGTGCTGGGCCTGCTTTGGCTTGCCAGCGGTACAGAGAAGGGAGCTGAAATAAATCACCTCAAGACTCGCTCTATGTTTGCATTCAATTGATTATTTCCAGAGATGCCCCTGTTTTCCATTTGGTTAGGGGTTTTTAGAGGCAGCAATTTTGTTATCAACAGCAGTAGGAGCTGTACTGAGGTGCGCTCTGTGATAGGGCAGAGGCACCATTCAAAGAACCAAGGCCACCTCTTTGTATGTGTGTATGTTTTTAATTCCCCCCTCCCCCGCTGACGGTTTTTGACATTGTTCTTCAGTCCTCTTTCCATGGCGCTTGTTAAGCTGTTAACTCACTCCATTTATTTAGTGTGCGTGTTGCCGAGAGCTCAATTTTTATCTTGGTGAAAACCAGGCTTGCTCATGGGCACATAATGAAATTGCATAAATATACCCTTAGCCAGGGAATCTAATTTATTTTCCCTGTTCATTATGGGGGAGAAGGCCATTATGAAATGTATAACTTCCCCCCCACCTTTTCCCCAGTGCTGGAATTGAAAGGCAGGCGTGCGGGCTCTTTTTGTACTGATGATTTCGCCCTGATTCAATTTAAAGCTGGTTAGAGCTCAAATACTGTAGCGTAATTGACAAAGATCAGTGTGGGTTGTAATGCTAATGTCTTGGCTGTGGCTTCGGAGGCTCTACAAGAGAGCAGGTTAGAAAACGCTTTCTGGAAAGATTGGATCTATTGTTGTCTGCTTGGTTGACGAGAAACTAGAAGGCCAGTTGCTATGATCTATCCCGCTTTGATATCGGATGTGCATGGGGAACATTATAAACGCAAAACAGTGACCTGGTGCGCAGCGCATGGCTGTGTGCATGTGTGGATGCACCTGGATTCCCTTTTGCCACTTGTCGCATCATCGTTCTGCAGAAATAAGGAGGAAACCGTCCAGCAATTGTATGAATATTTACTCCCTTCCCTGCCACTGAGTACCGTTTACGGGGAATCACAAGTGGGAAGGTTGCTAGTGCACTCCAGTCCTGCTTGCAAGCTTCCCATCTTGCTTGACCAGTGTGAGAACAGGATGTTGGACTAGGTGGTCCTTTGGCATGATGATTCAGCAGGACTCTTACGTTCTTATGCCACATGGTATGTAGAGTAGCATGTATGATTTGCTATGACAGCTGAGAGAACATGGCACAGGCTGTGCAAATTTTATAAGCCGGTTGTTGTAGATTGTGATCAGGGATTGGGAAAATAGCATTGGTTATACCAGTGGTGAGGGTCCTTTATAGCCCAGACGGCCAGGTTTTTATCTCTTCCATCTACTGTCAGCTAATTTCATCCAGTGGGCGGAACCACCTTCCTGTCAGTCATATGACATAATGACACCTGGCGATAGATTTCTCTCACACTTCAAAGGAGGTCACTGTAGCACAACCTCCTTCGAAGATGCACTCCCTGCGCCAACCAAAGAGGCTCCTTTTAAAGTCTCTGCAGAGCAAAAAATACTTCTAAAACTGGAGCATTGTCCAGGAAACTTCGCAGTTTGTATTCAAATATTCGGGGGGGGGGGATGCTCTTTTTAAAAATTAAACTCCCTTGTGCAGTGCTTCTCAAGCCACGTGTTTGGGAAGTGTTGAGCACAGGGCTTGCAAAGTGCTTTGCACAATGCTCAACAATTCCAAATGCTCAACAATCAACTGGTTGTCAGGTGGTTGAGAAGTGCTGTGCAAGGGACTTTTCAGCAGCACCTGTGATGTTCCTTACAGCCAAGTCCTGCGGCATGACTGAAACAGCCTCACAAGCCAGAGAGAGAGGCTGCTAAAACAGACCCACAGGGCCACCCCTTAGTTATATTGTGTGGGTATCATGTCTGGGCATTACAGAATAACACATTTTCACCCCTAAAAATGCAGTTGAAAGAGATATGTGACTGCTGCCCAGAATTAGTTCTGTGTCTCTCATCCCCCTCTGTCCTTTGGTACTGTCGCTAGTGGAATGCGATGCCACTGTGGTGTAGTGGTTAAGAGCGATATACTCGTAATCTGGGGAACCAGGTTCGCATCTCCGCTCCTCCACATGCAGCTGCTGGGTGACCTTGGGCTAGTCACACTTCTTTGAAGTCTCTCAGCCTCACTCACCTCACAGAGTGTTTGTTGTGGGGGAGGAAGGGAAAGGAGAATGTTAGCCGCTTTGAGACTCCTTCGGGTAGTGATAAAGCAGGATATCAAATCCAAACTCTCCTCCTCCTCCTCCTCCTTCTGTGTTGTGGGGTTCATTGGCTGCTGCCTGCAGGGCCAGGCCACATCGTGGTATCTCATCATTCATTTTGTATTGGATAGATGTTATTGGGAACGGAGGGGGCTTGGAAGTGAAAAAGGAGGTGTGGAGCTCCTGCTTTCAGTGTCAACCATGCCACCTTGCTCCAGGCTAAGGAATTTACCAGATTAGGCTAGTGGTATGCATACTTAAAGGAACGCAGGTGGCAATGTGCTCTAAACCACTGAGTCTAGGGCTTGCCGATCGGAAGGTCAGCAGTTCAAATCCCCGCGATGGGGTGAGCTCCCGTTGCTCGGTCCCAGCTCCTGCCAACCTAGCAGTTCGAAACACATCAAAGTGCAAGTAGATAAATTGGTACCACTCTGGCGGGAAGGTAAATGGCGTGTCTGTGCGCTGCTCTGGTTTCACCAGAAGCGGCTTAATCATGCTGGCCACATGACCCGGAAAAACTGTCTGCATACAAACGTCGGCTCCCTTGGCCAGTACAGCGAGATGAGCTCCGCAACCCCAGAGTTGTGCGTGACTGGACTTAGCTGTCAGGGGTCCTTTACCTTTACCTTTATGCATACGTACTGCCATCAGTGGCCTTACTGGTCCATAATGTGTCCGGAGCCACTAACTATACCATTTCTGTCTCACACATAGGAATCTCTAGAAAGGGAACAAGGGTGAAAGAATGGGCTGCTGGTCACTGCAGACTATATCTGTGGATGAGGGCCTGGTTCAACCAGGTTTCTCTGTGAAGTCCCACAAATGGAAACCTGCCATACATCTCCTGGCATTGTGTTTTGAAAAAAATTTCTGTGATTACTATAATGCGTTGAGCTGGGGTGGGGTGGGGGAGCAGGGTATGTAGGAATCCTCACTGCAAAAGCAGGAAGATACAGCCAATTGTCCAATTGTCCAACATCCTATGATTTATCTATTATTTTAAATACATTGGGTATGGTTATAAAATTCACATCCATACAGTTATAATTAAGTGGGGGGCTATTTAGGTGATGCTGCTGAATGGATTTGTAGGATGTGTTCAGCATGTCGCGGGGCTTATATTTCAATGCATTTTTAATTTTTTTTTATTTAAAAAAAAGAACATCTTCTACAACTGTATTAGTTTGACAGTCATTAGTATAATGGAGGTTTCCAGGGTCATATTGCCAAGCTAAGGAAACGGCAATTATATCCCAGCCACTGTATCAGCTTAATTGTATCCTTGTGAAAAATTCAGGAGGCGCGTACGAAGAAGAGGTGTACAATGGGAGATTTGGGACAAAGTCACCACCACTTTAGCTGCATCTCCCGAACCAGTTCCCCATAGGGGCCTGGAAAATTTTGAACCCGGGTTGGAGTGGACATAAGCTCAATGATCCTTCATCCTCTTAGAACTGGGCTCCTTGATTTTTGGTTACATGCTGTTTCCTGCCTTGAAAAAGAGAGTTGTTCCCCTTCTTTTTCTCTCTGGCTTGCTCCTACATTGAAAAGAGCATGGCAGTGTATCACTTGGGTTCATACTCCTGCTCTCCATCTGTGTTTATCACTACTCCCCCCCCCCCTCACCTCACTCCTGTGCTCTGTGCTCATTGAGATGGGGTTAATATTTGCTTTGCTTAACTGGCTAGGGTGTTTGTGAGGATTAATTATTGAAAACCTGCAAAGTGCTTTTTTGAATGTAAGTGCAAAGCTTTATGATTATTTTATCCTGCCCTGCACTCAAGAGGTAGGGCAGGCTTCCCTTATGTGATTACAGGCACATGGACATGTCACTTGGCAGAGCGTGCTGGCATCACTCCTGCATCCAGAGCAGAAAGAAATCCTATCTTTAATGGCAGGTGCAATCTTCCTGTTTCTATGTGAAGGGAGGGACGGACTTTTTGCTGGACTTTCTGAGGACAGACACTCCTGTATGATTGCTGTGTTTGCTCACCTGAGCGAAACATAACAAATGGTCTCTGTTGCCTGGCCTTTGTGAACAAATCTGTTCTGGAATGATTTGATGGCTGCTAAACCAGAGTAGACCCATCAGCTTGCACTGCTGTACTTTCCTCCACTTTATGGAAATATGGCATGCCCATTCTGTTGATAGAGTCCTAACAGAGCAACAAGTTTTGGAAGAAGTGAACTGAGAAATACCCTCTCAAGCCCAAGGGCTGCTTGCTTTTTGTTCTATAAAATCTGTCTATCTGTTTTAGTTTTATTTTGCAATCTTTTTCAAAAAGAATGCCATCAAAACAGTGGTTTGTAGGTCTGATGCCACACAAATAAATTCTGAGAAAGTGTCAGTATTCGGCTTCACTTCCCAAAAAGGAAAAATTATGCTCATTTCTCTTATAATGGGACTCAATGAATTTCCCCACAATATTTAAAGGAACAAGCTTAATTTCGAACTTCATCAGCCCCAAAGGTGGAGATACCTGCAAAACAGACAGAAACTTTTAGAGAACCTTCCTCTTCCATCCAGGGGTGTAGGAAGGGGGGCAGAGGGGGCGGGCTGCCCTGGGTGCCACTCTGGGAGGGGTGACAAAATGGCCCCTGCCTCCCCCCCAGCTGTAGAGTAGCCAAGGATGCATGCTGTCCGTATGGGATGTCTCTCGTGCGGCAGCCTGTATGGTCGTTGTGCAAGCAGCAGCCCGTATGGTCGCCCTGCGTGAACGGCAGCCTGTACGGACTGCGCATGTGCGGCATCCCGTACAGAGTGTGCATGCGTGGGATGCCGCACATGCGCAGTCCATATGGACTGCACCGCCCTGGGTGCCGGAGAGGGTTCCTCCGCCACTGCTTCCATCAACATGGGAGTCCTTGGCTTCTTCTGCTGTCTAATTAGAAACATTCTAGAGGAATGATACATTATCTTTTATCACTCAGTTATTCTGTGTCTGACATCATACCTCTTGTTTGTGAGGCTATAAGTGCTGGCCACTCCTAAGATGCATTTCACGAGGTAAGAAGTATTTGTCTGAAAACAAGTAGGCCAAGTTTACTCCTGGATACTGTTGTGGAAGGTAAAATTTGCAGGAAACAACTGGCTACCATTTTGCAGAAGTGCAGAAAACTTAACAGGATATAGTAATGAACATAATTCTGCTTCCTGAGAATTTTGGCTTCTTCTTCTTCTTCTTCTTTAAAGCCTGTTTTCCAGTTCTTATGGGTACGTGGATCACACTTGAAAGTGTGTGGGCAATGCCTGGTAGAATGTCAGGAACAAGAAAGGTTTCTAGTAGCCAAGGAAGGAGGATTTCATCAACATGGATAGCTAGCTTCTTGCTGGGTTTTTTATATGCATTTGTGTTGGCTGCTTCAGTTTCACCACCAAAATGGCAGCATCCTTAAGTGGTGGTGGTGGGCAAACAGCACACACATGCAGAAAACAAGATAGTTGCTCCGACTAGGCATGAAATACAACTGTCTGATTCCCTAACAGGACCTTCACTTGTGCAGTGAATGGGTAAATGTAAATGTCACTGCTAAATCCATTCCTGGCTTGTTTTTTCTTTCAAATCTTTGCTGGGGGTGTGTGGGGGGGGGGGAGGCGGGTCAATAAGGCATTGCATTTTCTGATTTTATTTTCCTTGTCCTCTTTGAGCCCAGAGGACAAGTATCTATATATCTTGTAACGGCATAGTTTTTCCTTCTGTGAAAGCAAAAGTATTGCCTGTGAACTTCTCCCTACAGAGGGTGAGAGACAGATGTACAAACAACATAGGCAGTCCATGGAGAGATACCCATATGCTATGCTATCTCCACTAATACACTTATTCCATGGATACTGAACTCACACAGTTATTAAAAGCTCAACAGTTTCTCTGAGCCGTCTGTTCCCAGTCCTTGCCATTTGCCACAACTGTTGTCTAAGATAGCAGAATTTGAGTTAGCTTCCCTCCCCTCCTTCGGTGCTGTTGCAGTGGCCTGCTTATCGTTGGTAGAATTCATTTATTTTACAGTTACAGTGTTTTTGCTTTGGTTTGGTGGAATCAGAAATGGCCTTGATTTGTAATGGAATATTGGGTGGGGCATATTTTGTGTTCCAAGAGCTAAGAGGTTTTTTTCTCTCTTGGAGAAGTTGCATTTTTAATATGTTTTGCATTTGCAACCAGAATCTAGCAGTGTCACATTTGGTTTCTAGGAGGCCTCAGGGCATATCTTTCATTCCTTTAATGTGAAATATGTTTGTCTATATAATATTCCAGGTTTCACCATAAGGCAGCTGCCAATAATAAACAGTAAAATACAGTATTAAAACAATAAGTTACAGAGACAAAAGAATAATCTGAGAAGCTACCTCAGATGTTGAACGTCTCTGAAGATGATCTTAAAAAGTTTGCCTGTCCTCTAGATACCCTGTGCCCAATAGGATCAAGATATCCCAAAGCAGTTTCCAGGAACTGAGCTACAGCATAAGGATCAGTAGTCTAAAGCAGTGGTTCCCAATTAGGGGTCCAGGGGCCCCTGGGGGTCTATGGAACACACCCAGGGGGTCTGCGGCCCCATCCCTTGCCTCTCCCTCAACTAACTTTTTGCGTGATAACATCACAAATTTTATGGTCTGTTTTTAGTAGACCTAAATTCCATTGCTTATTACCCCACCTTTTGTTCAAAAATTTGCTTTGCACAGGTAACTACCATAGAGTTACCCAAATTTTCAAAAGTAGGGGGTCTGTGGCTCGGCTTTTGAAAATGAGGGGTCGTCAGTAACTACGTAGCTAATTGGGAACCACTGGTCTAGAGGGCTGCATACGCAGATCTGAATGAGATAAAAATGTCCATATACTTTTAATGTGACACTAACATACCTTCTGGAGAGAAGGTTGTTGGCCCATTCAGTATATTGGTAAGTTTGGCTGCATCTGGCCAAAGTTAGTGTTTTCTGCATCATATTGTTCACTTTTTAAGCTGAAAGGAAGATAATATTCCATTGGCCTAGCTGAGAAAGAGCTCAAGAATTCAGTCATACTGGGTCAAGCTCCTAGAAGCAGTGGTCTGTACAAGTTGCTGTATAGACTGGGGAAGGATGCAAGAGATGAGATAATGATAGAACAACCCAAGCATCCTGCGTTGTCACACCCAGCTTTTGGACACCGAGTATTCTGCAAATCAGATGGGTTGCGAATATGAGCAGTTATCCTTGAGCAGCAGAGACATGCAATTAACTCCCATCATTAATATTTGAGGTCAAGAAAGATTAGTCCCCTGTATCTGCACTCTGTCCCAGACCATTTGTGAGTTACTCATGGACGTTAAGAGGCCTGATGCTTTTACAGAGCTTTTCAGGGTCACAGTAATTTCCATCACAGAGTTGTGTTGTTGACCACCACCAACACAACAACCAAAATCCTCTCAGATGTAGAATTCATCTTGCTCACTCCACCACTTGCTTGTTTCAGTTAGGTTGACAGGTTGCTTTGGTTGCTTTTGCTTAAAATGAGATTCTGCATCTATTCAGGTTCCACTTTGCATCTGCAAAGCCTGTGTATTCAAAAGCACTTATTCCTTTCCTTTGCATCTGGAAGCTTATGTGTACCTTGATTCCTTTCAGGAAACTAACTTCTTTGAATATTTCCCCTCTTTGTAGCTCTTTTGGATAGACAGAAATCAGGTGTTTGCTTGAAATGAGCCAAACAGCCTCCATTTTGTCCGTGTCTTCATCTTGGTGCAAAAACAAAAGTTTCAGATTTCGGAGAAAATAATTGTTCTGTGATACGTTGGGAGTGAGTCTCACAGTCCTTTGATCATTGCTCTGTTCAGCTGGGGGGCATGTTGCATTTTTTTCTGAAGATATCTAGTATAAAGTGTATGGCTTCAACCCCGCTCATAAACCTTTTCCATTTTAACTGTTTTTAGAATGCTTTTTAAAATTAAATTAAATTAAATTGTGTTATTATTGATGTGTTTGCTACCTTGAGCTCCTGTGGGAGTAAGGGCAGGATATAAATTGAATAAATATATAATAATTTCCTCTTTATGATTTGGCATCCAGATCTGCATAGTAAATTGAGTTTGTATCCATTGTTTACTATGATTTGTCAGCTTTGTAGCTGATTATAGTACTGTGCCATCTTCTGAGTTTCCAGCCAGAAGAGTTCTGTTGAGAATACAGCAGATCAATTTAAAACTTGGAGAGAATTTAGGAGCAACAATTCTAATAATGTAACTGCAAGGCTCATGCCCTGCTCCTTAGCACTCGATATCAAATCTAGGATAGCTGTTGACTAGTATGCACTTTTTACTTTTTATGTATCCATGATATTTTCATTTCCCCTAAAATAAACTTTTCCCTGTTTTACAATGTCCTTCCCCTCCACCACCCTAGGATTATCCAGCCTTAACCTACATTGGAGGGACGCGGGTGGCACTGTGGGTAAAACCTCAGCGCCTAGGACTTGCCGATCGCATGGTCGGCGGTTCGAATCCCCACGGTGGGGTGCGCTCCCGTTGCTCGGTCCCAGCGCCTACCAACCTAGCAGTTCAAAAGCACCCCCGGGTGCAAGTAGATAAATAGGGACCGCTTACTAGCGGGAAGGTAAACGGCGTTTCCGTGTGCGGCTCTGGCTCGCCAGAGTAGCTTCATCACGCTGGCCACGTGACCTGGAAGTGTCTGCGGACAGCGCTGGCTCCCGGCCTCTAGAGTGAGATGAGTGCACAACCCTAGAGTCTGGCAAGACTGGCCCGTACGGGCAGGGGTACCTTTACCTTTTTAACCTACATTAGTTTCCTAAAACAAAACAGCAGATATTTGATTACAGGTAACTCACATTTAACTTGTGTGCATTCAGCCTTATGTACTTGGCAAAAGATTAAAAAAGACAACTTAAATAGGGCTTTAAACAACCTATTTTTTTCACCACAGCCTTTTGGGGGGTCTAATCTAGGTCAGGGCTTCCCAAACTTGGATCTCCAGCTGCTGTTGAATCCCATTATCCATACCTACCAGGACCGGTGGTCAGGGATGATGGGAGTTGTAGTCCAAAAGCTGGTGACCCGAGTTTGGGAAAGCCTGATCTAGGTTATTGGGTGCTGTTCCTTAGAGCTTGGTTGGGTTGTTCTGTTGGTATGCTGGCTTGTATATTCCTGGAGTGGAATTGGATATTTTAATTGTTTTACTGGTCAGATTTCATGCATTTATATTTGTACATGGCTGTAAACTGCTTTGAGAGCAACTTTGCCTGCATAATGGCCTAAAAGCCTTTTAAAGAAAGGAAGAGCAAAAGGAATAAATGGTGAAGCAGGGAAGCCTTTGTAAGAAAGGGTTTTATTTGGTCCCGAGGCATGATCTGAAGGCACTTGGATTATAGCCACTATGCTTAATCTAAGGAGGTTGAGTGAATCTAGTCAGTGCTTGTACAGGCAACACTCATGCCGGAGTTATGTTCTGGGAATAGCATGTAAATCCAAAATTATGTATAGTTAGAACACATTGCGTTCAGTAGCAGGTGGGATTGCCAAAGTCATTTCCCCCAGGTTTCCGCACCTTTAATTAATTAATTAATTTGCCACACATGAAAAGTTGAATGCACACAAGTTAAACGTGTGTTAAGTTGCAGGTTACCAGTATAGAAAACTATCTGGGAATTGTACAAACCATCATCTTGAGTCCATGTTAAGAGAAAGGTGGATAATTTTATTTATTTATTTATTTATGAGATTTATATACTGCCCTTCACCATAAGATCTCAGGGCGGTTCACAGAATATATATAATTAATAAAAGCAGCCAGATGTACTTGCTGTCAGGTATCCCTTACTATTTATACACTATGTGGTGAGATTGGGACAGCTGCTCTAGAATGTGTTGCTAGCTTAAAGCATAGTTGGTCCTATTTCTGTTCCTATATGTTAAATTGTACCCGGACTGTTTTGGAGTAAGTGTAGTATGCTGTCCCTAGACCAGTGTTTCCCAACCTTGGGCCTCCAGCTGTTTTTGGACTACAACTCCCATCATCCCTAGCTAGCAAGACCAGTGGTCAGGGATTATGGGAATTGTAGTTCAAAAACAGCTGGAGGTCCAAGGTTGGGAAACACTGCCCTAGACAGTAGAGAGTCATGAGTTCAACTGTTTGCAAAATTTTCACATACATATGGAGATGGGAGATTGTTACATTGGGCTTCAGATGTGCTACTCCATCAAACTCTACTCTTTTGACAACGGAGCTTGCAGTGTATCTCCACCAAATCTCAGAGAGTTGTGTACAGCTATTAACCAAATGAAAAGCAACAAAGCCAGTGGACCTGATGGGATACCTGCCAAAGTCTTCAAAGGGGGTGGAGTTGAACTTACTCATCAAAAAAATCTGGGAGAGAGAGGAGATCCCAGCAGACTTTAGGGATGCCAAAATTATCACCCCCTTTCTTTAAAAAGGTGATAGAACGGATTGTGGAAACTATGGAGGCATCTCTTTATTAACTGCAAAATTCTTGGAAGGATCTTAGCAAACTGTCTCCTAACAATATCCAAGGCTACCCTTCCTGAATCCCAAAATGGTTTTCGACCTTCTAGGGGGACAGTGGACTTGATTTTCACCATTCAACAGCTTCAAGAAAAATGCATAGAGCAAAACCAACCCCTGCATATGACATTTATCGACCTGAGTAAGGCCTTTGACACTATAATTCGTAATGCCTTGTGGACTGTCTTTCTGAGAACTGGCTGCCCAGATAAATTCGTGAACATCCTTTGGCTCCTCCATGATAATATGGCAGCAGCAATCACAGATAACAATGGCTCCCAAAGTGAACCATTCACAGTGGGATCAGGTGTTAAACAGGGTTGTGTTATCACCCCAACTCTATTTATTATTTTCATTGCCATGATCCTACACATTGTTGAAGGGAAACTCCCCATGGGATAGAAATCACATATCAAACAGATGGAAAGCTCTTTAACATGAGTAGGCTGAAAGCAAAGCATAAGGTTACCATAACTTCTATCACAGAGCTTCAATATGCGGATGACAATGTAGTGTGTGCACACTCAGAGGATGACTTCCAAACCATCCTAAATATCTTCACAGAAGACGAAAAACTCAACATCCAAAAAACCAAAGCACAAAACAACCCCTCTTCAGCACCACAAATCCAACTCAATGGTGTAACGTTAGAAAGTGTTGATCACTTCTCCTACCTGGGCAGTTACCTTTCTACAAGGGCTGACATTGATGCCAAAATCCAGCATCTCCTGAGCTCTGCGAGTGCAGCTTTCTCCCGATTGAAGCACAGAGTGTTTGAGGACCGGGACATTCGCAGGGAAACCAAAATGCTTGTTTACAAAGCTATTGTACTACCAACCTTACTGTATGCTTGTGAAACATGGACCGCTTATAAACACCATCTCCAGCTCCTCCATAGATTCCATCAACGGTGTCTCTGAAAAAAATTACATATCTCTTGGGAAGACAGACAAACTAATGCTAGTGTATTGGAAGAAGCAAAGATCACCAGCGTTGAAGCAATGATTCTTCAACATCAACTTCATGTTGTTTGGATTCCTGATTATCGTCCTCCAAAGCAACTACTCTATTCCAAACTTAAAAATGGAAAGTGTAATTCTGGTGGTCAACAAAAGAGGTTTAAAGACTCTCTCAAGGCAAATCTAAGAAAATGTAGCATAAACACCGACAATTGGGAAACACTGGCCTGTGTGCGCTCCAATTGGAGAACAGCCTTTACCAAAGGTGTCATGGACTTTGAAGATGCTCGAACTCAGGATGAAAGGGAGAAATGTGCTAAGAGGAAGGAACGTTTGGCAAACCCTCACCATGATCAACTCCTGCCCAGAAACCTATGCCCTCACTGTGGAAGGACGTGTGGATCCATAATTGGCCTCCACAGTCACTTACGGCCTCACTGTTAAGACCATGTTCACGGAAGACAATCTTACTCAGCTACAAGTGATTGCCAAAGAAGAAGAAGAAGAAGAAGAAGAAGAAGAAGAAGAAGAAGAAGAAGAAGAAGAAGAAGAAGGTGTCATTGTGCACATTCCACACCCCTTTTACCAGCTTCAAAAGTACTCAGTGAGTTAGAAGTTTTATGGTGGTACAAATGTTCAGCAGCCAGAGTCTTCAGCTTGCTCAGCTTTTGCAGGGAGTGACGGTGGCACTTCTAAGTTAATTCTAAGATAATTTTGTGAGAAGAAGAGGAAAGAGAGTGCAGTTGGACAGATGCGAAGGAACAGAATGCCCAGGCCATATTTGCACTCGTAGACTTTGGCAGGTCTTGCGCTCCCCAAAGGTGTAGTCCAAACCACTTGCCCTTTTGCACTGTAACCAGTACTTGGTGAATCTTGTTTTGTTACATCACCTGTTTATTACGTTTTCACATCTTGCTTAATGCCATTTGATTTGATAAAAGGAGCTGTTAATTCAAGGTACCATTTGGTGCAACATGTGCCTTCTGTGTAAATGTGCCTCACCTTCTCTGTTGGCCACCTGCAAGTAGTTCTTAAAACCTGAGAAATGTGCAGATCAGAGCTATGAGTTATAATTACTAAAGAAACGACTGGGAGAATTGGACAAAGTTCCATTCAAAGCACTGTTAAAAGCAAGACAACCTCACAGCAGTTTGTCGTGCTCTGGTTTAATTATCTCATGGCTTTTGTAAGGGCGTTGCATTGCTGGTTTGCTCTGAACACCCTTGTTCTGTTGTGGAGAACTATGGCTACTTCTGTGGGGTAGAAGTGGTGATACGCTGCCAGCTTTGTGTTTGCAATCTCATGTACTAAGAGGGCATTTCCTCAATCAGCTACACAGAAGCGGAGCTGAGAATGGGGGAACGGCAGGTGGTGTCCTAAACGCAGCTGAAGCCTTTGATGTGGAAATATCCTGCTGTTGTTTCCTTTCATGTCAGTCAGAGTTTCTGTCTCCTCAGTTAAATGGCTCATCTTTGGGTGGCTGCTTGGGAATCAGTACAGCTGAAGCGCAGACTGGAGAGGAACAGCAGAGTCCTGGATAATCACAGAAGAAAAACAGGCATTCAACAGCAAGTGTCTCCGCAAGACTGACTAACATTTTTATATCCAGGGAATAAATATATCTTGCAAAGCTACACTAAATCCAATAAGAGGAAAAATACACTAAATGGAATCATTTGGGTAAATGGTATCTGTTTAAACAGGAATGATGCACTATGAAGGAACTCTATGCTTATGGAATTGTATAGTCTATCAGCTGTTCTGTATTGTGGTAGATTTCTTAAGACAGTCTTTCAGAAAGGAGTGACACACACAAGCACACACACATTCATTTTAAAAAACAGCACCAGATAGGAGAACAAATGAAAAGCAGAATGATGAAGCAAATGGGGATCAATATTTGTGCACTGGGAATAATAAACAACATTAAAGCACTTTCGGTTATCGTTTGTGCACTTAGAGAAAGGGCAGAATCAGAAGGAAGTGACCCTACATTGTAAGCATTTTTTTCTCCTGTGTGAAACAAATTAGCTAGCCAGGGTGTTAATCAAAGCCTTCCACTCAGCAGATAATGCCAACCTAACCACAACACATGCTGAAAGCAGAGTTTAGGGCCAACAGCAGGCGCCAATCTGTGCCAGTCTAAAATACAGCAGTTTTGGGCAAGAAAAATCAAAATGACAAACCTTGGTTTTACTCTTAACCACTCTCTGCCACCACTGCATTAACTTACGAGTAATGCTTCCACGCGGGATGTGGGTGGTGCTGTGGGTTAAACCACAGAGCCTAGGACTTGCCGATTAGAAGGTCGGCGGGGTGAACTTCCGTTGCTCGGTCCCTGCTCCTGCCAACCTAGCAGTTTGAAAGCACGTCAAAGTGCAAGTCGATAAAATAGGTACCGCTCCGGCGGGAAGGTAAACGGCGTTTCCGTGCGCTGCTCTGGTTCGCCAGAAGCGGCTTAGTCATGCTGGCCACATGACCCGGAAGCTGTATGCCGGCTCCCTAAGCCAATAAAGCGAGATGAGCGCCGCAACCCTGGAGTCGGTCACGACTGGACCTAATGGTCAGGGGTCCCTTTACCTTTAATGCTTCCACTACTCATTATGGTTGTGCCTGCAGAAACAGCATCTTGGCACTATCCCCTCAAAGGAATGGGGCAAGTCTGTATGGTTGCAATGGCAGACTTTCCCCTATACAAGCTGCTGAAGAAACTAGGGCAGTGCCTGAACTGTGCATTAACACATGCACATGAATTAGGAAACCCTTCAGTCCCCTGATGCAATTGAAAGCAAGCTTTCTGACACTTAAGGTTTGCTGATCCTATGCCTGAAGGAATCCTGGAGTTCTGAAAATCTTTTGATGCCCTTTTCCCTTCAGATACAGTGGTACCTCGGGTTAAGTACTTAATTCGTTCCGGAGGTCCGTTCTTAACCTGAAACTGTTCTTAACCTGAAGCATCACTTTAGCTAATGGGGCCTGCTGCTGCGCCACCAGAGCACGATTTCTGTTCTCATCCTGAAGCAAAGTACTTAACCCGAGGTACTATTTCTGGGTTAGCGGAGTCTGTAACCTGAAGCGTATGTAACCTGAAGCGTATCTAACCCGAGGTACCACTGTACTTGATAACTAATCCACCAGTCCTGGACAGTTAATAGAAAAATATGCTAAGCCCAGTTTCAATACATGCATATTGAGTTAAGTGAACTCTCATCCCCAGTCTTGAGCTTCTCCAATGAACATGTGTGCCTAAGTTAAAAGAAAACATAGTGAGGCTGTCTGACAATATGTAATATAAGCCTTTTGCGGTAATTCAAGTCTGCAAACATAGTGGCAGACCACCACTGTGAGAATGGAAATTTGCCAAAAAGATTACTTTACTTTCTGAGCTGGTATAGTAGAAGGGTTGGGGCTGCAGTTCTGTACACATTTACCTGGGAGTTAGCTCCACTGAACTCAAGAGGGCACACTTCTAAATAGGCATTTTTTAAAGTGGGTTTCCAGAGCAGCTTACCACCCCCCCCCCAAATAAACAATACACCTCCTCCAGAACATTAAAACCCCACAATATAAATGCAGCATAAAAGAAGAAGTTGCTGAAATGTAAACATGGTGAGATGACATCAAGGTAGGCAAACCTCCCAGTGGAGAAGACAGTCAGAATGCCACCCCCCAAAAAGCCCTTTTCCCTGTAGCCACCTGTTGCATCTAGCATAGTATAAATAGAACTTCAATTTAAGCAAGGGTGGTGCCATTCAGATGTTGTCTGTGTAAAGGTCCTGTTCCAGTCCTTTTGTCCATTTTCGGTGTTGACATGTTGGATGACAGCACCAACACACACATCACCTGGTAACATGATCAGAAACTCAGAAAGGCTTTCTCTCTAAGCCACCCTGAGTTCTCATGATCCACCATCTCAGAATTCCAGCTCCTGTCATGCTGCCTAGAGAAATAATCGCCTTATCTTAGTTCCATGTTTGAACAAATCGTTGTTTTTGTGCTGGTGGCTGGTTTGCATGTCAGAATCTTCTGTGCTGGTTTTCTCGAGTTGATTGTGATCGAAACTGTCCTGTCGGCAGCAAATGTGAAAGTCTGATGGATCACTTAGGGTGTTGATCTTGTACATCTTGCACGCAGAGTTGGCTAGCGAAGTTGCAGTTTTATCAAAGCATGAGCTATCAGATCATATGCAGCACAATACCATTCATCCAGTAGATTAGAAGTGGACATGTGGGACATCTTGAGTAACTCTGAAGTTATGAACGTGTGGAGCTGCACCTTGGAACACATAATTGTAGCCCGGCTTTATGGTAGCGAGTCTGGTTTTTAAGTGCCTCCCCACGCTGAGCAAGGCTAATTTGTCCATATTCAAGCAGCAAATAAATGATGGGAGTAGGTCAGGGTGTGTATTTGCACGCTGTATCTGTATACAAGCAAAGTGCATCCAGCTAGGAACCATGTGTGTTTTTCAATAGTGCAAGCAATGCATGGGAAGCTGCTTCTATAAATACAGAGTAGAGGGATTTCATTAATGGGGAGTGAACATGGGCACAGGAGAAGGGAGAAGATTAAAAAAGAAAACTTAACTTACAGCTCAGCAGCCTGCAAATGCGAAACCTTCATTTCTGGAGTCATTTTCTCTCTACTTTTTCCCGGTGATTGATGCTCCTGACTGTAGGGTGATAACCAGGTGACTGTTTCTTCTCCCTCTAAGGGCCGATTGAATTCAAGTTTTATGGCTTCTAGAAAACTAGCCTATGTAGTAGGAGGGGAGACGTGCACATTAGCCACCAAGTATTAAAAAGGAGGCATGGATGCAGGAGGCATCCATCTCCTTGCCTGTTAGTGCAGATAAGCTTTTAGGGGGATGTGGAGAATAGGACTATACAGACTATACAGACACCCTGCATGTCCTTGGGAGAAGTAAGGGAACAGGGCTGTGGATGTGGCAGGAGCTTGGGAAGGGGCACTTGGATTTGCCAGGCAGCGGTTTCAGCTTGACATGCATGGATTTGTTACAGCCTTCCCTTCCTCCCATCCAATCCCCATTAAAATCTCTTCACCAAGCTACTGCCAAGCTTCCGAGAAGTCAGGTTTACTGTAATGCCCTAAATGGGCTTAACTTGCTCATCAGTTACCGAAACTTCTGTTCCTGAATGATGGGGTCAGAAGGTTCTTGGGTGACTTGGGAGATGCTGTGCTGCTTGCCTCTGGCACCGACTTCCTACCTAATTCATTGTGTCCCATTCCACTGACATTTTTGCCCCCATCCAGTGATACTAAGACCTCCTGATTTATCCTTTTGCTTTCCCCCATAGAAGGCAGTAGGAACAATTCCCTTTACATAAGGAAGTTGGCCGAATTCTTTCATTCTCCACAATTATGAGCCTGTTGACCACTCTTCCTCCCACACGACACGCAGGAGGGAATGGGACCAAGGGTTCATCCCTACTCTCACCCCTAATTTGGGGGCAGGTGGCAGAGGAGAGTGAGTGAATAGGACTAGTCCGGAGCTTTAATAGGAGACACAATTGAGATGCAAAACCATGCCACTCACTCCAGATGCTGGTATCTTGACGGCCCCTGTCACCAGAATATATGCATGCTATCTCATCTCTTCCTCATCACCTCTTAAAACTGGCACCCCCTGGCTATGTTGAGACTCTATAGTTATAGTTGCCCTGGCCTGTTTGTACCTGCGGCTAGAACGGTTTGCTTGGCATGCCAGTCAGCCTTGAGCTGCTTCACAGTGGCCACAAGGCATTGAGAGGGAACAAAAATCAACTGAGTGAGAGAATGCACACCTTGTGCTGTGTTGGATTTCCTCCCCACCCCCATTGCACGGCCCTTTTATTTTTTTGTACAATTGGAAGCTGACTTCCCAGGGAGTGAGAACATTTCTACATTTATTCAAGGACATCCCTTCTCAATTAAATCCTGGCATGGGACTAAACAAAAGGGCTGCTGAGATCAAAAAGGATTTTTCTTTCTTTTTTACCCCCTTTTTAAAAAAACTGCCTGAAAGGCTCTGTCTGAGGGAGAGTGAAGTGCTTTTCTTCGTTTTCCATTAGCCTGGCTGGGAGGAGGGGGAGGAAGGACCCATTAAATCCCCATAACAGCTCTGCCTATGTTAACATAAAACAGTAGTGTTTGTAAATATTAGTTCTAGGCTTGGATGGCCGGGCTGTGGATGCCAGGAAGCTTGCTCGTTTGCATTGTCACGGGTGTATCCAATATGTTGCATAATGTGGTTCAATTTTGTTTGAACACGAGTTCCATTCAGGAAGAGTTTAACATGGTCTGTCCACAACGTCAGTGGTCCTTTTGGATGTCCCCCAGCAAAGAACCTACTCTTATATATGTGGCAGTGTTGAAATAAGCACTCATACAGAGTTACTTGAAAACATATCAACTTGAAAACATCTTTGGTCACCAGTAACTTCCATTCATTTACTTGTAGGTGTATAGCCCTCTCCAGGTGTTCAAAGGGCCATGCGTCAGCTTAAAATGGGTGCACACACAAGTCCCACCCATAGCATGCTCCAGTTCCACTTCTGACCTTGGCACACTCAGCACAAAATTCTGAAGGTGGGAGTCTAAATGTGTTCAGACGGACATGGCTAGAATGCTCCATGTTACTGGGAACACTCCAAAATCAGGGTTCCAAATCAAAGGGAGGATTCTAACAGCATCCACGTGTGAACATCAGGAGAGGCAGTGTTTCTCAAACTTGGGTCCTCAGCTGTTGGTGGACTGCAACTCTCATCATCCCTGAACACTGGTCCTGCTAGCTAGTGATGATGGGAGTTGTAGTCCAACAACAGCTGGGGACCAAAGTTTCAGAATCACTGGGGTAGGGAGAGCACATGGCCCCATAACCTCCTATACAATTTGAGCCTTAACTTGTTATTTGGAATACCTGAAGAGAGCTTACATGTGTGTGCAAATGTGCTTGTGCCTGGCCAGAGTATAAGAGGACAGGTCCCCGCACCAGGGGCTTGCAATCTAAGATTATGCACAAGGAAGGGAAAAAGAGACAGTGGCAAGCGGGGGGGGGCATGCATTTTATTCCACATACTTAGGCTTGGTTACAGTAGGATATTGAGACCAGAGGGTTGGGCAGAGGGGAGTACATGCATTTTATTTCACATACTTAGGCTCGGTTATAGTAGGATATTGAGGCCAGAGGATTGGGCTGGAAGTTTAAACAGGAAAGGTGTGATTTGGAAGAAGTGAGAGAGGCAGCGTCTTGCAGGTGTCTCGGGAGGCAGTTCAAGGCATATTGGGCATCAAAGGGGAAAGAGCTGTACTCCATTTGAAGGAAAATATTTCCAAATGACTGAAGGTGTAGCAGAAGACTCTGACACAGGCTGCACGTGTACATTTCCTCTAGTGGGGCAAAATAGCAACTTCATGGTTTTCATCAGGAAAACAGTGCTAAAGACAGAACTAGCCCCTCCCCCAGTACTGCATGTGTGGTCCAGTCAGTCCCGCTCTCCTTAAACAGGGGATCTGATCACAAATGTTCCTGACCTGGTCTCCTTAGGCCTGTTATTTCTCTTCCATGTTGGAGCATTTCCCTTCTGCTCTCCCTTCCTCTTGCAGCTCATTTGCGCAGTGGTGCAATGGTTCACCCTTCTCCTCAGCTGCCTTGGTTGTTTTCATCATCTGCCAGTTTCCTTTAACCTGGCTTCTTTATGATCTGGATCGATGGGTGCAAATTCAGGTTTCCATTAAGAAAAAAAGAAGATGGAAGAACATGAGGAGGGAGCATATATATACATAGAGAGATTTATTCTGGAGTAGTGAAGTTGGAGGGACGTGGGTGGCGCTGTGGGTTAAAGCCTCAGTGCCTAGGACTTGCCGATCGAAAGGTCGGTGGTTCGAATCCCTGTGGCGGGGTGCGCTCCTTTCGCTCGGTCCCAGCGCCTGCCAACCTAGCAGTTCGAAAGCACCCCCGGGTGCAAGTAGATAAATAGGGACCGCTTACCAGCGGGAAGGTAAACGGCGTTCCGTGTGCTGCGCTGGCTTGCCAGATGCAGCTTGTCACGCTGGCCACGTGACCCAGAAGTGTCTGCGGACAGTGCTGGCCCCCGGCCTATAGAGAGAGATGGGCGCACAACCCTAGAGTCTGTCAAGACTGGCCCGTACGGGCAGGGGTACCTTTACCTTTACCTTTTAGTGAAGTTGGAACTGAGTGGAACTCATAGAATTGTAGCGTTGGAAGCAACCCTGAGGGTCATCTAGTCCAACCCCCTGCAATGCAGGGAAAGACTGCCTTTCTGACCACATTGAGTAGAAAGCTTTGCAAAGGACCAGAACCATCTACTTCAGGAGCTGCCCTTGATAATCCTTCTCCTCCAAAACTATGCCCTGCCTTTTTTAAGCTTCCTTTGCAAGCTAGTGCAACCAGTTTTTGTTAAGCTGCAGAAAGCTTGACTTCTGCACCCTTTCCTTATCCTTCCGAATGTTGGATCTGCCCTCCCCTAGAATCCTACCTCCCCCCCCCTTTCCCCTAGGCCCAAACACACTTGGGCTGCTCTGGAATTGATGATCTCGTTAAAGTGTCAAGCCAGCCCAGGGATGGTTCCATCGCGAATGAGGATTTATGACAGAATCTGCCTTGGTGAAGGTTTTATCGCAGGCTTTAAACGGAGCTGGGTAAGTCCTCCAGGGCCTGGCTGTACCAGCTGCCTTGTTCCTTAAAAGAGCCAATCAGGACAGCATGGCAAGGAATTTGAAGGGAGTCGGGGTATTATTCAAGAGATAGAAAAACTGATGGTGATTAATTAAGGTCTTTATTCCGTGACCCTGTGGAGGGAATAGACTTCTTCAGTTTAGGTGATGTAAGCTGAGGACTGTCTCCATAGCAGAATTGTGCTTTATTGTGGGGAATGAGTCTCTGAAAGAATACCTGGTGACTTTTCCTGTTTCTCAACTAGGATAAGAAACTGTAGACCAGGCATCCCTGAATTCGGCCCTCCAGATGTTTTGGGACTGCAATTCTCATCATCCCTGACCACTGGTCCTGTTAGGTAGGGATGATGGAAGTTGTAGTCCCAAAACATCTGGAGGGCCAAGTTTGGGGGTGCCTGCTGTAGACCATCTCCTTGAAAACCTCTGGTCTGCTCTCCTCTCCTCTCCTGTTGTATCCTTTTGCCACTTTGTGAGATACCCCTCTGCTACACCCAAGGCCAAACATCATCCTTAATTCTGATTCACAGATAAGGATGGTTTGCTTAAATGCCCTTTTTTTAGGGCTGACAGTTTCTCTGTGTATAATGACCACTTGCTCTTGTGAATGTCTTGCTGCCTTCCTTTTTTCTGATGTCTCTGTGACTTTGTCCTATCACCAGGTTCAATATCCAAGGTAAAGGAAAACGGTAATTAAGGTGATTCAAATGTGTAGCTCTTTGGCCCTCTTTTTCTACTTAAGGAGAAGATTAAAAAATAATACAAAAAAGGATTTTGCCTAATCTTAGTCTAGCTAGCTCCGTAGCATCTCATGTGTGCAGAAGAACTTGCAAACTGGGCTTCATAATGGGTTTGTGCCTTAGTGTTTCTCTATTTCCTGTTATTATTCACCTGTAGTGCAGTTCTAGATAAGCCATAAAGGTACAGTGATCCTCCTGTGCTCTCTGCAGGTTCCTTCACCTGCATGCTTGGCTCAGAACCACTGGCAGAAACCCTCTTACCTCTGAAATAAGTTCATGCTTAACCTTGGTAGGAGTCCTTTGGTCACTTTCACATTGGCCAGACATCACTGAGAACCAGGGCTTGACTACAGCTCATTTCTCATTCTGGTTCCAGGCTTTTTCTCTGAACTTTCACAGTTGAGAGTAGCTTCCCTTCTCCATTCCATCCTTCTTCTCATCAAGATATGCTACATATACAATTTCTCTAGCACATATGAGAAAATAATGCAGTTAGGGCTGTCTGTAACTCGTATTCTAACTACATTTGCCTGGAATTCTATGCCACAAATCATATCTGAGAGCTTCCTGGAGTTAGAGGACAATTTTTTAAATGGTCAGTAGTTCAGAACTCTGCAGCTGCTGCAGGGAAATAGAAAATACCGTCGATGATTTTGCCCAGCATTCAACTCTCTATACTCGCTGTGTGTGGGGCAGATTTCAGTCACAGAACAGGGAAGATGGACTTGTGCATTTTGCCTTTGTGGCTCAGTGTCAATACCTATGTATCACTGTCACATTTGGGTGCTCACAAGAGGAATGCATGCAGTTTGCGGTCACACACACACACACACACACGCACACACACTCCTTTAATGTAAGACCTCCATGTCATTTCGTATTACCTCAGATACGGCCATGCACATGTACTGTCAGCGTTTCCTAATAATACAGTATAAATATCACCATAAAACAAATATTTGAAACAATTCAAATATTCATCAGATTTTTTCCCCCCTCCGCAAATTCTGAAATGGAAATGTTGCATCCCATTTGCAAAGAGATTATTAAACTTTCAAAACTGTTTACAGTAAAACCTTGCTTATCCAGACCTTTCTAATCAGAAAGCCTTCTGCATTCTAGACATGCTTTATTTCCAACATTGCTATATGCTTATCAGCGTCTTCAGTTCTAAGCACCCTTTTACTGCAGACAAATCAGTTCCATTTTGCCTCCTGCCCCCTCCTCCAGGAAGAGGTAGGGAGGTCTCTTGCTTTCGTGGCAGGCTTTTTAGCCGACTACTTGTTAATACATTATTAATTTGAAATGTTGTTTTATAATGTAATTTTAAGCTTTAACACTAATCAACCTTGGCTAATCAACCTTAAATCTGAAGTTGTTGTAGACGCTTGGTAAGAGATTAGTGAATCTTGACACTGGATGGATTTTTATAGAGTTTGGCATAATATGCATAGAGTTTGGGATAGGCGTTTTCACTATTTGGCAGGTGTTGAAATAAAGGTAGGGGAGGCAAGCGACTTACACAGCAAATCATTGCCAGGGAGAATACCAAGCCACGGAGTCCTCTTGTATTTGAAAGTTCACTTCTATTGGGCTGCTACATCTATAAATCTGTCAGTGAGCTTCTTACTTGCAGTTTTTGCTGATATACAGGATACCGCCCTGGAAAGATTGCAGACAGTGGGTTGGCTTTCTTATGGGGTGACCTCTGGCTGATAAGCCAGGCTTACTAAAACTTTGCGCTCTGTGGGTCTTCACTTGAATCTGTTCAAAGAATTGATTCCTTCTCTTCCTCTACTTCCCCGCATCTCCTCTTGCATCAAAGCCTGAGCCCGATTCTCCCTTTGAAAACAGCATTGCTCTTAAATTTTCTGTCCTCTTAATAGATTTTTATATAATCACTACAGTGCACTTTTAAAGAGCGATAGATCACGTTCATTGCCTTTCCCTGTGATTAATCTCCAATAATAGTCCTAGGTAATGCCAAGGCAAGGAGAGGAGAGGAGGAGAGAGGAGGAGAGAAAAAACACCACCCGCACATTATCCACTTTGTGCAGAGAGTATAAATGAATTAGATTTAATTTTTGTTTAATTGTTTCAATAGCTCAGACTCTTCAGTTTGCATGATAATTTATTTTGCAGCTTGGTGGGGCAATGAGAAGGGGGGGGGGAACATTTCCAAAGCCACAAGGAGCTGTGTATGTGCTTAATTGCACTGGGTGCATGGCCTTATTGCTTTATAATTATAAGTCTCATTGGAATTTGCTCTTACCACCAGATTCCCTTCTGGCTTATTATTTAATGGATGGATGGAGGAAGGAAACCTTCAACTATGGATGGCCTTGGTGGGTGGGAAACTGAAACTAGTTTGGGAGTCACTGTCAAAACAAGGCCTTTATAATTCTCAAAATCATAAGGCTAGGGAAACATCATTAGATCCTTTAGATCTATCCAATTACCGCCCGGTTTCGAATCTTCCATTCCTGGGTAAGGTGATTGAGAGAGCGGTTGCTGAACAGCTTGGTAGGTTTCTGGATGAAACATCGGCAGGTAGGTTTCTGGATGAAACATCGGCTCTCGATCCATTCCAGTCCGGCTTCTGCGCTGGTCATGGGACCGAGACGGCTCTGGTCACCCTAACAGATGATCTCCGCAGGCAGCTGGATCCAGGCGGGTCGGGGCTGCTGATTCTTCTAGACCTGTCAGCAGCCTTCGACGTGGTCGATCACGAACTCCTGGACCACCGCCTTGCCGACGTGGGGATCCAGGGCACAGTCCTTCAATGGCTGCGCTCGTTTCTCTCTGGTCGGGGACAGAGGGTGGCGCTTGGGGGGGAATTGTCATCGCGCCACTCCTTGGTGTGTGGAGTGCCTCAGGGTGCGATTCTCTCCCCAATGCTTTTTAACATCTTTATGCGCCCCCTCGCCCAGCTTGTCCGGAGTTTTGGGCTGGGTTGCCATCAGTATGCCGATGACACCCAACTCTATCTGTTGATGGACGGCCATCCTGACTCGGCCCCAGATACACTGACCAGATGTCTGGAAGCTGTGGCTGGATGGTTACGTGGGAGCCGGTTGAAGTTAAATCCTTCGAAGACAGAGGTCCTCTGGCTGGGACGGAGCGATATGGGATTGAGGGGGCAACTCCCATCTCTTGCGGGGATGCTATTAGTGCCAGCACCGTCCGTTAAGAGTTTGGGTGTAATCTTCGATACCTCCCTCTCTATGGAGGCGCAGATTACAGCTATAACAAAGGCGGCATTTTTTCATCTCCGCCAAGCTAAGCAGTTGGCTCCTTATCTCTCTCGCCCTGACCTAGCCACTGTGATCCACGCGACGGTCACCTCCAGACTGGATTATTGTAACTCGCTCTACGTGGGGCTGCCCTTGAGACTGACCCAGAAACTCCAGCAGGTGCAGAATGCCGCGGCGAGACTCCTTATGGGGTCCTCGCTGCGAGATCATATCCAGCCGGTATTATTCCAGCTGCACTGGCTCCCGGTGGAGTACAGGATCAGGTTTAAGGTGCTGGTTTTAACCTTTAAAGCCCTATACGGCCTAGGACCCTCGTACCTACGGGACCGCCTCTCCTGGTATGTCCCACAGAGAAATTTACGGTCTGCAAATAAAAACATCCTAAAGATCCCAGGCCACAGAGAGGTTAGGCTGGCCTCAACTAGAGCCATGGCCTTCTCGGCCGCGGCCCCAATCTGGTGGAATGCTCTGTCACAAGAGACCAGGGCCATGCAGGACCTGACATCCTTCCGCAGGGCCTGCAAGACAGAGCTGTTCCACCAGGCCTTTGGTCAGGGCGCAGCCTGACCCCCTCCTCTGGCAATCAGCAATCTGCACAGAATTTTGCTTGATGGTTGCCATTAATTTGATCTTAATTTGATTTAATTAATTTTATAATGAATGTTTTTAGAATGTCGAACTATTTTGATTGTTGTTAGCCGCCCTGAGCCCAGCTTCGGCTGGGGAGGGTGGGATATAAATAAAATTTATTATTATTATTATTAAGGGAATCCTTGAGCAGTCATTTCATCATCTGTTCCTTCTATCCAATGAAGGGAAGATTCAGTCAACCTAGATGATACCTCTCATTTACTCATCTAGTATTTTCCCACAACATGACAATTATGCTTGGGTTATACATTCGAATAACATTTCAGAAACATGTGGCTTGAAATAGTTTAGCAAACCTTCCACTAAGAGTATTGCTGAGATCCTCTTGATTCCCACTGAAGTACCATAACGGCCTTTGCAGGAATAAAGCAAATATTTTAGACATTTGTGAGCCACATTTTGCACAAATTGCAAATGTGCAATGGCCGTATTCTAGAAGATCTGCTTTCCCTGGTGATAAGCTCAGTAACCTATCTCTTTGAACTTCCCCACTTGCTCAGCCATTCTCATAGCTAGGTGGGAGAAGAAGCTATATAAGATCATATGGGGATAGTCTGTGATGGCTCGTGTTTGGGCAAATGATTAGAGCAAATGCTTCAGTTATTGGGCAGTTACACCAATACCGTAAATTACCGTATTTTTTGCTCTATAAGACTCACTTTTTCCCTCCTAAAAAGTAAGGGGAAATGTGTGTGTGTCTTATGGAGCGAATGCAGGCTGCGCAGCTATCCCAGAAGCCAGAACAGCAAGAGGGATTGCTGCTTTCACTGTGCAGCGATCCCTCTTGCTGTTCTGGCTTTCTGAGATTCAGAATATTTTTTGTTCTTGTTTTCCTCCTCCAAAAACTAGGTGCGTCTTGTGGTCTGGTGCGTCTTATAGAGCGAAAAATACGGTAATCAATAAAAAAACTTGCTTCTTTTGTGCACTGCAGATGGTATATCCAACTGAACAACAACACATAATTAGGGTAATTAAGGTGTCGGTGAGAGCTGCTGAAGAGTGGAATGGACATACATTCAAAGGAATTGAAAGTGTCACACTTTGCTAAAACTGAGTGGGTTCAAACCACTAGTGTACCTACCATGTGAATCGACTCCTACAGTTGTCATGTGATGGGAAGTACCGTATGTGGAACTGACTCTGAAGAAGGTCCTTTGCATAAATGTCTCTGTAGCATCTGCTAGATGGAGAACCTAGCTTGTCCGCTGAGCTTTGCTGCAGGGACTGTTATGCCCTGCACCCTTTCACGCACTCTCATCTGCAAACAAGTATGCAGTCAGGGAAGGGGAAGAAGGCTCAGCAAAATATGTGAAGCATTTTTTAGATACGCTGCACCTTCTGATTTGAGATGGTGCTCGCCCAGCTGGTGGAAAGGTTTTAGTTCCTCCCCACTAGAGTTATTTTTCATTCATTCTATATCCACTGCACTAAGGCAGAAGCTCTCTGCCTTAAGATATCCAAGATAGCATTTTGTGTGATCTAGCTTTGCTTGGAATGCACTTGCCTTTTGTTGCCAGCTGCTCCTGTGATCCTGCATCCAATGCACGTATTTTCCTCTGTGTCAACACGGGGTTTGCCAGTTTTGCGATGCTTAGATGGGGTTTGTTTCTTACTGTTCTGTTACATATTAAATCTCCTTCAACGCTCAAGCAATATTAGTACAGTGAAAGTTTGCGGAAAACAATAACCTTTACGAATTGAGCCAGGAAAGACTCAAGGGCAGTACTAGCTCAGTCTGTGGGCAATAGCCATGCTGATTAGGTAGATGGGATTTCTGATCACACACACACACACACACACACACCTTACCTATGCAGCAAGTTGAAGTCGGGAAGGATGCTTCTATTTAGACAGATAGAGCAGTAACATAACAGCACAGTTACCTGGCCATGCAGATCAGATGCACATTACTGATACCTCCAATTGGCAATTGTGCAGCAAGAGTGGAGGTGAGGGGTAGCACAGTGATGGGCTGATTTTATCTTTTCCTTCCTTTTAGTTGCTGCCTCTTACTTCCCTCCAATTGCCACTCCTTCCTTTCTGTGTCAATTGGCCTTTTCCTGTTGTTGCTTTTAAGAAAGCTGTGGTTTCTGTCTATCCCTACACAGAGCCAATGGATACATCCAACGGACCGAATGGATATCTTCTCCCCTCTCCTACCCACATATCCATTAATTAGGGGCAAGCTGGAGCACCAGGCCTCTATTTAGAATTCGCAGTGGTGTTGAGGTGAGAGTGATGTTGAGAGAGGGAGAGGCTGCCTTTTTCTGCTCTAATCTGCTCCTAAAGAACCAGGCCCGTTAATCACTGGCTGTAATTAGAATCTCAGGCTTATCAAGGGAATATTAATTAATACTTAGACTGAAGGGGTTGTGTATGTGTTGGGAGAGGGCAGTTTTGGCCCGCGGGGCATTAGAGATTAACCTCTTCCTTTCCTAGTTATTTCTAGAGATTGGTGTGTGTGGTGTGGAGCAAAAATGTGTGTAAGATGTACTCTAGGAACATGGCTGAGCCACTTTATTTAGAATACACATCAGGCATGAGGAAAGTCCATCAGAAATCTTCTCTCCTCTAGTCTTCAGTTTTCTTGAGCTTTGTGTAAATCCTGGACCGGAACAGCTCCAGAATCTGATGAATTCAGAAATGTATAAAACACAGGGTTGGATTCCCTTACCGTTACAAGCTAGGAAACCCACATGGCTGCCCATGGCCATGGTGTAGCCCTTGAAGCCATGTTTATCTTGCTTCTTGCCTTTCCTGGGACTTCTCACATGGTGTCACAAAGATTGCCAACTTGGTCAGCGTTGCTTCAGAGAACTACGCCCATTGGGATATCAGGTGGAGGTAATAGTAGCACATGTTAGCAGCTGAGGGAAAGTTATTTATCTTCAAAACTAGTAGAGTGTTGCTTACGGGTCTAGCTAGAGGGCATACAGCAGCTGACAGGGAGGCTTGGACTTCTCTTGGCACCCCCTAGCAGCTTTCCTTCTCATAAAAACAGTGGGAAGGATTTGGTTGGGCTCTAAAGGACCAGCAGAGGTAACAAATACTGTAAACAAAGAGGCTTTTTGCAGTAGCTGAGGTGGAGAAGTGCTCAAGTTGCTTTTTAGCCCTGACTCAAGGGATCCTTATGATCAGAGGCACAGATGTGGCCTGCAGAGACTGCAGTGCTGATAAAGGCATCTTTCCTTGATACAAAAACACATGCCTCAAGTTTACTTCCTAGTTCAGCTACTATATTGATTCAAATGAGAACCCCACATTCATCTGGGCTAGTGGCTGTCTGGTGCAGTCATGGGAATGGGAAGCTCAAGGAAGTGATTGAGTGTGATAAAAGCGAAGTCAACAAGGAGCTATATAGTACTACATCCAAAAATAGCAGAGTAGAAGGGTTTCAAGACTTCTTTTTGGGGTGGGGGGGAAGATAGCAATCTGGCTATGAATAGATTTGGGATCTTTTAAAAATTGTGCGGTACCAGAGCAATCATAAGCAAAATATAGACTTGTACATTTCATAATTCAGTTTGCCATAGCTGCTGGCAAGCTAACAGCCCAGCAGGACAGTCGAGAAAGACTATCCACCCTAATTGCTGAAGAATCATTGATAGTGGGTAGGCATTTTAATACTTTGTGTCACCAGGGTGCAAAAATGCCTAAGGCCAGCCCTGTTTAGAACCAGCCCCTGCTGGCCAGGATGATATGCTTCTTTGTTTACACTAAAAATATTATTTATCTGACAGGAGGATGCTGTATTTGAGACCTAGAGAGCTTTATTGCTTTGTTGAAGACTTTGCCTCCTTCAGGGCACTGCTGAAGGACAGGGAAAACAGAGATTATAGGGAAGGATCTAGATATCAGCCCATTGGTGATATATAGTGCTGTAATGCTAAATCAGTTGTCTGTCTGTCTTTCTGTGCCTGAGAGAAAGAAATACTGCAGGCAAGAGTGCCGTCAAATTGCATGGTGTGCTTTTAGTTTAACAGTCACTCGTGGTCCTGCTTGTCCCTGGTCTACTGTTGAGATCAGGAAGGGGATTTGTGTGTGTGCATACTCCCCTACCCCAGCCCACATTGTGTGGCCTGTGAGTATTAAAAGGTAAAGGGACCCTTGACCATTAGGTCCAGTCGCGGACGATTCTTGGGTTGTGGCGCTCATCTCACTTTACTGGCCTAGGGAGGTGGTATACAGCTTCCGGGTCATGTGGCCAGCATGACTAAGCCGCTTCTGGCGAACCAGAGCAGAGCACGGAAATGCCGTTTACCTTCCCGCCGGAGTGGTACCTATTTATCTACTTGCACTTCGACATGCTTTCAGACTGCTAGGTTGGCAGGAGCAGGGACCGAGCAATGGGAGCTCACCCCGTCGTGGGGATGCGATCCGCCGACCTTCTGATCGGCAAGCGCTAGGCTCTGTGGTTTAGACCACAGCACCACCCGCGTCCCTGTGAGTGTTAGGCATGCTGAATCAATGCACCTCATACTTGGGGAGGAAATGTTTTAGGTAGCTCAGGAAGCAAGCTGATGTTTCCTTTGCGGTGAACCCTCTCTCTGTGTTAGGGATGAGTCTTGGTTGGGGACTAGGAGACAGCGATCAGGCCGTGTGTGCTTGAAGATCTCCTTGGGAAAGATTGCCAAGCGCTGTTGTTGTTTGGCATTTCAGCATTGAACTGGGCATGAGAGAACAGAGATGGGTAACAAAAGGGCAGAGTGGAGAATATGGAATAAACTGCCGAAGAAATGGACCTGGCTGGATAGTTGTGAAATTTGTTCTGTATTCAGCCACCTTGCCCAGTATGAAGCCTCCTCTGTCCTGTTGACGGAAAAACAAGCATACAACAAGTGCCCTGAAGCATTTTCTGTCTTTACTGCCTTTGCCACCCCCACTTCCAGCTTTAGTCTCCTTTCCCTTCTCCTGTCAATCATTGCCTTGGGTAGCCTTTGGAATCTGGTTTTGCTCCTTTTGAGCAAAACTTCCTAGGCATGTTAAGTGGAATCTGCTTTTTGGAGTTGTGGTCGTCCTTTCTCCATTTCTGCTGAAACCAGCTGTTTCACTGGAGGGGCTGGAGGAATGAGCAAAGTAGCACCCTCCATTCACCTTCCAATCTATCAGACTGAACCTCTTTCCCAATGAGCTTTAAAATAATTTAGCTAAAGCTTCTCCTTTTTCTCTTCCCCCTGCAAGCTATAAATGTGCACCTTATCCTGACTTCTGTCAGGAGTCTTGCCAGTCTCCAAGCAATCTTGATTCTCACTTTCAGGGGAATCTCTGTTTTCTTCACCTCAGTAAGGGCAAGAGAAACTCTGTCAGCTGGTGGTACAGCATGGCGTTTCAAAAAAAGGGCAACACAACATTTCAGTCTAAATCTCTTGGAGAAAATGCTGTGGGTTATAACGGACTACCTAACTTGCACCACCTATCTCAGTTACAGGTATGGGTCTCATTTTAGAATTTGAATTTTTAATCATTTTTAGTAGAAAAACTTAAGGAAAGCCCTGTGATTCTCAGATGAAGGGCAGTATAGAATCAACAACAACAACCCATATTGCACCTTAGGCTCAGCATTTGGTTGCCTGACAATGACCATACAAACGGCACAAGAAAGTTCAATTATGTATGATCAACAATGTCTGCATCCCTTGTCATTCTACATAATCTGGTAGTCTTTGAATATGAAGGTTGTGCTCTGGGGTACCATGACCAGTAGCCAAGACTGAAAAAAATATTTCAGATTCACATAAGCCAAGACATGCATAGAACCTTATAACAGCCATAGGTGAACCTGTTCCCTGTTTATTAAACTATACTTAATTAATGCACTATAGTCATACCTTATGTTACGTCTGCTTTATGTTACGTTTTTCAGGTGCATCCTGCGGTGACCCGGAAGTATCAGAAAGGGTTACTTCCGGGTTTCACCGCATGTGCATGTGCAGTAGCGCTAAATCATGCTTCGTGCATGCGCACAAGCGCCAAAATGCACTGCGCACATGCACAGATATGGCGCTTCAGGTTGCGGACTTTTCACATTGTGAACGGGACTCCGGAACAGATCCCATTTGCAACCAGAGGTACCACTGTATGCTTAATTTATACACTGTGTGAAATGATCCTCTATATCCTTGTGTCACTATGATTTAAGCTCATTGAGGATAAATCTAGAACAAACAACACAAACATTTGTTTTTAGTTACAGATAAACATTTGTTTTTAGTTACATGACAAAGCCATTTTTCACCTTCTCACCCCTTGCTTTTTCCTGTAAGACCTATTGCAGTCGTTAAGAGTCATCAACAGGCTCATCACAGCCATCTGCCAATCACCCATTCCCACCACCCTTCTGAGTAATACCCCTCCCCACCTTCTCACTATATAGAAGAATCTGGCAACTTCTGTTTCAGTGTATCTGAAGAAGTGTGCATGCACACGAAAGCTCATACCAAGAACTAACTTAGTTGGTCTTTAAGGTGCTACTGGAAGGAATTTATTTGTTTTTAATCAGCGTGATCACAATTTTAAACAGACGGAGTAGAATTGGGACAATAAAATGTTTGCAGTTTCCCAGCGTTTACATGCAACACGAACTGTCTTAAAACTTCTGACTAACTTACAGAATTCTTGGGAAAGCTCTCCTTTAAGCCAGTGTGGTTATAATGTTAGAGACAGTTCTGAGAGTGTGCTGTGGTGTCACTGTGGCAGAAGGCAAGCTTCTGTGTCTGATTGTTATGCTGCGGTCGGTCACACTTCAAACTAAGTGAACAAAATAAAGTTGCTGATATGTGACTTGCTCCTGAGGAGGCTAAGAAGCTTAGCTCATAAAGGTAGAATTTATGCCCTTTGGTCCACCTGGCCTTTTGTTTTAGTCATTATCCATCTTCCTTTCCTTTTTACTCGTTGCATGCTATGGCACAATAATGCACATGTAATATTCGCTGCCTTATTGGATTGCTGCAGGGGAAGACTGCAGTGACAGAAGCATCTATGGCTGTGAGGTTTTCATGAAGAACATTATTTGCCTGCAGGAGAGACTATCATTTCTCCCTACAGATCCTGAAAACTTGGTGGTCAGCAATGCCAGGGAAGAGAGTATCGCACAAAGGGCCTCACTAGCTTGCTGATACGCGAGGTCGAAGATAATTCAATATGAGCTCCCCAGCGGAGATTGGGTTTGCCTTTTTAAAAAACCGAACCAGAGCCAGCTGGAGAAAGGGGACAGAGCTTGAGTTGGCTTCAACAGCCAGATCTAAGCACAGTGACAATCCCTTGGGGAGCACCGGAGGTCAAGGGGCCACCCTGAGTCAGAATTATGAATTCCCCTCGTTTCCTGGTGCTTGACACCGATGGGGCTTCTGCAGGGCTGATCAAAGAGAAGCTGTCACTTCCCTCTTTAAAATATGACTGTTGAGTGGCAGATGGTGAGGAGAAGAGTTTAAGATCTAATAATAAAAGGAGGAGTGGGAAGGGGCTAATGAATACATCCCTGCATTTCTGAGATGTCACCTTGAGAGACAGGTGGATATGTGTGTGTGTGTGTGTGTGTGTCAGGGACTGTGGCGGGTTTGTGTGTGCGCATACGGGGAGGCGGCACAGAATGCATGAGCAAGCTAGCTTTCTGATGTCTGAATATGGAATAAATGTGGGGGATCAGATTGGCTCATTCTCTTGGGGATGGGAGTGCATGGTTACTTAATTCTGCCAACTCCTTCAGCTCTGCTGCAGCCTCTGGAGAGTTTGTGCAAGATTCAGGCAAGATGTTTCATTTCTCTGCGCAGGGTCAATTTATCACAAGGAAGGGCCACATTCTTTAAAATTGTGTTTGAAACTGGAATTCTGGATGGTGGTTGGAGAAGTCTGCTGCGTTCTCTCTCTCCCTCTCTCTCTCTCTCAGTACAGAACTCGAGGTGTAGAGGGAAATTATGCTTCTGGGAACTTCAGTGGTTATCCTTGTCTCTTATCAATTTTCCATTTGAAAATCTGATGCATCTTTCCCCTGGTGCCATGTTACTGGTGCTGCAACTGTTCCTTTTCCCCTTACCTAAGCTATAGTCTTTCCTAATATCTCCATGAACGTGAAAATTGCAAAATCTAAGGGCACTCACAGTCTACCTTTACTCCTTTCTCTTTCTTTCATTGCCTTGGCTTTCATCATGTACTTTTTCTGTCTATTGAATCACTCCATATTTGTGGCAGATACTTCTGAATGGAGATCCTTGTGTTGCTCCTGAGGTATGAATTCCAGCTTCAGAAAATTCTGCTTCCTCCCATGGCTTGAGTTCTGATCAGTCATTGGGCATTGGGAAGCTTTGGGTTAATGGAACCTGTGCTGATTAATGCCCAGGCTTGGCAAATTGCTCTGCTCAAAGTTGGGTGCAGACACATCATATGAAAGAAGGTGACCCCCTTTCCCCCTCTTTATGTTCCCTCTGCTAGCTAATTCCTCCCCACCTTGATGTTTTCATTTCTGTGTTGTTCTACTATATCTTGAAGCAGAGGCTTTGCTGTCCATCACTGAGGAAGGAGCAGGTGTTGCTGGCTAAAGCCAAATATAAATACTGTTGAAACAATTAGGAATGTTTCCCCACAATCAGGAAGCACGGTCACCACCCCCTATTCTGTGAGGCTTTTTTCTTTTTAAAAAAAATATCAGTATGAGATCTATCATAACTTGTCCAAAGACCAGCCAAGAGTTTCTCCTCCAATGCACATTACTAAAAAATACCAACAACTTCTAAAAAGATATACATTACCTTCTGCTTTAGTGATTGCTGGCGCTTATCCATACAGGTACTTCCTCCATGGGAGATATCCAGTAGTAAAATTGTTATTTCCTCCGTAACCATTTCTGAAGTGGGGAGGGAATAGTCCATATGGCTCCATGTCACATGTGACTGCCTCATTTTCCTGGGGGTTCTCTGTGATTACCAGATGCGATGGTGCAAGCTGCCATTATTTAAAAATGTACACTTGAACTTTCAGTAGCAGTCATTCTATCCTTGTCCGTCTTCCTGTGACAGATGGGGCCTTGCTGCTCAAAATGCAAGTCAGATCTGTCCGTTGCAAGTGAAATGCAGTGGGGAAAAGTAAGGAACCATTATTTTAAAACTCTGGTGGGGGGTACACATGGACCTCCAGACATTGTTGACTCCCATAATTCATGACCATTGGATATGCTGACTTGGGCTGAGCAACATCTGGAGGGCTACAGGTTCCCCACCTTTGCTTTAAGGGGTCCCCAAGACATGGTTTTGCTGCCATCAGGACTCCTGTTCTTGAGCTATGCCAGGGTTTCGGGGACAGGATTTGAGAAGGTGAGGCACTTTCCTGTTTTGGTTAGAGAGTATTTGCTCTTTTTCACACACTGCATTGCCACAGCATCACCCAAAAGTTAGGCAAGACTTCTAAGAGCCGGTCAAAAATACTCCTTGAATTCCAAGGTCAGGAATAATTCAACAAAAGCTTTATTAGTAAACAGAAGACGGGTGCACTGACACTATTTAGTAAGCAGAAGACTGACACATTCACAGCTGTACATTAAATAAGCAAACCTCAAACTCAATCTTGTTGTATGTCACTTCAAACTAAAATGGTAAACCTTTGCAAAAGGAAAAGAAGCCCCATGCTTTTGAATAAAATTGCAACTAAAAAAATCAAATACAGTATACATCTTTTTCTTGAGTCTTGCGCTAGTGATCCCAGCCAGCTGCTCACATCATCCCTGGCATCTCTAGGTAGGACTAGGAATGCCTTGTCAGAAACCCTTGTGAACCTCTGCCAATCATTGTAGAAAATGCAGACCAGGATGGAGCAAGAGTCTGCCCTGCTTTAAGGCAGCTTCTTAAGTTCCTGTCATGGCTACAGGTATCAGCCTGGACCCCTCATTCTAGATGCTAATGCTTTATTTGATCTCTTGGTGCATTTAGTTGTACAGACGCTATTATAGTGGCTGATAATGGCTTATTCACACAAGCAAGCCAGTTACTAGGCATTTCGTAACTGGATTTCATCTTTTCCTGCCTCACTAACTCTTCCTTGGACTATAATGATCAGTTTTACCTTACAAATGTGTATAATTTACTAATTAATATATGGGCATAGTTTGCAAGGCCCAGTCTTCCATATAAAGGATATTAAGGCATGCTTACTGCATTTGGTGCTCAGAAAGAGTTTAAAGAGTAATTCCCACCATCATAGTTAGACACATTTTGCATCTTTTTAAGGAGTGTGGAGGTGGTCTGTTAAGTTGTCTCTAGTTGTGGTCAGTGATATCTATCTCTATCTATCATCTATCTATCTATATCTATCTATCTATCTATCTATCTATCTATCATCTATCTATCTATCTATCATCTATCTATCTATCTATCTATCTATCTACCATCTATCTATCATCTATCTAATCTATCATCTATCATATCTATCATCTCTATCTATCTATCTATCTATCTATCTATCTATCTATCATCTATCTATCTATCTATCTAATCTATCATCTATCATCTATCCACACACCTGAACAGCAACAAGAACAAGCAACAAGAACAAGCAAATCCATCACCTATCATTTACTGTATTCTGTATTCTGTTTCCAGCATTTAGGGGTTTGGGGTTTGCTTGGGAACCAGGTTGCATTCTGTCCCTCACACTCTCGCTGTTACTTTGGCAAATTAGCTGTTGATGGATGTATCCACCATGAATTTGTCTAATCCTTTAGGACAATTCTCAGGGCAATTCTGTGAAAAATCGCTTCCTTTTTATATTATAAAACCAGTGCTTGTTACCTTCTTCGGGCATGAAAAACAATTATTCTGTTATGAAATCGGAGAAAAGGGAGCAATTCCCACCTCTTCTTCTCCCTTCTACTCAAAGCTAGAAACATTTGTCTCATAACCTTTCTATAAAAACACACACCCATCCTTACTAAAATCATATAAAAATCATTTTGGACTGATCAAATGGCATTAAAAAATATTATTTTTTTTGCTCTTTTTATCCTTTCAGTGCCCTTCTCTAGCTTTTCTATCATCTATCCACACTATTTACAGTTTATGCCAGGGGTCAACAAGGCTTACCGGGCATGGGCCAGATCACTCCTGCGGAGATCCTCTGTGGGCCGGGCCGGCACAGCGCGCCGCCGAAAATTGCGTCTGCGCATGTCCGCGGTGCTGGAAATTGCTTCTGCGCATGCCCAGACACTGAAAATCGTGCTGTTCAGAAGCAATTTCTGGCTCTGCGGACATGCGCAGATGCGATTTCCGGAGCTGCGGAAGAGAGTCCCCACGCTGCACTGCGCCGGTTTAGTGCAGCGTGCAGGGACTCACTGAGTGGGCGGCTTGGTTCAGAGGTGGTTTGTGGGCCAGTTAAACAGCCTCCATGGGCTGCTTCTGGTCCATGGGCCTTAGGTTGCCGACCCCTGGTTTATGCGATCTGGATATGCTATTGGAGTTCTTGTGAACCTCCCAAGGAATATGTTTAAGAAGGTAGAGTATGTGTTTGTGTGCTGCTGGCCACAGCTGCAAATAGATGCCGCCTGTGACTTGTTTGGATTCCCTTCAATAGTAGTTCTATTACAGCATAATGTAGTTCTGTTACAACAACAGATTTTTGCCTTCTTCCTGTTGCAGATACTAGGCATATGAGAAACTTGCAACTGCAACTTGTTTTCTCCCAGGGCTCCAGCTATCCCTGTGAGTCTGCCCTACCCCCAAGCACAATGGGCCCTTTCCTACCACTCAACCGCAGACGCTTCCCTGGAAATTCTAATAAGGGTAGTAGAAATGGAGAAGGCTGCAGCTTCATACTTCAGAAACCAAAATAAGATTGCAATTATGAGCACAAGAAGTTGCTTCAGAGCAAGCTGGTTAACCAGTGGTCAGTTTAGCCCCTTGCCAGAGTTCCTCAGAGATGGCTTTCTATATGTAAACTGTTTGCACTATAACTGAGCTATGGCCATTGGTCATTAATTAACACACACACTGTCCCCTCCTTTCCTCCCCTCTGCCAAAGAGAGCCCACCAGGTATTTGAATGGGTGTCTACAGAAGCAGGATGCACAGTGACTGCAAGCCAGTATCACCCAGGCAGGCTAAGATGCTTAAGAAAATGTGCACAAACATCCAATGTTTTTCTGGTCTCCACAGGCTCTTTTTGGGGGATTTCTCAAAGTGTTGACTAGCTTCTTTTCCTTCTTCCAGGCTTTTGCTTCATAGCCTGTGGGGCCTGCAGCACATTTGTAGTTGCTTGTGGATTTAATATCAAAAGATTACTTGAGTACCATTTGGGTACTGGGGTGTGTGGGTAGTGATTTAATAATGCCCTTTCAAATCAATGTGATCCAGAACCTTGCATATTCTTTCTATATGCCACACTCGGAAATTCTAAGGCCTGGAGCTTTCCAATTTCTTGACATATTCTCCTTTTGTCAGTGTATTCTCTGGTCTTGGTTACCATGTGAAGTGGAGAGGATCAAGACCTCAGACATTCATTGTGCATTCAGAGAGGGGACAAAATTAAGCAAGAGTTTCCTTGCATATTCTCATTTAACTAGTTAATGCACTTTCAGATCAAAGAAGCGAAGTATGTGAACGTATTGCTTAACCAACCTCATTACTATTATGCATTTAGAAGCTTGGAAAAAGATAATGCTTTTTCAGATTTGACCCAGTTTTAGCAGTTTTTGTTGGCATAACGATGGCAAATTGGCCTCAGCAGTGAGTCTGAATAGGAAATGATTTAATGCAAACATGTTCCGCAGAATACCTAACATGCTCATACAGGGTTGGGGCAATGCAACTACCTCTCTTACCCAAGCATCTCCCTTTGCTAAGAGGATTCCAGCCAATTCATCCCAAATGCTGTTGATCTGGAAGACTGTGTCAGAAATATACGCTAAAAGAAACAGACTGCAATCTGAGACACAGGTGAGAAGGGAGAAATTGGACCCTAGTCCCAGACACTGGGGTCATGAGAAGCTAGTTTAACCCCCACCCCAGTGTTTCCAGAGTAATGCCCCCTTTACTTTCTCTCACATAAACAAATGGCGACCATTCATTTGAAAACGTCATCTTCATGCTTGAGGGGGACTCCAATCTCCTTTCTATGTTAGTGAGCGTAAACCAGCCTCTGTGAAGAGAGTGGAGTTGGTTGGTTGGTTGGTTGGTTGGGTGTGTGCGTGTGATGTACACCAAAATACTTCTCTGTATGGCAATGTTTTATGTGGTTGCGTTAGGTTGCTTCTGAAGCACAGCCTGGCTTTGCGGATGCTGCTGCAATCTATGAGTAGCAGCCGTGTGCCTGTTGCTCGGCAGGCTGTAGCTGAGGCAACTCAGGTTGCTTGTTTTGAACAGGGGATGAGAGGCCCTTGACGCCCTCTCTAAAAACCAGCCACACAGAGTTACTTTTCCAGTACTTGCCAGGAGTTCTAGGTAGGCAGCACAGTGTCAGCTATGTCACAAGCATCCTTGGGCGGAGTGTGCATGTGTGTATGGTTGAGTGCAAATGTGAGAAGCTTGCCTTGGCCTGCTTGTGGTCCAGGGAGGTGTCAGATGTAGCTTGATTATCTTGGAGAGAGAGGATGCGAGAGAGACTCCGCTGCCAAAATGAGCAAGACTGAGCTGCATCCATTCAGCACGCCAGGGGGACCTCCATTTCAGCCACAACCATTGTCCACAATATGGTGTGAACACCAAACATTTGAAAGGCAAAGCGGACATGGGGCAGCTTAATGCCTAACCTTTCAGATTTGATAGGCACCATTGCTATTGTAAGTATCAGCAGGTGCAGTGGTGTATTGGATAGGGGCCCTCAAATTAAAAATGACCCTTAACAAGATTGAGCACCTACAATGTGGGACCTACAGAACTGCACCCGCAGTGGGTGCCCATTTTAAGGATTTTGCACAGGTGTGCAATGCCTAAATGCTTGGGGACTGGCTACATAAGAGAATTCTTCCTACTGCATTATACAACAGCTCTGGGAGACTCTGTTGGCTGTGCTGTGTTTTACTGAGGTTCGGTTGCTGGTTATGTGGGGGAGAACTCCAGCTTTGGAATTCCCTCACTTCTGAGATAGCAATTGCTGCCAACTCTGCTGCTGAATTTCTAGCACCAGTTAATGACCTGGTTATTTGCCCAGGCTTTCTTTAGAGCTTAATGTCAGACTGAAAGGTTGCCTACTTTTACTTTATTGTGATTTATCTGGTTTGCTTTAAGTCGTCGTCTATATGTATAAGAGGTATATATTAACTATATTTTACTTGCAACCCATACTGGAATGACCTTCTGGAGTGAAAAGCAGGCTAAAATGTTTTCAGTAATAATAAAAAAATACTCCAGATAGAAGATATATTTTATCAATACATGTCAAAGTATCCACGTAAATTATGAATTTACTACAGTATATGCACTTAATGTACTAATTACTGAAAGGGTCAAAGAGATGAATCTTTGCCAGATAGATGAAAGCAGCCTTAAAGCCTAAACAAAAACAGGATGCAAAAGGGAATGGGGAAAGAAGCTGACAATTTGAAGAATATTGTCTTCAATATATAATGAAGCAAGAGTTTTTTCTTTCCATAGGGGCATTTCTTTTTGACGTAGGGTACAACTCCTAGCAGCTACTTGTACTGTGTCCAATGACTGGGTCAGGGTGCCCTCCCCCAAATCACAACATGTCCTACAGCAGCGGTTCTCAACCTGTGGGTCTCCAGATGTTGTTGGACTACAACTCCCATCATCCTTAGCTAGCAAGGCCAGAGCTCAGGGATGATGGGAGTTGTAGTCCAACAACATCTGGGGACCCACAGGTTGAGAACCGCTGTCCTACAGGCTCTTCATTGTCTTGCAAGTTTATTCACACACATACACCCCAAATACCACTTTGCGACAGGGGCATTAAATGTATGCACTGGGGGAGTCACTTTTGACAAGCAGTGAGTGACTGCTTATATTAAGTTATGAGAGAAGATCTTTATATCCTGGCAGTGTCTGTTTGCTGTTCCTCAGAACATGGGCAGCACGAATGGCATGTGCTACTCCAGCATTATACACTGGATGGGGGCATTGGGGTGGGGTTGATAGAGGAAGACTAAGCAGGACTTCCTCTTCCTCCTCCTCCTCCTCCTCCTCCTCCTCCTCCTCCTCCTCCTCCTCCTCCTGTGGTTCTGTCATAGCATTAAACAGCCTGCATTTGAACAAAGTGGGGGGGGGGGAGGCGGCTTTCCTTACTGAACTAATTTTGTCTTCCGAAATGACAGGGACATGACATCAGCATCCAACTTTGCCAAGTGCACAATTAGGCAGTAATTTGTTTTCCCTTAACCCCCTGCTGCTCTCCTTTCCCCTTACCTAGAATTCTGCTCATATGCCGATTAGTAGCTATCTCTGAGGGTAATTGGCTCCTTGCTTATCCAAATGGCACCCCATGCACACAGACACAAAATATGCTTGTTGGTACCTCAAAATTATAGTGGTGCAGAGCAAGGAGATGGCCAGAACTCTGATGTAAACAAAGTGTTGTGGTTGTCTTGCCACATACTGTATTTACTCAAATCTAAAGCGTAGCTTTTTTGGCCAAATCACATTGCAAAAATTAAGGTGTTCATTAGATTCGATAGCACATTGACATTCACAAGCAAATACTTTTTTTTTGGTTTCAAGGTTCTGAAAATTGAGGTGCTCATTAGATTCAATGGCGCATTATACTTGAGTAAATACGATAGTATACGTGTTCTCTATTTGGCATCCAAGTCCTATTGCCTAAGATTATGTTCCACCAAGCAGATAATTGCTCTTGGTTAGGCCTGGACGATATATTGATATATCACCCAGGAGGAGCAGACCGCGATGTTGGCTTCAGTCAGTGGTATATTGCTGGTGAAACTGCCACTGCTCCTGAAGCAGAATTCCTTCCTCCAGCGAGCGTTGCTAGTAGAGGGACTCAAGAGTGGTGCTGTTTTCACCAGCGATATACTGGTGAGTGAAACTGCCATTACACTCTGCCCTCCTACGATGCAGAGGGAGAAACAAGCTGTATTGGTGAGGTGCAAAGCAGCTCCGGCGCTCCCGTGGCTCGTGCACAAGCAGCAGAGCACTGGGGCTGACTCAGCTGGGGAATAGCAACCTTCTCCCTCCTAGCTGAGCTTTACAAACAAGCTGCATTGTCCCAGCCCGCAAGCACCTGGGTGAAACCGCTTCAGTTCCCAAGGTGAAAGCTGGGGCAGTTTCACCCAGTGCCTCGCAGGCAGAGGCCAATGCAGCTTGCTTTTTCAACATCGCGGTATATCGCCAAATGTTGGGATGGGGATACACCACGATGTTGAAAAGCTGATTTCACCCAGCCCTACCCTTGGGACAGATGAAAGTTGGAAATGGTTTCTGATTTCCTTTGGAATGGGAGATTTCATAGAATGCAGCTTCACTGCAACTTTTGCTAAGAACTAGAACTTCCCCTGTTTCCTTGGGGATGGGTGGAGAGCTAGAGACCATAGTTCCTTCTAAAGTTGCTCTCCACTTCACTGTACCATCCAGATGCACTGAGAAATGGCACCGAAAGCCTGGAGGCAAGTTGAGGAAAGAAGGCAGTGCCCAGCCAGGAGTAGGGAGGTGGCTGCCAAAGAGAGGGAGGCACCAACTTGCATCAAACATTAGGGAGGCCGTCCCCTCTAAATATTTTATGGGGTGTGTGTGAAAGGGCCCCACAGAGTTGGCACCTACGGTCCATTCACAGCTCCTCCACTCCAGAGGCTCCCCAAACCGAAAGCTCTTCAGCAGCCTTGCCGCAGTGGCATCAGATTCTTAAATCCCTCTTCTCTGCTGCTAACTCCTCTGTTAACTCTTATCTTTCTCACCCTGCGGCAAAAGCTAGTGAGTGTGGCATGAGGATAACTCCAGTCAGAAAAGCAAGCTGGGGAGATCAAGCTGGGCTGGTGGAGAATACACGGTATACTTTGCAAAGTTTGCTTGGCCTTTCCCTATGGCAGGGAGGTTGTAGCCCTTGCCTCACCCTCTGTTAGGTATCATTTGCAAGGCACCAGGTGTCTAGAGTGTACAAGTTCCTCTCTCTGAATGGCATGTGCTGGATGAGCTTTCGGGAATGATGCAGTGTTCCCCTAATCTCCTGGTCTCTTTCTTGTGTCTCTGCCAGGAATGATAAACCCCCTTGACTTCTCTATTGACTTAGACACCAAAGTACTGAGAGAGCTCACCTAAGGCCTTCCTACAGTTCCTTTCCTGTTTGTGCACAGTAGGGAGGTGTATGTGTGTGTGCTTGGAGGATGGTTTTTGTAGCAGCAGCATACGCCTGCTTTATGCAAAGCCTTTGCTCTTGGAGGCATCTTCCTCCCACAGCCCGCAGGGTGCTCCCCTGCCATCAGCAGCCTGCACATGAATGTGCAAGAAAGCTCTGCAAAAATAAACGATGGTATAGTATCCCATTTTTATTTTATTGCTTGCAGTTTTGTGGCAGCAGTAGGGGGGAAGCAGCAGTCTCTGGAATATTTCCTGTGTGTAACAGGCTTTGACTGCATTGGGGCATGTTTACTAATCAACCAGCTTTGTCCCAAGAGCAGTGCAGACATATGGTATGTATTGTGGAAGCCTGGTTCACACTCTAGGTCATGGGTAGGCAAACTAAAGCCCGGGGGCCGGATCTGGCCCAATTGCCTTCTAAATCCAGCCCGCGGACGGTCCGGGAATCAGTGTGTTTTTACATGAGTAGAATGTGTCCTTTCTTTAAAATTTTGTGAGGCCTGCCTGGTGTTTTTACATGAGTAGGATGTGTGCTTTTATTTAAAATGCATCTCTGGGTTATTTGTGGGGCATAGGAATTCGTTCATTTTTTCTTCTTCAAAATGTAGTCCGGCCTCCCACAAGGTCTGAGGGACAGTGGACCAGCCCCCACCTGAAAATGTTTGCTGGCCCCTTCTCTAGGTCTTCCCTCACCATTAAGAGGGCTAAAGCAAGGTCACTAATGACACACTTCCTGGCCCCCAGGTTCTCTGGTTTTTGGTGGGCACCGTGGCTGGAAACAAAGCAGTTCAAGAAAAATAGGACTGCTGCTGAAAAAGGCAGAACCCTCCTGTCAGTGCTGCCCCACCCCACACCCCGCCATATTGTATAGCATAACAGCCAGTCTCCTGATGTCTCTGCACTGTGTGTTTCACCACCAGCCACACTCAAAGATGTGGAGAAGGTACAGGCCCCTCCCACTCACGTGCCATCAGCATGTGTGCAACCGCTGACACGTGTGCTATTTTGGGCACCAGAAGGGGGCAGAATGGACCAGAAGGGACTTACCTGTGTCCCAGAACAGAATCCCTACTTAAGCGGGGATTCCCTTGTACATGCATGTCATAATGGCCTCAGAATATGAAGCATGTTTCAGTAGATCAATTCCTCCCACCCACCCACCCCCCGACATGGGTCTCCATCTCTTTTTAGACTACAGTCCCCGTCATCCCTGATCACTGGTCTTGCTAGCTAGGGATGGTGGGAGTTGTAGTTCAAAAACAGCTGGAAAACCAAGTTTGGGAAACCCTGCAGTAGATGATATGGAATTGGGAGCAACCTAAAAAACAGGAACTTTGCTTAGGGCATGCAGAACCACATTTTTTTGGTAATTCTGCCCTGTGTCATTATGATCTGTAGTGCACATTTGCTTGCTTTGTTGACGTTATATACTTTTCTTCTAACTTTGTTACTGTAAAATTGACAAGAAGGTCTTGACGATGCCCCTAAGTGCATTACTGCTGGTGCTCAGTGACTGGATTTTGATAGGCTTGCCCCTTTCTTGATTATTATAGGGAGCCTTAGACATGGGGTAGGGGTTTCTTTAGTTACATTTCTAGCCCACCTCATCCTAAAAGGATGTGGGGAACCTTTTGCCCTCCAGCTGTTGCTGAACCATAAATACAGTGGTGCCTCGCAAGATGAAATTAATCCGTTCCACGAGTCTCTTCGTCTTGCGGTTTTTTCGTCTTGCGAAGCACGGCTATTAGCGGCTTAGCGGCTATTAGCGGCTTAGCGGCTATTAACGGCTTAGGAGCTTTAAGAAAAAGGAAACAAACTCGCAAGAACTCGCAAGACGTTTCGTCTTGCGAAGCAAGCCCATAGGGAAATTCGTCTTGCGGAATGACTCAAAAAAACGAAAAACCCTTTCGTCTAGCGAGTTTTTCGTCTTGCAAGGCATTCGCCTTGCGGGGCACCACTGTACTATCAGCCTCAGCAAGCATGGCCAATTGTACTACTGCAACATCTGGAAGGCCAAAGGTTACCCACACCTGTCATAGAGGGTAATAACACTGAAACTATCCTTTAAAAGAATTAAAGCTTTATGTTTGCCAAGTTTCTTCTCCTATTATGACTACTATTACTGCTACTACCTGAAAGAAGACTGGACAATGCACATCCCCCCCCATTTTATCCTCACAACAACCCTGTGAGGAGGGCTAGGCTGAGATACACTGACCAAAAGTCACTTTGTGAGCAGGGATCTTAACTTGGGTCTCACCAGTCTTAATCTGACACTAACCATTATAGCGCACGGACTCAGCAGTCCTTTCAGGAAGATTATTCATGTAATTCTGGAGAATGTTGATGATCTCTCCCATTTCTTGTTTAAATGTTCCTTTGCCATCCTTTAAATTTCAGTTGCACTGGTGCACCTGCTGCAGGAATCCTCTTTTCATACTTGGGTATGCTTATATGAATCTGGGATTTCCCAGGTTACCCGTTGCTCTCTCAGCCTAACTGCTGTTCCTGGACGTTAGAACTTCGAAGTACAAGCCAATTACTTCCCCTTTCTGCTTAACCTAATAATCTTCAAGTCAATCTTAAATGTTTCTGAAGTGTTGGTATGCTCATGTTGTGCATGTGGAGCTGGCCATGAATTGCCCTTGGAAGGTTGCTCACATGAAAAGCGCTCTTCAGGCCCTTTGTGGTGGGCTGTTATTTTCTAACTTTTGATGTGTTAAAACATTAAAGCAACCCCCCCTTCCCAAATCGGGAAACTGTCTCAGTTCCAAGCTCCTTGTTCTTATCTGCTTGCCTTTGATTTTAAATGTATTGCTGTCCGATAAAGTTTTCCATAAAAGCAGAATTCTTGCTACTCAGTTGGTGCTTTTTCCTGGCTAAATATCCATTTCTGTAATCTCTGACAGGGGTCAGAGTTGGGGATTGTTCTCAAACTTCAGGAACCAATTAAGTCTGGCTATGGATCATCTGCAATTAGTGCACGGTATAAATCCCTCCCTTTTAATTCTCTCATAGGCAAGTAACTAACTAGAAATTGACATTTCCCCTTGATTCTTTTACTGGATTGAAAGCTCATGCCGGGTTTTTTTGAATCATAACCAATAAATCTATATGTCTCATCTAAATTAATCTCCGTTTTGATCTTGGTGGATTAACAGGACAAATTGCTCTAAGTTTTGGCATATTTTGGCTGCTCTACTGGGAAGGTGGTTCTATGAGTCTAGAAAGAAGAGAGAATTAAGATTCAATACTCAAGATCTAAGTATTTCATATTAAATATCTATTCCTGATTGGCATCTTCGTGAGTTGCTCTGAAGTGCCATCAGCAGTAGGCTGATCTGGAGTGATGTCACTAAATGTTTACAAACATCCTGACCATTCAGGGGACAAATACAGTGGAACCTCGAGTTGTGGACGTAATCCGTCCCAGAGGCATGTCTGCAGCTCGAAGCATTCGCATCCAGAAGTGCCATGTCTGCGCACGTGCGCAGTGCGATTTAGCACTTCTGTGCATGCGCGAGTGGTGAACCCTGAAGTAACTCATTCCGGTACTTCCGGGTGCCGTGGGACGCAACTTGAAAAGCTGTAACCTGAAGCGGACGCAACATGAGGTAGGACTGTATGTTAACAACAGAATGTTCATCATTCAGTATCGTGAGTGAAAGGAAAGCTGTTTGTATGGAAATAGGTGGTAGAGGAGAGGCCTGAGAAGAGATGGGCTAATGAAGGATGTGCAAAGAGCCCACAAAGAGAGGTTACATCCACACCATGAATTTAAAGCATTATGATACCACTATAAACAGCCATGGGTTCTCCCAAAGAATCCTGGGAGCTGTGATTTCTTAAAGGTGCTGGGAGTTGTTAGGAAGTCCCTATTTCCCTCACGGAGCCGCTTGTGAAGAGGGATAGGTTCTTAAAGCACTCTAGGAGTTGTAGCTCTGTGAGGGGAACTGGGGATTTCATAACAACTCCCAGCACCTTTAACAAACTACAGCTCCCAGAATTCTTTCACGGAAGTCATGGCTGTTTAAAGTGGTCTCATAGCACTTTAAATATATGGTGTGTGTAATCATAAGGGGAAGCTGTATAGTACTGGCAGGAAGTTGGAGCAAGGGTCATCTGTATGCTGGGCAGACAGGAGGACTTGTCAAAATTTGAGGGGGGAGGAGGAGCTAAGGGAAGCAAGGAATAGTAGGCAGTAAGCTGGGACCTTAGGAAACACTGAATGGTAAAGACGAGTTTGGTAAAGGGAAGGACAAGAAGAGAGCTCAGCAGGGTCAAAACCTCACATATGGCCCTAGGAATAGAAGGGCTGTGAGCTGTTGACAGGAAGGTAGTTGACAGGCACGATTGCTTTGGAAGCTCTGTTGTCAGTCCAAATTAATGTAGGTTCCTCTCTTTCTTACATAGCAGGGAGCAGTCACCTAGGTGCAGCTTTTGCCATCACTACAGCACTGTGGTTGGGGGGGGGGTCACACCTTGCTGAGCTTCTCCTTTTCTATGCAAAGCTTATAGAGGTTCTCTCCTTCCAAGGTCTGGACCTGGAAATCCTGAAAGACCCTAGAAAATGGGGGTGGGGTGGAGGGTGGTTGAACTTTGCAAACTGATTTCACCCAATTCTGTGTTAAGAGGGATGAGGTAAATCGAAGACCAGGGAGCACCAGGCAGTCCTCCACAGTGGGTTTGAGAGATTAGCACCCAGCTTCAATTTCTGTATTTCCCTCTGTCATGGTAGCATCTCCTTATAATTGTAAAGGCACAGCTACTGTCCTGTTGTACTGTGTACTGTTGTACTGTGCTGTTGGGGAGATGTTGATTCAGCCTTTCCTTTCCTTCCTGGCTCCCAAGAAGGATCACAATGGCAGTCTTGCGTCTCAAGCTAAAACACTGAAATACCTTATCAGAATTAGAACTACCCACATAGCAAAAATAATACATAATCATTTTTTTCAAAACAAAAGCACTATGTTGTTACCTTTGTTTTTGTTTATTTTATTTTTTTATTTTTTTAAGGTTTTGTATTCAGGCTATTGGCTACATTAAGAACAAAGTACTACAAAAATGTCCACTGTTAAACCAAGCAATTACGGTAGTACCCAGAATTATATTCGTTCATTTACAATGGACAACAAAATACCATATATACTCAGTTATCAAAGATGCTTCTCTTGTAGATTTTATCTTCTCTTGGTGCTTAATGGCACAAGACACATTAAAGTCAACTTAAAAAGAAAGAAAGAAATACTCTTCCAAGAGCGGTGAGATAATAGTATTTTTTAATTGTTACGCATAACAGCGCTACCAAGTTTTCTGTATGTTGCAGACTCATTTTAATTAAAGACTGTGCTTCACTTTCAATCATCTTATTCGATTTTTGTCAAGTTTTCACTTAATGTTTCTGCTAGATGGCAGTGACCTAAAATTACAGCTTATATTGTCAAGTGTAAGCGCTGGATGGTTCTGAGTCTTCCCCAGGGACCTTTCTTATAAGGGCAAGGAAAAAATCTGCAGAGGTTGTGTCTGGGATGAATACTACAAGGGGAAGTGGTTGCAAAATGTAGAACAAGTAATGTAAGGTTAACCTTATGATAAAACTGAAGGCTGAATGAAACAGAATGTTTATTCTGGAGTGCTCTGCTGTATTGTGTCTCAAACAGGACTGTTAAGTTTCCACATCACTTCACAAACACTGCACTGGAACACCCCCATTTATTTGTTGAAAAGCATTAATATGTCACTTAAAGTTTCAAAAAATATCTAAGAGGTGATATTTGCATGCACCAGAATGTTACGTCTTTCACCTTAGACTCAAAAAGCTACTTCTTGGGCTACAGCAATCTCTGCCTCACTTCTTTGGGAGACCAGCAGTGAGTATGCTCTTTTGCAAATCTGTCCCTGCATGGTCCAAGCTTGAATCTCAAACTCTTTATCAGCATGCTCCATGTTTGCTGATTCTGGAGAATTTAGTTAGCCAAATACTATTACCACCTCCCCTGCCCCCCCCCCCAAAAAAAACTCCACTGGAGAGAAGAACAGGCACAGAGAGAGAGGCTGAGGGAGGGAGAGTGTGTGTATTTTGCAAAAGGATTTAGAATTGGGCTGTGACAGATTGCCTTTAAAGGTGACTGATAGAAAGAGCTGGCTGAGAAGCCAGGAAGCCTTTTGGCAATGAGCTGACTCATGCTAAGCTGCTACCCAGCTGTGCATATCAATAGAGTCTAATGAATGGGTATAATTAGGTGGAAAGGGAATTCCAGCCATTTGGGGGGTAGGTGGGGGGGCTGTTTGCAGTAAGTAAAAGATTCACCCTCCCGTTTCTTCTGCAGCAGTCTCTCCACCTCACTAATTCATCTGCGTTAATAGAATGTTGGTTGTTAAATATATTAATGTCTGTCCTTTTAGCTTATATGTATGAATGTGCTCTTAAATTTCAATGCAAATATTTAAAATGCCTGATTTTATTTTGTTGGGTTTGCTTTCAGCCTAGGTCAAGAGTAGGGGGACTGCATCTGCTAGATATGTAGATGTTGGCAAAGGTGTAACTATAATGGCAAGAGCAGATGCCTGTTGTCTGCCTCCCAGAGCACAAAAAACATACGCAGCAAGGTCTCTCATGGGCATAAAGATAAAGGTAAAGGTACCCCTGCCCGTACGGGCCAGTCTTGACAGACTCTAGGGTTGTGTGCTCATCTCACTCTATAGGCCGGGAGCCAGCACTGTCCGCAGACACTTCCGGGTCATGTGGCCAGCGTGACGAAGCTGCTCTGGCGAGCCAGAGCCGCACACGGAAACGCCGTTTACCTTCCCGCTAGTAAGCGGTCCCTATTTATCTACTTGCACCCGGGGGTGCTTTCGAACTGCTAGGTTGGCAGGTGCTGGGACCGAGCAACGGGAGCGCACCCCGCGGTGGGGATTCGAACCGCCGGCCATTCGATCGGCAAGTCCTAGGCGCTGAGGTTTAACCCACAGCGCCATCCGCGTCCTCATGGGCATAGGTGAGGGAAATTGAGGCAGTGTGGCTAAGGCTGCTTGGGTGGATCTGTTCCTTTCAGTGCCTTGATTGATAGCAGAGTGAGCAGAAAGTAAGGAGGGGGAAAGCCCCATAAGGATAGGGGACAAGCTGTTAAACTATCTCCTCTCAATTCAGGGGTGCAAAGCAACCTCTGGCAGCTGAAATCGATCCAGCATGACATGGGAGCCTTTTGGAGAGTTTCTGTCCCTAGGAAAGGTTATTTTTGTTGTTGTTGTTATCTCTGCTGTTCGTCCTGGATGTGTATAAAACACTGATCCTTTGCAGAATCAGGGAGTGAGCCCAAATTCATCTCCCCTTGATTCTGCAGAGGACCAGTGTGTTATCATTTAAGGGGTCTAACAGGAGGCTATTTTCAGGCCCAGTTGCTACACAGGGTGGAGGGTCAAGGGGAAGACTGGAGTCTGCAGGCCAGATGGTTCTATGGGTCCATCTGGCTTGTGGGAAGGTGGCTCCCCACCCCTAATTTTGGTCCACATAAACAGAACATTGCTGGAAGTTGATATATATATGTGTGCATTTTTGTTAATATCTTCCATGCTTAGCTAAAATAAGCTGGATTGAAAACGTGATTGCCTCCAAGTTATAAGTTCTTAACATCTTTCAGACTTGCTGTTTACCTAGCGACATATGGCTAAAGTGGAATGTTTAACCATGGTCTTTGGCTTCTTAATTAGGGGGTTGATGAGTTCAAAGGAAGACGGTGTTTCCCCACTTTGTTCAGGCATGATGGCCATTGTCCATTCAACGTCTCCAGATGAACCAGTGGCAAGCAAGCATAAATGTGTAGAGCACATTTGCTTGTGCTGGGCTGCTGAGATTTGGCTTCCTCCATGCAAGCTGGCAAATAAAGCATGGTGACTTTCTCTTCCCTTAACACTGGGGCCTGGGCTGGTGTTTTCAGCACGGACCATTAGCTTTGTACTCAGAGCCTGATGGACAAGGATAAGGGGTTTGTCTGGGCCACTCCTCCCAGGTTCAGAATAAACAGGTTCCAGTTCTGTGATCTCAGCTGGTGGGCAAGTCCTTGGATCGAAAGCACAAAAATTGCTGGAGTGGTAAATAACATTGAGGACAGGGCAAGATATACACAGAGCAATTTGGATCGCTTGGTCAGCTGGGCCCTGTGCCAACAACATCTGTTTTAATGCAGCCAAATGCAAGGTCATATCTCTAGGAATAAGAGTATCAGCCAGAGCTATAGAACAGGCAGCTTAATCCTGGAAAGCAGGGCTGACAGTCCTCATGGTATGTAATTTAACTGGTTGTGTGTGCCTAGAGGGTGCTGCAGCAATGGGGGTTAGTGTGATCCATTTTGATCTAAAGCTGCAGATGGGGATGGGGTAGCGTGGGGAAGAGTAAACCTATTGCTACATGCTATCCGAGTCTTGGTTGTCTGGGTGGTGGTTGTTCTTTTTTTAATGTGCTCCTCTTTTCAGAGTCACTGTTGGAACGATTTGAGGACATGGGGTGGGTTGGCTTTAATAAAGAGTCTTCAGAGAAATGAAGTGAAAATGTCACTTGATAATATAATAAGCACTTTCACGGTGGGGGGAAAAATACTTTGTGCTCACAGGCGAAGTCCAATAGCTGTAAAAGAGCAATCCTGAATGCCAGTGGTGGCAGAGGTTTGAAACAGAACATTTCACCAGACTGGTATCAATCTTTCGTTCCCTGCCTGCTTATCCAAGGGCTTTTAAAAGATGCAATACAATTGCTGACTAAAAGAAATAAAAATGCTTCTCTGCAGGGATTAACTTGCAAACCTATGTGAAATACTGTCATACATGGCTAATTGTATGGTTATTGTCTTTTTGTTCTAGCACACATACCTTCAGTATATGAACAGGGGGAAGTTGCAGCTAATCTCATTCTCAACACAGCTGCATGCACTGGGAAAAATTATATATGCACATGTTGTACCTGTGTGTTTGCATGCTAGAGTCATGTGTGTTGATACACATGTAAGCGCCATTCAAATCACTATACAAATGTGTCTTCTTCGTCAAAATTTTACTGTGTCTAATCTGAGGCTCTGACAATGACATCTAATGGAAGTCAAGGGCTGAAAGTTAAAAGTGGAAGTATATTTAATAATAGGAAGTAGATCACATATCTGTAACAATGTGTGCGACTAACTATCCACCGGGTGATTTAGTCTATGTTTACATCTTTTCCGAGAATACTACAACCCGAAAAAATGATGGTTCAGATCAAGTATAAATAAAAATTGCGGTTTCCCACAGACAGCTTTATTTGAAATTTAAATGCAACTGCTCATTTGCAAGAGAACTCTGAAAATGTCCCAGGTCATGAAGTACCAAATAAGTTAAGTCTCACACTGAATCTAACCGAACTGGGGCTTCAAGGATACACTAGGAAGGCTTCAAAGAATACTCTCAATGGATAAAGATATTGATTGTACTACAGAAAGAATCAATAACGATGGATAAACATCTTGGATTATGTATGCATTTTGGTTGTGGGTGTGTTGTTGGTTTTTTTGCTGAAATATACTAGGGGATTTGTATTTAGGAAAAGTTTTATTTTATGCACGTTCTCAAGCAAATGTGCAAATAAGTTTATTAGAGCCTTCATGTGCTCTCAAAGGTTCAACCCAAATCTAACACTCCCTAGCTAATCAATGCATGTTAATGGTAAACTTTCACAGGGTAGGGGTGATGTGTGACTTTTTGATCTCGTTGAATTCTGAATCTGTCCTATCTATTCTCATCAGACAGGCATATTTGCTGTTTTGTTTTAGATGCTTGCTAAAACCTTTCTTTCAGCTAACATGCCCAGATATGTATTAGGTTACATACTTGTTTCTAAAGTTCTGCTGATGTTACCTATATTTTATAATTTTATTTTGCCTAATTTTTCAAAAAAAATGTTTTGATTTTAACAGGGTTTTAAAAATAAACATTTCACGCTATGTTGTGTAAACTGCTTTGAGATTTTCCCTTTTTTATTTAAGTGATCTAGACATTTTGTTATTTTGTTTTTAAAATGTGTAAACGCAGCAAGGAATTTTGCAGTAGTAGTGTTGAAGCCTCTGAAGGAGATTGCCCTAACATTGCAGGCATATGAGGCTGGCCATACGGTCTTATTAGCTACTGTTGGCTGAGATGCTCAGAATTTACAGAGAGGCAGGGCAGGCAGCATTGTCTAAGATTAATCAAGGGTAGGAAATATAGTATGTGCCTTTTGGAATGAGGCAGCACTATTCATAGGGACCACGGAAGTGAGATATGGATGTACGATTGGACTTGGGAGAGGATGTGGACCAGTGAACCTCAGCTTATAATGACAATAGGAGGGAAGGGAAATTGCCAGAACCTGAGCAAATAGCTAGTAGACCCAGTAAACTCAGATGTGGATCTAGATGGGTGGGACTTCCTGGCCATAGCAATTCTTTTGGGTTGAGAATGGTTGGGTGGTGTAGAGAGCCAAGTGGCTAGAGAATGGGAGATTGGCAGAGAAGTACAGTATCATAACATGAAAAAATGAAAGAATGTGTGGGTCACTAAAGAGTGGCTTTGAGGTTTTTTTTGGGGGGGGTGTTTTTTTTTTTTTTTAATTGCTGGGCATTTCACTTGGTAGGGCTCAGCCCTGGCTGCCCTAATGGCTCCTGTGACCCTAAGCAGTTGCACTTTCTCTGTCACCAAGTGGAAAATGTGCCATTTAGAAACCATTGTCCTGTTCTTTCCTCTGTGTTCCTTAACATGCGTGTGGAAACAAGGTCTCCATTTTATTTCTTCTTCTTCTTCTTCCAGGCCAAGGAGCTAGAGCTGGCACAAGGACCCCGATGGCTTTCCTTTCCAGCACAGAGTGCATGTATCTGCACTAGATTGTGACATCTACTAGAAGCAACACAACCCTTTGGTGTTCCAGGTAAGAGTCCTCCGTCTGATAGAAATGGCGGCATCTACAGTATGAGGCATTTATTCTGCTGAGGCGTGAAATAGTGGACCATGGAAATACACAGAGGAAAATAGCATCCCAAACCCATCTGGTGGATTTGCAGCAAGGACCCAGTGATAAAAACAAGGCAGAGAGGGCCAGAAAAATCCATTTTGACAACATATAATGCCTAAACTACATAAGACACCCTAGCTGAAACTGTTGATGCCCTCCAATGTGGATGGTGCAGTTCACAATACTGGGATTAATGAGGCTGTATATTTTAATTTGACAGCCTTCCACTGAATGTAAACTGTTAAACAGTGCATTATTATCTGTACCTGTTGCTTTATAAGGCATTATCCATGTGATATTATCTTTTCGTTTTTCTATCTAATTCTTCTTCCATGATTGTTTCCCTCCCCAACTGGTAAACTCGCTACCCAATTCATTCTGCCAACCGTCCTCTAAGTGTAATAATTCAGTAATGGATGCTTCAGTGTGAACTGTGGGGTGTGTGTGTCCGTATTTGAAGCTCTTTAGAAATTCTTATGCATTTCCTAAACAGTTCAAGAACAGAAGTTTGAGGAAGTCAAGAATGAGCAGGTACAGCAGGGACCCTGTGTTGTTTATCCCTAACAAGCCATGATTTGCAAGTCAACATGAATCCATGATTAGGTGTCAGCTGACTGGTCATGTCTTGCTAGGGAGCGACAAACCAAGGTCCCTGGTTCAGATGTAACAGGAAACCAAGGCTTCCTGGTTTGTTTATCCTGCTTGTGCCAGGGGAGGAGTGAAATGAAGTGACTGGGCACTGGGCACTAGCATGCTGCTCATTCCTGATAATCCACAATAAACCAGATAGTCTGGTTGATTGTTAGATGTGATTACATTCCTCTGTGTTGGTTAGTCACTAGTTGGGAGTGGGTGGGTGGGGGCGGGGGGTGCCTTTCTTTTGCAGCTTCTCTTCAATCACTGCCTTTCCATTCTGTGTTGAAGCAGATGAAGAAATTGTGGGCTTGTTATTGCTGTGATGCAGAAAGATACAGTCATGTCCATCTGTTCTTCTCTCTGATTGGTAGCCCTGGACTAAGACCAGCAAATCAAACATTTATATCAGGCTGGGAAACCTGCAGCCCTCTAGATTGTTGGACATCAACCCTATCAGCCACAGCCAGCACGAGCAGGGAGAATGTGAGTTGTGTAGCAGCCTCTGGAAACCCACATATTCCCAATCCCTGGCTGGTTCTTTCATAAGTCTTGACCATGTAAAATACTTGTCTTCTTTTGAGCTGCTGCTGCTGCTGCTGCTCCTCACCAAGAAGCATTTGTCTCCATTTTTACATTGTGCTTTTAATGGAAGAAGGAAATGCAGCTGAACAGTATTCAGTAATTCATATGCTGATTCTTGGTCTTGCTTCACGCTATCAAAATTGCACACCCAGAAACTTGTAAAAGTTTTTGGACGAGTAAACTGCTAGATCTCCCTTGGCTGGAGTGCTAGGTACACCCACACACCTAACATCTGTGCCAAAATAGGCTTATTGTGTTATTGTGACACTCTCTACTGTCTACCAGTTCCTCAAGTGCATTTCCATCACCCAAAAGCATTAGTTTGATAGGGAATTATTATCTCAGTTTTTCATTTACTTGAGTTGGTCTAAGTTTTATTTAAAATGAGTGCTGATGGCATCAGCCTAAGATGCATATTGCAAGGGTAGGGCTGGATAATACAGCTTTGGGTGGGGGAAATTAATGAGATTGAGATCATTTTGCTGTGCCCAGAATGGAGTGGGCCTAGGGCGTTCATTCCTAAACGATGTGCTGAGAGAGGATGGTTAATGTGCTGCAAGAGGAATTTAAAGGCTCCTGTGAAACTGTCTCCTCTGTGTGTGGCTTCTCGCTTTCCAACCAGCCTCTGCTGAGGGTGGGGGCAATTCTCCCACAACTCTGTGTTAGGTGTGGTTGGATCATTAATGAGCATGGTTACTTGCCCCCAGATAAGGCCGTCCTGTGAAATCTTACTCTCAGTGAAAGCAACTGTTTTGGGTTGTAAGCATGGCATGTACCTCCAGTTCTAGTAACATAGAAATCTGCCTTATCCCAGCCAAGTGAGGCTGTTTGTCCATCTCTGTAGAACCTCTACCTGATCCTTTTACATGAAGATTGGAGGGCCTGAACCTGGGACTTGCAGTGACAAATCATGTACGCTATGTTACTCAACTCTGTTTTAATTAAATGGGAGTTTTAAAGTTGTAATCTATACCTCCCCCCACAAACACAACAGAAGGGGTTCATGGTGTGGTGGGGCCAGTGCCACATCTACAGCCCTGCCACTCACAGCAGCTTCAGAGTCAATGGATCCTGGACCAGCTCAGCCACTTCCCATCTCTGGAGCATCCCTTTTCGGGGCCTGCCATCAGCAAGTCCACCCATGCCTCACTTCTTGGGTGGCAGCTCATGGGAGGTCGGCTTAGCTGGGAGAGCTGGGTAGAGGAAAACCTGTGCCCATTCCACCACCACTCCAGCCAGGAGCAATTTGGATTCCAAATCAGAAATTGGAAAGCACTGGAATAAGAAGTTTGGTATTTAAAAAGAATGTACGCAGGGTCACTTTGTTTTCTTTTATATGTGATGAAAGCTTCTGTGGTTTATTGTAGGATAGATTAATGATATAAATAACAAAGAATAAAGGACCAGTAGCAGAACTCTTGTCATGTCTACTCAGAAAAGTAAGCAGATTTAGGACTGCAACCCAATGCTGCATACCTAAGGCAGTGAAACTGCAGGTAGTTGATCTGCAATGTCCAGAGTCTTGCTGGGATTGAGCCAGCAGGGGAGAAATAATGATGAAAGATTGATCTTGGGGTCCTCCATCTATTTCTGGGTATTACTCTTCTTCTTCTTCCACTTCTTCTTCCCATTGGGAATAAGGGGACTGTGGCTATCAGGGGACTGGAATGGCTTTAGATCCTTAAGATTCTAGTCATTCCCCAGTTCTCTCCCAGCACGCTCTCCAAACCACCCCAAATATACCTGTTTACCAATGTCCACGTTCTGAAGTAGGTTGCACCAGGGCCCTGGAGGCTTTGGCTGGAATGAGAGGGAGTTTGCTGACATCAGAGTTCTGTCCCTGGCAGAAAGGCAAATCCAATATATCCTATAGCCTCTGCAACACCCTCCCAAAAGCTGTTAAGATTGTACCCTAAGTTATTTATTTTAGATTGAGTCTCCCATTTTAAATTTAATTTCTTTCTTGAACAATCATGCAAGCTAATGTTACTGAATTAAAAACAAAAAACACATTGGTTTTCAACTAGCTAGATCCTTTATATAACCTAGAAGCCTAAACCTTTGGCATTCCACAAAACGAGAGACAGTTTCCAGTTTGGCTTTTTTTGTACACGTTCAAGGACACTAAGCAAGATGAAGGTTGAGGCTGCACTCCTGTGCACATGAATTTGGAATTGAATTTTGTTGAACCAAGTGGGGCTTACTTCTGTGTAAGCATGCATATATGATCAGGCTGTAAGTGGCCAGACCTTTCTGTAAGCAAAGGCTAGTTGTTACCGGGCAAAACAGTGTTTCTCAATGAGATGGAAAGTAAATGTTCAGGCTGTTTGGTTAGCAGAGTCCTAAGTAATCATAACTTGAAAACTGGATACACTGCAGAGTTTGAATAGAGGAGATTAGATGTAAGGTATAAAATAGGAATATGAGCTCACTAATATGGACTCTGTAGATGACTCTAGTGATATGCAAGATGGCATCTCCTGGATCTGACCTCTGTGATGACTTGCTAGTTGCTGGGACCAGTAGAAAGCCCACAACCATAAATACAGTACATTACTTACCGGGGCAAATTGAATACACACCCACCCACCCACCCACCCACCTACCTACCCAGTTATGCACATTCTACTTGTGTGCAGCCACACATATATGTGGCACTGGGAATTAAATAAGTAGAATCATACTAGGAAATGACTGGAGAGAGCTAGAGAGTCCTCTCCTTCTTGGAAGGGAGACCCTTCTTGGAACCTGAAAAGGATGTCAGTAAGAGGTGCAGCAGCGCTTTGTTTAGGCTGCTCAGCCTCCCTGCCTAACAGCTGATGCTCAGGGTAGTGCAGCTGCAGCCACTGACATGTCTTCCAGCCTCCAGCCAGCCCCAGAGCTTCAACTCTAGATACTTTGGTCTGGATTGGAGAGAGAGGAGAGCGAGCGAGCTGGAGAGCAGGGGGAAATAGGCATTTGGAGGTTTTTTAGAGGATGCTCCCCACTTTATGTGATTTGACTTATGCAAAGGGGGGTCCAGGACGTAACCCCCGTGTAAACAGGGTGGTGGAATGCCTGTACAGTTTATTAGGCCGAGGTGGTGGTAGACCATAATGACCAAGGACGATTGGGAAAATAAAAAGCATAGGAAGCTATAAAGAGGCATATTTATTAATCTTGTATTTTTGCTTTGACACTTTTTGGGTGGGAATGAAAGGGGTGGATGCTATAGAACAGGCATAGGCAAACTCGGCCCTCCAGATGTTTTGGGACTACAATTCCCATCATTCCTGACCACTGTAGGGATCATGGGAGTTGTAGCCACAAAACATCTGGAGGGCTGAGTTTGTCTATGCCTGCTATAGAGAGAGACCAGAATCCTCAACTAGAGGCGCTCTGGTTTCTGAAGCTGTAACAAACAGCTTTCCTCAGTCTTTTTCCTGACAGCCATGAAGGCTAGAAACATACTTTCATTGAGCAAACAAAAAAGAAAAAGGAACTGTGACTCTGTACTGTGAAGCATGTATGTACAGAATACAAAGAGCCCTGCTCTGAGAGGTGCATGTTGGACCATGCTGTGCTACTTGCATCTCCGCTCCTTCACAGCTTTCCACCTTTGGGGCAGCAGCAAGAGGTTACTGATTATGTTTGCCTTTGCGAAGTAGGACCAAACCTGTAGCCCGGAGCTGCATCCCGAGAGTTAAAAAGGCTTTGGCTGCTGGATATGGCACTTCCCCTCCATCTCTCTCCCCCCCCTCCACCCCAACCAAGCAGCGGCTGCTTTCTGCCTTATTCTTTTGTTTCTCCCAAGTGCACGCTCTGAAATGGTAAAATACGGAACGTGGTTCCTTCCCCGCACCCCGCCTCTGTTTTCCCTGAGAACCTTCATTTCTCCACTGGGGGCAGAGGTCGTCCTGAGAGAAGGATTAAAGAGAAGCCTTGTCTTTCTGAAGAGGCGGCACAGCCGTATTTCCCCAGCTGCATTAATCAGTCTCAAGGAAGCCAAGCTCGCTATATCACCTTGAAGGTTCTTCAGACTGCTTTGAAAAACTTTGGGTGGATTATAGTGCTTCTTCCGCAAGGGGTGGTTTTGAAGGGACCAATCGTGCTTGTTTCTGGCAGGCAGAGTGTGGGCAGACATTATGCAATCTTCCCACACATTGTTCCCTGGGTTTTTCCATATTCAGTTCTTTCTCCATCTACAGATCGCTCTCACCTGGCTTGCTGTGTCACTTTCTGTTCTGGATGAGTCGCCTAATGACCGGATTTGTCTCTTTCCCTTCATTCTTCACCTGCCATTTCGCCTTTTGGTTATTTATGTGAAGCGTGCTTCCTCTTCTGTTTACTTGTAGCTGCCGCTTGCTGTTCAGCTGAATATAGCATTTTGTTGGGCTGTTTTTAATTTTTACTCAGTAGGAAACAAAAGTTTCCTCCTCCCCTCATGATGTGTGTGGTCCTGGGTCTTTAGGTGCATATGCTATATACTGGGTTACTGGCCCATTTGCAACCTTGGAACATTTTGAACTCCTGAAAAGTGTTGGGATTCAGGGGAAAGGTTCAGGCTGAGGATGCAACCATGACTGCTACTTTGCGGCTGTGGATTTGGAGTGGGTGGTAGTGCAGGGATCATTCTCTGGATAATGGAGTGCTGGGGTCAGTCAATTTCCGATCTCTCTGTCTTGATGGGAGAATAAGAACTGCAGGCAGAAATGGCTTTCTAGGATTCCCGGCAGCGCTCATCAGTTTGGTCATTGAATGCTGCGTGGAGAACAGTTGAGCGAGGCCTGGCAGAACAGCATGCCGGTTAACTCTGCCCAACAGGGTGTTTTTGTGATCTAAGCTAAGTCGGTAAAGCTTGTAAAGGAAGGGAAAAGCCAGGAGAGACTGCTTTTCCTCTTCTTACACAACCGCCTTGCAAAGTAGGCCAGTTGCACCCCAAACTATCTGGGAGCCAGTGCCATCCCTCCCATTAACCCCCTACAGGACAGAACTGTAGGACTGTTCAAGGCAAACTCTTATTAAACTGGGACTTGGAGGTGGCATTAAGTTCACGTGGCTGTCACCAGGCTGAAGGAAAATGGCTCTTGTCCACCAAGATCCCACTCAGTTTACAAGGGGAGGAGAGCCAGTGCCCAGCTCTCTGTCTTACCCAACTCTATACTTTTCTCTTTCAACTCCAGCCTTATAGTTCTGTAGCATGAATCAAGTGGGTTAGGCTTATGGGTTCTGTTTCACCAACCCTGTGAGTTGGCAGCAATGCACACAGGACACATCTTGTCAAATTGGGCAATGGTATGGCTAGCCGCTCGGGTGCCTGGGGGAGGGGTGAGCCGCCCATTAGGTGGGGCGCGCTGCCACATCCCCCCCTCCCCCTCAGCTGTAAGGCAGCTGAGAGAGAGGTGGCGGACAGATGCAAGCCCCATGCTGCCCTTTTGAGCAGTGTGGAGCCTGCAGGCACCCATGCCACTGTGTCACCCCCAGGAGAGATGTGTGGCTTGGGCGCACTGCGGGCCCCACAGTAAGTGTCGCCCGCTGAGGTGTGGTGTGGGGCCCAGTGTCACACCCCTCCCCCAGCTATGCCTCTGAAATTGTTTAACATTTATTCAGAATACAGAAGGCCAGAGAGAACAAAGCGACAAAGCAGAATATTGAAAAGCAAAGGAGCTCTTTAGCTCAGATCTACTAGTTACATACGAACAGGCTTCTGGTCTCTTCCTGCGTAATACAGTATAGATGGTCAGTTGCAGGGTTTTCTGATGGTCAGAATGTGAGGGACAAATGACCATTTCCCCAGTCCTCTTTAAGGGATTTTTTTACCCACATGGCATTTTCTTGGCAGTTGGCACCTTCTGGCCAATTATATCCCACGTAGAGTTTATCAGGTAGTCTGTAAACACCTTTACTTAGCAATGCAGAAATATGCCTTCTGAAAATTCAGACCACTTGTCCACTTAGCTCCATATTGTCTCTACACTGACCAGCAGTAGCTCTCATCTTCTTTTTTCTGGCCATTCCAGGAATTGAACTTGGTACCTTCTGTGTGCAAAACAAGGCCTCTGCCTTTGAGCTACATCAGGGGAAGCGTGTGTAGCCAAATGTCCTCTTTTTCCTGGGCACGCCCTCCTTTTCAGAATTAAAATTTCTGTCCGGGCAGATTTTTTAAATTTGGAAAAATGTGTGTGGGGTTTTTTGTGTTTTTTCCCCCAGTAACCCAATATTTTTTAAAAGAAAAACAATTTTAAAAGACCCATGTGTTGTGCTCCCCTCGCCATTTTTCATGAATGGAATGCACATGTTACACAGTGTAATAAATTGTTTTGTGCACACTTACATTCACAAAGATGGGAACATGAGCCCAAATCCTTTCATGTGGCAAGTGAGGGAGCAATATGTATTATTATTATTATTATTATTATTATTATTATTTTGTTGAAAGTTAAGAACATTGTTACAAGCAATATATTACAGCCTCTATAGCCGACATATAGTAGGGGTATTTAAAATGAGAGTCGTCATAGCGATCCGTAGTTAAAAGTAGAAGTCGGCAAATGCATCCTCTTTTTTGCTCTTCAAAATATGGCAACCCTAGACAGGCAGATGGATTAACAGCTGATTCTGAATAACATGTTGTGCATTCTGAACAGCTAGGCCAGACCCAGCAGGTTCATAGAGCCACGTGGGACTGACACCTTTGTGTCCCTTTTCTCTCTGCTGGGTGAGAAACGTATCACTTTCTGGCCACCTGCATAAATGGCATTGCAAGCGTAGTGGCGAGCGGTTCTGCAGTTCCTACCATTTTTTAAAGTGGAGCAGTGGCATAGAAAGCAAAGCGAGTCCATGCAAGTAGCTACTATCACCACAATTGCAGTCTTTCCTCTCACAATCGTTCGTGCCCTTCCCACACTGCAAATGTCATTGTTTGGGGGAAAGGGCTTTCAAATTAAGCACTGCTGTGGAGGTGCACACTGAGAATTGTTCTTTAAAAAACAGCAACGACAAAGCAGTTCTGCAGGATCAAAGCCAGTCGTAATACAATGGTACCTCAGGTTAAGAACTTAATTCGTTCCGGAGGCCCGTTCTTAACCTGAAACTGTTCTTAAGCTGAAGCACCACTTTATCTAATGGGGCCTCCTGCTGCCACTGCGCCGCCGGAGCACGATTTCTGTTCTCATCCTGAAGCAAAGTTCTTAACCCAAGGTACTATTTCTGGGTTAGTGGAGTCTGTAACCTGAAGCGTATGTAACCTGAAGCGTATGTAACCCGAGGTACCACTGTAATAGCAGATTCTCATGGAAATTCACAGTGCAAGAACAACACAGTAAGTAAAGATGGGGGCATGAATCAGAAGTGAGCAGGAAGCAACAGGATCTGGGAAGGAAGAGTCCCAATGTGGATTTGGACCCAGGAATGGAATTCTGTCTCAGGAAGACTCTGTGAGTTACTCTAATGGTTGGCTGCATGCAAGTGGATAGAGACACCAATCTGCATGGCGTTATGGACACTTGCCAGGTTGACACTGCATCTTGGGAAGTGCCATTATAACGTTATCAAATGGGACCAGGATGGGTGACCCCAGGTATGTTGATACATCCTCAACCCCATGGCAATTGCTCAGCCCTTACTGTTTGCCGATGACATGTATAGTCTTGGCTTGCTTCTCTTGCCAACCTGATGCTGCCTCCTTTGCTTATTTCTAGTTATTTCTGCAACGTGCCCAAAGTTCTCTGCCCACAAGTAAATGATGAATGGCACAAAAGCAAGAGATGGAAAGGGCAAGAAGACAGATGTTTTTCTATTCCCACTGGAGAAATAGGTTCTCCTTAATCAGTATTCCCTCTTAGCCGAGCATTGGGTTTCTCCGCCGCCCCCGCCCCTGCCCCCGAAGCCTAGACTTCCTCTTACGCTGTTGCCTCTGCCCCATCACCACTGAAACTTCTGCCCTTTAGATTTATCTCATTTGCACCAGCTGGAAAGACAGCATTTGGAGTGCTTTTTTGCACGGATTGTGGAACCTGAGAGGCCTGCAATGACAGGGGGAACACAAATGTAATTTGGCGCCTGCAAACATGCTCCCTGTCAAACCTAAATCCTCCTGGGGAAGGAAGCACTTTTTAGAGGAAGACTTGAAGAGCAGCAGCAGAGAAACATCTGAGAGGGGAGCCCTCAAGGTACTTTTGTTCCAGTGAGTAGGAGTCTTTAGATCCGCTTAGACATAAAAGGCGGCACAGTTCCATTCCCAAAGCCTCTGCTGAAGGAGAGGAGGGGGAAATGTGCCTGCAAAGAGAGGGAGGGGGAATCACAAATAGAGTGGTGGCTAGAAACTAGGAGGGGCATTTCTCTTCTCCCCTCCCCCCGCCTTTCCACCCCAGGAAATAAATTGGGTCAGACTTGAAAGTGAGTTTCCTCGCTGTGGATTTAATTTTAGCTCTTGCAGACTAGTTATCGTATCATAAATGCCAGGGCGATTTTTAGGAAACATGCCCAGCGAGGCTTAGCTGCTGTGTAACAAGATTTGTGTCTATTTCCTATGGTGCCATGCTTTCAATAAACAACTGTGTGTTCCCAGGGGCCTGTAGCAAGGCTGGGATGGGATAAAAGAGGCAGGCGGCTCTGTGCCTGTCCTTCAGCTGTTTGGTGAAGTGCATTTTGTGTCTAGGGTGCTGCTAGCGTATCCCTTGCCCTGGATCCATCTTTTTGTAGTAGAAAGCATCAAGCCTGGGAAGGGAAGAGGCTGTGTGGGTACCATTACCTGCCCAGTTACACAATCAGCAGTTTCCGTTATAGAGTTGCCAACCAAGAAGGACACTGACAAACTGGAACATGTCCAGAGGAGGGCAACCAAAATGGTCAAAGGCCTGGAAACGATGCCTTATGAGGAACGGCTAAGGGAGCTGGGCATGTTTAGCCTGGAGAAGAGGAGGTTAAGGGGTGATATGATAGCCATGTTCAAATATATAAAAGGTTGTCACATAGAGGAGGGAGAAAGGTTGTTTTCTGCTGCTCCAGAGAAGCGGACACGGAGCAATGGATCCAAACTACAAGAAAGAAGATTCCACCTAAACATTAGGAAGAACTTCCTGACAGTAAGAGCTGTTCGACAGTGGAATTTGCTGCCAAGGAGTGTGGTGGAATCTCCTTCTTTGGAGGTCTTTAAGCAGAGGCTTGACAACCATATGTCAGGAGTGCTCTGATGGTGTTTCCTGCTTGGCAGGGGGTTGGACTCGATGGCCCTTGTGGTCTATTCCAACTCTATGATTCTATGATTCTATGACCAGCCTGTTTGTTACTTGATTCTGAGCTGCTTCTTCCCCATTGCAATAGCCACAAGCCCAACGAGCTGAGAAGCTGATTCAAACCAGTGGGTCACCTAGGAAAGCGTCCTGTCTCTTCCAGTAGTTGTTGGCAGGTGCTTCCAAAGCAGATGTAGGAGGAACGCACAGCATCAAGGCAACCTGTTCTCTAATGGCAACGAGGGAAATGTAATAATGTTTTGAAGATTGCATATGATGGGGGAGGAAGGGTAGTGGTAATGGTGCTGGAAAGCTTTTTGATCTAATGGAACTTTGGCTAAAATATTGTGATCATGGCTCCAAGGAACCATCACATGCAATCACCATGTAGTCACATTGCAGCCTAGCAGATGCCCCGGGCAGGTACCCTGATCTGTGAATTCCCTTAGCACCACCCTAAAGTAATTGCCATTATGTCATTACACCCCCTCCTCCACACATGACTTGCCTTGATTTGAACATTATTTTTCTTTGGACGATCTTTTGCTATGACAAAGATTGGGCAGGTGGCAGAGAGAGGTAACTAACAGCATTTCTCTCTTCTCCCCCCTCCCCATCCCCCTACATCTTGCTTCTTCTTTTAAATCTGTCCAATTAGTGTCTATTAGTCACTCAGTGTGTTAAAGCATTAAGAACAATTAAGGGTGCAAAGAGTTTCCAGATGCAGCGTTAGCACAGAAGCTGGCAGGCTGCTGTCTGATCCCATATGCAAGCACTCAGAGAGAAGAAGGGCATGCAGCATCAACAGCAGCAGCGGCTATGGGATGGGCCTAAACGCTCCTCCGCCTTCGTAGTGAGCAAAATCCATGGGTCTGGTTGTAGTTTATACAAGTTAGTTTTACACTTTGTTCTGAGTTGTAGTCATTTACTGCGCTAGGAAAAGGTCATAGCAAATAAGAACTTCCAGTAGCAGTTTCAGCTGAATGGTAAACAAGAAGTGTTCCACAGAGAGGAACTGTATTCATGGGTGGTGTTCAACCACCTTTTTGTGCTAGCTCAAGGATTAGTGCCCCAAATTTAGTGGGTTCCGGAGGGAGGAGTGGGGGTGATCATTCCACCGTGCAAGGATAATTTAATCTGCTTAGCGTTACATTTAATACAACCCTGTGCCCATAGATGTAAATTGGCCAATATGTTTTCTACTGAAGTTGGTGTTTTTTTTAACGGTCATATCAGCATCCAAGAAACATCTGAAAGTATAATCGTCCAAGGTTTTCAGAACCTTAATAAATAAATAAATCCCAGGGTGACTAACAGTACAAAATCAAAGGGACAATAAAATCATGTTTAAAACACAAATGTGGCTGACTAAAAGCATGATCTGACATTTTAAAAAGAGTAGCTAAATATTACTACATAGCGATAAAACTTTGAGGTGTAAAGGCCTGAGATTAAAAAAAAAAAAAAGATATTTAAAAAGGTCTTCCCTTGGTGGCAAAATGACATCAGTATAGCTGCCAGGGAGATCTTTGGGAAGAGCACCGCACAGTTGAAGTGCCACTTGCTTCTCAGACAACAAAGGAAAGGTGGAGAAGGGAGTTCTGGAATTCTGTATCACAACCTTTTCACTTCTGACCAGTGATGCACCATAACATGGCCTGATAACTACTATTAAGTTAATGGACATTTAGAAAGGTTCTTAGACTAGACTAGACAACCTGGGAATAGAACGGTGCAGTGTTTTGAAACCCAGGTCTACCGCTTTGTCCACTACACCAGCCTTCCCAAAGCTTGTGCTGTCCATGTGTTTCGGAGTACAACTTCCATCAGTACCAGCTCCTGACTGGGGAGTTGCAATCCGAAAAGTATGGACAGCACCAGGTTGGGGAAAACTGCATTATACCATACCAGGTTACACCACCAGTAAGCAAATTTCCTGCAGATCAGGTTATCCTTGTTAAGAAAGTAGGGAATGGGTCTATCCCTCTCATGAATGCTGATGATTTGGTCAGTCAAGTTGCTCCGATGCAAAACTTCTGAAATGCTCTCCAGAGGCAAGTCCTATGACAGATGGTGTGCATATATATATATATATATATATATATATATATATATATATAATGACCTTGTTTTTGTGCTAAGCAATTCCCTTGGTTGCTGAGTAAAGGCAGGTGGACTGTTGCTGGAAGCTAATCACGGAATCGCGAATCCACGGCTGTTGCCAGGAATTCACCGACAAACCAGTGCCAGGTTCAGAGTGTGGGTGGCAACATCAGAAGGAACTGTCAGAGGGAGCCAGAGGCTTAACAATGCCTGTGTAACTGGCAATTAAAACTGCATCACATCCCCTCCTACCCTGCACTGTCCCAAGACTGCTTTGAATTAGGCTTACAAATTAAATCTATTTTGTTACGGAAGGAGAAAGTGGAACTTCCTGGCCAACTTTTATTTTGGAAGTAAACAGACCCCCATAGCAACAATTCAAAAGCATTAAGTAATGGATGGTTCTCTCTCTCCCTCTCTCTCTCTCTCTCTCTCTTGTCCCCCCCCCCCTTCCTCTTTCTACGGTGCAGGAGAAAGAGTCCTAGGCATATCAAACACATGCAGATGCTGTTCCAGCTTCTGCAAACCAAGATGATGGGTGGATGCTTTATTGGGTTTAGCTCTAAATCCAGTTTCTAGAGAATAAACAGACAGTTTGTCTCTACAGCCCATTCCAGAGAGTTTGTTTTCAATGCCTAGAGTAGAGAATGCGGGGGGGGGGTGTCCCCCCTTCTGCCTCTAGCTAATGTGCTTTACCGTAGGCTTGCTGAGGTGGTACATCCTTGGCATAAGATGGGCCCGCAAAGTCTGAGCAACGGCAGTTATTTAACATGCAGCAAGTGTTGTGCCCAGAGAAATTTAGATGTAATGGTGTGTGTGTGTGCGTGAGAGAGAGAGAGTATATTCGCATGTAAATATGGGTAGGTGCTGTCCTGATTGATGGCAATTAGCATTTTCTAACGGGAACAGATGTTCAGATTGCCAGGAGGCTGGTACCTAATGCCCACGCCACCATCTGTTCCACTGGGCACTGCCACAGGAATCGGTGTTATCAATGCTGAAATGTGTCTGAGAAGTCCTTGTTGGGGTGTATTGAAGAGTCTTGAGTGAATGTTTTGGGGTTTTTTTTTAAAGCAAGGAAGAGAAGCATTATGACAACAACAGTAAAGATACTCTTAGGTTTACAAATACTTGGCACGGCTTATTGTGGGACTGAGGGTTTTATTTCTGAGAAGCCTTTTTTTTTAGTTTTGAATCAGACAAGCAAGAAGTGAGACATTTGTGCGGCATACAGACTGCTGACTTCTACCTTCTGTGGATGGGGCAGGTGCATTTGATATGTGGTTTTGCATGCAAAAGGTGGTTGTGTAGGTGCTGTATGTTGGCACTCTCCACTCCCAGCCCAAACTCCTCCTACTGCCACCACTTGGGGGGAAATTTCACTTGTACATTTATAGCATGAGGGGAGTCCAGTTGTCACAGCTGAGAAGCATTAGAGCCCCGTGTCTGCTGTTGAGTCGGAAACATGCTGGGCCAAATGATTACACAGTACAGATTGGAAATAATAACTCACGCCCTCCACCCCCGATCAGCAACCCAGGATATTTCACTAGTCTTGCATCCGTCAAATTGCACCTTTAATTTGTCTTTAAATGAAAAGCCAGGGAGATCTTGGCTTTTAATTTAACATATTTCCCTTCAGTACTTTATTTATTTTATTAATTTGCCAATGGTAAATTATTTAAGAGGGTTACATCCAAATTAGCCTGCAAAGAATTACAGGAAGGTCTCATAGCTCTAGCGGTGTGTTGATAAATGCAAAATGAGGCTCATCGTGGGGCTGGGTTGGGGAATAATTCTTGTTCTGCATATGCAGAATTGAGCAGCAAATTAGTGATGTACTATTCATGGAAAATCTTGCAGTTGTCAATGTTTCCCAGAAAATATCTGTTCAATATGCTGCAGGCACCCGAACGAGAGAGGGGGTGGAAGGGGGAGGGAGTAAGGTGGGGTGGATAGGATGGAATAGTAAAGATTAGTAGGAAAGATATAGGCAAGGGCACAGCATATATTGTTCTGTATAAATCGTGTGTCCACATCTTAATTGGTATATATAGTTATGATCATGCAGTTTCCTAAAAATATAATAGTATTGAACAAAGCAGAGGGCACAGGAACGTAGCTTTAGGAGTACAGAAGTCCTTCCCTAATGAGATTAGGAATCTCTTCCCCAGCCTCTTCAATAATGAATCTGATTAAATAATATTTTTAAAAAAATCATAAGGAGGCTGAAGGAAGTGAATAGGGAACATTTTCTCTCTCCCTGTCATACAGTACTTGATCTGGAAAGTGCCCAATGAAATGAACAAGCAGGTGGCTTAAAACAAGCAAGAGAGAAAACATTTTCTCACACAGCACAGCTAACCTTTGGCAGACTGCCATCCGAAGTACTGGTGGCCAACAGCACAGCAGAATTAGGCAGCAATCCCCTGTACACACTCACCTGGGAATACTTTTCATTGAAGTTAATAGCACTTACTTCTGAGTAGGCGAGTGTTGCATTGTCAAGAAGGCATCAAAGAAGCTTGGCAAAATAATGGGGATTGCTGATGCTATTAGGCAGAACAATTACCTCCACCCCCCCCCCTTTAACTTCCATTTTCCTCCTGCCCAGGACCTCCTCATAGAAACATAGGAAGCTGCCTTATACAGAGAGCCACACCATTAGTTCATCTAGCACAGTATTGTATACAATGATTGGTGGCAGCTTTCCAGGCCCTGTAGCGTATAGGCAGCCAGTGCAAGCCTTTGAGCACCAGAGTTATGTGCTCACAGTAGTCTGTGCCCATCTGCAGTCTACCTCTGGACAAGGCCCAAGGATAAGACCACTTAGAGCACATTGCAGTAATCTAGACTAGCAGCTACCAATCACTAACCTTGTCCAAGAATGTCTGCAGCTGCTAAAAGGCACTCCTAACCACTAAGGCTACCTGGGCTTCCAGTGAAAAAGATGGATCTAGGAGGACTCCCAAACCTGTTCTTTCAGAGGTAGTGCAACCCCATCTAGAATAGGCAACCAGCCAGACTCCCAGACATAGAGAAAGAAGAGAGAGAGGTGGAGCCCATTGTCTAAGGCCAGCATCCAGTTGCATTGCCTTGGAAGCAGCCCTTGGCTGGGGGGTTGGGTAGGAACCAAGCTGATCCGAGTGCTCATGTTTGGAGAAAGTGGCAAAATATGCAAAAGTCTGGAAAACAAAACAAAACAATGCAATGCAATGCAATGCAAAATGCGTTCCTTAGTGTAACTGTCGCATATAATCAAGAATTCAAAAACAAACAAAACAAAAATGTTTAAAATACAAATAATTCTAGCAGATGGTGTGACAGAATGATATTCGTAAATAAAAATAGAGAGAGAGATAAATATAATCATCAATATGTATGGTGAATGATACCCTATGTGCAATAATAGTGAACACTGTTTCCTTTCAGTGCTTATGTAGACAAAACAGCACCAATAGCACACAAAAGGAAGTTTTATAATAATAATAATAAATATAATAATAATTTTTTATTTATACCCTGCCCTTCCCGGTTCAAAAGCCGGGCTCAGGGCGGCTAACAACAAATTTAAAACACTTAATTGATGCAACAAAACACAGCATAAAATACAGTATAAAGCATGAGTAACAATAAATTCAGAATTCAAAAATCAATATAGGGGGAAAATCCATCCAATAAACATTAGATGATCACCAGGGCTAGCTGGCTAAATTAGTCCTATTTGGGCCAGTGTGGAGACCAGGGGAGAATTAGCTGTGGGATCCCAGAGCAGGTTTGAGAGGGGGAACCCACAGCTTGCATAAGTACAAAAAACCTCAGTGCCATACACCATCATCGAACATACAACACAAGTCCTTTTGATGGCAAACTGCTCTTCCAGGCTATGCCAATGTACACTCATCTGTCATTTGGAAAGCTTAGTAAAGAACCCAAGACAGAAGTTATGGATGATATCTCACTAACAATCCAGCAGCCCTCAAAAGTAAAATATTACCAATTTCCTAACCTTTCTGAAATCTGTCCACCCAGGCTATGTGTTCTGGCAGCAACTTTTTTTCATAGGTTAATGATTAATTAGATGCCAGCTGCCCAGAGAACACAGTAAATTGGGCAGGATAAAAAATGTTAAATTAAACGAAACAACGAAAACATGTAGGGGGAAAAACCCTAAAGAGGCAAATCCCCAAGAACAGCCCAACAAGGACTGTTTATGCCAACGGCCACAGAATGCTACTGAGGGCAGGGAGAAACAGACGGAAGAGGAATGGAATGGAGCAGTATAGAAGACATGGCTGGGTGGCTCGTATCATGAACAGAAGCCCTTTGAACTGCAACATTTTGTTGCAGGTCCTACTTGTAACTACAATTGCTAGATGCATTTCAGCCTTAACTGTCTTCACTGATGTAAGTTTTGCAACCAGAGGAGTAGCTACCCTTGAGTATGGTAAGAAACTTGAGACTTGTATAGAACAAGAGTCAAGGGTCGGGGAACCTATGTCCCAGTGGCTGGATCTTGTTGCCCTTTGCTGAATTTGATAAAGCCATGGATCAGGCCAGCTGTCAGCCACATTATCTGTGCCTTCAAAGCTCTCCCTTCTCAGGTAGGAGGCTAAGCTTCCCATCTGAGGAGAAACGCATTTGAAGTAGTTGATAGTCAGTTGATTCACAGCTTCAAAGCTCCCCACTCCTGCTCTAAGCAAATCTTACCTGTGTTGCTCTCCTTATTTAAAAATGCTGCTGACTGGGCTTCACACAGTAATTCAACATGTGTTTCTTCAGATAAACAAACTTATTATAGGAAATTTTTCAGACTTTCCCAATCTGTACAAAAATAAGTTCATTTGCAATTCCAAATGGTTAGGTGCAAGTCTGCAAACACAAATAAACAAAGTTTCAATTTTATACAGCATACAGATAGTGTTGCTATGTATTGCGTTTTAAATTGCAGCTCAGGCGTTGTGTACCCCGAAAGCATCTATCCAGTTACAGATGAAATCCAATCCCCATTCTGATGTCTTTTCAAAATCTACTCTGGAGGAGCTCAAACACACAAGCAAGAGAAGTAGATCAACTGTTATATAATTAATGAACTACTAGGCACAATAAAGGGACACGGGTGGTGCTGTGGGTTAAACCACAGAGCCTAGGGCTTGCCGATCAGAAGGTCAGCGGTTCGAATCCCCGTGACAGGGTGAGCTCCCGCTGCTCGGTCCCTGCTCCTGCCAATCTAGCAGTTCGAAAACACGTCAAAGAGCAAGTAGATAAATAGATACTGCTCCGGCGGGAAGGTAAACGGCATTTCCGTGCACTGCTCTGGTTTGCCAGAAGCGGCTTAGTCACGCTGGCCACATGACCCGGAAGCTGTACGCTGGCTTCCTCGGCCAATAAAGCGAGATGAGCGCCGCAACCCCAGAGTCGGTCACGACTGGACCTAATGGTCAGGGGTCCCTTTACCTTTACCTTCGGCACAATAAACCTAACTTCATTACAGTGGTACCTCTGGATGCAAACTGGATCCGTTCCAAAGTCCCGTTCGCATCCAGAAGCGAACGCAACCCGCATCTGCATGGGTCATGATTCACCACTTCCGCGCATGCGGAATGTAAGCACTGAGTTAGGGGGATAGGCAAGGAGATGGTTAAGGAAGGGGGTACGTGGTCCTGTCATTCATTCCTGGTTGCTAAACTATGTTTTAGTAAGCTGGGAATTGTATATACATACTGGGCTATTGTTTTCCTTAAAATGTAAGCCTTACATCGATCATGTGAGTTTATGTCTGGGGGAAAGCAATGGCAGAAATGAATACATTTCCTTGAAACAAGGGTGTTCCCCCCCCCCCCGCCGGAACTCACTGGAACTCAGTTCTGGCACCTCTCAGGTGAGCGCCATTGCCATTATAAGAGAACAAGGAAGGCGTTTATGGTGAATTCTGGCACCTCTTTTTCTAGAAAAATAGCACTGCTTGAAACTGTCCCACAGGCAGCACTGCCACGTGGAGAAGCGTTTGGACTGCCTAAGGGTGAAATGGAAATTGGGGTTCCCACTTGTGGGTTTGGGAATATTAGTATGACTTAATAATCACATGGTTTGTGTGTATATATGGGGGTGGAGTGCCTGTCCCTAACAAGCTTGCAATCTGACAATTGGAAAAACACCCAACAGAAAGACAAAGGTAGCAAGGGATCAATGAAGGAAAATGCAACAATATACAGTTATGCTAAGTGGTACAGTTGTTAGGTGGGTGACGATTAAGGGGTTAAGCCAAAGCCTTTATAGAAACACTGAGTTTTGAGGGAGGATTTGAAGGAGTGAGAGATTGAGGGAGAATCACATCCATGTTCAAGGAAGGCGTTCCAGGCACAAGAGAGAACGAGCAGAACGATAGCCAGAGACCTTCAGGTGACTGAGGATGATAGAATTGCAGGAGCAAAGGTCACAGGGAAGGACATATCTGAGATAAGGGCAGAAAGATAGAGTGGGGCAAGTCTGCAGAGACCTTTTGAAGGTTAAGGTTTGAATAAAAGAGGGCAGGCAGCTTTTCTCTCTCGGGAGTTTTATATGCTATCCTCCTCTGTCTAGTTCAGCGTTGCTATTCAAGGCTCTTCAAGCTTCTATAGGATGAATATGTGTTGTTTTTTACATCCAAGGGTTGTAAGTGTGTGTGTGCGTGTGTGTGCGCGCGCGCAATACCCTGCTCATGGATGCAGAATTTATACTTGCACCTTCTTACTAATTCCTTCTCTGCTTTCTTTCACCATGCTGCCTGCCAAGAGGCTTGGAACACCAATCAATTGTTGTTCCTGCTCAATAGTCAGACGGTGCCACCGGTGTGCTTCCCCACCCCCATCGAGATGGAGCTGAGCTTCCAATTTAGCCAGTGCGCTCCAAGATCGATACGCCAATCTTTACGTGCTCTCTGTCCCCCCCACCCCCAGTCGGTCTTGAACATTAGTGGCAGCAGGAGCTGGCATGAGCTGCCCGCACCCCAAGCGCTAATTATTACGAATTCTAGTGCAGTCTAGAAATTGGCTGAACAGTTCCTTTTTGCTGTCCTGGGAGCCGGGAAGGGCAAAGCGTGGGAATAAAGTATTTCAGTTCAATGATACTTTACTGGCATGGCAAGTGACGAGAGTGTTTTCCTCACATTTGTGATATTGGAGGACAAAGTGTCTGCACTGGTCTCCCTTTGATCACATTGCTTGTGTAATCCTTCTGCTATTTGTATATTCTGTGTTTGCTACTCAAGACCTAGTCAGATGTTTCATGCAGGATCCATGATTGGCTCTCGACTCCTGATGTATTCTCCCTCTACAAGAAGCTGCAGGGGGCAATTTTCAGAGCAAGGCTGCAGCTTCGGATGGGGAGGTGGCCATAATCCTCTTGGCCCCATGCCATGGCCCTGTCAAAGCCCAGAAGTGCTACTAGCTGTTGAAGGGAAAACATGTAGACACCCATATTGTGACTGGGGTTAATAGCAACTGGGGGAGGCAATATGTACTGATGTGGAAAGAGTTTACGAGCAACAACAACAACAACTCTGCAAGAACCACCTTTAAAAGCGTGTTCCAGAGAAGAGAAGTAGGAGCCCTTAAACACCCAAATGTAACAGAACACAAGCTTCAAAAAGACTTACTAAAGCTAAGCTGGTCTGAAAGGAAGAAGAAGCCACCTGAGCATTTGATCTGGTCAAATTAAGTTTGATTGATTCCCACACACAACCATGGTCGGTGAGGAGTGTAGTTAAGTATATGCAAAGTTGTGTGGGTATTTGAGAGTTAATGCCAGAGATTTATGGAAACTGCTGGGTTGGCAACAAATGCCTGTCTCTGTGGTAGAGATTGGAGCCTTCTGACCTAGTATATTTATAGAAAAACAAACTTATACCTCTTACCTGGCTGAATCTGTTCCTTGGAAACACATTACAACAAAATGAATATAACAAGAATCATAGAATCATAGAGTTGGAATAGACCACAAGGGCCATCGAGTCCAACCCCCTGCCAAGCAGGAAACACCATCAGAGCACTCTTGAAGTTGTTTAGAACCAGCAGAATGAAGAAGGACACAAGGAGCTGAAGAGAATATGAGGCTTATGATAAATATAAAAATGACAAGATGGCTGAGGAAAAAAGGAAGATGTGGTCAATGCACTAAGCTAACCTCCAGCCAACTTCTGTGACCTCAGAACAGGTAATCCAATGGTAGCTGAGATAAAGTTACCAGTTTGCCATTAGAACAAGTTAATTCTCACTGTTCATAAAACATGCAAACAAGTAGTACAAAAGTGATTGGGTCATATATCAGAGAAAATCACTTGGTGTATTGCCTAAATGTATTGAGAGCCAGTGTGGTGTGGTGGTTAAGAGCGGTAGACTTGTAATCTGGTTCGCTTCCCTGCTCCTCCACATGCAGCTGCTGGGTGACCTTGGGCTAGTCACACTTCTCTGAAGTCTCTCAGCCTTCACTTCACAGAGTGTTTGTTGTGGGGGAGGAAGAGAAAGGAGACTGTTAGCTGCTTTGAGACTCCTTAGGGTAGTGATAAAGTGGGATATCAAATCCAAACTCCTCTTCTTCTTCTAAAAAGGTGTAGACTGGAGCTGAGGCAGATGTCTCTGGACAGTAGATTCCATAGTAGTTCCACTATTGAAAATGTCTTGTTACTATACCTCCTATGTTGGCTGCTGATTTCATCTCTCCAAAGGACCAGGTACTCTATACTTGATCTTCAAATACAGGAGGGCTCAGACCGGCCATGTGTGTTCCAGAAACTGGAGAACTGTTCTGCCCTGAGAGTGCTGCTGTGCTGAGTGGCTTTGAACCCGGGCAAGATATTTATATCCAAGTCAGGTGTGAGATGCTTCTGCAGGGTCCTCTGTTGGTTTGCTTGTTTGAATGCCTACGTTGTTCCATCCTGATGGTTCCAAGTGGGTTACAGTGACATGGTTCCATGAGGCTACTGCAAAATCCTATTTACATGCATTCTAACAATTGATGTTTAATTTAAATGATTTCATATTGTTTGTTAATTACTTCTTAAAACTTGTTTCCATCTGAACTGCCTAAGATTGTTTGCATAGATTTGCAAATGCCAAATTGTCCGTTTAGCTTGATTACTAACAAAAGTGGAATTCAATTAGTGTGTGCTCAATATTCATTGGTTTGATTTCTAGGCAACCAAAATTTTGCCTCGGTCTTTAAACCTAGTTGGACATAAGTTTGAATCTCCTTTCACCATTCCAGCCCAGGTTATTTTCAACAACTTGTTTTCACATCTTCCCACTGTCACACTTCAACCAGCAAAATATTATTTGCCTAATGAGCGACCCCGCTATAGGTGACTCAGATTCACCCTTGCTTATCTAGGGTTATCTAATAATAAGCTGTGGACTACAGCTTGGTGTGTGTCTGGTGAACTAGCTATATGGAGGAATGAATATATTAATAGAATCAGAAATATAAAGACAGTATAAAATGCAACATTCACCAAGATGGGCTATTCAGAACTCCAAATTGGATGACACAAGATTCATTAAACCCAGGGACTCTAAAGATACCTAGCCTCCATCTGGTCAGAGCATCACTCTGGCCTCACTTTTGCAAGTGCAGTCATTGCCTAAATACAAAATGCCTTTGTAGTCCAGTGTTCTTCAAATTTGGGTCCACAAATATTGCTGGTCTCCAACTCCTATCATCCCCAGCCACTGGGGAAGAACACTAAATTATAGCCAGCCCCCTGGAAAAGTATGATTTCCTAGAAAAAATACCAGGCAGGTGAATGTTCAGTCTTGCTTTGGATTAAACTTGCTCTGTTGTTGTTATCTTTTAAAAAAATGGTGCACATCTCTGCTTCCTGATTTACCATCTCCTGGCTTAATACAAAGAGCCGACTGTTGCAGTTTATAAAAATGGAACTGAGTGGGAGCCATTTCGTGTGGGAAGCTGTTTTTCTTTTTTCTTTTATGAAGATGCTTCCCCGATGATTTGGCCATTTTTAATCATACCGCTGCAACCTGGCATATTAGTTTGGAAGACTTAGAGCCCTGATATGAGCTGATGCACAAATGCATATCTCATCCGTGCGCCAGATTTGTTGTTGCTGCTGCCTTCCCTGTCCCCTATTCCTGCCATCTAAGGAGACTCCATAACCAGGAGCATGAGACTCTTGACTCCAGTGTTGTGGGTTTGAGCGAAAGATTCCAGCATTGCCTTGCAGGGGGTTGGACTAGATGATCCTGGTGTTCCCTTCTAACTCTTCTATGATTCTATACCACCCCTTCCATGAGCCCAACCATAGCTCCCACCATTTTTGGTTGGGATTATCTACAGCAGAGGGGCCTAAACCCAAGTTTGGGAGCCGGATCCAGCCCATAAGTCATTTTTTTTTTCTGCCTTCCCAATGTTGGCAGCAAATAGCATGAAGATGATGGTGATGATAATTGTTATTGTTTTTTAAAAGTGGACACTGTTGGAGTGGGTTGAGCCCAGCAAGTTGTTGGGGATGCAAATCACCCTCTTATTGGCCATCAGGTAATCATTAGATGAGTGGAAGGAGACCAATAATTTCCCTACCTCAGCCCAGGAGTGGGTGCTGTGTGCCTCTGTCTGTTCATGCAGGATGTGCATGGGAGAATGGAATGGGCACACCCATGGAGGTAGCCAGGATTTTTGTGTAGGGGGCAGGCCTTTTGTTGAGGGGGGCAGAACCTCAGTTAGCTATGCATTTTTATCGATTTTATTGATTTTGGGGGGCAGCTGCCCCTCCCTGCCCCCCTGGCTATGCCCATGGACACACCCACCACCGGCTTGCCGTAAAAACTGGATTGGCCAAGGGTAAATGTGGTGCACACAGGCCAAAAACGTGAGCTGCTCTGACCTACAGGGACAGATGTATGTGTAAAAATGGATGTGGCAAAGGACATCACATGCTTCATGATCAAACATGTCAGTGCCTGGCTTATAGACTGCTTCAGAGCCCAGGGGTAATGCTAGAGAGCTTTTCCTCTTCTCTCCAGCAGATTGAGAAACAATAATAAAGGTTGTAGATGTGGGAGGGGAATCCAGAGCAGACACTCTGAGATGGCATGTGTGTATGTGTGTGTATGTCCCATGTCATAATGCCAGGAGTGTATTCACTTGTTTATGGAAAAGTCCTGTGTTACTGGGTGTCATGGAAGTGTGTGTGTGTCCTTTATGAAGTTCCAAATGCTGGACTTTATCAACTTAGAAGGAACTCCTTTTCTCCCCCCACCCACCCATCCCAAGTAAAACCTTATTTGTGAGGTTTTAAACTCACCCATTGAACTATTCCAGCATGTTTCCCATCTTACCCCCTGTGCTCAGGGGCACTGGCCACTGATCCTGAAAAGCAAATAAGTGTAGGGCATCCCAGGGTGTGTACGTGTGCATGTCTGCACCATCTGATGCCTGCAAAGAAGTGTGAAATGTGGCATGAAATGTGCAAACAGCCCTGGGCTTGTGGAGGTTACTTCATCATGTCCCATGCCTCTCACATTGCTGTTCTGCTTACATTTTTCTGGCAGAGGCAGGCACGTTCTCAGTCTTCCCTTGGAAGCCATGGCAGGAGTTAGGTTTTGCCAAGGCTTCAGCTGGTAAGCAGGGATTTGTTTGTTTATAATATCTACCTATACAGATACAGTATATACATGTAAAAGATCACATGAAGATTGTTACAGTAAAAAAAATCACAGCACTATCCCTTTCCTTAGAAGTAAACGACTGTCATTAGAGTAGAAGACTCTAATGAGTCTTTTTTAGAGAAGAAGACTCCAATTGCGGCGAGCTGCTGATTCTGTAGGTTTATCCTATCTGACCTTAAAAACAGCCATAAAGACAGGAAGCATAAAATCGTCATCCTCACCATCATCATTTATTTTAAATAAGCATTTACTAAGTCCTTTCAGGGAAAGCAAGTTGGCAGGTTGCCTCTTCTTTGCTGCGTGACACTGAAATTTGGGGAAGCCCTCAACAAGGGCTGGATCTACACAAATTGTAAAAAACGCTGTAAAAAAAGTAATAATAGCTCTCAGTGCAGTTTCCCATTGACGACGGATCGCTGCTCTAAAGCGCCCTCTGGTGTCACATTTTTATAACGCATTTTAACATTATAACTGACCAGTGTAGATTTGCCCAAGGTGCACTTCCTGTATGTGGTGGAGGGGTGGACAGGGATGTTATTTTTCTAACCACTTCTGTTGGATGGGCTGCCAAGACTCCTGAACGTCTTTGCTGCCTCATCAGTTCTGCTAGCTTGTGGAGCCTAATGTTCCATCCGTTTCTGAACAGGAAGTATGCTCGGAAATGGAGATTGGAGTTTAAATCAGACTGTGGTGGCTAGAGCAGAATAGAGTTGTATCCAAAACACGCTGGAGGGCACCAGGTTGATGAAGGCTGATTAAATATTCAAGGGCTACCATGCAGCAGCAGCAAACTGTGAAGAAGGAAAATTCATACACTAGCTCTTGTTCTGCCTAAACTGGGAAGATCAGGACTAAGACATCAGGAGCAGGGAGAGGGCTGCTGCTAGATCTCAAGCTTTGGCCCAGAGATTCAGTCTTTGAAGTGCTTTCTTTGGTCCAACAGTTTAAATCTCTGGGCTTTCAGCTAAACCCACCCAGCATGCTGATGTGTTTGGCAAGCATGGGGAAGGAAGATTTATACGTGTGCATGGCGGGCATGTCAAAATATGTTTAAGAAAGGAAAGTAGAAAGTAGAATAGGTTGCAGTGGAGGCAGCAGTAGTAATGGCAGCATGTGCACATTGTACTTCATGGCAAACTGGCTTGGTCCTGGCATCCTATTGGGTTGCATGCTTCTGGTGGCAACTTGCAAGGCTGTGTTTTTTGCCAAACGCGGTGCAGTCCCCTGTTTTAACTGGCATTGCTGTGTAGCAGTAGTGGTGGTAGCAACCCAGCATTTCCTAGCCAGCACTGAGAAGGAAGCTGGATCTGCAATCAGAGAATATTACAAAACACAGAACTAAGGGAAGAATTTGGCATCAAACTCGCCTGATCGTTCAGGCAGCACCAGCATTTCTGCTTGCCAAGCAGAACACACACACACACACACACACACACACACACACACTGCCATATTTGGGAGAGGTGCAGGGCATGCATGAAGCAGAAAGGAGGGGAAGCCTAGTGGGAACACTTGCACTGGCTAGTGCCCCGGGTTAGTTGAATCTGGGCTGTAGGAACCTTCCTTGTACAGGGTTAGACCATTGGTCCACCTGCCTAATTAGCATTGGCCCTCTATTGTATCAGGCAGGGGACATTCCCAGCCCTACCAGAAGACATCAGGGATTGAACCTGGGACCCTTGCTTGAAAAGCATGTTCTCTATCACTGAGCCATGGTCCTCCCTCAAGGGCTGTAGTCGGAGAAGGGGGTGGTGAAACGTGTTGAAGGCCGAAGTGGAGGAGTTGTGATCAGATCTCCTGGTGTCTATATTTTTAGCGTTAAGCAGTCTGGGTTTGGGGTATGTATGCTGAGATGATTTGATGCAAGGGTGCTTAATCTTTTGTCACTATGCAGTTTTCACACTCTTAATGATGCCCCAGCCACAGTTTGCCCTGCTTCAATGGAGTAAATAGCAGTTTGGGGGGTGCAGTTTAATTTGAGGAAATGGCACGGGAGTGGAAAAGTTAAGCTGTTCTGTTCTTATTTGGAGATTCAGTCTCTGTTTTGGCACTGAGAGTGTGTCATATTGGGTGTGTGTGTGTGTGCGTGCGCGCGCTTGAGGTTTGTAAATGGTGGATGGGATGCATGGTGGGTATAAGTGCACATGGGGATGCATTGGTGTATGTGATGTAGTAGTGTATGAATGAATTGGCTCACTTTCTTGTTCTGTGGCTAGGTTCACTTAGTTTGAATTATGCGCTTTTAGCTCTTTGTTTGTGCTCATGACCCACTTTGAACTTGGAATATGTTAGCGTTGATCTGTGTTGGCCTGAAATAGCATATGAATGCACGTATAGCTTGATGGCAGTAGACTTGTGAACATATTGAATAGCTATGCTGAATGCTTACAGTTGCTATCAGACATTTGTCTTCTGAGAATTGGCAAACCTGAGACATCATCAAGCTCTGTCTCATGAATCTTAGGCTTTCAGCTGCTGTAGCAAGGCTGGACAGAGAGACTGAGGGAAATCATGATTGTATGGAGAGGTGAATTGTATGTCAGTGTGTGCAAGCAAGCAAGCAAGCAAGCAAACAAACAAACAAACAAACAAACAAATGGTATTCCTGGATGCCAAGACCCAAGTTTAGAGCAAATAAGCTTTGGTGAGAGAACCCCAGCAGAGATTTAAAATCACAAAATATGCATCAAAGTAAAGCATAGAAATATAGGCTTAAAAATATGCCATTGTGAGTTCCAAAACTTTCTCCAACATAGGAAAAGACCATACGTTGGGTAAGTTAAAATTAGTTTACTTACAAATTCTTCAAAGGTCTGGTTCATGTGATTATCCATACAGCATTCATAAAAAAGTTGCACAGGCAGTAAAACCTGGCTTAGTTACAGTGGTGAAAGTTTTTCAATTATTGGTATAGGAACTCAAGAGAGGCTTGTTAGAGTCATACAGTCTGGAGCAACCAGCTCATACCTTCCCACACGTTGAGCTTCTCGGGTAGACTGGAGGGGAACAAAGTCTTGATTACCTAGTCCCTCCCAAGGTGAACTAAGCCTGGAAGGATGGCTTACTTTGTGGTGTTAACTCCTTCATGCATTAATTAGACTAAAGCATGTTGGTTATGTGAGGCTGGTTATCCCTCACTGCAGACTGAGAAGACCTGGCAGGGATATCGAAGAACTGGTATTAAGAAGTATTAAGATAAGGAAGGTAACATGGTGGATTAATTGGATGATAATCTTGGATAGCAAGTTTGCTATCCAGCTGGCAAGGTTGCCCTGTTGCACTGATGGGGTAGCAGAAGAGTCATAGGATGCTCTCCATGTTGCAGCCAATCTGACTTGTTTCCTCAGGTCCTTTTATCCCCAGGCAGTTTAATAGCCCCTGGGTTTCTTGGTCTTAGGAGAGCTTCGAGGTTGCAGTAAAGGCAATTTAATTTTGTGCTCCCTCCCCAACATTCCTCCACCGCTCAGCCCTCTCAGGGGAGTCTCTTGCTCTGCTTCGAAGTTTTCTTACTGCGATGATCATTCTTTCTGCTCTGGCATCCGTTACAGTGACAGCAGCCGGGGAGAGCGGGGCGATCGGAACAAATTTCTCATAAAAAGGAGCTAAGTTGATGAAACCATTACAGTGCATGCATCCTGTACTCGATCATTGTGACACATCAGTGGGGGAGGCGTGGGCAGGACACACACGTGCACGCGCAGACACACACACACACTAGCATCCCTCCAGGCAATCTGGGGCACATTCTGTCCCTTTTTTTATTTCCCACTGCCCCTCTTTCCTTTTTCTCTCGCTCACCACCCTTGCCTGTCATGTGAGCTTGCAGTCAGTGCCCACCTCCAGGCAGTCTGCTCCTACTTGCTGATGCAACTGCTAATGCTTGGCAGAAAGAGCCCAGTTCCACCACTCCAGTCACCAGCTTCTATACTGGAGCAAGAATCAGTGGTCTTGATTTCCCTGATAATAGAGCCATTGGGAGCAGGCAGTGCTCCACAGAGCCCAGTTGTTGCTCCAGTGCTTCATTGAACCTTTCCTTTCAGACAAAAGGTGTGTTGGGTGGGTGTGCAGCTCCTGTCTCTCATTCATGTACAGAAGGATGGCAGGATTTGCGTACAGGTGGGACATGAGACTGGGGGGCATTTTAAGAGGACTGGCCCACTCCTCTGATGGATGACTGATCATCCTCAGCTTTAAACTCAGGACAGCACTATATGTGAATCGTTGCAGGAAACCTAGGTGTTACTCCCATGTGCATGTACCACTTGAGTATATGCGCCCTTTGTGTGTGCATGGCATTTCTGAATCTGGGCTTAATATGTGTGCTTACATGCGTATTTTAGGGCACAACTATATGTTAGGCAAGGGACGTGGGTGGCGCTGTGGGTAAAACCTCAGTGCCTAGGACTTGCCGATCGCATGGTCGGCGGTTTCGAATCTCCACGGCGGGGTGAGCTCCCGTCGTTCGGTCCCAGCTCCTGCCCACCTAGCAGTTCGAAAGCACCCTTAAGTGCAGGTAGATAAATAGGTATCGCTTTATAGTGGGAAGGTAAACAGCGTTTCCGTGTGCTGCTCTGGTGCCGGTTCGCCAGAGCAGCTTCGTCACGCTGGCCACGTGACCCGGAAGTGTCTGCGGACAGCGCTGGCTCCCGGCCTATAGAGTGAGATGAGCGCACAACCCTAGAGTCTGTCAAGACTGGCCCGTACGGGCAGGGGTACCTTTACCTTTACCTATATGTTAGGCAAGAGATCTGTGACAGGAATCCCTAGTACTAAAGACATTGCAGAGTTTTGGCACCACCACTGAAAAGGCTTCACATCCTATACTGCAGGCTTCCTCAACCTCGGCCCTCCAGATGTTTAGAGACTACAGTTCCCATCATCCCTGACCACTGGTCCTGCTAGCTAGGGATGATGGGAGTTGTAGGCCAAAAACATCTGGAGGGCCGAGGTTGAGGAAGCCTGCTATATTGGGTCGTCTGATCTCACATAATGACAAGGCAGAAAAGCAGGGGCCTCTGAAGCTGATCTGAAACTTTGGGGAGGTTCTTATGGCAGTGCTTGAGATAAAGGCTTTAAAGGTTAACACCAGAAGTTTTATGGGCCCCAATCTTCTTCCTTTCCACTCTGCCTTAGGGCTAATAGCAGCATTGGGGGCAGAAGGGAAAACCCCACCCCATCCCCAGCTCTGATGCTCTGAGCCAACTGTACCTTCCCCACAGCGGTTGCTTCTCATGGTTGTTTGTTTTTAAGAAACATGTCGGGAGACCTGCCATGTAGTTTCACTCTTAGTTTCACACTTGGCTGAAGAAAACACCAGAGCAATACAAAATATTTGCTACTCCACAATAATCATAGCTTGTAGTTCTGTCCTCCGAAAGGCTTGTTCTCTGCTGCATTCGTACAAGAAGCACCAGCCCAACATTGTTGCTGGCAAAGGTAATCTATTTCTCTTTCAAATAGCACATGCTTCTTGTTTTGTCAAGTGGCTGTGTTTTCTTTTGAAGAAGAAGAGCTGGGTTAAAGCAGGGTGCATTCACACGTAGAATCAGCCTTCCCACACTAATTTTCTGGCCAGGAATAGGGATGGCTGACTTCATCTTGTTGTATTTATTTATTTGGATTTTTATTCCTCCAGCTCCTGAAGCTCTTCTGCCAACAAATGGTGACTCCTTCCAAATCCCACGCCAGTTCTGTGTTGTGTAACATGCTTGTTATGATTTATCCACAACCTCGTGCACTACTATCTACAAGGGAGCCCATTTTTCGGTCCTATATAATGGCTTGGGCTAGAGGGCCTCAGGGGCAAGCCTGCGTTGCAAAACATATGTGTAAACAGAGGGGAGAAGGAAGTAAAGTACATGAGAAATTGCCAGATAACGCATCAGAATGTTAACTGAAGAGTAGATTTTTTTTTTTGCAGTTTTAGAAAGAGAGAGGGGTGCCCTATTGTTCCTTTAACTTCCCAGTTCCCTTGCCTCTCTGTCGCCTTCCCAGCAGTAGCACAGAGCCCCTTCTTTCCCCTGCTTCTGTATGAAGGCCCCTTTTCCTTTACACCTGTCTCATCTACCTACTCTTTGCTTAAAGTGCCTACTTCTCCATCTTTGGTGAGTCTTTGGGTCAGCAGAAGAGTCCTATCTGCAAGCTGCTTTCCCCACTTTCAAATTCCCAGCTCCCTTGCTTTCCAGCCTCTGCTCTCTGTTCCTGCAAAATGCAACATCCCCTGCTGTCCCTCGACACTGTGTTGAAGCTTCTTCACACTACCCCCTTCCTTAGTTCTTTGCTTCTCTTCCCCCCCAGCCTTTGCCCTAGATTTTACAGGTTGGTTTTGAAAATCAGCTTGCATACGCGGGGACAGACTGTACGCTTCGAGAGAGACTCTCTCATGGAATGAGGTTCTGTACATAGGGCTTCTTGGGCTCCCCGACTGCAGTACCATTACTGTGGTTGCTGGGAGCAGTCCTTTCCACACTGAGCAAAGAAGTCTACAAGATCTGGAAGGGCCTCACTGGGTAAGGTGGAGCCACTGCATTACCTTCCTGGCAGGTGGGTCACTGTTGCTTATCAGGAAGGAGGGGGGAAGCAACAGGGAGGTCAGCTCAGTGCGAAGACACTGGTGGAGCCACTCTAGTGCTCTGCTGGTGTGTTTGCACTACACAGCTTCTCCTTCTTGGTAAGCGACAGAACCCCACCATCCCATTTGGCAAGCCACTTCAGCGAAAACTCTGGAATGCAATGGGAAACACAGCACCATGTGAACTGTAAATCCTGTTTCTGTTGTGTCAGCATTGGCAATCTAGAGTGCTTTTGGTCACTGCCTGTTAAGTTCAAGGTGTGTGTGTGGGTAGGCCATGTGCCCAAATAATTTGATCCACAGGCATCAGGCTGGGACCCCTTCCATGAACACAGAACCAAGCTTTAGTACCAAAACTGGTTTGGACACTAGCAACAGGCTATTTTGGTTTTGTTCAGGACGCCGTTCATTGAAGAGGCATTCAGAAGGCAACTGTTGCATCAGAAGTTTCACATGAGGATGGGGCTAACGCATCCCCCCTGAAAGGTTTCCATAAAGGCTTTTCAGGTTAACAGGTTTCCTTTAATATCCACTATGACGTAGTAAGCTAAAACTAAGGCTTACCAAAACTGTGTGAAGATGCCCAAGGTTCGGCTTAGTGTGCTGTCCAAACCTCAGGCTTATAGGACAGGGCTTATTCATCTATCAATGAGCTGCACAACTCATTTTTGTGAATGTAGAACCTCAATAATGAAAGCAGATTCCACTCCTTGTCAGAGCCTCTCCTGCTGAGGCCCTAAGGGGAAAAGAGTATTAGCTTGCAGCATACATTGTCTTCTGTGTCTCTCTCTCAGTTTTTCATAGATTTGCCAGTGGCTCTGCTGGCTGGCTGTCTCTGCTTCTGCCTTCCTCTCAGTGGAGCTCTCATACCTTCTGCCAGGGCAGAATCAGAGGTTGTCTTCTCCTCTCCCACCCCCATAAACTAAGCAGCTCATCTGTGGCCCTGTCAGCTCCACGATTTATACTCGGCCCCTGCCAATTGCTGCCTCACCCCTCTCCCAGTTTTATCCCTGTCATAGATCACTTGAGGCGCCTTGCATCGCCACCACAGGGACACTTCATCACACAGAAGTTCCACCTTGTCATTCTCATACTCCTTTGGGGAGAGAGGGAGTGGGAAGAGGAAACGGATTCGGTGATGTTAAAATAATGGCTTAGCAGGAGTTGAGAGAGGGAGTGGTGGGGAAACCCAAGAACAATGAGACTGAGGTCTGCTTCCTTCCCCAAGAGAGGGACCACATCTCTGTATTTATTGGTGGTGAGGGAGCAGGTGGTAAGGAGGGCCAGGCACCAGTCAAGCCTGGAGGGAAGGAAGTCCAAACCAATTCGCACTTCCTTGCTTATGCTTCTGGTCTCCACTGCAGCTTCATGGATTCACATTTTATATGTGTGTGTTTTAACTCTGCTGTGCCATGCCCTGTTTCTGCCCTTGTACAGGATGGATTGCAATGTTTTGGCACTGTCCCTAACCCTCCCTATAAACCTTTCCTTACACAGACAAAAAACTGACTCCCAACCAAATGTCCTTGCACCCACTCCTTTTTGTCCTACTGAAATAAATTTCACATCCACCCACATGCACAATCGAAACACTCTTCCCAGATTCATGATTCCTTTCTCAACCTAGTCACTCAGACTTGTACAACAGGGATGGTTAAACCTGTGGCCTTCTAGATGGTGCAACACCTCCCATCATCCCTGATCATTGGCTTTGCTGGCTGAGGCTAATGAGAGTTGGAGTCCAACAAGATCTGGGCAACCACAGGGTCCCCAGCTCAGTTGTGCAAGATTGTCCCTGTGAGTTCCATAAATAGCTCGAATCAGCACAGAGTTTCAAGCCTGTTGGTTTAAATGAGAGTTACTCTGCTCCCAGTAAAGTGGTGCTGCACAAAAGAGACTAGAGGCGTGATTGGTGCATTGTGTCACTCTTCCCCAACCTGGTGCCAGCCAGATTTATTGGACTACAATTCCTATCATCTCTCATCATTGACCATGCTGGGAGCTGGAGGCTAACAGCTTCTAGAGGGACAACCCAATTTCCTTCCCAGATCAAAGCCTTTAAGGTTATCTGGCTACAGTCTTTGAGTGTGCACCTTTGAGTGTAGACAAGGTAAAGAATGACACCGAGCAGGCTATCTTCATCAAGGGAAACTACAATTCCTTAGTCAGAGGAGGTAAGGAAATCCAGAGCATTGCTAGCATCCAAATTGCCTTCCGTGGTCTGCAAGCTTTTGTGCCAGCCTTTCATGGATCCTTGCAAGGTATTGCTAAGTATAACAGTTTGGTGGAGTTAAGTCGATCTGAGCTGGCATTTTGGAAGTCCAAAGCAGCTGCACATTTAGCGAGGGGCAGGTGACCTTTGTCGACTTCTTGATGGTTGATAATATATCACTTGAATTGCCTCTCTCTACATCTACAAATGGCCATGAGTTTTGAATGGGAAAAGGGAGGCAACACAGACATGACCCCAGCCCTAAAAGTATCACTTTTTAGAAGCCATCCCTCATTCCAAATATGTCTTACCTCTTGAACTGGGAAATGAACAAATGAGCTCACCTTTCCTGCTTGGGCTTCACAACCAGAGCTGCAATTCTCATAGGCAAAGGAGCTGATTGCTTGAACACCAGCAAACGCTTCTTTGGCTGGTCTTCATCCCCATTCTGTTTCCCACAAGCGCTGGAATTCCTGCAAGTGCATTAGATTATAGTAACAGACTGACTGACATAATTAACTCTTGCTACTGCGTGGAGTGGGGTTGGTGAGCCACATTTGCAGGGAGAATGCAATCCTGACTGGCCTTTTTGCTTGCTTAAATTTATCGCATAGCTAGGTGCAAGAAACAGCCTTCTCCCACATCTTTCGGACTATGGGCCTGAGCCCAGCGCACACATTATTAAGGGTGACACTGATTGGCAGCTGCTGCTTGCAGGAGCTGCAGGCTTTCCTGTCCCTCAGCTGTCCTTCCTACCAAACATTATTTATTTAACAGTCTCTTTGTATTTCTGGGACAGCGGTAGGAACTGGACAAGGGGAATGGTTTGGAATTGAGGAAGTGGGGGAAAGAAATAAGCGCTGCTTGAAAAGTATTTAGACAGACAGCTGTCAGTTAAACTTGTTGGAGTTTTCCAAGCCTGCAGGTAACGTTGGCGTGCTTTTCCCCCCTCTATGGCATAGGAAGGAAGGAGAAGATAGCTGGCTAACTGTGCAATTCTGTCTTTGCAATTAGGGCCTGGAGAAAATAGCAAATGAGAATAATGTTGGCCCAAGGGGATGTCCAGAAAGGGATCCCAATATCTTACCTCTGGACACTTGCAGGCAGCAGGCATATAGTAGCAGAACATGATTGTGTCACTATTTATTGCAACCATATACCAGGAGCACAGTTGGTAGCAGAGAAACCAGGGGTGTGTGTGTTAGCGGCATAGTTGGGATGATTGCATGCTGGTAATAAGCTAAGCAAAAATACATACTCCAACTATTTCAAGAGCCACATGCTGGTGATGGATGTGGCCAGAAATGGAAGAGTGCACAGGTCATCTGTGGAGGGGACTTGTTGTCTTTTCCTTCATCAACAATTTATTGTTTTGATGACAGGAGGGGTCGATTTGAATCCCCATCAGGGTGCTGGACTGATCTAGTGTCATGTCTAGTTTAATGTGTGTCTGTTTTCCTTTTCCCCAATGCTGTCAACATCAGTGGTGTCTTCGAAGACAGAGGTCCTATGGCTGGGTCGGGATGGCATGGGGATGAGGGACCAACTTCCTTCTCTTGCGGGGGCCCAATTAGTGCCATTGCCTTCCATTAAGAGTTTGGGTGTAATCCTTGACGCCTCCCTTACCATGGAGGCGCAAGTTACAGCAACAGCCAAGGCGACATTTTCCCACCTTCGCCGCATCAAGCAGTTGGTCCCTTACCTTTCCCGCCCCAACCTGGCCACAGTGATCCATGTGACGGTCATCTCCAGGCTTGACTACTGTAATTCGCTCTACGCGGGGCTGCCCTTGAAGCTGACCCAGAAACTCCAGAGGGTGCAGAATGCTGCAGCGAGGTTCCTCACGGGGTCTCTGCCATGGGAGCATATTCACCCAGTGCTTTTCAAACTGCACTGGCTCCCGGTAGAGTACAGGGTCAGATTTAAGGTGCTGCTTTTGACCTTTAAAGCCCTTCATGGCCTAGGACCCTCGTACCTACGGGACCGCCTCTCCCGGTATGCCCCACGGAGAGCCTCAAGGTCCATAAATAGCAACACCCTAGTGGTCCCGGGCCCTAAGGAAGTTAGATTAGCTTCAACCAGAGCCAGGGCCTTTTCAACTCTGGCTCCGACCTGGTGGAACGCTCTGCCTCATGAGACCAGGGCCCTGCAGGATCTGTTTTCTTTCCGCAGGGCCTGTAAGACAGAGTTGTTCCGCCTGGCCTTTGGCTTGGAGCCAATTTGATTCCCTCCCTCTCTTTCTTTTTTCCTTTCCTTCTCCTCCTGCGATGAGGCTAAATTTTAATATTTTAATATTTCAATATTTTAATGTTGTATTTTAATTTTGTTTTTAAGTTGTAATCATTCAACTTGTTTTTATTATTGCTTGTAAGCCGCTCTGAGCCCGGCCTTGGCTGGGGAGGGCGGGGTATAAATAAAAATTATTATTATTATTATTATTATTATTATTATTATTATTATTTGTGAGGGGCATGAAAATCTGTAGGGGAGCACAGATCAGGCTTGTGGGCTGGAGACTAGCGGTCACCCCTGAAGTTTATTTTGTAGCAGGCTCCATCTTCTTGTGTGTGACTGCAGGCAGAATGCCTCTTCTGATAGGGTGCCAGCTATCAGCAGTTTTAGTACTTTTATTAAAATACAGTCATACCTCAGGTTACAGACACTTCAGGTTGCGTGTTTTTGGGTTACGGACGCATCGAAAGCTGGAAGTACCAGGACGGGTTACTTCTGGGTTTCGGCGCTTGCGTATGCGCAGAAGTACTAAATTGCCCTTTGCGCATGCGCAGAAGCTCCGAATCGCAACCCATGTGTGCGCAGACGCGGCGTTGCGGGTGCTGCGGGTTGCGAACATGCCTCCCGCATGGATCACGTTCGCGACCAGAGTGTCCACTGTAAATAACTTTTTTTTTTAAGTGTCTGCTTTAATTGGGAATGGCTTTTAAAAAAATTAATTTAAAAGACTTTTAATCAATTAATCTAAAATTTTAATTGATTGATGAGTTCAGGCCTCGTTAATTATTTTTGGGTGTTTTAGCTGCTGTGCTGCAGTAGCTAAAAAGGCTGAGCTACGTGCCAATCAGGTGGTCCCCTGTTTGATTCTCATTGCAGACACGAACTCATTAGGTAGCTTTGGTCAAGCACCTCTCTCTCAGCCCCCTCCCCTCCTCTTCCAATTATGGATTGTTGGGAATAACACTACGAAAATACCTTGTTGTAAGGATTGCATGTGAAGTGGTTTGGAAACTTGAAAGTGCTATGCAAACATTATGTATTATCATCACCGCGGTGCATCTTTTAAGTGGTGCTTTATCAATTATAAGCTTCTGGGAAAGTGGTGCATGGATTTCTTAAGCAAACAAACTTTTCCTTTCACCTTCCCCACAACCTGTTAGTTGTAGTAGTCTTGTGCCTGGGAGCGCCCCTGATTTCTGATGCTCAGAAACTGGGAGGGACTGGGAAGGAACTAAATGAGGGGAGGAGGCTGCAGGCAGCCTGTAGGGGGCACATTGGGTTGCATGAAGCAGAGGGAACATGCCTTCATAAATATATCCACTCTGACCATCATGTGGGACTCTATACTGAGGGATTTAGGCAGTTGGTACATAGTGGAGGACATGCTCTTTCACTTCTCTTCTTTCCTATCCTGTAGATGTTAGACTAATTATTTTAATGAGGCACTCTGCATGCCTCCTCTGGCAACTCTGCCTGGGCACACACAGCCACTGAGGCTCTTAAGCAGCTTATTAGCAGTGCTATGAAAGGCCCGGAGGAAGCTAAACTTCCAACAGAGTCTGACAAAGCTGCTATATGGGGGGGCGAGTGTCTGTCAAGCCGTCCCTCCAAGTTCCAGCTCACAGGCCAGCCCTGTCAGTATGCATCATGAATACCAGGTGCCCTGCCCAAAAGGGGTGCTGTGGGGGCTGGTAGGCTGCTGTACGTAAAGCAGCCGAATCTTGGCTTTGGGAGAAATTGCTCTGCATTTAGGCTCCTTGTGGCTTAGCTGCTCCTCCTTAATGGCATTGCCAGATAGGGCAAAAGATGCTCATGTGCTTTTCTCCCCATCCCATCCCTTTCATTACCTCTGGTTTCTTCCTTCCACCAAACATCTAGAAGCAAAAGGGGCCTTTGCTGAGAGCCCTCCAGGGCATGGTATTAGTAGCTGCCACATAATCCCCAGAAATCTCAGGCAAACCCAACTTTTGCTGGGTTGCTCCACCAGCTGACTTCCCCTCGCGAATGCTAAGGGATTTGAAATTACCCTTTTTCCCCCTACACAAGGGTAATCGGCGCACATACATATCACTGTGACATTTGCAGTGGATTCAGCTGCACATTCCTGAATTCTCACTGCCCACATTGGCTGGTGGAGCAGTCTATTTGTTATGTGGAACAAATTCGTGCTGCATTTTCCTACGTGGGTACTGTTTATGTGTAGCAACCATGTGTAAGCTCTGTTTAAAGAAATATCCCATTTGGAGCATGTTGCGTCCCTTCAGGTGTCTTGCTGTATGCGTCCCTGAGGTCTTGTCATTTTCTTACCTATTTCTACCTGTCTTTGAGCCATAGCTCACCTTTCTTTCTTCCCTCCCTCCTGCCAGCGCTATTGTAGTTAGTTCCTGTGCCCCGCCTGTTGTGAATTGGTGCTCCCTGGCCTCCTAAATTTAATCCAGCTGATATTTTAATAAATCATAAAGAACAGCACTGAAGGTCTTTATATATATCACTCTTGTGGCCCCCTGAAGGCTTCCAGCTCGAATGATGGATACAGCGGAAATGCTGGAATTGTATCCGTGCATCAGATCTTCCTCTCCTCTTCTACTAGGAAGTTGGGGTGGGGGGGGGTGCGAGGCACGATTAGAAGACAGGCAGGGCGTTGGTGAGAGATTCCTCTACTTGCTATTTGACAACACAGTCATTTCTGGGACAACAGGGCCTAATGAAACTAGATTACATGGTTTCACTTTGACAGATCGTTTTGAAAAATGTGGCATTTTCATTCTGTTTCTCTTATTTATCATTATTCGGGACTGGCTGCCGTGGGCGGGAGAGCACCCTCTCCATTGCCAGCTACGGAATCTCTCAGCTGCATGCAGGAGGTGTTGGTGATTTGGGGCAGGGGAGGGGCTCAATTAGGGCTAGCCTCTGGGGTGTTTCCATTCACTCCAGGGCAAAAAGGGAAATGACTGCTGGCATATGAGATGCCAGGCTGAAAAGGCATGGTGTGGCTTGCCATCTTCTGGCACAGAGAAGGAAGGGCTGTATCTAGCTGTTGGCACACCTGAACCTCTTAAACCCCTGCAGCCACAGGTAAAAAACTAGTGGCCCAGGATTTGTTATTTGTAGCCCCCAACATTTCCAGAAGATGCACCATTTTTTCATCCCATCAGAGCTCTTCTTGTTATTTTCCTCCTTATTTTTCAACGTGTTTCTTCTCCTGTTTCTGTGTAGTTTTAGAACAATCAGAAACACACTAAAATCAGAAAGGAATTACTTTGCTTTGCTTTCTTGAATAGTAGCTGTATTGGTCTGTTGTGTTGGAACTTGACATATATATTTCAGCAGAGTACAGAAATAGAAAGTATAGTAAGGCTGCTGGTTGAAAGAATAAAGAAGGTTTATTACTCCTGGCAAATTAAACTATCCTGAGTACAAGCTTACATGTGGCTATCATGGATTCATGAGATTTTCACAAGGAAGGTCAAACACTAACTGACATGGAGAAAAGGCAGGACAGAAGTAAAGCTTGAGAGAAAAACAAACTACGAGACGGAATTGGCAAGGGAATCAAACGTTACGTCCGGTGTGCCCCTCCCTAGCCGTGTTCAGGTAACTTATTGCAAGCAGTAATGCTTTACTCCTAACAAGTTGTACTGGAAAAACAACAGCACCCCTGCATACTTATTTGAGACTGATACCAATAGACACATTTGGGGTTTACATTTGAGTTGACCTGCATAAGCCTGGGAATTCTATTCGGAGTTAGCCATAGTGAAAATTGAAGTAGGGCAGTTTTTATTCCAGATTAGCTGCATCATCCATACGTCATCAGTTCTGGCTCTGCCCACCACTGGCATCCTGTGATGCCCTATAGGTTGCCCCTGATGGAATGCGACCCGCAACTGAAAAAGGTATCCCACCCATGACTTGGCCGTGGTTGGGAATGGGTACTGCCCAAAGAATGTAGGAAACGAGTGGGGAGAGCCAGATTGGAGCCCAGGGACTGAAGAGACTTCCATAAAGTCTCCTTCTCTGTGTCTTTTTCAGTTGAGCCGCAGTTTTCCTAGGACTGAAACTGACCTGGAATGCTTGGAACAGGAAGCACGCTGGAGCCTGCTCCGATTTTGAAAGGATTATTTAAAGGCATTGTTAGCTCACCAGCCAAATAGAGGACTTTAAGGTGATTACCAGGGTCTGTATCAATTTGAAGCCCTCCTTGTTTGCGTGCTAATTGTGATGTGCCTCTTGAATTGTGTTCCTTGCACCAGAAACATCTGTAGACAGGTGTATGTAGGATTCTACCATGCTGCAATATGAGGAGGCTCAGGCTTTCCTCCCTTAGTGCATGATGCTGTAAGAATGTAAATTGGTAGCATTTCATTCAATTGAACATAGTGGCACTTGGCTATAGGCATGCAATTTCTTTGCATCTCTTATCCCTTATACTGTACCAGTCTTCTTGATTCAAAGCATTGTTTGCTGCTTTAAAAAAAAAATCATCTCAAGGGGGCGTTTGCATTGGCATTTTATTTTTCTTACAAGATCCACTTCTATCTTGGATTACCTTTCACTGTTCACATCATATCATGTGTCCTGTCTTAATTCCCGTTGTACTTCCAATTCCACCTTCCCTGTACAGGGAGTGGGATGATTCCATGGTGGTGATGTGTATGTACCCTCATTTGCCTTTTCATTTTTAATGTGGTTTTTATCGAGTGCTGCAGTCTGAAAGCAGCTTTATACCAGAGCACCTGAACAGCTTATTTTCACTTAGCAGCTTTGGCAAAAAGGTGCCTTTGTTACAAATGATAAAGGTGTTTTTTTTTTTAAAAAAAAAGAAGACAAGAAAAGGGGGGGGGGAGGCAAAATATCATTTCTGAAATGGTGTGAATGGAGATTGTGGAACAATAGTAAATAAAGACTGGTCTGAACAATTACTGAAACAGCAATGGAGTGATACAGGAAGAAATGAGGTTGAATTCAGAAGGGATGTTGCAAACCCACCCCTAGTGAGTGTGAATGCAGTTTAATAGAGTCACTATCATGCTCAGCGAAGGTCAGACCTGTAAAAGGGAGGCATGTTCATTTTGGAGTCCCTCTTTTTCATGATTGGCACTTCAAGTCAGCAACAATTAATAACAATGACCACATCAAGATGATCACTTCAACAACTTTTGTCAGATATCGTAAGAACGTCAGCCCTCCTTATTGTTCTCTCAAACCCACAGCACTCCTTTTTTTTTAACACTTCTTATTCTTCCTGTTCTTCTTCTTGCTTCTAAGTAAATAAAAGTGTATTTAATAAACCAGCCAATTCAAATGCTTAAAAAAAAAATATGGTTTCACATTATGCCACTCACTTCATCACTGGTGCACTGAGCAATATATCAGCCCAATGCAGACGTTTTTGAGGTCCACCTCTCGACTACAATTGCCAGAGGCATTATCATACAACCCACTGAGCAGAAAGTTGATGGCTTCCAGGTTCCCCCTCTACAGCAGCTTGACTCACCCCATTGGTGATTTAGAGCCGGAAGTCTCGGTGCTGACACAGAGAGGGTTCCCCTGATAGCATAATCTCTGCCAGCAGATGAAGTGACAGAAGCGTCATTAACAGCAGCATATGCCTGAAAACACACACATTCGGCAAGGAGGACAGGAAGGGGGGGGGAGAAGGCCTCAGACGCTGGAAGAGAAAAGGAGCAGAGAGAATAAAATAATTACTTTCCCCCCCTGCTGTTGAGATGCACCCCACCAATTTGCAATATTCAGATGGTGCATTAGGGGGACACCCACCCAGCCACAGGCCTGGGAAGCCCCCTCCCTCAATGCACATAGCTGTCATTATCCACATTTAACCCAAAGTCTGTGAGAATCTACCGTACTTTTCCGTGTAGAAGATGAGGTTTTGTATTATTAAAAAATGTTAACAACTCCACCCCCCCCATTTCCTTAATTTGGAGTCCCAAAAAATAGGGGTCGTCTTATACATGGGGGCGTGTTATACACGAAAAAATACGGTATTTGTCTAGCTGAATGTAAGTGTATTTGCTGGGAATTAAATCTGGGTGGGCCATGACATAGAAAAGTTCCTTACCGACCAGCCTCACTTTGTTTTTAGTAATACAGAGTGGAGCAGTATGCTTCCTTCCCACCTCTATGTGTAAGTTTGGTGGGGCAGAGGGCTAGCTGCTCTGTAGATGTTGTATCCCTCCCTTATTTTTCTCTCCTCTCCTCTTCTCTGCAAGAGACAGGTCCAATCAGAGTGAATTTGCAGTGAGTACACCCACCTCCCCTCTTAAAGTGTTACGGCCCTAGGGGTAGCTCTTATCATAAGCTACTAGTTGGTCTGTCATTGTGGGGGCCTTGTTTGCAAGAGAAGGGAAATGTGCCCTTGTACACACCAGGCTTACTGCGGAATTCTGAAGTGGTTTATCACTTAGCAATCAGCCTGGGAGAAACGGGATTCCCCCCCCCCTTTATTGTGTGTCCATCACGGGGTAGCTGGAACCTAGGACAATTCTTGGATAATTCTCTAACTAGCACTCATCAACATCAAAAAAACTAAGATCATGGCCACTAGTCCCATCACCTCCTAGCAAATAGAAGAGGAAGAAATGGAGGCAGTGAGAGATTTTACTTTCTTGGGCTCCATGATCACTGCAGATGGTGACAGCAGTCATGAATTTAAAAGACGCCTGCTCCTTGGGAGAAAAGCAATGACGAACCTAGACAGCATCTTAAAAAGCAGAGACATCACCTTGCCAACAAAGGTCCGTATAGTTAAAGCTATGGTTTTCCCAGTAGTGATGTATGGAAGTGAGAGCTGGACCATAAAGAAGGCTGATTGCCGAAGAATTGATGCTTTTGAATTATGGTGCTGGAGGAGACTCTTGAGAGTCCCATGGACTGCAAGAAGATCAAACATCTCCATTTTGAAGGAAATCAGCCCTGAGTGCTCACTGGAAGGACAGATCCTGAAGCTGAGGCTCCAGTACTTTGGCCACCTCATGAGAAGAGAAGACTCCCTGGAAAAGACCCTGATGTTGGGAAAGATTGAGGGCACAAGAAGAAGGGGACGACAGAGGACGAGATGGTTGGACAGTGTTCTCGAAGCTACCAACATGAGTTTGACCAAACTGCAGGATGCAGTGGAAGACAGGAGTGCCTGGCGTGCTCTGGTCCATAGGGTCACAAAGAGTTGGACATGACTAAATGACTAAACAACAACAACAAGCACTCATCATGTGGGTACCAAATTTCTTCCAGAAGATAAAGATAAGCAGATAAATTTTGACTTGATTCAAATTTTTGGCAAGGAGTGTCATTTGAATGCCTTAGAAAGGGGAAGTAGGAAAGTTAGTGTAGGAACAGGGAGTGGTAGGGTCTAATAAAATTTATTGTAGAGGAGATGCCTGGATTTCAATGCAAGTCTGGTGCTCTGTGTTTGCAGAAGGCCAGTCAGGCATAGTGATCACAATGATTGACGTGACTGTGCTGATTGAATACTGCCGGTCAATATTGTGATAGCCATGCCTAAAAGAGATGATTAAAAAGGCTAATGGAGAGAGAACATCCCTTTATTGGCTCTTAGCAAAGGAGACCAGGATCCATGGTCACACTTGGTATATTCAAAATGTCTAGAGCTTCAGAAAACAACACGTGGAACAGTTCAATTATTTGATTCATGGCCATAGTCTGGGTGTCTGAAACTTGGTGCACACTTGCAAGTAGGACCCATTGAGCTTAATAGTACTAACTGCTGGGTATTGCACTGGGTAACTGCACAATGTATTTTCATATAGCTGCAATTGCCTTAAAGTATCTCATTGCAGGTTTACGTGTATTTGGTCACTGAGAAAAACATGAAACAGAATGGGCAGCAGATACAGATTTTTTGATAATGAGTTGGCCACGATCACACATGAGGCTCCGGGGCTCAATGAATTGTTGATCTCTTCTAGCATTTAACACTATGAACTGGGCCAACTGTCTTGTAAAATTCTGTATTGTATAGTTTCTGCCCTGGAATGGAAAGCATACAGATGGAAAGGAAAATGACTCAGGGGCACAACTGCATTATGTGATATCTTGCACTGATGTAGCAGACTCACTGAAGTTCTTGACCCACAGAGAGAGTACTACTCCACCTCCTCCGAAAAACACGATCAGAGCTGCAATGACCAAAATGGTCAAAGGTCTGGAAACAATGCCTTATGAGGAACAGCTAAGGGAACTGGGCATGTTTAGCCTGGAGAAGAGGAGGTTAAGGGGTGATATGATAGCCATGTTCAAATATATAAAAGGATGTCATATAGAGGAGGGAGAAAGGTTGTTTTCTGCTGCTCCAGAGAAGCGGACACGGAGCAATGGATCCAAACTACAAGAAAGAAGATTCCACCTAAACATTAGGAAGAACTTCCTGACAGTAAGAGCTGTTCGACAGTGGAATTTGCTGCCAAGGAGTGTGGTGGAGTCTCCTTCTTTGGAGGTCTTTAAGCAGGGGCTTGACAACCATATGTCAGGAGTGCTCTGATGGTGTTTCCTGCTTGGCAGGGGGTTGGACTCGATGGCCCTTGTGGTCTATTCCAACTCTATGATTCTATGATTCTATGACTTTTTTAAAAAATCAGGTTAAGCCTGTTGGCATGGAAAGAGTTAATACAGAGCGATTTGTTGTTGTGTTTACCCTGTGGCATAAACATTCTGAAATGCATGCCGGCCTTCGTTTGCATATTGATATGTATCCTGAAGGGACTCGGTTTGGAAAGTTTTTTTGTGCTTTTTTAGAAATCCATCTTCCCATGCAAGGGAGGAAATTATTCATAATTAAAAAGCAATAATAACATAGAGTGAAGGAACCCAGCTGTATCATAGTCTGTGTGTGTGTGTGTGTGTGTGTGTGTGTGTGTGTAGGGGGTGAGGGAACACGGGAGAATCTATTTTTAATAGTTTCCACAGCAACAGAAGACTTTGCTTACAGTAAATTTCATCCTGCTTGAGGAGGCCATTCTGATACTGCATTTGAGAGCTGCTTGTATGTGAGTAAATGGGGTGATGGAAGGCTGTTAGTATCCCCTCCCTTGTCTTAGTGACCTGTTTCAGAGTTCAGGGGATATTGGCCACAAGCCAAGGGCCACTGAATGCTGAAGCACTTGGCGGTGCTTCTGAAACAGAGCTTCTGAAGTACCATCTGAAGCGAGGCAGCAGCTGCTGTGACATCTGCCTGTGCCAGCCTAGCTCTGCCTCGACCTCCTGACATCCCCTTCTATTCTTGATTTAGGAAGGAGCTTTGCAAACTGTGCCTTGACTGGACAGTGCAGCTTAACTTCTACCCAAAATTAGCCTTGGATTCACCTTGCCCAGAAACCGAACTCAGCTGGTAGCGTATGACCTTCTCGGCCTACCCTCTTCCTCCTCCTCTCAACCCGGTTCGTCTATGCCCTCTTTTGCCTCTTGCGTTGCATCTGCCAAGTGCATCAGATGCCAGTTTCTTTCTCTGGCTTGTTTCGCAGCTGGAGCAGCAGGTGGCTGTACCTTTGGGGAGGAAGTGAAGGAGGGGGGTCTAATTCCAGAAGAGCACTTCACAGCTGGCTTGCTGGAACCTGGCATTGCATGCTGAGCATACATGTGCCAGTCTGCCAGAACGGATGGCATGGGTCACACATATTTTTCAATGCATATCAGCATTGTCCCCGACACTCTCATTCCATGTCATTCCATGTACTATCTAAAGCTCATTCCTTTTTTTGTCACTATCTGACACATGCATGGTATTAGAAGCACTCTGCCCTGCTATTTGTGGATTCTGAAAACTCACTGGGTCAGATGTGTTTCTGTACTTTTATTATTTACATTCATAAATGGGTGAAGTTTCCCTCTTGCGTACGTTGTTTCCTCTGCTGTGTGGCATGCATGCAAACTTTGTTTCCTGGAAGAAGGTTCTGGACGTAGGCTTGATGGGACCATGATGGAAATACCTGAATCCACTGGAGTTGAATTTCCAGGTGGTTTCTTAAAACTCATTTGGAAATAAACACATGGGACATCAAACAACCTGTTACTCAGTCATTATGCTCAAAGGGCTTTGAATGTGACCCCCTCACACACCACAAAAAAGTGACCTTGCAAGATGCGGTGCTCATTTCTGAATGAGGAACAGGAATTTGGGTCAACCTGTGTGGATACATAAGGCTCACATAGCAATTCAACATTGTGCTGTACTGAACATTTTGTCATTGTAGCGAGAACAGTCCTCCCTCTGCTCCCCCTGCATGCTGTTTCAGGGGGTCTCCTGACCCCTTCTCCCCCAGAGTAAAATTTGCAGGGCTTCCGCTGACAGGACGCCCGCCCTGTGTATTCATTTGTAGGCTGTCCTGTTCCCTTAAAGGAGTAGAGCAGATAACAAAACCAGGATCATCACAATCTAGGGTAGAGTGTGCGGCTCTTTGTTAGGCAGAATATGCAAAAGCAAATTCAAAACAGTGGGATTCTCTTTATTATTGAAGAGCTTCCCTTTCCTCAGGATGGAAGGACTTGGCTGTCTCCTTCTTCTAGCTGACTTCATGAATTGATAGGGGAGAGGTTTTCCTCACCTGCTCTGGATAATTTCCGGTGGTGTGTAATGGCTTTGGGAAGCAGGTAATTGCAGTGATCACATTACACTTGTTGGTGTTGAAAGGAATCAAGATTGGGACTGGAGGGAAAGGGGGCTGGGGGAGGCCATTAGCTAATTAGCTGCCCTTCTGCTGAACCAAAAACATATTAACCTTTTGCACAATGGCAAGCTATTAAAAACTGAAGAGGCCGACTTTAATGATGAGAGAAACAGGGAAACAAAATGCAACCAAGACTTTTATTTTTTTGCTGAATAGGGTTTTGCAGGTGGGGCAGGAGGGCACAGGCAAAAGGCAGGTTACAGCTGCAAAGGTGAATTTTGGGGGGAGCACGAATGGGAGGTTGTGAGGGACTGGCTTTGCTTTGTCATCTGGGGAAAAGAAAAGCCACCCAATTATAAAGTAGGTGCAGGAAACTTTGCATTGAAGCAGCAAGCACAGGTGGGACTAAGAGAGGGTACCAAGGGCAAGGCTAAGGAGCACAGCAGAAGAAACTGGAGACCTCTGAGCATGGGATTGCAGGGGGTGCTGTTTAACCTCCTGCTGATCTAGGCTTCACTCCTGCCTGCCTGCCTTCGCTCTGCCTCATCTGAGCCTGGTGGCAGCTGCCTCTGTCCAGCAACGTCTATGCTCCTGTTGCCACAGTGACAGGCACGTGTGGCTGAGAATAGCAGAGTCCCTTCCTCCATGGCCTTGCCTGACTCTTCCCACGCAAATGTTGAGGGCTGAGTATTCTCTCTGGCTTTAAGGCTGGCTAAGCAGTGACATGGGGCAGCTGGGGATGGTCTGTGATAGACGGCTGGAGCCTCCTAGCTGCTCATGGGCTATCACACCTGCATATATTTGAGCCGGGATGCTAGCATTAGTGACTGAGAACCAGAAAGTTTTCAAAAACAGGGAAAGGGGGCAGCAGAGGGGTTTGGGAGAGGAAGAAGTGGGTCTTCCTCAGAGTTGTCCTGCAGTTGTCCTGGACTTTGTCACGGAGAGTTGTTGCAAGAAGAAAACTGGAAGTGGAATTCTTTCTATGAGTGTTGCTCATACGTAGTTCTGTTCAGTTTCCTAGTCCTGTAACTAGAAGCTCTGCTTGGGACTCATTACTTCTCATTGGCACCACATAAGTGAGCTCCTGGTTCTAATTTCCCCTGTTTTCATTTTATTTCTTTGTTTTTATTAAATTTGTATACCTCCCTATACCCATACATCTCTCTTTTCCCCCCAATTTTTTTTATTCATTTTATAACACAAATAAAAAACACAGACAGAAAAGACAAACAATACGAACAAATTCTTGTCATATCCTTATTCTTCTAAACATTGTTAAGTTGGCTTCCCCAAGTCCCACCTATCTGATTTTCATTTTACTTCATCTTTAGCAGTTTATATATATCATAATTTCTAACCATCTTTTTTTTATCATACTTAAAATAACTTCACATTTTATCACTTTCAAATACCCTATCAACTACTTCTAACCCTACAGCCTATATCCACTTCCAAAGCTATTCTAAGGTTTAAATATTAACATATTTTTTCAAATATTCCTTAAACTTCTTCCAGTCTTCTTCCACTGTCTCTTCTCTCTGGTCTTGGAGTCTCCCGGTCAGTTCGGCAAGTTCCATATAGTCCATCATCTTCATCTGCCATTCTTCGATAGTTGGTAAATCTTGTTTCTTCCAATTCTTCGCTAACAATATTCTCGCAGCTATTGTGGCATACAGAAAAAAAGTAACATCCTTTTGGGGGATTTCACCCCCCCCACTATACCCCACTATACCAAGCAAAAAGGCCTCTGTTTTTTTAGTAAATGTGTTTTTCAGCACTTTTTTCAATTCATTATAAACCCCTTCCCAGAAGTCTTTTACCTTGGGGCACGCCCACCTATAGATCTCAGGGCGGTTGACAATGGCACTTCTAAGGAGGTGGCGAATTTATTTCCACCTGCTATCAGAGGAAAAAGTGCCTGCTAGCAGAAGAGCAAAGAAACAAGGAGCAGCAGTAGTAAGAGATGGCTGCTGTAGCTCCGTGGTAGAACATCTACTTTGCCTACAGAGTTTAATCTTCAGCATCAGGGCTGGAAAGGACTCTTGGAGAGCCTCAACCAGTCTGGGTAGGTGGATCCATGGTGTGACTTAAGGTGCCAAGCCCTTCCTGCCCTTTTCTCTCCAAACCTATTCTTTTCTTTGGTTATCATTATTTGGCCTGGGTCCTACACATGGACAGGAGCTGGCCACTTTGCTGAATTGTGCCGTGCCAACTTATTCTGTGATCAGGTTAGTGTTCCCATTTGCTCTTCTGATAGGCTTGCCTGGCTGATCTGAAGAAGGTTGCTAGGATGTGCCATCCCATCTTGACACTTACGCTGCCTCTTTGAAGCATGCTCCTAGGTTCCCTAGCCTCAGCACAGCAAGATTCCTACCTGGCCATGAAACCTACCAGGTGGTCTTGGGGAAGTTTCCATCTGTCAGCCTAAGCTTGCTCCAGAGGTTTGTGGCACAATGAAGTAACTCCCTGAGCTTTTTGGAGATTTGGACAAGGTGAAACATGGATGATGCTTCCTCCTACAGTTGCCGCACCCAAGAAACAGTGGACTCTACCAAATTAGGTGCAAGAGACTTAATAACCAATTAGGAACAATTCGTAAAAGAGGATGCCATTAAAGCATAAAGGCTTCCAGTGCAGAGACTGTTCGGAAACAAACACGAGCAGAACTTCCTTATATCTTTCATCAAAGACATTTCTTCTAACCAGCCAGGAGTCCACTGCATGCAACATATTTCGCATTCTTCCATGGCAACTGTCCCACTGTTGTTTAGAGAGAATTGTTGAAATGTGGCTAGGATTTAGTTCGTTGTCTTCTGTTAATGATTCATTTCTTTGCAGTGTCCCATCATTCCCTCCTGGAAGTATCTTGGATCCCCCTGCTGAGTTTGTTTCTGTGTTCCTAGTGGTGTTTTATCTCTGTCTCAGCCTGGGTGCTGAAAAGCAGTTACCCCTTCCTACATAGCTACAAAGTTGTGCCATAATCCCCTACGGCTCCACAGCTCAAAACGCTCATGGTAATTTCCCTTGTAACTCCCCCCTCCCCCCTTGCTGGATCAAGCATACTATTTTATTAGCATTGTGCTGAGAATCTTGCGGATGCGGAGGCACAGCATGTGTGTTGCTGTGATTTTTGACTGAAAAACGGACATTTTAGAGTTCTGTTTTGTAGATCCAGTATTACTGCATTGTTCCAAGTTTATTGAAGAGGAAAAATATGGATAAATGATAGCACGGCCACCTCCTGCGAGTTGACATGGATATTGGCATTTGAAGAAGCAAGTGTCCTGGTACACACCTAGCACTAAGGTTTCCTATCGTAAGAGGGTCTCTCCTCTTCCTGCCTGTCCGACTAGAGTCCAGAAGATGGTGTTGCAACTCAACTCATAATCGGCTTACCATTAGAGTCCCAAAATGTTCAGTGTTTTAATTGGAGAAATCATTTGTGCTTAAATGACATTTGATAATGAGAGAGAGAGAGAGAGAGAGAAAGAGAGAGAATCTTTTTGGCTTGATCCTGTTTGCGCCAGTTTTTCAAAAGGCTCCATTTTCAGGGCGAAAGTGTTGAAGCCCCTGCAAAAAAGGCAAGCAACTCGTCATGGGAAACTCCGTCATCAGGGAAGATGGGGCTCAATATGATCCTTTCTGCTGCCGTTAGCAAGAGTGTGGCCAGTTGGTGGAGGGAGGGAGGTATGAAGCAGAGTACACTGTGGAAAACCCCTTTAAAAATAGCAAATTTGCTGAACAAATTTTTGCCCCTACTTGTTTGTCTATCAGACTTGTTTTTCCCCCAGTAACCTAGGTACTCTGCCCCTCTTCTCCCCAAAACACTCTCACCAAAAGGGAGGTGTCTGGAGAGGCCCCGTTTCATGGCAGGTGAAAGGTTTTGCAACTCTGTTGGAGTTCTGCAAGGGCCAGCCCAAAATATTTTGGCGCCTGAGGCTACATCCCCACCCCTCCCAGCCACTGGCCAGGGAAGCTAAGGGGTGAGTGAAGATTTACATTGGCAGAGACCAACAGTGCCTCCTATTCACTAAGAGGCTGGTGTAGAGGTGGTTTGGAGGAGGGGCGGCGCTGCCAAGGAGGCGGCAGATCCAGTCACCAGGGAGTGTCCTGCAGCTGTTGCTGCCACTATGGCAGCGGGCGATGCATTCCTTGGAGGCTATTTCTGCTGCCCCTGTGGACGCTGCCACCAGAGGCGGTTGTCTCACGTTGCCTTATGGGTGGGCAGACCCTGAGTGCAGCCATAGGGTTTTCTGAACAGCTTTTTCGAAAGCAGCCATGATTATCCAGCCTTAAGCTTTCTGATGGAAGGAATTTTGTTTAAAAAAAATGCAAGGAAGTTGTTCATCATTCATCCACCTAGTTCTTCTATTGGGTACATTGCTTGGGCTGCTCTGTCCTGGAGTAATCCAGATGGTATTTTAAGGAACGGAGTGCTCTCTGAGGGAGCCCTCTAGTGGTGAAAGTCAAAAACAAACCCCCATAAAAGGCAACCCTGTAGTCTCACTGTGATTGTTGCCGTAGCATTTATAAAGGGGGAAGGTTTCTCAACTGGCCCGTCAGGGGTTCCAGAACTCTGAAGGTCCAGGTTGAACCTGATGATCCCATTGTCCTGCTAGCAAAGTATGAATGAAGAAAAGGGAAGGAGAGAGGAGAGTTGTTTTGAAGAAAGACGTCTTCATGGTGGCAGAGGTGTCTCTGAATACAAAGGTGTGCGGATGTCACCCACCCAACTATCCTGTGGGCAATGGGACAGTAAAATAAATGTTATATGAGTGAAGGGCAAGAGCAGGCCTGGCCTTGTATGGCTCAAGCAAGGATCTTCTAAGCAACCAAAACTGCATTCTCAAGTATCCTGCTTTAATCGATTTCAAGGTTTCCGAAGAATGCTATTAGTGCTACATTTTGTAAATCAGCTCCATTTCGGGTGCAGACGCATATCTAGGGGTATGCAGGCTCGGGTGTGTGTGAAAACACCTATTGGATAGTGTTCTCGAAGCTACCAGCATGAGTTTGACCAAACTGCGGGAGGCAGTGGATGACAGGAGTGCCTGGCGTGCTCTGGTCCATGGGGTCACGAAGAGTCGGACACGACTAAACGACTAAACAACAACAAAAACATAGTAATTCCTAATGCGGAAATTGCGGTGAAGTGGGTTTTTTGTGGGGGGGGGGGGGAAGGCTGCCAATACAGCCTCTTGCCAAAGGTGCAAAGGACCTTTGGGGGCCAGATAATGAGGCAAATTTAGGTGACTCGCCCCACCCCAACTCAGAACAGGGCCCTCACAAAAGCCTTGCGCCACTCTCATTTTTCTACTTACACATGTGTTTCTTTTAGATCCATGGGCTTAGCAAGAAGTGAGTGTGTCCAGAATGTTGCCTGTGGAGTGCTGGGTGGTTTGTTTGTACTGTATTTAAGTTAAAAGCTTCATTTAAGTTTTCAAAATCCCACGTTGCTCTGCTTTAATGACAAAACTCCGAGTACTGCAAGTAGCGTTCTAGACCCCTCACATTGTATCGAGCAGTAAAGGCTAATAGAGGACACAAACAACCACCAGAAATAAAGGCCTGTGTGAAGCAACAGAACATAGAAAAAATATATACAAACAAGACTATACACTGCTTGAGCACCTTTTTTATTATTTTAGGATGAGAAAGAGACTAAACCTCGCTCCTCCTCCTCTCTTAAAAGGTATAATGAAGGAAAGTCTATACTTTTACACGCCCCTCCCCCCCCCCCCACAAAACCCCTAGACTTACTTGTATGCACTTTGCTAGGCTTTAACAACTCTGGAGAGGCTCCTGTGCTTGCAAATTTCATTCACTGTGATCAAAGGGGGGGAATATATTTGAGATTCCCCATTATAGTGAATGGGAAAGGCTAGAGTTTTTGTTTTATACAGAGCAGCTTGCAAAGATAGAAGCAGAGAGTTTGCAGAATGGCTTTGGGTTTTTTAATGCACAGCTACAGCGCAAGTCTTGGGGCCCATTAACACACCTTGTATATATTCCAGAGGACAACATTCAAGTGTATGTAAATCACCAATTTCCTTTATAAAATACTTGGAAACAGAGGTCTAATCTGTTTGCTGTTTCTCTTTACTTGAAAGGGGAAAATAGCATTTTTCTTTGTGCGCCCTTCATACTTGATGCAGCGCATGTGGAATTGCGACGTGGGTTATCTATGCCCAAGTATAAAATGCAATGTGAAAAGCCACCCTGATTCAGGGACAGACTCCAGAGGAACACCAAAAGAGGGCAGGTGATGCTGAGTAAGGCTGCTCTTGCACACTTCCTTTTCTCTGTATGACTTGAGGTATGCACAGCCCCTGTTGACCTTCATCATTTTTAGGCCTGTGTGCTTTTTGTTATGTACTGAAGTTCTCACCCTGGGCCAGCAGGGGGATACTGTAGATAGTTTTCACTCAGGTCCACATATGCAAATAAGGGATTGAAAGTGACATTCAGTGATTGGATAGTTACAGAAAGTGTTACAGTTGCGTTGTAGTGGAACTCTACATAAGCAGGCTGGCTGAACCCTTCAGTTCAGTTCTGTTCTGGCCTGTGAATAAACAAGAGCTGTTTGAAGAATCGCTGTGTCGTCTGATATGTTCACCCACAACTTAACACTTTTTGTGTCCTGTAAAATGCTTCCCATGTTCTAGCAAAGATAAAGGCTATAGGAATCAAGAGAAGGGGTTGCTGTTTTTTGACGGAGTGGGTGGGAAGTACAAGGAAGAAGTATTGTGAATTCCAATAGGAGAAGGCTAAAGAAAGACCCAGAGATAGTTTCAGATACATAGAGTATTTTACCACTGATGGAGCTAGGGAGAGAGAGAAAGATAAGAAATAATTCTGAGCTATGGAAATGAATATGTACATTAGGACACCAGTCGTATAATTATTCTTTACATTGTGCTTGCGTTTATCTTAAGAGCCTCTACATTGGATGTGTCCAGCAAACTTTTATTTGAATTAATAAATATTTGAAAGTTATCCTTGTGCTGTGAGATAAGCATTTGGTCCTGGAAAGACCCTGATTACCTCCATCGATATATGTGTTACTCTTGCGCACCAAATAGTCCCAAAGCTTTTCTTCTAAAATACAATCCTGGCAGGTGCTTCATTTTCAGAGAAATTGTGTATTCAGAAGCTAAAAGTCTATTTGAGTTCCTGGGGAATAAGCTTGGAATAAGCAGGGGAATAAGCTTGGGCCCTATGAATTTGAAATTTAAATATTAAAATGGCCCTGGGATTCCTTAGGAAAGGGGAATGAGCTAAATCCAGCTAGGTCTTGCCGGTTACACCTGACAGTATAGAACGTTTCAGTATAGAAAGCATTGCGTAGATCATTTTCTGGTTTGGCGCTCAATCCCAAATGTGTGTGTGTTCAATCAAGAGGCCTGCAGTCTGTTCCCCATACCTGGGGTTCAAGCACGCTGGGGCCTGAGCAGGATCTACAGCACAGGGATGCGGGTGGTGCTATTTTTCTAGAAAAAGTGGTGCCAGAACTCTGAATGCCTCCCTTTGTTCTCTTATAATGGCAAAGGGGCCCACCTGAAAGGTGCTGGAACTGAGTTCCGGAGAGCTGGGGGGAAAGCCCTGGGTTACTGGTGCTGTGGAGGTACTGAAACCAAGCCAGACCACTTGTTTAGAGGAACCAGAGCTGGGGTGGAAACTAGAGACAAGACAGAGAACTAGAGCTAGCACTGCTCAATGGAGAGTTGTAGAGAGCTGTTGTCACATCAGAGGCTTATGAGAGATGGAGAGGCCTATAGCTACAGAAGCCCTCCCTTCCCCAGCTACTTGCTGGGTTCCTCTCCAGCTTCTCTCTTCTTCCAAGTAGAACCTTGATGGTGAAGCCTGGTAATTAGACACACACTTCTCCATATATTGTGGATTTCACACCAGGGTCCATTGTTATTGCAGTTCGTGAGCCTCGAAGGATGAAGGGGCGAGTAGGGGGACAATCAAAATATGAGGGAGTCCTGGAGGTGGGGCAGCAAGTTGTCCTTGGACCTGGGCAGCTCATTGGGCTCTTCAGATTCAGCTGCAGTTTCCCGCAGGGTCATGTTCCTCCTCCTCGAATGAGGTCTCTCCAGAAGCCTGGCCAGGCTAAACCACGACACCACCTTAGGCTGAAACGTAACTTTGAGAGTACATCCCATATCAGATCTTAGCAACCAGCATCTAGATTAAGACATATGAAGTGAATCCTTTTGTTACTTTATTTCATCTTTTAAAAAAAAGAGAGAGAAGAAAAGAAACAGGCGGTGAACGTATTTCCTAATAAAGGTAAAGGTACCCCTGCCCGTACGGGCCAGTCTTGACAGACTCTGGGGTTGTGCGCCCATCTCACTCAAGAGGCCGGGGGCCAGCGCTGTCCGGAGACACTTCCAGGTCACGTGGCCAGCGTCACAAAGCTGCATCTGGCGAACCAGCGCAGCACACGGAAACGCCGTTTACCTTCCTGCTAGTAAGCGGTCCCTATTTATCTACTTGCACCCGGAGGTGCTTTCGAACTGCTAGGTTGGCGGGCGCTGGGACCGAGCAACGGGAGCGCACCCCGCCGCGGGGATTCAAACCGCCGACCTTTCGATCGGCAAACCCTAGACGCTGAGGCTTTTACCCACAGCGCCACCCGCGTCCCTAATAAGTGACCTTTAATTTATATTTTTCTGGTTTTGCATTTTTAATTCAAGCGCTGTACTCCGTAATCAGAAATTTTGCTTTCTGTGCTGATCCAGAACTTATAGAGGAGTAAAATAAGAGGAACAACTAATTTGCTATAACCTAGTTTTGTTTAAAACAAAACAAAACAAAACATGTATAACTATTTGTTCATTTCTCAGTGTAAATCTGTGAAGCTTTGGGTTTTCTAAAGCAGGCATAGGCAAACTCACCCTCCAGATGTTTGGGGACTACAACTCCCATCAACCCTAGCTAACAGGACCAGTGGTCAGGGATGGTGGGAATTGTAGTCTCAAAACATCTGGAGGGCCAAGTTTGCCTATGCCTGTTCTAGACCAAGGCTCTGATTCAGAGCAACATTCAACAAGTGTTCTCTGAAGTAGCCCAAGGCAAACTGATAAACTTTCCAAAGCAGGATCGGAACCAAATTTTGTTTTCAGTGCACATTCCTTCATTGGAATCCCTGCTGTTTCCAGATTTGATGTGCATGTAGATAAGTCAGCCTCCTTGTAGCAGGTTTACTTGCCAGTCCTATGATGTTTCCTGCAACAGACTAACAGTTAGTGACTTCTTGATCATTCTTCGAGATGTGCACTTAGCTACAGCGTCCGGTAGCTTGTTCATATAATCATGGCTGGTATTTGCTTCTGCTGCACGAGATCTGGAGCAGGGAGGTACAGTAATAAGAAAAAGCATATTTTTTGTCAACTACCCCTCAGCTGAGCAACTTTCCGATTCGGTTGCACGGTTTACCCAGCAGATGGCAGCAATAGTATACGCACAGTGCATACTGTTAGAAAAACTTAGGTTAGCCTCCAGCTGGCAGTACAGCAGCAGCAAAAAGAAAAGAAAAGAAAAGAAATAGGTATGGTGGCCAAAGAGGGACCAGATATTTATTCACAATGCTGCACATTTTGATACATTCAAAATAAGATGGAAAACTGGATCTGATCACAGATTGGCTTGTGGGGTGGGGAGATAAATGATAGGCACTGGAAGTGAGGGAAGTTATGGACAGCTGCCTGGGGTTTGATATTTCTGGGCCCAAGGACCCCAGGGAAGATGACTTCAATCCCAATAATGATAGTTAAGGGTTTTAGGCTTTGCATAGCATTTCCACCTTTGCAGGAGAGGGCAGTCACAGGTTGATAGCATTGTATTCCTTTTTCCCTTCCTTTGCACTGGGTCTGGGCTGGGTAGAGGAAGAGTTATGTGGTTGCAGCAGGGGTGGGGGAACCTTCGGTCCCTCCAAATGTTGCTGGGCTACAGCTCTCACCATCCCTGACCATTGAAGATGTTAGTGGGACTGATGGGAGTTGGAGCCTAACAACAAGAGAACAGGCCTTTTCTGTGCTGGCTCCCCTGTTGTGGAATGCTGTCCCCAGAGAGGCTCATCTGGCACCATCGTTACATGTCTTTAGGTGCTAGGCCAAAACATTCCTCTTTACCCAGGCCTATGGCTATTAAAGGGACGCAGGTGGCGCTGTCAGTTAAACCACAGAGCCTAGGACTTGCCAATCAGAAGGTCGGCGGTTCGAATCCCCGCGACGGGGTGAGCTCCCATTGCTCGGTCCCTGCTCCTGCCAACCTAGCAGTTTGAAAGCACGTCAAAGTGCAAGTAGATAAATAGGTACCACTCTGGCGGGAAGGTAAATGGCGTTTCCATGCACTGCTCTGGTTCACCAGAAGTGGCTTAGTCATGCTGGCCACATGGCCTGTACGCCGGCTCCCTTGGCCTGTAAAGCGAGATGAGCGCCGCAACCCCAGAGTCGGTCACGACTGGACCTAATAGTCAGGGGTCCCTTTACCTTTACCTTTATGGCTATTAAATAATCGATGGACTGTGAAAGTCTGGTGGGGAGGACTGTTACTCTGATGACTATTTTATCATTAGGCTGTCTGTCAGTATGTTTTTTATGTTTTTTATCATCATCATTATAATAATAATAAATATTTTTTTATTTATACCCCACCCTTCCTGGTTCAGAAAACCAGGCTCAGGGCAGCTAACAACAAATTTAAAACACTTAATTGATGCAACAAAAAGCAGCATAAAATACTGTATAAAACGTGAATAACAATAAATTCAGAATTGAAAATTCAATTTAGGGGGAAATCCATTCAATAAACATTAGATGATCACCAGGGCTTGCTGGCTAGGTTAGTCCTATTTGGGCCAGTGAGGAGACCAGGGGAGAAATAGCTGTGGGATCCCAGAGCAGGTAATCTTCATATAAAGGGGAGTGGGGGGGGGGAAGGAAGGGGAATAAAAGATCAGACTAAGTTCAAATTGAAAGCCAGGCAGAATGGCTCTGTCTTACACGCCTTGCGGAAGGAAGTTAAATCATGCAGGGCCCTGGTCTCATGGGACAGAGCATTCCACCAGGTCGGAGCCATCACTGAGAAGGCCTTGGCCCTGGTGGAGGATAATCTGACTTCCTTAGGGCCCGGGACCTCTAAACTATGATTATTCATGGACCTTAAGGTCCTCTGTGGGGCATACCAGGAGAGGCGGTCCTGTAAATACGAGGGCCCTAAGCCACATTGATGTTCTGCAATGTGTTCTTAATGTTGTACGCCACCCTGGGATCTTTTGATAAAGGGTGGTATATAAATTGAATTAACAACAGCAGCAGCAGCAGCAGCAACATCTGGAAGGCCGGAGGCTTCAACATCCTTAAACTACGATGACCAAAATGGCGCCGTGAATCTGGTACCAGAGACCTTCAGATGTATTCTTCACCCAGTGGCCTTGCCCTTTGGGCATCCCTTACAGGTGTCTTGCTGTGGCACATCTATGATGGGCACGTAGCTTAGTGGGAGAGCCCTTATTTGCACATAGCGAGGCATGAGGTTCAATACCAGCATCTCAATGCAGGACTAGACAAGACCCATCTTTGAAACCCTGAATCATAGAATTGTAAAGTTGGAAGGGGACACAAGGGTCATCTAGTCCAACCCCGGCAATGCAGGGATCTTTCATCCAACATGGGGCTCGAACCCACGACCCTGAGATTAAGGGGTCTCATGCTCTACCAGTTGAGCTATCTGGCAGAACGTCTGCCAATCAGCGTAGAGACAGTACTGAACTAGATGGACCAAAGGTCTGTCTTGACACAAGTCTGCTAAATATATCGTAAAATATAGCATGTGTGAACCAAGTGGTGCCCACATTCTATACATGATCCTAAGACTCCAAAAGTACGGTAGGTTTTCCTTGAAACAGCCTGTGAATCTCCCTTCTTAACTTTTCCATTGCAGCTGCAGACCATGCCAGGTCCACTAGAGGGCGCTGCAGCTTAGCGGAGGAGTAGAAGCTTTTGCAATCAATCAATGGTTTTGCTCAAAGCGCTGGCTTCCCCAGCAGGGAGTTGCGTGGCAGAGCTTCTCGTTTGCGTAAATTACACGCACCCTGTTTTTAAATGTTGCCACTGGCATGGCTAAGGGAGGTGTAGGCACCATTCTGGGCTTCACGGCGTTTTCTGAACCAAAGATCGATAGGAATTAAAACCTATTTCCAGTACTTTTTTTTAAAGCAAAAACAACACACACACACAAAAATTCCAACAAGCAGTGCTTCCTCCTGCAGGGTTTGCAGCCTGAACGAACTCTGCAGTATTGAGCTAATGCCTGAGAACCAGCAAAGGAAATTGAGTGGAAACTGACAAGGGAACAGAGATGAAACTGACTTCTTTCTCTCCCATTGGCAGCTGAGAGAAGGAAAGAACAGGCTATTGCCTTGGTTATTTATCTGGGTAATAAGGGCATCCCCCCGGTAAGAGCAGATGGAGTGTGTGAACTAGATACGGAGAGAAATGCAGCAGGCCCTGCCTCCAGGATCTGCAAACCCAAGCTCTGATTCTGCAGATCTTCACGGGGTGGACTTTATTCACCCGTGTAGTCCTGTTGCAAGACCCTGATGTTGGAAAAGATTGAGGGCACAAGGAGAAGGGGACGACAGAGGACGAGATGGCTGGGCAGTGTTCTCAAAGCTACCAGCATGAGTTTGACCAAACTGCGGGAGGCAGTGGAAGACAGGAGGGCCTGGCGTGCTCTGGTCCATGGGGTCACGAAAAGTCGGACACGACTAAAGGACTAAACAACAATAGTCCTGTTGCAGAAAGCGAACGGGCCACCTCTGTACAGCAAGGAGTTCTAAAATGGCCAGAAGTTGTTTTTGGCGTCCCTTTGACTTCTCTGCTATATTAATTAAACACTGTGCAGAGATGGTCTGTGAATGTGTGGGGGGCGGGGCGGGGCGGGGCGGGGGGAAATGCCACTAACCTGAAGGCCTGAACAAGTTCTATAGGCATCGGCTCTCTTTGCATGATTTGGAACCCTGCAAAAGATGGGGTTCCCAAATCACACGTACGGCACTTGCATACAACTCTCACACACAGGAGACCTTCTGTTGAATGTGTGGTTTTTGGGAGGTGACAGCAGGCATGGTCCTGATTCTCCCCACCACCACCGCCCCTTCCCACATTGTTTACCAGTGCAAGTCTTTCATAACATCTTAACGCAGATGTTGACTTTTTAATCCTTTGTGCTTTAGGAGAAACAAACACCTGGATTAGGACTTTGTGCTGAGTCTTCCTCCCTCCTCCTTTGGACCCAGCACTGTACTGAAGTATAAGCAAGGCAACGAAGGCTGGAGGAAGGGAAGCAAAGAACAGGATCTTGCAGAAGCTCAGAAGCCGACGGACGGGGTGGGCAGGCCGAGCCTGATGTGCTTATCTCCCCTGAGTTCTACTGTATGTGTGCTTCTCCTAGACACCTTTCAGGTTATATTCTGGGAGTTGGTCAGCAGCATAGGGTGTGTGAGTCAACTAAGTTGTTGTGTGCACATAACAAGGTCCTCTTGCACAACAAGACTTTCCCCCTCTTTATTTCTTCCATGCACCCCCTAAATCTGCTTAGGAAGGTTGGAGGAAACTCCAGAACAGGTTTGGTGGATGCGTGAGAGGAAGAGAATGGGCAGAGAAGTCTTAGCTCTGTATGTGGGCTTAGTTACACCCACACGCACACACCAGTTAGCACTACAGTGGTACCTCGGGTTACATACGCTTCGGGTTACAGACTCCGCTAACCCAGAAATAGTACCTCGGGTTAAGAACTTTGCTTCAGGATGAGAACAGAAATCGTGCTCCGGCAGTGCGGCGGCAGCAGGAGGCCCCATTAGCTAAAGTGGTGCTTCAGGTTAAGAACAGTTTCAGGTTAAGAACGGACCTCCAGAACGAATTAAGTTCTTAACCCGAGGTACCACTGTACATTGAATTTCACCCAGTGGAATATGGAGGGGAGGGACTGTAATGAAGACACTATTGGCATATCCATTATTTAACATGATTCCCCACAAGTTACATAAAGGGGGCGGGGAGTCTGAGCTATATAGAACAATAAATGAATTTAGCAATATGTTGGAAATATCGACCGTACAGCATTTGCGCTGAACCCAATGAAATGCTGCTCTGGGTTTTCTCTGAGTATTCCTCCTCCTCCCCCAGTAGCATTTATAGCAGTTGGTTTTGAATGTCCCAAGCGACCTTTTTAAACACAAGGTCCAAGAGATAATTGGCCACTGATGACCACAGGGGCCCTGCTGGCACCAAGCTGCCTTCTCCACCCTGCTGGACTCTTTTATTTGATTTGCTCAGTAATACTGAAATCCCTTAAAAGGATATTGCACTCCTCCCCTGGTTCTCCCCCTCCCCAGCCAAAGTGAATTGCTTGTTTTTCTCAGTGAGCAGGAAAGGGGTTAAAATGAAGCTGTAGCCGAAGGGAAAGTACTTGGGCGCTGGTGAAGGGTAAAGGACTTGGAAAGGCAGTTTCAGGTGTAGGTAAAGGTAAAGGGACCCCTGACCATTAGGTCCAGTTGTGACTGACTCTGGGGTTGCGGTGCTCATCTTGCTTTATTGGCTTTATACAGCTTCCGGGTCATTTAACCAGGATGACCAAGCTGCCTCTGGCGAACCACAGCAGCGCACGGAAACGCCGTTTACCTTCCCGCCAGAGCGGTACCTATTTATCTACTTGCACTTTGACGTGCTTTCAAACTGCTAGGTTGGCAGGAGCAGGGACCGAGCAACAGGAGCTCACCCCGTCGCGGGGATTCGAACCGCCCACCTTCTGATCGGCAAGTCCTAGGTTCTGTGGTTTAACCCACAGCGCCACCCGTGTCCCTCAGGTGTAGTTGCGTAACAGTAAAAGCAGCTTAAATTAGCACAAGGGTTCTTACAACGTGGTCAAAAGTCATCATAAACTTCTTTTAAGTGAAACCAGTAGTATGGTCAACAAGTGGACACAGGCTTTCCTTCTCTCCCACCCAACAAACAACCCAAGGGTGCCTCCAGGATGTCATTATTTTTGTGACAGCTACTGACTTGGATGGCTCTAAAAGGGGATTTAGGCTTCCAGTGGCTACTAGCCACAACTCTGCTGTGCCTCTACAGTTTAGGGTGGTTCTGAATACCAGTTGCTGGAAACCACTGGAGGGGAGACAGTGCTCTTGTGCTCAGGTCCCCACAGGCATCTCGATGGCCACTGTGAGAACAGAATTCTGGTCTACATGGTCCATCAGCCTGATCCACCTGTGCTCTTTTTATGCTCTTGTGAGAGGGATTTAGGTGCACGTTGGAAATTTAGGTTTGCACTGTTGAAGCATACAGTATTAAAGGGATCTGCCGCCCTAGAGCAACAGACCTCCGTTTTTAAGAAAACCCAGACTTTTTGTGGTTTAGGAAAGTGAAATGGAAGTGCACTGAAATGTGTGGACTGGATGAATGGAAGTGAGTGGCAAGCCCTGCAAACGCTCCACAAGTAAATGGGGATGCATTCGCAATAAAGGCGAGACATAGTCTAACCTCCGTGTAAGGATGGTGCAAGCAAATCAGGAAGAAGGCTCAATAATCAGGGCCTTTAGAGTGGCCCAGGAATGTACCTTTTTGCCACTTGCAGAAGAAGCAAACTAGTAGATATTCTTTTCCCAAAGCTGTAGACCTCTAGCAGGTTTGGAGCTACACTAACAGCAGTCTTTAGCTTCCAGGTTGGTAAAGGAGGTGGTGGAGAATGGATGGCTTCTGTTTCCTTTGCCTCTGAATGTTTTTATCTGTGCATCCTCTGTTCGTCTTAGTTACCCCTCCCTTTAAAAACACACACACATTTGTGCCTTTGGCACAATATGGTATGGTATGCCATTTCGTCGCTGATAAAAATAGTTGCATTGTGTGGTATAGAACTAGTGAGTTGGCAAGATATACAAGGTGTTCCTGAGGAATAGCCACATGGAGCATGAAGAGGGGGCGAGGCTTCTTAGGCTGTGTAGAGACAACAGTTTAAAATGGATTTGATGCATCTCTTCCTCCCCACCTTTAATTCGGATTTTCCTGATCTGTGGGTAATGCGGAAAGGGGGCATAGCATAGTGGAACATAGCAAGCTGCCTTCTACTGAGTCAGACCATTGGTCCACCTGGTTCAGTACTGTCTATACCAGGGTTTCCCAAACTTGGGTCTCCAGCTGTTTGTGGACCATAGTTCCCATCATCGCTGACCACTGGTCCTGCTAGTTTGGGATGATGGGAGTTGTAGTCCCAAAACAGCAGGAGACTCAAGTTTGGGAAACCCTGGTCTATACTGACTGGCAAGATTATGCCATGACTCTTGAGGATTGTATTCCTGAACCAACCGGGAGGTGCTGGGAACTGAACCTTGGACCTTCTGCATGCACAGCAGATGCCCTGCCATTAGACTATAGCCTAGGGGTGCCCAAACTTTTTTCAAAGAGGGCCAGATTTGATGAAGTGAACATGTGTGAGGGCCAACCAAAATTTTTTTAGGATTGAGGTTGCTGAGCTATTTTTAGGAGTTTACCCCAGGACATATACTGCCACGGGGGCAGGATTAAATCGACTGGTGGACTGGATTACACCCCCGAAATGGGCTTTAGACATGCCTGCTATAGCCCTTCCCCAATGCTGTTTTCATATTACAACCCTCATGCAATAAGCAATGAGAAATGGGTTGAGGCTATTCACCATGGCTCCACGCTGTCTTAACTGCTATGAATGTGGAGTCCGGGTATGGGAGCTCTCCACATGGTGAGCAGTTCTTCATGTCCAGACTTCATACTACTTGGAGATCCAGTGGGGAGAAGCTTGGACCTCTGCTCCCTACTCTTTCGCTGCTTCCTCCAGAGACCTTGCTCCCAATGTTCTTCTGGCGTTCGAGACTCCTCCTTGTATTCTAACCAGGTCAGCCTTTTGCTTTTAAGAGCACGCAGGGTCCAGCCTTACAAAGGAGCCATTGTACACAGACGTATTCTTATGAAATGCTCTTATATGGTTATTGACCTACTTTTGGAGCTGTTTGATGGGGTTACTAATTGGCATTTTATTAAGTGATGCATGCAAAAGATACCTAATACGTTCAGAGACTAATAATAAAAAAACCAGCAACCTAGAGAATGGAAGGGATAGCGTGTTTGGGAAGGTAGTGTGTCTGCGTGGGCGGAGAACAGTTAATATTGCCATTGTCTAATAGTAAAGAAAGGCTTCTTTTAAAAAAAATAATCCATTTTGAAGAGGAATTTGAAAGTAGGCTGTGCTGGCTTGTGGGAGAGAGATTATTGTATCTGCAAGGACCAACACAGAAAGCCACAAAAGCTAGAGAGGGATGTTTTCTTTTTTTAAAAAATAAATAAACCCCAAACCATTGGGAGCACAGTAAGCTTGCAATCCATCCTCACAAGAAGAGATATTCAAAGTAGAGGCGGTGCTTCTCATTGGTGCAAGATTTTTGAGCATCTTGCAACACTTAGTGCAAAATGGATAGGTAAAAAGACTGTCCTATATGCAACTTCCTCCGCTTGCAAGTCGCCAGCATGAATGAGGCATTTTCCCTGCTTGCAACTCTCAGAAAACCTGTGGGTGGTGGGGAATACTTTTATTTTTCCAGTGTTCAACAGTAGTGTTTGATCTTACTCTCATTATTTGGGGGGGGGGTTATGTTTGTGTGTGCGCGTGTGAATCCTGCACATGCGGTTAGGGAGCATGCAGTGTTTTGGCTTATTTTTAGCGTAGTTTCAGGGAGAACATTGTGAGGTGGAAATGGTGGCCGCTGATGGAAGCTTTACTTCACAACAGCAAAACACGTTTGAAAAGAACAAAAGAAAAGAACAAACACTGCTGCTGTTCAGCAAGCCCCTGACCCTGAAATGAGCATAGACTCTTCCCCAAAATTTAAAGAGTGGCTGGGGAAACCCAGCCAGGTGGGCGGGGTATGAATAATAAGTTGTTGTTGTTGTTGTCAAAGAGACTTTCAAAATAGATCCGTCTCACCCACCCATCCAAAATGTGAAGCAGAAGTTCTTTTCAAGAGAACATTAAGCTCAGTTCTCCTTATTTTTAAAGATAGACCAGCTGATACAGAGGGAGGGGCCGAACCTACCAAGTTCCATGGTACTGCCATGCAAAATGTTTTACTAAGTTACGCTATTTCAGGGGATTGTGCTGTTTCGGAGGAATGTCCTTCTCTTTCTTTTTTGCATCGTCTTTTTGCTTTCAACCTTCCCTTACCATTCTTGAGTTAATAATAACCAGAAACCAGAAGCCTTCCTATTGGGTATTGTAGGTAGAGAAATACACAAGCAAGATAAAACATTGTTTTTGTATGCAATGACTGCAGCAAGAATACTGTTGGCCCAAAAATGGAGACAGGAAGAGATCCCAACAAAAGGAGAGTGGCAGATGAAGTTAATGGACTCTGACGAGTTGGCGAAACTAACTGGGAAAATTCGGAACCAGCAGCACCAAACCTTTTTGAAAGACTGGAATAAATTTATATTGTGTTTGAGAGACAATGGTAAACAATTGACATTTTTAGTAGGGCTACAAGAAGTTTTGTAAGGTTAGAGATATCAGTTATTATCAATATGATGTTTAAATGGTGTATTTAAGATTTGGATTTAAGGGTGATAATAATAATAATAATAACAATAACAACAACAAAATGCAATATCAGAGTATAGTTAGGAGAACCATTAGTTGAGGAGGAGGGAAGTCTCAGGCCAAGATGGCCAAGTGGTTTTTATATATTATATTTAAGATGGATGTTTTGTCAATTTTTTAAATAAAATTTAATAAAAATTACAAATACTACTACTACTACTAATAATAATAATAATCAGAAACCACATGGCGCTGTTTCTTCCTGTTGCAAATGACCTCCCAGGTTGCACTGTACCACAATGAGGACTAGAAAGCAGCCCTCAGGCTTAGGCATGCCAGCTCCCTCATTGCAGAACCGAAAGGCTGTGTGCTCATGACCATTGACTTTGGCTCCAGTGCTGGCTTTTGACTCCACGTGCACACAATGTCCCCCGTGACACAGAGCTATCCTGCAGTTTCTTGAGTCTGTTGTGTTTCCCCTCAAGCCAGCTTCTATCTGAATGGGAAAAAAACCTAAGCCACATTCACTTTGCAATTAAGCTGAGTTGTGCACGTTTGAGGCCGCCATTGCATGTGCACAGATGACAGCTTCACGAATAGGAGTTCAAGGGGCCAGGTTGCAGGGGCCAGGGAAAACAAACACATAATGTGCATTGGGCGAAGACTTCCCTGCTCCGTCTCCGGTGTGCGTGGCAAGGTGCAAACGCGATTTGAAACGCAGCGAGGGGAAATGACCTCACTGTGTTTTAAGCCGCTAATGTGCACACAGCCTTGGCAAATTTAATCTGAGATGCACTTGCTGCCTGCAGAATAATTCATGCAACTGTACCCCACCCACTGCCACCCTGGGACTGGCTCCATTTCCGAAGCTAGCTCCCTTCAAATCCTTCCACAGCATTTGGCAGCATTAATCCTGTTGGCCTTGGCAATTTCTGCAGGTGCTGAGAAGGCTTTTGTCGGGGACTGGCTGGCTGATAGGAGAAGTAATTCTCTGTGGCAAGAGCCCTTGGAAACAATCTGGCAGATGGAGCCCCAATTCCCATGCTGGGGGTTGTGTGCGGGGGGGGGGGGGGGGGCCGGGGCAAAGTGCATGTAAAGTTGCTGGCGTAGCTGCCTTATGGGCAATGGGGCCGTGGAGCTCATGCAGAGAAGGTCTGGCCTTTGGGTTGCTTATGAGGCTCCTGTTCCGGATGGGGCCTCCTGGAAGCACCGTGGATGGGGCCAGGCAGATGGAGCGAGCAAGCCCTTGCCTTGGTTTGCCTTCACAGTTCTGCCCCCCCCCCAGCGAGCTATAAAGCGACGAGCAGGACTGGAAGGGGCCAGCGGTCACCTCACCTCAGGAAGCAGCAGCCGTTGCCTTAATTGTTAGTCGGGACTTGTCAGCGGCATCGCAGGAGCATGGGATAAAGTGTTCCAGTGAAAGAGATAATTGAAAATCAAAAAAGACTTTGTTAATTTGATTAGACAGAGCCGGAGTTGAATTGTTCTTCATCAAAAGAGATTTAATTTTGACACACAATTAAATCCTTCTGCTGTACTGGTGCCCTGCTCCCTTCCCAGCAACCGAGACTGACTCAGGGATGCGGGAGTGGGGAGCTTTAAGGGATGGCGAGGGGATTAAAGGGGCCAAGAGGAGAGAGAGAGGCAGGCGGGGAGGGTTCCCAGAACAGGCAGGGGGAGGGAAGAGGCATCAAATGCACCGTGGATGGACCAGGGTGGGTGGAATAGGAGATGTGATGAAGAGATCATTGCAGACCATAAAGCCCCTGCTCTCTCTCTCTTATGCGCACGCTTTCTCTCACACACACAACCGCCAGTCATCAGCTCAGGCAATGAGATTCACAGGATTGACATATTTTGAGAGCTCAAATCTCTTGATTAAGGAACCATTGGGGTTGGCGCAGCTGAGGCTCAGTAATGTGACAGTTGCGGGTGGGGTGTGTGAGGGGTTCAGTTCTGCTGGCATCCTTTTTCCAAGCTCTGGCAACTTAAGTACTTGTTAGCTTGGCGGGACTTGTGCGTTGGTACCCTGAAACTTTGGAGGGGGAACTCCAATCTCTGCTTAGCCATGAAGCTCACAGGGTATTGTGGCCCTTCGGCAGACTCACCGTCTTTAAACTATTGGAAGACTGGTAATCAAGGCAGGATGGGGCAGAGCCCTTCCAATATTTTTACTACTACGTTGCTCGGCTGCCAGCAGTGTCTTTGCAAAGGAGTGTGAGAAGAAAACCAGAACAAGTCCCAGCCCTCCCTGTTTCAGTGGCCACCCCGCCAGGTGCTGTGTTTACCAGCTACTGCTGCCCTGAAACAGCTCACAAGATTGAGAAGGGAAACGAGAAGGGGTTGTGAAGCACTCCTATGCAATTCAAAGTGGTATGAAAATTGAGAGCTGGTTATAACCTTTGGATTTTTGTCTGCATGGTGTCTGCCGTGCAGGGGAGAAATAGGCCAGGAAGGGTAGGCAATGAAGCAACTCTCCCCCCTTCCCTCCATAGCAGTAGGAGTAAGCTATCCCTGGGCTTTTCTTGCTTTTCTTTTGCCTACAGCTTATGGAGACACTGCAGAGAGAGGCTAATAAAATGGGTGCTCTGAAACACCGAGGAGAGGAGCTGTGTGCCAGTTGATTGGCAGTGTGTGTGAGAGATAGATAGATAGATGATAGATAGATAGATAGATAGATAGATAGATAGATAGATAGATAGATAGACAGACAGACAGACATCTGAAGGCAGCCCTGTTTAGGGACGCTTTTAATGTTTAACAGACCATTGTATTTTAATACTTTGTTGGAAGCCGTCCAGGGTGGCTGGGGAGATGGGCAGGGTATAAATAAATTATTATTATGATAGATAGATGATAGATAGATAGATAGATAGATAGATAGATAGATAGATAGATAGATATAGATAGATAGATAGAGAGAGATAGAGAGAGAGAGAGAGAGAGAGAGAGAGAGATGATAGATAGATAGATGATAGATAGATAGATGATAGATAGATAGATAGATAGATAGATAGATAGATAGATAGATATATATATAGAGAGAGAGAGAGAGATGATAGATAGATAGATAGATAGATAGATAGATAGATAGATAGATGATAGATAGATAGATAGATAGATAGATAGATAGATGATAGATAGATAGATAGATAGATAGATAGATAGATAGATAGATAGATGATATAGATAGATAGATGATAGATAGATAGATAGATAGATAGATAGATGATAGATAGATAGATAGATAGATAGATGATTAGATAGATAGATAGATAGATAGATAGATAGATAGATAGATAGATATAGATAGATAGATATAGATAGATAGATAGATAGATAGATAGATGATAGATATAGATAGATGATAGATAGATAGATAGATACGTAGGAGAGGCAATGGAGGGAAGCATTAGGTATTGTGGCAGCTGTTGCTGGTCAGGAGCACAGCATTCGCTTTTGCCTCTGGAGCATAAGAATGCTGCAGTTTCAGTGCACATTATATTGTCGCCTAACACCCAGCTTCTTTCTGAGGACAAAGCTGTTGTCTTAGTACCCCAACTGCTTGTTGCTCATCTCCTTGCTCTGCCTGCCCTTCTCTCCTCCAGAGATGCCTCTATCCCATAGAGAAATCCCGTCAGAATTCCACTCCATATGCTTGCAGGGCGAGTCTGGCTATTTTGGTGCTATTGGTTTGAGTGTTATGAGCGGAATGTTGTGGGTGCACTGAATGGAATGTTGGCCTTGGATGCCCAGCAGCCCCCTGGGCTGTGGTGTCAGGATTAGAAGGGTCTGGTGAGCTTCTTTCTGATGATAGGGCATTGCAGGGAAGCTTCATGGTCCGAGTTACCTGCCAGGGGGATTGGGAGGGGGCAAAGAGAGGTGAAAGTGAAGAGGACAATCATGGCACTTCTTGAATCTAGATAACCATAACAGGTTGTACTTGCTGTGCATTTGAGGAGCACCAGGATTGGTTCTGTCAGCATAACAGGGGATGGGACATTATCGGGCACAGGATTTTACCAACCCTGTCGTATCCCAGAAGGCTTCGTCACAGGGGCTCAGGAAATTCCTCGTGTTCAGAATGTGGATAGAGGGTCATGCATTCTGATGGATGCACGAGTCTTGTTACTACAATTAACCCAATTATTGTTTGCTGTAGGCCACAATAACCTATTCCACAGTGAATCGGTTCGTCTTTAAGGTGCTTTATTTCATTTTTGCTGCATTGGCCACCCTTTTGGTATTTCGAAACTGTCATTTCCAAGTTCAGTGGCGAGCGAACAGGCTCCCGGGAATATGAGGTAGCGGAATGGAAGGTCCCAGTGGGGAAGGGCCATCATGAAGGGCAAAATGCTTGCTTGCCCCACCTGCTCCTTCTTTGTGGCGCTTCGCTACTCTCCATCTCTAGATCAGCAGCACTGCAGTCTCGCTGGCTCATCTGGGGCGAGATAATTGAGCAAACAGGCAGGAGGCAGGGGACGCTGGGGCCAGTGTTAATTTAATTGAGTCGGTTTGTTCACAGCAGAATATTAACCTCTCGGGCAATAGCTTGAGAGAGAATTCTACTAAAGCGCTGGTTCAGTGCGGGGGCTGTAAGCCGACATACCCCTGATATCATTGGTGGAGGGGCTGTGGGAACAATCCCTGCGCACCCTTGCTCTGCGATCTGATGATGCAGACGTATTATTGCTGCAGCAGCCAGAGACGGATTCCGCTAGAGAGGGGATTGCAAATTAAACAACCCCAGTGGGACTGGCTCACGATACAAGGAATGTCTTGCTTAAACATACGAGTGGTGGCCGGGGGGGGGGGGCGAGTGGGGAGAAGAGAGGAGAGGGAAGCCAGTCTCTGCTTGGCCAGAGGAAGGCAACTGTGAGATACCAAAGTGTGGTGAGGAAGAGGGGATTCCCTTGCCCCTCTTAGATTTATGGTGTCAATTAGGGGAGGGGAGGTTGCAGGAAAGGCCCCTGTGCTGTAAGCAGAAGCCTCTGTTTCAGAAAACCACTCTGCTGAAGCGGCAAAACCTGGGACAGATGGAGCTGATAGGACCTGGCAAATGGACACCATGGGGTTAAAAGGAGAGGAACGTTGCAGGAGCCCAGGATTTGGAATGGGAGAAGGGGGGAAAGCTCCTATGGTTTAGGATGAAAAATAGCATCCTTCCAATGCACAACCAGGTTGAGGTCGGGTAGAGACTGTATGTCAGGAGTGTGTGCAGGAGCCAGGCCCTGTGACCAGTAGGGCTTCGCAGGACTGGGGCCTTCCTAAGTTTGTTCTGGAGAGGCCAGGTGAGGCCGCTTGGTAACTCACTGCACCTGGTGGCAAGAGCCGGGAAGGGATATTAGGTCAGCATTTCCCTTCGGCTCTCTGCCACAGCAACTCGTTTCCTGCCTTGCTGTGTTTGGCTTCTTGCCTCCTTGCTTCTCGACCCTCGGACCCTTGACTTTGTGACTCCTTGCTTCTTGACCCTTGGACCCCTGGCTTCTGGACTCTTGTTCCTGCTCCCACCCCGCCATCTTGCCCCCAGTCCCGACATCCTCAGCCGGGACTTTGATCGCCCGTAGACCGGACCATGACACTGTGGTTTCACGACTGAGGGGCAACTGCTGAGTTGGAATGTGGAAGGGAAGAGTAAGGACAGACTATTCTCTGAGTCAGAACTGGGAATTAGTAATGGAGCAGTGAAATCGGCAGCTAAGAATGATTAGGGGTGGGGGGGTGTATTGTGCACAGGGTTTCTTGCAGAGATTTAGGAAGTGGTCATTACCTTTACTGAAGTATTCCATTTCCCCTCTGTTTTCTCAGACTACCATCAAATTAAAGCTCTCTCCAGACAAAGTGCAGGCACCCCTTTCTTTGCCCAGTTTGCCGTTGCTTGGTATGCAATCCCTGCCAGCAGATACCTAAGTCTGCCAGTTGGTGTTCAAGGAAGCCCACTAAGCTGAGTTCTGTCCCTAATCAACCTACTTTGCTTTTCTATCAGTGGCCAGAAGACTAGAAAGGAGTAGGGTTAGGCTTGATCAGTCTTAACGTTTGTGTGGTCACTGACTGCCACACTCTGAAGGCAGAGAAGCAATTTCCCATGTTTCTCTCTTTCCTCCACCATCTTCCCCAAACATTTATGTTGTGGAGCCAATAGAGCAGCCCCCTATTTTCCATGAACTTTTCCCCATATTGATGTGTCTCTTTCTTTGGAATTTTAAAATACACTACAGGGCCATTCTTCATTTCATCTGCCCGGGTCAAGATGTGAGTGTTGATATATTTTTAATTTATATTTGTAACAAATGTATGTTTCTAGCTCTTGTGATTATGGAGTTTTGACTCTTCAGAGAGAGAGAGAGAGAGAGAGAGAGAGAGAGAGAGAGAGAGGAGAATAATAATAATAATAATAATAATAATAATAATAATAATAATAATAATAATAATAATAATAATTTATTATTTATACCCCGCCCATCTGGCTGAGTTTCCCCAGCCACTCTGGGTGGCTCCCAATAAGTGTTAAAAACAGTACAGCGTTACATATTAAAAACTTCCCTGAACAGGGCTGCCTTAAGATGTCTTCTGAATGCCAGGTAATTATTTATCTCTTTGACATCTGATGGGAGGGCGTTCCACAGGGCGGGTGCCACTACCGAGAAGGCCCTCTGTCTGGTTCCCTGTAGCCTCACTTCTTGCAATGAGGGAACCGCCAGAAGGCCCTCGGAGAGAGAGACCGCCAGAGAGAGAGAGTCACTTATGATCTCCAGAGAGAGAGAGTCACTTATGCTTTGACCATAGGTCCACAGAAGGAGAGACAACCAATTGAAATAGCAGGGGATAGGAGTGTTTAATTCTGGATACCTGCACTGTATATCTGAAGGAGCATCTCCACCCATTCAGCCTGGTCACTGAGGTCCTCCTTTGAGGGTCTTCTGGTGGTTCCCTAACTCCCAAGATGTGTAAAGAATTACAGAACTTTTAGAAGACATCTGAAGGCAGCCCTGTATTGGGAGGTTTTTAATGCTTGATGTTTTTATGATGTTTTTAAATATGCTGCAAGCAGCCCAGAGTGGCTGGGGAAACCAAGCCAAATGGGTGGGGTATTATTATTATTCACCAGGCAGCGGGCCTTCTCAGTAGTGGCACCCTCCCTGTGGAACATCCTCCCATAAGGTGTCAAACAGATAAATAACTACACAACTTTCCAAAGACAAATGAAAAACAGCCCTGTATTGGGAAGTTTTTAATGTTTGGTTTTTGCTGTGTTTTTATTATGTTGGAAGTCTCCCAGAGTGGCTGGGGTAACCCAGTCAGATGGACTGGAGTATAAATAATAAAATTGTTGTTGTTGTTACTGCTATGTTCAGTGCCCTCTGCCCTTCCTTTCTTAGCTTGTACCTTTCATGTGAAACCCAAACTAGATTATATGTTTACCATGTGGGGAGGGAAGGATTAACCCCTGCCGCTATTCTGCTTTTTTTTTGAATGCTTGGGAGAGACAATCACAAAGCAAACATTTCTAATTTGGATCTTAGATATGCCCAGTGCAAAGAGGGGGGCGTGAATGGGCGGAGCGGGGCCGGGAGGCAGACAAGTGGGGTGCAATCGCTGGGGCAGGGCCCATGGTAGCATTTTGTCCATCAGCTTGCAAAGCCCTGGAGGAGCCAGCACTGCTACAAATGTAGAAGCTGCAGAGCTCCCTTGCTTTCCACGGTGTTTACCTAGACCATGTTGGCTTGCTGCCTTATTTGTTCCCTTCTAATTGAGCAAATGTGCTGTACGCATGGAAGCTAGGCCAGCATCGACTTTATTAGAGGAGAGCATCAATAAAAGGGCTGCACGTTAGGAGGCTCTGCACAGGCTCTGTCAGATGAGAGGAGTTTTAAAGTTGCACTTTATTCATGATGTTTTGATTTCTCTTGCTCTGGGGACACTGACTTTGATAGATTGCGATGCAGCAGCAGAACAATAATACACCGTAGCAACTGGCTTCCAAAGCAGAAGCTTGCCATGTGCCCTGCACCCGTTCGCCCCTGGTTTAGTTTATTATGAAAATTAGGCTTAATTATTGACTGGGAAAGATGCTTTCCTTCTTCTTCTTCTCCCCCCTTTGCCTGGTTAAATTTGCTGTACTGCTGATTGCACGCTGCAGCGGTAATAACTAGATCTGCTTTTGCTCGAGAATCACTCTTCTGGTTATGCTGGTTGGCGAGCAGTGCTGTACTGGCTGGTAAGCCGGTGTTATATCAGAGGCTGCTTTGTTGAAAGCAGTGCCCTGGTATAATGCTACATAGCGAAGCAATTTCAGTAGCACTGTGTTATAGCTGTGACTGCAGTTTATCTTGATTCTCTCTGGTGTTTATGGTGCTTACAGTCCACCTGGTCATCTGCACCATCCAGCGTCGCTGTATTGGAATTGCTTCTTGCAGAAAAAAAATATATAGTTGGCCTCTTTTTTGATAACCCATATGCAGAAAAAATGCAGTGTTCTCCAGATTGGCACGAATGAGCTTCCTTTGGGATTAGGACCCTGACCTCAGCCGCTCCAGGGAACCAAGCAACTCCTTGACCTTCTCTTTTTAGGGAGCTCCATCAATGGCTGCCAAAACACAGAGCTCTTCAAGGGGGCATAGGAAGAACTAGAGTAGAAACAACACTTCCACGGAGATTGAAATGTTCCGTAGGTGACTCACCACTTGACAAGCAACACTTCAAGCCAATTACAGTAGATGAAAGGGTCAGAGCAATAGACTGGGTTTGCCAGGGACCTACATCTAAAGTCCAGTTTTGTAGGCCTGAATCAGATTCCTTTTTTCTGACATTTTTAAGTTTTCATTACAGTGGTACCTCGGGTTAAGTACTTAATTCGTTCTGGAGGTCCGTTCTTAACCTGAAACTGTTCTTGACCTGAAGCACTACTTTAGCTAATGGGGCCTCCCGCTGCTGCCGGAGCACGATTTCTGTTCTCATCCTGAAGCAAAGTTCTTAACCCGAGGTACTATTTCTGAGTTAGCGGAGTCTGTAACCTGAAGCGTATGTAACCTGAAGCGTATGTAACCCGAGGTGCCACTGTATTCTAAACCTGGCTCTACTCCCCCAATTCAATATTGGTGGCAGGCAGGCTGGAAAGAGATTTTTAATTTTGTTTATTCCTTATTTACCAGTAAAGTGGTACCTCGGGTTACAGATGCTTCAGGTTATATATGCTTCAGGTTACAGATTCTGCTAACCCAGAAATAGTACCTAGGTTAAGAACTTTACTTCAGGATGAGAACAGAAATTTCATGGCGGCAGCAGCAGGAGGCCCCATTAGCTAAAGTGGTACCTCAGGTTAAGAACAGTTTCAGGTTAAGAACGGACCTCCAGAACGAATTAAGTTCTTAACCTGAGGTACCACTGTATTGCATTCATATACGTTCTTCCAAGGAGCTCAAGGTGGCATTGATGGGGCTCCTTTCCCCCATGTTATTCTTACCACGACCCTGCAAAGTAGGTTAGGCTCAGAGACAGTGACTGGCCAAAGGTCAACCAGTAAGTTTCATGCTTGATTTTGACCCTTGTCTCCCAGGTCCTAGTCCACTTAATATCTCTCCACCTTCTGGGCAGGAAAAAACATAGAAGTGAATAAGCTAAGGGAAGAGGAATGGAGTGCCTTTCCAGGGGTAAAGTCAAACCACTGTGTTAGCAGTAACAAAGTGACCTCCCTGGGGCCCAGGCCTGGGCAGTGTGTGTGAAGGTCCTGGGCTGAGCAGATGACAAGACCCACCCCCCCCTCTCAGCCTTGCTGATGTAGTCCAAAGGAAAGCAGAGCAATATGTTTGGCACTAGTTTGGCTGCAGAAGTTGCCAGAAGGAAGCTTAGAAGATGTCATCCAACCGTTTTAGGGGCTCCACTCCTGATTTGTATAGGGTTTAATCCTTAGCCTCTTTTTCCCCCGAAGATACCCTGCAAGGCAGCAGAAGTTTAGGATCAGAGTTTTCCTTCGCCTAGATGGGCTGGCTTCCCAGGTTGATGGGCCCCATCTGCTCCTCATTTCCCTCTACAGCAGGGGTCGGCAAGCTTTACCAGACGATGGGCTAGTCCAGGGGTCTGCAACCTTTAAGACTAAAAGAGCCACTTGGACCCGTTTCCAAAGGAAAAAAACTGGGAGCCGCAAAACCATTGCAACATTTAAAACAAATATATCTCTGGAGCTGCGATCTGACAGCGGGCGGGAAGGTGACGTCGGGACAGTGTGTGACTAACGCACGCACCACCCCATGCAACATCACAGCCAGTACAGCGCCCGCCACAATGGGGAGTGTCGGGGCGCACAATGCGCCTCCTCCCCTCACTAGTATCTGCCCCGGAGCTGCGGCAAAGGTGTAAAAGAGCCACATGCGGCTCCGGAGCCGTGGGTTGCTGACCCCTGGGCTAGTCCATGCTCCATCCGTCGGAGGATGGGCCACAGCATGTGCGCATGCGCGCTCTTCCGGGTCAAAGCAGTGCACATGCGCACACGCTATTTCCAGCACTACTCCAACCTCGATGTGCACCGGAAATAGAGTGTGTGCATGCACATGGGTGCTTCTCTGTCCCGCACGCATGCACACACACTATTTCTGGCTCACATCCGGGTCGGAGGAGCATCCCCATGCCGCGCCGGTAAGAGCAGGCAGCGGGGGGTGGCAGGGGTCGACATGGGCCGATTAGATGAGCCCCGTGGGCCGCTACCAGCCCATGGGCCTTAGGTTGCTGACCCCTGCTCTACAGCATGTGCAGTAACCACCTTCTTGACTGTTGGCCCCACTCTTGGTCTTGTCTGCTCATTCCTCTGGAGCCTGTTTTCTCATGCAGAGAAGTCCCTAACTCACTGAGGGTTTGAGACCCATTAACTACTCTCACCTGGTATAGCTGGCCGGTCGAAGCCATTCCCGGGGTGTGGCTGCTGTTGCATGCTGACAGCTTCTAGGAGTCACAGGTGAGAGCTGAGTGCAGGGTGGGGACCACAGGTGGAAAAATCACCCCAGAAGGAGCATTTCATGTCCCCCACCAGAGATATTACCCATTTTCTAATCGTATGTGAAGCAGCTATTGAAGTTCCCAGTTCTTAGGTCTGTTTTTGAGAAGTAGTTTGTTTGGTTGGTTTGCTGGCTCCCTAGCACATATTCTCAGTTTCTTCTGTCGCTTCCTCCTCCCATGTCTAGCTTTGCTGTTGATCAGGAGTTTGTCCTTGCTCTGTTTGTTTGATTTATGGTGAACATAAAAGAGTCCTTTAAAAAATATATGTAATACAGTAATTGGGTCTGTGCTGCTTTCAGAGAAAGCAGACATCTGATCTGGAGCATCCAAAGCACTGAGGGCCAGCAAGGCTGGGATGTGAGTCTCCGGATGAAGCCAGAGTCTCAGGAATAATGGAATTGCACCTCACACGTAAGCTGTTGACCACAGTTGTTTGCAGTGCTCAGTGAGTGCCGTGTGAAAAATATAATAAATTTCAGCGATGAAAAGTGAACAGGGCTTGCTTCCCCGCCCCTCATTTTCATTTTGCAGGAGGCAGCATTTTACAAACACCTCAGCGATTCATTGTGCAAAATGTATACGGCTAGCACACTTTTTGTATGCAAAATTCACTTTTTTCAAAAGTAAATTTTGGCACTCTTCCTTCCATTCTTTTGTGCCAGGAAGGAGCATTTGTTTTGTTTCTTAATCAAACAATGGACTTTGGTGTTGACCAGGCTGCTTCTTCTGGCGTCCTGTATATGGCGGAAGTGGGGGTAGCCAATGAGGTGTGACTACAGATCCCATCATCCCCTACTATTGGCCATGCTGGCCAGGGTCATCTGGAGGACACCACATCATCTGGGGGACACAGCATTACCCAGGCTACAGATAGACTTGGAGGTGCTTTTGTTCAACAAAACCAATCTTAAAGTTTGGATGGGGCAGGGAGAGGCATACTAGTGAAAATGTGAGATCTGAGGCTTGGCCTGTTTGCTGAAGGGAACAGATGAATAAGGGGGACAGCATCTGAAGATGGGGGGTGGGAGGACGGACGAGAGGGATGCCACCATTGAGGAACAATTGCTTTTGTGGATCCAGGAACACTTGAGTGAAGGACAGAGTGGCTATACTGGGAACGAAGAGAAAGATGGAAAAAATAGTATCTCTCCACTCTATGATTATGGAACAACTTGTTTCTTTGGTCAATGTTGTAAGTTTAGGACATTTTATTTGAATTATTTAAAATACACCATCCCACCACACACACACTATATATATATATATATATATATATATATATATATATATATATATGCAGGTTTTGGTGTCCTCGGGTATCTTCCCGTGTAAAAGTTGGGGTGTCTAGGCGACGTTTCGACGAGGTCTCACTCATCATCTTCAGGCTGGTGCTTTCGGCTTCTTGTTACTGGAACAGAGCAGGATCTCAGTGTTTGAGTTCCTATAAATACTGTTGAGGAGGTGTGGCCTCCTATGTTCTGGGCAGAGAGGAAGTTCCCAGGCTAGTGTGCCTTTTCTTCTTTTGTTCCTTAATTGCTTGAGGGATATCTTGAGTGATTTCTTGAGTGATATCCTGAGTACCACTTAGGTGGGTCATTAGGTGTGGATTAGTTGCTAAAGCCTTTGTGTCTTGACCTCTTGAACTTTGTGAAGAGTTTTTCTGAGAAGATGGGTGTACTACATTTAGTTGTGCTCTGGCTTGGCTTCGTGTATAGGGGCGAGCTGTGGTTTTGTGGCCTGTGCCAGCCAGATCTGTGTAGGGATTGCAGGGGGGTGCAGCATCCGGAGGTGCCACCATGGTTTGGCTACTGGATGGTGTCTGTAATTTATCTGTGGAGAGGGTCTGGGTTTGAAAATCTACGAAAGCATATATATATATATATATATATATATATATTTGCTTTCGTAGATTTTCACGGGTACAGGAATGCAGGTTTTGGTGTCCTCGGGTATCTTCCCGTGTAAAAGTTGGGGTGTCTAGGCGACGTTTCGACGAGGTCTCACTCGTCATCTTCAGGCTGGTGCTTTCGGCTTCTTGTTACTGGAACAGAGCAGGATCTCAGTGTTTGAGTTCCTATAAATACTGTTGAGGAGGTGTGGCCTCCAATGTTCTAGGCAGAGAGGAAGTTCCCAGGCTAGTGTGCCTTTTCTTCTTTTGTTCCTTAATTGCTTGAGGGATATCTTGAGTGATTTCTTGAGTGATATCCTGAGTACCACTTAGGTGGGTCATTAGGTGTGGATTAGTTGCTAAAGCCTTTGTGTCTTGACCTCTTGAACTTTGTGAAGAGTTTTTCTGAGAAGATGGGTGTACTACATTTAGTTGTGCTCTGGCTTGGCTTCGTGTATAGGGGCGAGCTGTGGTTTTGTGGCCTGTGCCAGCCAGATCTGTGTAGGGATTGCAGGGGGGTGCAGCATCCGGAGGTGCCACCATGGTTTGGCTACTGGATGGTGTCTGTAATTTATCTGTGGAGAGGGTCTGGGTTTGGGTCTGGTGTGGTTGATTGGTGATGGCGTTCTGTGTGCCTCTGGATCTGGTGTCAGTTTTTGTGGGGAGGGCTAATTTCCAGATGTCTGGCAAGCGGGATGTGTCGTCACGCTTGTTCATGTTGTGAGGGTGTTTCTCTATCTCGATGGCTTCCATGATTATTCTCTTGTGGTGATGTTCCATGTTAGAGAGCAATTTGGAATCTGCAAAATTAATTTCGTGTCCTGTTTCTTTCATGGTTGGAAGAGAGAGGAAGTTTTTTCTGCCCAGCCACGTACATTGGACAAACAAACAGACGAATAAATGCACGTATCGCAGAACACAAGAATGCCGTCAAAAAAGAAGAAAAAACTTCCTCTCTCTTCCAACACATGAAAGAAACAGGACACGAAATTAATTTTGCAGATTCCAAATTGCTCTCTAACATGGAACATCACCACAAGAGAATAATCATGGAAGCCATCGAGATAGAGAAACACCCTCACAACATGAACAAGCGTGACGACACATCCCGCTTGCCAGACATCTGGAAATTAGCCCTCCCCACAAAAACTGACACCAGATCCAGAGGCACACAGAACGCCATCACCAATCAACCACACCAGACCCAAACCCAGACCCTCTCCACAGATAAATTACAGACACCATCCAGTAGCCAAACCATGGTGGCACCTCCGGATGCTGCACCCCCCTGCAATCCCTACACAGATCTGGCTGGCACAGGCCACAAAACCACAGCTCGCCCCTATACACGAAGCCAAGCCAGAGCACAACTAAATGTAGTACACCCATCTTCTCAGAAAAACTCTTCACAAAGTTCAAGAGGTCAAGACACAAAGGCTTTAGCAACTAATCCACACCTAATGACCCACCTAAGTGGTACTCAGGATATCACTCAAGAAATCACTCAAGATATCCCTCAAGCAATTAAGGAACAAAAGAAGAAAAGGCACACTAGCCTGGGAACTTCCTCTCTGCCTAGAACATTGGAGGCCACACCTCCTCAACAGTATTTATAGGAACTCAAACACTGAGATCCTGCTCTGTTCCAGTAACAAGAAGCCGAAAGCACCAGCCTGAAGATGACGAGTGAGACCTCGTCGAAACGTCGCCTAGACACCCCAACTTTTACACGGGAAGACACCCGAGGACACCAAAACCTGCATATATATATATATATATATATATATTAAAAAGATCAGGCGCAAAGCAAACTAGTAGGCTGCCTTGAACCATTTAATAGGACTATAGTAGCTGTTTTAAATGTTTGCTTGAGTTAAAAAACCAACAAACATTGGAACACATTCTGCACCCGCAGAAGCATCTGAGTACACTTCAGAAATAACCCTGCAAAGGAGCACGGTACAACAGCCAATCCTGAAGGTCATAAAACCATGGCTGATGGTTCACTGACTTTCCAAAATATCTCTGTTCTTCTTATGCAGTGGGGATCATGCCTGCAACATAAAGGAAATGGAAGGATCTGTGCACAGGATGCCAACTCAGTAGAAGATTAGGCTGTTGGTCTTAAGGGAAGAGATATGGATATCACTGGAGCTTGACTTGAACATGCCTACCAATTGATAGGAGACTCAGTCAATAATACCAGTGTGGTTCTCGGCAACTGTGGCCACACTTGCAAGTGCTACCATTGCCTTATTGCAGGAGTGGGGAACCTGTGGCCCTTTAGAAATTGTTGGAGTCCAGTTCCCATCAGCCCCAGCCAGCATGGCCTATGGTCAGGGGCGATGAAACCTTTAGCCCAACAACATCTGTAGGGTTGCTTGGGAATCTCCCAATGGTGCACATGAACTCTCAGAAAAGAGCCATTGGCCATGAGTGAAAGAGAATTGCTTTCTTAGATAGTCAGTGTGTTGTAAGGGTTGTGGGTGGTTGTGCTGTGTGTAGCTTGAGTCCAGGTATAGCCCAAAAAAAGTCTATTAGAAATAATTGTGCTTGCAAAAAATGTTGAGGCAAAGGGGCAATAGCCAAGCAACAACAAGCTGATCTGCTTTCTTAGCTTGTGCTGTGCTGGCCCAGTAGACAGTGCACACTCCAGAGAAAGCAGGATGCATTATTTACAGAGAGGCACAGGGTGTCTCCAAGGAGGGGGGAATAGGAAAGCAAGTTGCTTATTAAACTGGGAAACTCATTAACCACTGAAAAATACATTTTTATCACACTTTTATGGACACCTTAATGAACAAATGAAGAAACTGGGGGATCTGTGGAGTTGGTCGGGGAGAGAATATGAAACTAGCTTAAGCCTAAACACCATGAGGCTCCAGGATTCCCTGCCCATCTTGATGGAGAAATCCGAAAGAGCTTCACAAAGAGGTTGCAAGCAGAGCTGTGAGATATCTCATGCACCTGAGAGGGCTTAGCAAAGCAATCTTTATAAACCTGTAGAGGGATTTGGTCCTGAATCGCTCTTCTAAAAACTCCGCAAGGGGTGTGTAGAATGCACAATGCTTGGAAGCCAAGTGAGGGAGTAGAGCTGAACAATGAAGGCAAAGGACATTATGAATAATAACAGTAATAATAATTTTGTATTACAGTTGTGCCTGGAGAGCTCCCAGCTCTTTTAAACCATAACCTGCGGTGCAGTTTACACCGTGTGCTTGGGCCAGGGCGTTGTTGAAAATATCTTCTGCAGCATCCTGAATGCCCAGGGTGGGCAGCAGTGAATTTAAAAAGTGAATATAAAATATTAAACTGTGTGCATAAAATGGAAATAGCTTTGTAATGGATAAACCAGATAAATTTAGTCTGTTGATTAAATCCAGTGAATAAATACAAAGTGGGTTCATCCTACATGCTGCACTGAAACGAGGCAGAAGGAGAGTGAGGAACTGTGAAGGTTTTGTAATTCTACAACTGATGTTACTTAAGCAGAATGTTATGATTTCCTCAGAATTCTTGCAAAATTATTCCAGTGGAGCCACCTTTAGCCAAAATGGCTCCTCACCTTAGGAACTCCTTCCTTTAGCAAAACTCCTTCCAACTCCAGAACAAGGTAAGTCAAAGTCTACAGTCAGAATTTTGCATCGGAACCAGATTTTAGTGCATTGGTGCAAAAATTGGCTGTTTCTATAGCAAGTGTCATGGTATAATCCTGTGTTTATACACATGGCATAATTACTAGATTATTTTGGTTGATCTTAAAATCAGACACTGGAGCTTTAATACTCCCATGTGTGTAGTTCCCTATGTTTGTACACAACTACGCTAGAGCAGGCATAGGCAGACTTGACCCTCCAGATGTTTTTGGGACTACAATTCCCATCATCCCTGACCACTGGTCCTGTTAGCTAGGGATGATGGGAGTTGTAGTCCCAAAACATCTGGAGGGCAGAGTTTGCCTATGCCTGCCCTAGAGCAACACAGGAGCCTCCCTAGACTTTTTGTCTCATTAAATAATCACCTGCCAACTCTACTAACTTCTCTTAGCATGTGATAAGCAATTTAAGTACCCAGACACACATCACTGGGAAGAACCAACCTCATAAGGAGCATTAGCAGATCCTTTCTCACCTGCTTCCCTTATTAAGACCTCAGTTGCATCTTTGCTGCTTCCTGCATTGTTGCCCATCATAAAGCAGTCTTTAATCAATCATCGCCAATTCCATGCAACTTCTGCGGCTACTACTATGCAGACTTGGAAAACTGCCATAACCATAGCTGCAAGACATGGAAATTTGTTTGGCATCTAAAGCAAAGGATCTCACACTGTGGGTGGGGCGGAGGCCCAGTTCATGCGAATAAAAGGTGGTTGAAATAACTGAAACAAGCTGGTCCGAAGTTCTTCAGACAGACAGCAACACTAAAGCTATTACAGTACTTAGACATCAGAAACATTGGTTGCTCCCTTCACCTCAGGAGGTTTAGGCATTTAGCACCATCTGTCTGATCTTTGGCTCAGCAATTGAATCTAGCCATGTGGTTGGGGCTCAGCCTACCGCCTCGTTCCTAATGATATAAGCACACCATCTTATTAAAGTGTTTATATAGACAAATGGGATAGAATACCCCCAAGGCCTCTTGCCTGGAGGGCTATATGCTTCCTTCTGGTTAGGTAAAAAGCCCTGTAGGTCTTGTAGGGCAGTGTTCCCCAACCTTGGGCCTCCAGCTGTTTTTGGACTACAATTCCCATCATCCTTGACCACTGGTCTTGCTAGCGAGGGATGATGGGAGTTGTAGTCCAAAAACAGCTGGAGGCCCAAGGTTGGGGAACACTGATCTAGTCCAACCCCCAGCAATGCAGGAATCTCAGCTCAAGCATCCAGGACAGATGACCATATGTACTAGTGAACATGTGGAAGAGGCAGGAATGAAAATGCAGAGGTCAAGAGTGAAGGCAGTGGCTGAAGTCCCTGCTCCACATATTAAGGGTTTTCCTGGTATGAAAAAGGCTACTGTGATAAGTCTGTGGTTTAATCTTAATCTCGCCCACTGTTACTAGCCCTGCCATCTGAGAACATTTATGTTTGAAATACCAAGGTTTGAACCTAGGATGCATGCAAAGCGTTTGTTTCGCCACTGAACTGTGGCCATTCCCCAATACGTCTCTTCTGTGTTACATTAACAAATACGGGGTGATCCATGCATTTTCCATTGTGGGTTATGAACTCCCAATTTTGTTCCACAGACCTGGTCATCAGAATCCTCCATAAGATCAGGGACAATAGCAACCTGCTCCGATTTCGGCTCTCGGAGTGGGGATTGTTCTGCTTCCATGGTTCTCAGATGACCTTCAGAAGCATAGCATAATGGTGGGGGCTGATAGCCTTACCCCTCCGCAGCGCCTAGGACAAGAAGGAAATTGGGGCTTGACAGACTCATCAGAGCAGTGTCTGGGATGCTTGCCATGGTGAGCAGTGCAGTTTGAACTGTGGACCTTTGCCCTCACTCCCTAGAATAGGGAAGCCACATATTTCCCAGTGGCCAGTCTAATTGCTTCCTTAATGGCCCGATGCCTGTTAGCATTAAAGAGGGTGCTGCTACCACTAATCACTCAAAGCAAACTTATTTTGGTATGCGTTGCCCCAGTTCATTGAAAAGGGCATTTTTGTTTCCCCCTATACTGATAAAACTTGCTTTGGGGTGAATGTATGTTTTCTTAATTTATAAATCTCTGGATTGCAGGTTCTCTTTATAAAAACCAGCAACCATATTTTGATGCTTCTGCTGTAGAAGGGTTTTGTTGGGTTTTTTTTAAAGAAAAGAATCCCTGACATGGTTTTGCTTCTTTCTAAACTGCTGACGCAAATAACCCTATAAATTAGCAGATGGTGGCACAGGGAAATCTCTTGGCTTCTCTCTTTTTTCCATTTTTTAAACAGTTTGATTTTTATAATAGGGGTTTTGGGTGGGAGCCAGAAATCCCTCAACTGGCAAAATGGAGTTAGTGCAAGGGGGAAGGGGGAGAAGAAGGAGGGGAGAGGGGGCTAGATCCACGTTAGCTGGTGCATTGAAGATTTGTGCAGTACTTAGAATAATAAAATCACATTTGAAGGAGATCCTGTAGGACCTAAGGCTATAGAAATTTGAAAGATAGATGGGAGGCATATGAAAGCCTTAAGCAAGGCACGCTCCTACAGTCCAGCAGGTGATGTGCGGGAGCTTATCTTCAACCCTGTCCCCACGCCTTGCCTACGAACCCTTATAGCTGTGATGCCTGCATTGCAGAGGGTTGGAACAGATCAGTGTTTCCTAAACTTTGGTTTCCAGCTGTGGTGTTGTTTTCTTAACTACAATTCCCATCACCCCTAGCTAGCAGGACCAGTGGTCAGGGATGATGGGAATTGTAGTCCAAAAACAGCTGGAGACCCAAGTTTGGGGGAAAAACTGGACTAGATGGCTGCCCAGCCTCTCTGCTTTGAACACCTTCAGAATGGAAGAGCTCCCCCCTCCCTTGATAACTGGTTCCATTGTACAATTAAGAAATTTCTCCCTAGTACTAAAAACAACAACAATGAACAAAGAAGCCAAAATGTTGCTGTTGGCATCCATCTGTCTCAAGAAGCAGCGGAGTGTGCCTCCAAGGTTGAAATCAAATCGCATTGATTTTACTGTGTTGGCAGAACTGAAGTGACCTCTCCAGGGTGCAAGCCTGGGCAGTGTATGTGGAGGTCCTGGGCTTCCCAGATGACAAGACCACCCCCCTCTCAGCCTCACTGATGTGGTCCAAAGGAAAGCAGAATATTACACTTGGCACCAGCTTGGCTGTAGGAGTTGCTGGAAGGAGACATGCAAGACACCATTCTACTGTTTTAGGGACTCCACTCAGGATCCTTTCATCTCCCAAAGATGTCCTGCAAAGCAACAGAAGTTTAGGATCAAGAGTTTTCTTTCTCCTAGATGGGCTACCATTTGCCCTCTCATTTCCCTCTACAGCATGTGCAGAAACCACCTTCTTGACCATGGGACCCGACATGTCAGCCAGTTGGTGCTAATAATGTCAAAGTTGCAGGTTTGATCCCCGTATGGGGCAACTACATATTCCTTCATTGCAGGGGTTTGGACTAGATGATCCTCGGGATCCCTTCCCATTCCATGATTCTATAGTTTTATGTGGTCCTGCCCCACAAGAGATCAATCTTCGTCTGCTACTATGTCATACCCATTCTGTTATTTGAATAGCTATCAAGTCTGGCCACCCAGTCTTCTCTTCTCCAGGTTAGATACACTGGATGTCTTCCATACCTTTCTCCATAAGGCTTTCTTTCCAGGCCCCTGACTATTTTTGTTGCCCTCATCTCATCCCGTTTCGATTTGTCCGTATCTTCTTAAGGTGTGGTAACCAGAACTAGACACAGTACTCCAGAAACTGATTACCTTTGTAACTCAATTCACAGGCAGTGGTACGCTTGGATTAAATATGCATTAGGAGAAGCAGATTTTAAAAACAAAAATTAAAAAGATCCCTTGATTTAAAGGCATAGTCTACAGTTTGGCAACATAACTTTCAATTCTATTTAGTTTGAAAGACTCCGAGCTGGAGGCTTAAAGGCAGTGTTTATTGGCAAAGCCTAGAGTTGCTGTGCCTTGCTGGCCCTAGAGACTTGCTCAAAACTCTTTCACAGAGCAGTCTGCCTTGCACTCCATACCCTCTGCTATGCAAAGGTTCTGTTGGCCCAGTGGTACTGGATATTGCAAAAATGCCCTGCAGTCTGGCTATATATGTGTATGTATAACTTCTTCTTTTTTACTTATTGCACCAATAAGGACAGATTGTTTATAATCTGTCAAAAAGCGCTCCAGTTCCAGCCTGAATACTGTTTGTTTTAAGTGATCATTCAGGTTTTTTCCACACTAAAATTACCTGCCATGTAATCTTTTAATATTTCTCTAGCTTTAAACAGCAGTGCTTGACTGATGTGCAATTCAAAACCTTCCCTGCATTTTCAACTATAATTGATGCAATAAAACAGACTGCCTCGCGTGACTCTTTTTTAATTTGGGTGCATTTGTTGTTTTAGTTCTGTAGAAACAGTCTGAATCCAGAGAATTTTTTCTCCTTTCAGTCTTAGGGACTCTCATTTCTCTCTGGTTTTCCTTATCTGTCACCCTATCTCAACGCGGATAAACATGGCTAATGAGAAGGATGGGACCCAAAATCCTAGCCTGACAGCACCTTATATATTAAATGGGGTTGTGATATCAAGCCTCTGTAAAGGGGTATCGGTCTAACCTCACTTAATGTAGGAAGGATAGGGGCACAGTAGTAATCTAATGATTCCTGATTCAACTCCTATGGGATTCTTCATGGCCAAACATACCAATATTATTAACCCACAGCAGCTTCTGATAATCGTCAAACAGATTTGTGCAAGTGGCTCAGGCGCAAATATTTCCTAGAGGGCAGGTTCTTTCATAAGTTAACCAATGTTTGCTGGTTTGCTCAGAGGAAAGCTGACTGGCCAACTGCAAAATAAAGCCAGTGTAATGGCTTCGTTCTTTGCTGCCGCTTCACTCTTGAGTGTTTATATAAGATACAAGTGTTCCTATAATTCATAAATGTTGATAAGCAATTGCATTATCCTGCCAACGTGGGTGCTGGTTTTCAATTCTGTAGTATTCCCGCCCCCGCCCCCCTTCTGTAGGATTGCGTTGCAACTCTTCACAATAACCCAAGGAAATAGATTAGAGGTTAGGCTGGGTGATGTGAGATTTGGCCAAGGTTCCGTGGCCATTAGGTTTAATGGCCACTAGTTATGGTTTACCTGGAATTAGCATTGCCAGTATATGGGCACTGAAAGGCCTGTCAGTTTGGTGTACCTTATAATAGCAGTAGGCCACACGGGGACAGCTCACCTCTGCCAGTCTAAAAGACAGACGGGGACTAGGAGGATCACTGTGAATAGCACAGCCCCAAACTATTATTCTGCCAAAGAAAAGCCCTACAATAAAGGCTGCTTGGTGTCTTTCAGGCTGCCCACACCCCAGATTTAACACTCAAGGTGGGAAAATTCCCATGGTAGAAGCTGCCATATGTGCATGCTCTTAGAAGAGATTACTTAGCTGGGGGCTTTGCAGGACAACTATGTCCTGTGTGATATTTACTTGTATGCTTTACATCCTCAGTCTAGCAATTTCACCAGATGGCCCTGTTTTGTCATGGGAGGCCTCTGTAGCTCCCAGTACTGTACCTGCCGCCCCAGAACCATGGTTTCCAAGGAAATAATCCCAATTCCCAGTGGCTGGGTTAAATTAATCCTTGCTCAACAAAGTAAATCCCTAGCTCTGATCATGCCAATGAAGCTGTGGGAGCCCAGGCAAACAGTCTAGTTGGTTTCACTCTTTAAGGGCAGAAATATGGCCAAAAGCAGTAGGGAAACAAAGGTGTATCAAGGCTAGAAGGAAAGATTTACAGGAAAGGGGAACAAAGACCTGACAGGGAAATCTCTGAGTGCACAGAGACAGCGGGGACAAGCAAAACCAAAGATTGGAGGCTTTCCATTTGGAATCAGCACATGACTTCCAGAAGCTGTTGCAGTGGAAGGTAGTGCACCTCTGGGGCAGTGACCTAGACACATTTTTATTTTGCAGTGTATTTGTTCCACATCCTATATCCACTTCAACATAAGTAAAATAATTTCATTTGCTTTAATAAGTCTTAAAATACTGCCAGTTAAGGTGCTTGGAGCAACTAATCCAGGGTGGCCCAACTTTCCATATCAGTTGGGCCATGGGAGTACTTGGACACGGGGCCCACAGGTCACTCACTGCCACAATACACAGGCAGGGTTGGGTAGCAAGCCCCAAATTTGATGCCCCCCCCCCTCCTCTCATTGCATTCCCAGAGCAGGCTAAGCAAGGCACTGAGCTTTAGGAAGGAATTACAAGGCTCTGGTAGAGTCCTAGAGCCATCCCACCTCCTCCCCAAATCTGGGGAAGCACTAGCTAGGCTTTGGGAGGTTGGTGGGAGGACTCTAGGATCCTTTCAGAGCCCCCCACCTCCTTCCCAAAGCCTTTCCTACCCATTTTTGGAAAGACAACATGAGGGCTGGGGGAGGGGCGTCAGATGTTGTCAAATGTTGTTGAGGGGCGCACACTGGAATTGGTTTACCTGTTCTATCCCTGCCTGCACACCCTGCAGGTTCTGGGTTTGGGGCAAGCAATAAAGTCAAAAGTCTGGTGCCAGAAGAGGAGATGTCAAGCTTGCCTGTGCCAGTACAGTGGTACCTCTAGTTACGAACTTAATTCATTCTGGAGGTCTGTTCTTAACCTGAAGCTGTTCTTAACTAGAGGTGTGCTTTTGCTAATGGGGGCCTCTTGCTGCCGCTACGCTGCTGGCACACGATTTCTGTTCTCATCCTGGGGCAAAGTTCTCAACTCGAGGTAACTCTTCCAGGTTAGTGGAGTTTGTAACCTGAAGCATTTGTAACCTGAAGCATTTGTAACATGAGATACCACTGTATTAGGAACAGCAGGGCTTTGCTGGAGCTGTGGGGTGTTGAAGGGTTTTTTTCTTCTTTACATAGAGGAATTTTGAGAGAGAGTTGTTAACAGTTCCTTTTGTCATTCCCTCCCCCCCCCCCTTCAGCCCCTGGTAGTCTCTCAGCCCCAGCAATGCACATTTTGTCCCTGGTATACAATCCTAGCTTTATGCTTTGGTTTATCGCCATTTGCCAGAAAGCTGTAAAAATTTCCCCTTATTCCATTGGGGAAAGTTTTTGTATATCCCCCGAGTGCTGAGAATCCAAATACAAATGTATTCCTCTCGAAGTGCAGTCGTCAGAGAAAACCAAAGACCGTTTGTCAGGCCAACTTCAGAGGAGCTGCATGCATTCTGACAAACTGCAGAGGCTTATGTTTTATTCACCAGGCCTGAAAAATACCTTCCCGAATAAGGGGGCCCATAAATAAACCAGCATGATGAATATTACACAGAATAAGAAGTGATACAGTGGGGGCCCTTCTTCAGCACTGCACAATGGTCCTAGAGAAGGATGTGGCTTTTCTTGCATCTAATTCTGCTTGATAAGGGAATAGGGGGAAATTTCCTAGAGAAATTATTTTCTTCTAGGGAAATGGATGAGGCTGGGTATCACCATCTGTTGTGCTTTTGTTTGCCTATCATGTGCAAAAGATGATGCCATGTCATTTAAGATAAAAGTGACACACCCTAGTGTGGATTACTCACATTGTGTACCTTCCATTGATTCCTTATTTCTAGAGATGCAATAGTAAGGGGGATGACATTGCTCACCATTTTTTTCTATAAATTTGTGATTATATTTGAGGTGTCTCATGCATGCACATGAAGCTAGAAGAGAGCAGGAACTCCAAAGTGGAGGTAAGGGGACCAGTCCGGCAAACTGGGTGCTGAAAGCAGAATCCCAAAGGCTGAAATTGCCTGAATGGCTGTGCCTGCTTTGAAATACAAATGGTGCTACCTTGCAGTGGGGCAGCTGGCCATAGCAGAAGCTCCTACTTGTTTTCTTAAGTAAGAAACCATGTCACGAGAATGGTGTGAACCTTGTTACTAACTCCATCACTCCCTTTTTTGAAGCAACCCACCTGACCCATGTCTGTACTGTGCTCCAAAGTATAGTTTGGAGTTCAATGGTCTCTAATGACTCTGCTAGTTAATTATTGAGGGGCTGTCTCTGCCTTGCAGTATATTTTCCAGTTGCCCTGCAGTAAATAATATGTCTACCCTTCTGCCCATAGTTTGTTCTTGAGCAGGTGTATGCGCACATCTGCATTCACTGCTGTGGAATGGACACAGTTTTCTGAGCAAGCAAATGTTTGGGCAGATGTGTAACAGGGAGAACTGTAGAAGCATAGTCTGATAATGAAAAGAAATGTTCCGCCTTTTCTCGTAAGCTACTAAACAAGCATTCACAGCTTGACTCGGCGGCCCAGGAAGATATAGTCTCCAATCTCATTTGCTACTGCCACTATTCCTTGCAGAATCTGTGGCAGAAAGCAAGCTGGCAAAGTCAGGCATCTTTATGATTCAGTCTCTGCACAAAATGGTTCAGCCTACCTCCTTGCAGGTCCTTGCCTGGAATGTCCAAGGCAGGAAATTCTTTGGTTGAAAAGTAACTCCTTTGAACAGGGTTTGCTTCATGCGTAGCTATGGCTGCTTCAGATGCTGGACACACACACAAAAGGAAGCAAACAGCCTAACCCTTTGTATTCTTTGTTCAGTTGTATTAAATCACACTCTTGTTTTGACAAATCATTAATTAGAAATCCCCCTTTCTACATTTTCGCCAAATGCAAAACAAAGTTCTTGAAAACATTCAAAATGACTGCAAACATTCCCATTTCACCCCCTCCCAACATTACATTTTTAATAGCTTGAGATGAAATGAACTTTCCCCCCAGCTCAGTATTAAAGCTCAGAACTTAACAGCAGCAACAGTTGCAGGTCCAGGTCCATTTTATTTTTTATTGCACCCTTTGCTGTGAATGTGGCTGGACTCATAAGGGACTTCCCAAAGTGAGTTTTCATGCATGGGCTTATAAAAACTCTCTTGAATGGACTCCCTAGATTTGGAGCCGTGAGGCTCTCACTTGCCTGGTTTTCAAACATGGTAAGACTGCAACAAGGCAAAAGTGCTGGCTCCAGCAAGGAACTCACATCTGCTTTGCTCCTCCCCAGACTTTTTAGGTCACCATAGGACGGCAGCTATGCAGATGACACAAGTTTCATGGCAGAAAGTGAGGAGGCATTAAAGAACCTCTTATTGAGAGTGAAAGAGGAGAGCGCAAAATATGATCTGCAGCTCAACATCAAAAAAACTAAGATCATGGCCACTGGGCCCATCACCTCCTGGCAAATAGAAAGGGAAGAAATGGAGGCAGTGAGAGATTTTACTATCTTGGGCTGCATGATCACTGCAGATGGTGACAGCAGCCACAAAATTAAAAGACGCCTGCTTCTTGGGAGAAAAGTGATGACGAACCTAGACAGCATCTTAAAAAGCAGAGACATCACCTTGCCAACAAAGGTCTATATAGTTAAAGCTATGGTTTTCCCAGTAGTGATGTATGGAAGTGAGAGCTGGACCATAAAGAAGGCTGATCGCCGAAGAATTGATGCTTTTGAATTATGGTGTTGGAGGAGACTCTTGAGAGTCCCATGGACTGCAAGAAGATCAAACCTCTCCATTCTGAAGAAAATCAGCCCTGAGTGTTCACTGGAAGGACAGATACTTTGGCCACCTCATGAGAAGAGAAGACTCCCTGGAAAAGACCCTGATGTTGGGAAAGATTGAAGGCAGACGGAGAAGGGGACAACAGAGGACGAGATGGTTGGACAGTGTTCTCGAAGCTACTAGCATGAGTTTGACCAAACTGTGGGAGGCAGTGGAAGACAGGAGTGCCTGGCGTGCTCTGGTCCATGGGGTCACGAAGAGTCAGACATGACTAAACGACTAAACAACAACAATAAGGACAGCAGCTAAATCAAGCTGGTCCTAAAAGGAAAGACCATAACCATGATCCCTGGTTTGGACAGCATTGTAAGCCAAACCTTGGCATAACTGGCACACTGCTCTGACCTGAAAAGCCCAGGGAGAAGCAAAGCAGCTATGGCTTCCTCCTCAGGAGCCACCACATTGGTGTGTTCATAGTAAAGCCATGGTTTGGCTTAGCATCATGTGCAAACACTGCCACTGTGTTGGGCCGTCAGTGTGTGATACTTAGAGGTGTGGTGATCCTATATGTTGGACTGAATGTTTTTGATAAATCTATGCAAGTGCTAGACTTCATGGACTTCCTTCTCGGGCTCAAAAAGGAAAGTGCTGAGCACAAGCTCTCACCTAATGGCGTCACGCGTGACTGCTGCCAACTGTGCTCTCTTCATTGCAAGCTCTCTGCTCATTCCAGCCCTAGCCCATTAACAGCAGCTTCCCGGGTTGTAGAATCCTGAGTAGGACTGTACCACCCACTCACCTGCATTATGAAAACGCATCTCATCCTTCCTGAAATCCCCAAGTGTTTTATTAGAGGCTGGACTAAGTGGGACTTGTGAATTGTTTGGCTTGTTCAGATATAATGTTCTTACTTATTTTATACCTAATTAGATAACAAAGGACACAGCTATAACGATAATAATATCTAGAATTTATATTCAGTGGTTTTGTTGTTGTTGTTCAAAGCATTTCGCAGTAAGCCTTAAAATAATCCTGCAAATTAGGCCAATATTATTACCCCCATATTGCAATGTATGCATGTGGGGCAGGGGAAGGAGCTGAGGCAGCTTTCCAGCAGCCGCCTGGTATGAGTTAACAGCTTGGATAAAATTCAAACCAGTTCCTTCATGTATCACACTTTCAGCCACTGCTCCCCACTGTTTGTGCTGGTCTCTGCTTTGCAGTTGAGCTTGGGGCAGGGGAATTGGCTTGTGTTCAGACACCAGCTTCCACCGTTTACTGTGGGAGGTTGTGAGGGAAGAAGAGGGAAGAGAAATAACCAACCAGCATGGCCTGTTGGTGCTACCATTGCTGTTTGCTGTTGTTGTAACAGTGGCATCCGTCCTGATCCTTCTAGGTTGGGCTTAGCAAGGCACAGGTGAGCACAGTGACTGTGTGAATTGTACAGAGCAACCACTCCAACTAAAAAGCGTGGTGATCAAAAAGGTTATGATCAGGGTTTTGTTTCCCCCCAGCCGGAACTCAGCTCCAGTACTTCTCAGGGGGGCACCTGTCCCATTACAACAAGGGAAGCGTTCATGGTGAATTCCAGCACCTCTTTTTCTAGAAAAATAGCACTGGTTATGACTGTTCTTGGAATTTGAAAGAAGGCCTCAAGCAGGACATAAGAGTCATGATAGGTCAGAACTGAAGTAGAGATGTGCAGGTTTGGGAGGTTATCAACACATGGGGAATATGCAGTATGTGTATTTGGCCTTCGTGTGGATTTCAAACAGCCCTTGCCTGTGGCTGCATCTATAAAACCAAAATCTTAAGGGCCGGATTCAACTAACCCAGTTTGCTAATGTAAACCTGTGCTGTAGCTCCTTCAAGCACAAAAGAGCTTGCCTTCTCTCCTCCAACTCTTGCCCCCATCTCTGTGCCCACCTGAACCTCCCTCGGATCTTGCTCTCAGTGGTTGGGAGAACCCCCAGAACGGGAGGAGAGAGGAAATGGCTCCATCACACTTGTGCTGACGGAATAAACTTCTTTGAACTTTACCCTAAATGTTTTCTTGAAACAGGGTGAGGGAGAAAAACAAACCCCTTGCGAAAGTGAAGTTAGACCTCCAGGCACAAACAACAGAACAGGCAGCTTCCTCCAGTGCAAGTTTCTCAAAGGCTGAGGGAAGGAAAATGTTGGAGCAGGTTTCCACTCCATCTGCCCAGGGCTCAGTATCTTCTGGATGAGCACTGCACAAAGCTTACCCAGTGGGGGTGGATGGGTGAGTGAGAGGAAAAAATAATTTCCCCCGTTCTAGTTCCACCATAAAGAAGCCAAAGGAGAGCAAGCTCATCTCAGTCCAGCCCAGTCCTCCTTGCAGCAGAGGAGACTAGGAGCCATGAAATATGAACACTTAGCATTTTATAACACCTTTTTAATTGCCGCATGACAGCCATAATCCACTGCTAAAAAATGCCAAACAGAAGTACAGGGAGTTGGCCATTTGTTATTTATTATGCCACATTCCCCTCTTCAGAGGCTTGGACCTTCTGTAGCATGTGGAGGTAGTAAGAAGGGAATGAGAAGGAAAGATCTCAGTTAGTGGCAGTGTGTGTGTGTGTGTGTGTGTGTGTGTGTGTGTGCGCGCGCGTGCGTGCGCGCGTGCACCAATGCACGTATACATACATTCACATTCACACACACACACACACACAATATACACTCTCTGGGTGTGTCTATTCCCCCCTTTGATCCCTAAAAAGAAATTCATTTTTAAGCACTCATGTATTCAATACCCATGTTTTCAAATGCACAACTGATAAGAAATATGTACGGACACCCATATGCTGTATTGCCATTTACCATATACCATATATAACGTGACTATAAGCTTTTAAGCAAGTCAAGAAAATTACTTTGCTTCCTCAAAATAATACAATCAATCTGTAGAACCTATTTCATTGGACTAATATGTGAAATTGCAAGGGTGTAAAGAAGAGAAAAACTTATATTCATACAGGGCAACATCCCTGCAGCAGCCTACATCAAAAGGGGGAAAGCAGGATCCCATTTGCTGACATCAACTGCTGTCTGTTGAGTTAACATCCGTGCTGCAGCCACTCATTTGCGGTCCCTGTCTGCTACAAAGCTCTCTCAACTTGGGGTGTGGCAGAACAGCTGCAAAGCTCTAGCAAGACACTTAGCTGCAGCATTCAAAGTTTGTGGTCTTGTGCTATTCTTTAAACACACTGAGAATGTCCACTGTAAAGGGATATTCTGGGTCAAGTTCTAGTTGTGCACACGGACACACACACACACACACACACACACACACACACCCCTTGCCCTATGCTGTTGCCAAGAGCATATTAAAAAAACATAATTGATTTTCTTTCTTGCCAGTTCTTAACCTGGACGTTGCAGTGGTGGCAGAAAAGACCTGATTAGAATCTTTCTGAAGAGGCCAGTGAGTTATAGTAATGGACACTCTTTGAGCAGTCTGTATGGCTCATAAATCTATCCCGCTCTGAAAGTGCAGATGGTCCATAATCGTCCATCATCCCAGAGTTCAGCACTGGACAGCTCCTGGGTGGGTTTCTCCGGAGAGGCTGCTTTTTCTGCAAACTAAACGGAACTGCACCGCAGCAGTGCAGGGCTCTCTCTGTAATGGAGAGCGGGCGAGCAAGCAGGCCAGCCTTCAGCCATGATTTAGAAGGGAATGTACAATAAATGTCTTGGAGGCTGGAAGCAACCAGGGCTGTGTGGGAGAAAGGCAAGGGATCTAAAGACTGCAACTGTGCTTACAGCAAATGAGCGAAGTCACCTGTTCAGGGCAAGGATGGCGTCACAGACTCTGTAGTGGAAAAGGAGACACCTGTTAGCTCTCCCTGTATAGGAAGCAGATAGGAATTGGGGAGGGGAAACTGGTGACGATGGCCAGGCTTAAGTTATCCTTCTCTTGTTCTCCTCTGTAATAAGTTGTTGAAACAAAAACTTGTTTTAACAATTACATTGTCTTACGTGGCCTTAAGAGGGAGGGAACAGCATTCGCACTTCATCCTTCTTCTGAAGAGCTTAAGGCAGTGTACAGTAGTTTCCCCCCATGTTATACTCACAACAACCCTGTGAGGTAGGGCTGTTTGTGACCAAGCCTCTTGCCTACGCAAGATGCTTCTTGCAGGAAATAGCTGTCAGAGTGGCAAGGACAAGAGCCAGAAAGTAAGCCCTTCACTTTGCACAGATACCAGACCCTGCCCGGTTCTGTGGTTCTAATCTGACTGCAATGCTATCCCTGCTAGGGAACTTCCCGGCCTCTTGCTAACACACAAAAACCAGGACCAAATAGCCTGACTGTTACTGAAGCGTGTGTGGTGGAGGTTAAAATTGCTCCCACCATTCATTTGCCAGATGTCAACTTGCATCAGGGCTGCCACTGGCCCATGGATGATGGGATGGCATGCGGTGAGGAGGCAGCATTGCATGGTCGGCAGGGAGACCAACACTGAACATGCTGCCCAGTTCACTCGGAGTCCTTATTTCTTAACTTCTTATCAGCATCCTTTTCTATAGCTGCTCTGGCAAGAGCTTAGAAGGCTTTTGCAAAGCACTTAGCAGTCATGGGCCAGCTCTATATGGTCCTGGGTCCATTATGGATTGTCTCTGCACTTGTGGGTCTGGGGAGGAGCCTGCTGCTCCTGAATTGGCCTTATGAGAACTGCAGGTAGATCCCATCTAATGGTCACATAAGTTTTGGACAGTTCACTCATTTAATTTCAGAAATACTCTTTTGCATTCAAACAATCAGGTTCCCTTGAAAAGGAGTAAGAAACCCACAGAAAGACCCCATTAATGCAGATTACAGCGGGAGAAGAGTTTTAGCCTAGCAAAGAGTGATAAAAATAAAACTAAGCTTTCTGTCCCATTGTTCCTCCAAGCTCAGAATAGATTATATGGTTCTCCCCACCACCATTTATCTTCACAGGAACACTGTGAGGTAGGTTACTTTGAGAGAGATTTATGGCACAAAGTCAACTAGTGAGCTTTGTAGTTGAGTGGGGATTTGAACCCAGGTTTCCCCAATCCATACTTGACACTCCAGCCTATCTGCCACACTGGTTTGTACTGAACAGACCAGAGGGAAATGTGATCCATACTACATTTTAATATAGACACCTGGGGTGGTGCTTCATTTCTAGGAGAATTGTACCAGACTGCCTATATTAGCTTTCCAAGGGTTTCTTAATGATTGTGACCAGTCAGGATTTGGAAGCTTCCTCTAGAGACTTCCATGGATTGTATTAGCACTTCTTGCCAAAGCTTTTGTGGTGCTGTCTCATGCCTACAATAAGCAAGATTTCCTCTGACTCACATTTGGATGTTGCTCCACAGCTGAGGTCGTGTTTGTCTAGGAAGGACCGAAATGTGCTTTTTACTACGTTTTGTGGACTGAGCTTAAGCCCCACCACCTCTTTGGGTCATTTCCATTTTTTCACATCTCTCTTCTAGAGCATAAGTCTCTTATCTCAGGATCTTAGGTTAGAGCCCCACGTTGGGTGAAAGATTCCTGCATTTCAGCAGATTGGACCAGATGATCCTCGTAGTCTCTTCCAACTCTACGATTCTTCCACCCTTTTGTTCTCCTGCACTTGTGTCATAGGTCTAGCTCAGGATGGGCAGTGGAGGATGCATTGCTGCCATGTTTGCCTCTCCTTGAACCTCACTTAATCATAGAATCATAGAGTTGGAAGAGACCACAAGGGCCATCGAGTCCAACCCCCTGCCAAGCAGGAAACACCATCAGAGCACTCCTGACATATGGTTGTCAAGCCTCTGCTTAAAGACCTCCAAAGAAGGAGACTCCACCACACTCCTTGGCAGCAAATTCCACTGCCGAACAGCTCTTACCGTCAGGAAGTTCTTCCTAATGTTTAGGTGGAATCTTCTTTCTTGTAGTTTGGATCCATTGCTCCGTGTCCGCTTCTCTGGAGCAGCAGAAAACAACCTTTCTCCCTCCTCTATGTGACATCCTTTTATATATATTTTAAGCCCTTTCCCCTTTGTCTGCTTTTTCTTGCCAGTTCTTGCAGGTCAAATTGAGGACTCCCTTGCTTCTCATCCTTGCAACTTGTGCTGCTTGCCACAGTGGCACCTTTGCATAAATTTTCTTCCTTACAATTATAGCCTGCCTTTCTAGCAACAAGGATCTCAAGGTGCCGTACACAAACACACACACACACACACACACACACACACACACACACACACTACCCTTTATCCACACAACAACCCTTTGAGGTTAGACTGAGAGACTGTGACTGACCCAAGGTGAGCTTCATGGCTGGGTGGTGATTGAACCCTGGTCCAACATTCTAGCCACTATACCACATTGGCTATCCTTTAAATGCTTTAGGCAGCTGACCCTTTAGGCATTGTTGTGCTCATTGAAGTTTGGGGTGTGGCCTGCCCTACCCCACCTGAGATGGGCGACAGGAGCTGGTAGAATCATAGAATTGTGGAGTTGGAAGGGACCATGCAACTCCCTGCAATGTAGGATTTGTTTGCCCAGTGTAGGGCTCAAACCCACGGCCCTGAGATTAACAGCCTCATGCTCTACCAACTGAGCTAACTCCTGTTAGCATGCTAGTGTGGGTTTAATTGGCTTCAAGCTGTGGCAACTAGCTATGTAAGATGCTATGCACCCCTCAGGGGCCTTAGAACCCAGACAGCCCCTGCTGTTCCCCAAAACTGGAGCAAGCCAGCTTTTACTTGCTGGCTTCCTGGATGTGAACTCCCTGCTCCCAGTTTTCCCCCCTTCCAAAACACTAGTAGGCTTCTCGTAAAGCTTTAATTAGTTTGCCTCATTACCCACAGAGAGGAACCTTCCCCCAGTTGACCACTTCACATGTCCCCAGCTGTACGAGGTAGCAGGAAAATGACAGAGTTGTGCAGCAAAATGAGCATAACTGTAATGTTTCCACAATAAAGGAATGGGCCTACCCAAGGTGAGAAAACCACAAGAAAGTTTGGAGGAGTGGGGAGATGTGTTTTGGGGAAACAACCAGGGATAACCATTCTCCCTTTCCCAACAGTCCCCTCCCCCTTATGAGCTGGTATGTGAGCATTCAGCTCAGGTTAGGGAGTCCCAGTACCTTGAAGCTGGTATGCATGTGTTGTTGTTGTTGTTGTTGTTGTTGTTGTTGTTGTTGTATAATACCACCCTTCATCCATAGATCTCAGGGCAGTTCCCAACGTAAAAATACAAGAGCTTGCAGGATAGCTCAGTTGGTAGAACATGAGACTCTTAATCTCAGAGTTGCGGGTTCAAGGCCCCACCTTTGGCCTGCATTGCAGTAGGTTGGACTAGATGACCCTCATGGTCACTTCCAGCCTGGGTCTGGACTAGGGAACCACCTGTCTTAATCTGGGTGGAGCTTTGGTTTGTTGGCTCTCATCCAGTCCAGTATCAAGGCACATCCACTACGCCTGCAGATGTGAATAAGTAAAGCTGTGTGTCATCTTCATATTGCTACTGTGTTAGCTACTGGGTCAGCGGTGAGAGTTTTGCTCACCCCCACCAGTATTTTTGACAGACCTCCCTCAGCGTCTTTACACTCACTGTTGTCTTGCCCTGTGAGCTCCCATTTTGAACACAGGGCAATCCACACATTTGAGAGTTGTGAGCAAAAGAGAGGCAAATAGATGTATGATGCTTTTGCTGGAATGGGCAGGTAGGGGAAGGGAAGTTATCAGACTGGGAGGAAATGAAGCTAATCCAGCCGCTGGGAACTGGGATGATTTCCATGGCAACATGACGGTTTTGGGGTATAGGGGGACCCTGAGGTGCAGGAAAGGGCATCACGCAAGGGTCTCCCTCTTTGAAGAGTGACCTGGATTTTGAGTGCATAGCTTTGATGTGCTTGTAATGCCAGCAGGCTGGAATTGGTTGGGATTACCATTGAGCAGAGAACTGGCGTGAGCAGAGCGAGGTGAGAACAGGGAGGGGGGCAGGTGGAGTCTTGACTGGAAGTTGAGGACACTGAAATCTATCAGTTGAGGGGAGACTCTGATGTTTGGAGAGCTCCCATGCAAACTGAAAGGGCTTCTGGGAGCAATTCTGCGTGAGAAGAATGTTCCCAGGCATCTTTCTTGTGCCAATATGCTGCGAAGTGTGCAATAAGAGTGCAGTCATTATCATCCTGCAGGGTCACAGAATTACAGCATAATCCTATGCATGTTTTCTCAGAGGTAAATCCCATTAAATTAAAAAAGGGCTTAAGAATCATACAATCATGTACCCAGAAGCAATGGGATTTACTTATGAGTAGATGTGCACAGGATTCGCAGATCTTTTTCCAGTTCTTCTTATAGTGTATTCCTGTTGCTTTGAGTTCCCCTGGTCCTTGGTTTATTTGCTTTTTGAAGAAGATCACAGGCTTTGCATCTTTATCCATTTGACATAGGCTTTGGAACCCTGGGCTGTTTTACTCTGACATTTCTAGGTGCCAAGTAGACAAATAGTCCAGCTTGTTGGATGAGCATGTTCTGCGTTGCTAAGAGATGGTTTGCAGAACAACGATGCATTTCCACATGGGCAGAGCACCCTAAAGTTGAGTTCACTTCAAGTTCTCCACCCTTTCATAACACAGCACTGGATGTCCAATTGTAATGAACTCAAGAGGAACTTCATTGAAGGTAGGTGGGATAAAAACAATAAAATAAGGGGGGAAAGTGAGGCAAGTTGCACAGCAGAATAGAATAGAAAATACAGGATTCTAGACCATATTTAACCTGTTATCTCTGGTATAAGAGTCATCTTTCATAACCTATGGCATCTCCCTCACAATAGGCCCAAAATGTTTTCCACTGTAACCTTTTTCTTTTCAAGCTCAAACCTTCTAGCACATGCAGACACACACCTCTAAAACAACTTGGGCTTCCCTAGGATGTTATCTTGTTTCCTTAGAGGATCTTTCACTCTCAACCTATTGAACTAGTTTATTCTAGTCTTCTGCCAGCCTAAATAAAAAATCGTGTTTGTCCTCCTCTGCTATGCTATAGATGAGGCAGAGACAGAATCCGGTTTTATGGATCAGTGGGAGGAACCTGAATTCCCGATCCCATATTGTTTCGGGGGAAACCGGAGGCATAGGAAGTTATACTAGCCCCTTCTTCCCAACTTTTTTTTTTTTTTGCTGGAGGCCTTTCTCCCAGATGCAGGAGATGCAGGCAGGTGCGGAAGGATGATCTGGTAACCAGGTATGTTGGAGCACAATGAAGCTCCAGCAACCTGTGTGTGAGTGCACTTCCCTGCGTCCACCACACCTCTTTCTGATAGCCCTGCAGTTTGGCCGGTGTTGGAGCTTCAATGTGGCTTCTGCAATAACTTTCCTCCATGCAAATTTTGTGTATGGCTGTCCACAGCGTCCCGTCTTCCTGTGGCATCGCTGGCTTGGAAGGCGTTCCTCACAGACCTGTGGGTAGCATGCAGAGCAAGTAATGGGTAATAGATAATAATTAATAGAGCACTAAGGTGGTGAGGTAGAGAAATAGAGAGATAATTTTCTTTATCCTTGGGGAGGCTATAGTTTGCACACTGCCCTTTTTAAAACTCTGTTTACAGCAGCCATTTGGGTTACACATCACTTTGTATAAAGCTCCCTTGGGGATATGTAATAATGGCTCTTTGATTAGTGGCTTTTTGGCTGCAGAGGGAGTAGCGAGGAGCTGCATCAGGGCTTTACTAGGCAACTTGAAGTGGGAGTAGGAGGCTGCTTTCAACTATCAGTCTAGGCTCAGCCTGCTTCATCCACCACTACTACCTGGCTGAGCAGCTTAGAGACTGATGCCATGGTCTCTATGTGCAGCCAGCTGACTCAACCATCAAAGAAACTGCTCCTTAATATGGGACCTACAGTGCTTAATGTTTGTCACCTGGGTTTTTATTTTGGCATGCTTGTTCAAATGCAGCACTGAGGGGTGTGGACATGGCTTCAGTCTGCAACACCTCAGACTGTCCTACAGTTTGTCGGATAGCAAGGGAGGTGCTTGAATGGACTGCAGGGGGGTGGCGGCAGTGAAAGTAGAGAGCAACTACATGTGGAGCCCAGTAGTAGTGCTCGTAGAAATTTGGAACTAGACAGAGGTAGCAGGTATCTGTCACCCTGTTACACAGTTGCTGTAAGGGTGAGCTCAATTCCTAGTGTTGGTGTTAATTGCTTCCACATTCAATAAACCTTTTTTCCCCCTTTCAATACAGTGGTACCTCCGGTTACGAACTTAATTCATTCCGAAGGTCCGTTCTTAACCCTAAACCATACTTAACCTGAGGTGCTCATTACTTGAAGCATTCATAAGGAGGATGGTACGTAACCCGAGGTTCCACTGTATCTACAAAAGGATATTCTGGAAGGATAAACATCCACCAATTACTGTGTTTATGTGAATCTAACACGCCATCGAATCTAATCCGCACCTCAATTTTCAAAACCTTGAAACCAAAGAAGTATTTGCTGGTGAATGTAAAAGCACCTTCAGATCTAATACACATCCTAATTTTTGTGGTGTAATTTGGCCAAAAATGGTGTGCATTACATTAGAGTAAATACAGTATTATGCAATGGTCTGAGGACCTCACCACTCTTGCTACAGTGGATTTTTTTTTTGGGGGGGGGGGTTGGCTATATAAATGCCAAGTCCATGTTTGGACACCTGGAGGGCTTATTTTGAACCTGTGTGTTTGATTTCATTTCATCATCATAGCTCAGTCGGTAGAGCATGAGACTTTTAATCTGTGTCATGGGCCTAAGCCCCATGTTGGGCAGAAGATTCCTGCATTGCAAGGAATGGGACTAGATGACTCTGGGGGTCCCTTCCAACTCCACAATTCTATGATTTCACTTCATTGTTTCACCTGTATGCCAAAACCATGACATTTCCATAGCCAAAACCATGTGCAAGGCAACTTACAACATGAAAAAAAATACAAAAGTGTTCATGAAGAACAAACAAAACACCAAAAAGTGCACAACCAAATCAAACAATACCCATAGTAATAATAATAATAATAATAATAATAATAATAATAATAATAATAATAATAAATATTTATACCCCGCCCCCCCCCCCCAGCCAAGACCGGGCTCAGGGCGGCTAACAACCAATAATAAAAACAAGTAGATTTAAATACAACTTTAAAAAGAAAATTAAAATACAACATTAAAACATTAAAATGCAGCCTCATCACAGGAGGAGAAAGGAAAAAGAAAGAGGGGGAGGGAATCCAACTGATTCCAAGCCAAAGGCCAGGCGGAACAACTCTGTCTTACAGGCCCTGCGGAAAGAAATCAGATTTTGCAGGGCCCTGGTCTCATGAGACAGAGCGTTCCACCAGGTTGGAGCCAGAGTTGAAAAGGCCCTGGCTCTGGTTGAGGCTAATCTGACTTCCTTAGGGACCTCTAGGGTGTTTTGGACCTTAAGGTCCTCTGCGGGGCTTACCAGGAGAGGCGGTCCCATAGGTTCAAGGGTCCTATAAATCACAATAAGATCTAAAATAAAGGTGGCAAAAAGTCTGCAAGGCAGGGAGCACGTTTTCCAGGACTCAGCAAAATTTAGTGGGAAGTACTGGTGGCAATTGTATTATCAACATGAGCTAACAGGGTGTATTGGTAGTGTGTGTGTGTGTGTGTGTGTGTGTGTGTGTGTGTGTGTGTGTGTTCTGTCCTTTTTTTAAAAAAAAACTTTTTTATTTCTTTGTTATTTTTGGCACTTAAAAATAAATATTTATATATAAAAAAAGAAACTTCTTTTGCATGCCAGCAAAGGGCATGATTAAAGGCTTGACTAGTTTGATTTCATTCACTCTTCTTAGAACAGGAGCACATAATAAAACATGAAAGTGAATATACAGTACCTTTGCATATGTATATGTGCGCTCTCTCTCTCTCTCTCTCTCTCTCTCTCTCACACACACACACACACACACACACACACACACACACGCGCTAACAAACCCAAGCTGAAATTGATTATAAGATACTCATTTAACTCCCAACAGGTGGTGGGATACTGGGCTAGACAGATGACTTCGTATCTTGGATTTTCTCATTCTAAGAGAAATGGAGTCATGAAAGTCAACACAAACCAAGCCCCCTTGCTTAGCCCCACTGATAAGAGTATTTCCCCAGCTGGTCTATTCAGAAGAGCACTGCCACTCCTCTATTCCTGGTCTATCTGATATTTTTCTCCTAGTAGCAGGGGATTATTATTTTTTTTACTACACCCCCAGTAGGCCCTTTGCGCCTGCGCTTCCCAAAGGATCATAAATTCCAAGCGGTGCAATCCTGCTATGTCAGCAAGTCTGAAAAATAAATTGATATTAAATGCAACAAAAGTCTCCTCTAATTCACTGTGGTGCCTTCCCCAATCCCTCCACAAAGTAGTAACTGAAAAGGGAAAGAACGGAAAGTGTTTTAGCTTATGCCTGGAATAACTCCAGCCCTCCAAGTAAGGGAGGCTTGTTAATTAGGGATTACTTACAAATAACTGTGATTGCTGAGTCGCCTCTCTTTCTCCTGTGCAGGTACATCAGCCAAAGCGGCACACCAAAGTTGTACATAATGTAAACGTGTTCACGGGACGCGGGTGGCGCTGTGGGTAAAACCTCAGTGCCTAGGACTTGCTGATCGCAAGGTCGGCGGTTCGAATCCCCACGGCGGGGTGAGCTCCCGTCATTCGGTCCCAGCTCCTGCCCACCTAGCAGTTCGAAAGCACCCCTAAGTGCAAGTAGATAAATAGGTACCGCTTTATAGCGGGAAGGTAAACGGCGTTTCCGTGTGCGGCGCTGGTGCTGGCTCGCCAGCTGCGGCTTAGTCACGCTGGCCACGTGACCCGGAAGTGTCTCCGGACAGCGCTGGCTCCCGGCCTCTTGAGCGAGATGAGCGCGCAACCCTATAGTCGGACACGACTGGCCCGTACGGGCAGGGGTACCTTTACCTTTAAACGTGTTCACATACAAATGATCTCCATCCTAGGACCACATGTACACACACTTCTTTAGGGTGCTTCCAGATGGGGGCTTAATTTGCAAACAGGTTTTTGGAATATCACATGTGGGTTGTTGGCCTCAGAGTTTCCCCCGGAAGGGGTAAATACAGATTAAAGGGGGGGGAGTAGGATAGGGGCTGACTTTTTTCCCCCTGGTGACATTGCGTCAATGCTGCAAAAATATTTATTGCAGAAGGAGCATTGATCCCACAATAAGCACCCATCTGGAAGCACCTATGTTTTCTCTTTCCATCTTTTGCACACAGACTCACTTCAAGACTTGTTCTCATTCGCATAGAAAAGACAGTGGTCATCATCCCATCATTTAACTAAAAAGAGATTGAATATGGGCACCAGCTACTGTAGTATGAGCAACTTGTTGGTCTTCCCATACAGAAAAGTGTTCTATAGGATGTAGCAAAATACTTCAAGCTGTGCCACAAACAGTTGCCACTTTTCATACCTTACTCTAACTTTTGAAATACTCCAGATCCTCTAAAAATATGCCAGCCATGTTTAGGGAATCGTCCAAACTTCAAAACTTTTGTTTATGCAGCCATGGCCCTTGCGGCTATGTGCTCCTACTGTTCTCTCTTTCTCCTACTGTGTGTTGACTTTGGTGCTAAGATCCTGGCGTGCCTTAAGCCAGAGTTCCCCATTACTTCTGAACCAGAGAACTGTATCTTAGTTCACATCTGCACCATACATTTAAAGTACATGGGAACTGCAGTTTACCCCCTCATGGAGCTACAATTCCCAGCACACTTAAACTACAGTTCCAAATATGCGTTGAGTAAAAACTGTGTGCTTTAAATGTTTGGTGTGGATGTGCTATGCCCCTAGAGTTCATTAACAAACCTGGAAAATACGCCATGTTTTAGCATGGTGTTTGCTGGGTATAGGAATGTTTGTCCTCAGTGTTGTTCCTCAACTTCACAGTTACTATGCTTGAGATGGAATTAGAGCCTGTGAGCAACTGCAGAATTGATGAAGTGCTTCTTTGGAGAGTGTGAGTTTACTGAATCTTTGCTGTGACCATTAGGACCTCGGTTAGCATCAGTGGTGGTTTGGTTATATGTGTTACGATACCTTGGGTTCTTGCCTTCCACCCCCCCCCCTTTAATGTCTATAGCTTGTCATGCCTCCTTGGAGTCCTCTTTCTTCTGCCTGCTTGAGGCATATTGTAGTCCTGAGAGCGCAGGTTGGTTAGTTGATGAAGAGGTGACGTTAAGTAGTTGAATGGCCCTGACTTTTCCCTGATGGTAGACTAAATTCCCCTTTGTTCCCTTTCACCCCTGTGCTTCTTCGGTGTGAATGCCAGGGCCATTTCACCTATGTCCAAAGCGTGTTTATTTATTTAAATAGTTCTTGCCCTGCTATTCAACCACAAAAAGTGACTTGCAGATCAATGAAAACAAGACAGTCACTGCCCTCAGGTGTACAAGCTAAAAAAAGACATTGCAGAAGAGAAAGGGAGGGGGGAGAATAGATTGTGGGGAGGGAAGTGGAAATATACAAACATGAGCATCAGATCTAATGTTCTTCCAATGACCAGCTGGGATGGAAAGGCTTAAAAGAGGGGGAAATCCAAAATTGCTGGCATCTCAGTTGCTTGGATGGAGTGGCCTGGCATCCCTGTTCTTCCCCAATCAGGCGTACCCTTGTGGAATGACTGTTCCAGGTGTAGGGAAGTTGAGGAGGAGGAGGTTGTGGCAGGATCTTCCTATATGAACTGCTGTGGCTTTATGTTTGCAGCCTGGTTTATATTAATGTCCCCACCCCTTAAAAATATGGTTAAAGGAATTTTTGTGGCCAAGAACTGACCCTGACTGTTAGCATAGAGCAATTAACTGGGCAGTCTGTCCCCTAGATTATTGGGTGAACAGCCATCTTCCTTCTGTCGCACAACTTGCAGCATGCATTTGTACCTTAACGCCACACTGACTTGATGGATTTAAATAAATAATTTGCTTGGAAAGATTAGGGCTTGAACTGGCAATGAGGCTGCAAACCAGATCCGCAGCTCTAGACTGCTCTGGTCTGAGTGCGACCGGAGTTCTGTGATTTTCTTCTCTTAAAAGCAACTTTGGGGTAGGGACAATTTGATTTGGAGCTACCACACATCAGAGACCTAACCCTTTTCACACTGCCTCACAAGCTCTGATTCAAATTGCCTCCCTCAAAGCGGCTTTTAGCTGCAGAGGGAGGAAACATGCAGACACACACTTGTGCGATCCTTGACAGGAGGCTAGCTAGACCTGCATAGTTACAGACACATTATGCCACATGTCAGTGGAGAGGAAAACATCAACATATACGGGCCAGGGTTCGATACCCAGAAATGGCATTTTTCAGTGCTCTAGATCCGAGAATTTCCTCAGGTACAGTTTCTTCCACCCGAATGCTACAGCAGTCCATCTTTCCAAATGTTGCAATGAGGAAAATGTCAGGACTGCTCCTTGGAGAGGAACAAAAGTAGGATAGCAGATGCACTGTGTGACAGGATGACTGGGGCGCTCAGTGCTCATAGCCAAGCAGGGACAGCCTCTGGATGAGAAGGTAGCATCCGAAACAAAAGTGGGCATGTCCAGAGCTGGCAGCGGGCAGGGTCATCCCAACTCCCGCTCATATACATGTACCATAGAAGCATACAATACACATTGCACATGGTGGCGCTGTGGGTAAAAGCCTCAGCGCCTACGGCTTGCCGATCGAAAGGTTGGCGGTTCGAATCCCCGCGGCGGGGTGCGCTCCCGCTGCTTGGTCCCAGCGCCTGCCAACCTAGCAGTTCGAAAGCACCCCCGGGTGCAAGTAGATAAATAGGGACCGCTTACTGGCGGGAAGGTAAACGGCGTTTCCGTATGCTGCGCTGGCTCGCCAGATGCAGCTTTGTCACGCTGGCCACGTGACCTGGAAGTGTCTCCGGACAGCGCTGGCCCCCGGCCTCTTGAGTGAGATGGGCGCACAACCCCAGAGTCTGTCAAGACTGGCCCATACAGGAAGGGGTACCTTTACCTTTACCTTATGCACATACACATACACATACAAAACAGCATGCACATGCAGAGCACTCACACATGCTCACATGCAGACATACATGCACACATATGGCACACATACATCACACACCTACACCACAGATACATGCAGAGCGTCAGCTAATGCGCTGATGGGCTGGAGACTTCCTCTTGGCCATCTCTTTGGCTCCCAATCTTTTCCTTCCCACATATATTTCCTGCCCACACCAGTTCTCCACGCATTGCAAGAAAGGAGATCCCAACTAAACATTCGGAAAAACTTTTTGACAGTAAGAGCTGTTCAGCAGCGGAGCAGACTCCCACAAGAGATGGTGGGCGCTCCTTCCTTGGAGGTTTTTAAGCAGAGGTTGTGTGGCCATCTGTCATGTATGCTTTAGCTGAGATTCCTTCATTGCAGGGGCTGGGACTAGATGACCCTTGGGATTCCCTTCCAAGATTCTATTATTCCTTTTGACAACCCTGCCCACATCCCCCTGAATTCTTACTTCTGCAAAAATTATCAAATTGGAATGAGTTCTGTAAAACTGCCTAAAATGCATTATGTCGTCTGATTATGTAGAATCTGACTGCTCCATTTGCAGAATGGTGAGGTTCATCTAGACGTCTCAGGGGTTCTGGCTGAGGGCCAGCTCATTAGTTGCAGCAGCCCCATGGAAGAAAGGCACCCTCCATGTGATGATGATTCCACACATAGGGGCCATTGGCCATTTGCCACATAGGACATGCGTTTATGGCAATGTCTTGTGCAGGCCTGGAGACTCTGTATGTGACGGGGCTGGTCCGATTGATGAGCAGATACCACCACATCAAAGCATTTCTTTGCAGTCTTCCACATGGCAAACCCCCCCCCCCCAAATGAGTGGATACAACCAGGCAGCAAGGAAGGTTTATTTCATAGAGTGGGGAGCAATATGCATGCACCCTCCTCTTTGTTTCCTCTGCCATAGCACTTAAGCTTTTGAGAGAGACGATCTTTGCAAAAGGTACTCAAATAGCTGTATAGTTTAATATCCTAGCCATCAGAGCTGACATTTATGTTGTTAATTTTAAAGCACTTTATTCCTCCCCTATTAAGTTAGCCTCGTTTTCAGAAAACCAAATAACTCTCTCTTTCTCAAGCTGCAGCCTAGTGTTTTTATTGCCATTGGATTTCTCCTCCTGCATGCACACACACACACACACACACACACACACTTGTATGTCCTCCCCACCCCCACCCCGTTTTAATGGCATCCAGGGGGAGAAGAACGCTGGGGAGAGAAGACCAGATCCCACTGGACTTTCTCAGCAGAAAGTCACAGAACTTTGCCACAGTGAAGAGAATAGTACCTGCCCATCTGGGGAAAGGATGAAGAAGCTTGGGTTTGAGTGTTTCTCAAGCTTGGGCCCCCAGCTCTTGTTGCACTACAACTCCCATCATCCCTGACCACTGATACTGCTAGCTAGGGGTGCTGGGGGTTGTAGTCCAACCCAACAACAGCTGAGGACCCAAGCTTGAGAAACACTGCCCCTAGCTGCAGCCAGTCAGTCAGCTGAACTGCCCTACTGCAATCATGTTGCCTTTTGAATCTGGGCTCTGACCACCACCTATTTGCTCATCTAATGTATTGGGTTGGGGTTCTAGAGGGGAGAGTTGCCAGTGGGTCTGTGGACCCCCCAGAACACCTGGGCCATAGGGCAGTGCCTCACCTGCCAGCCCCCCTAGCACTGAGCTTGATTCAGATGGACGGTCCATGCATAACACATTGGTAGCGCCTGAATGACATGGAATGCATGAGGGCTAAATCACTACCCTCTGACCATCCAAAGAAAATTTAGTCACTGGGACAAAACCTCCACCTTGTAGGCCACTGTAGGAGACAGTGTGGGCCAGGGATGTGGGTATCTCAGAGCCAAGGCAAAAAGTTCACAACATGGTGCTGAGCATTGAATTCAAGCTCCTTGTTCATTTCAGCTTTTATGTTGTTGTTTTTAAAGCAGTGCTGTAGCTGTCATAACTATGAAGGTAGCGTTGAAAGGGTGTAGGCAGTACCTGATGAACTTGGATGCCAGTGAGGAAGTTGAGCGAGGCTTCCAGTCATTATTAGTTTCACTGCAGTCCATAATTCCCTTTCTCTCTTCCATCATGGCTGCCAGGAGCCGCATAAAAATTTGCTTCCTTTACCTAGGTTTTACAGGTTATTTTTTTTCTTTGTGCAGAATGTGTGTCATTTTGCTATTTTTTCTTTTTCATTTTGCATGGCCCTGGTGTTCAGTGTTCCAAGTGATCCAACTTTTTAATGTTATTTTTTATTCTCTGACCTAGCATAGAGGCTCTCGGATGCAATCTCTTGACATATAATAGTGGCAAACTTTCAAGAAATGGCAAGTCAACAGATTTGCTTCTGGTACTCCTTCATCGGCCTGCTCAAGGTTTAGTGCATTGGCTTTTCATGAAAGAACATGCTGGAGTCCTTCTGCAGACCCAGTTTGTTCCTTGTCAAGCTACCCCTTGGCAAAGACCCATTCTTCCTGTCTTGGTACCTGGAGTTGGATCCCCTCATTGAATTTTTTGTTCTTTTGCAGAAGTATGCTGCGTAGCCAACCTCCAGGTAGGTTCACATGCCTATTTCTCCCTGCTGTAAGGTGTCTTCCATGATTGTCTCGCAGTTGGGGAATTGACAGGCATCTGAATCTTGTGTGTGCTCAAACATCTTCAGGCAGCAAGGTTTCCAGAAGTGGATTAGCCTGTGATCTAAATAAGGGTTACATCATGCATAAGACCCAAGCGCAGACTAGTGTTTGCCAAGATGTAGCTGACAAAAATTCAGTTTACAGTACAAAAAAATAAAAAATATATATCATGTATTTGGTTGTGCAAATACACGGTTATTCATTTTATGCAGGCAAAAAGAATTCCTGCCAAATGTCTGGCTTCTTTTCAGCCTTTCTCATACCCCACCACATCTCCCAGAATACATCAAGGATTGCCAAACTTTTTTTTCTGTGCTACTTTTCCAAGTTCCAGGCGCCTTGCAATTCTCTCACCGTGGGGGACTAAAAATTATCCCTCTTCCCTGTGCAACACGCCTTGTCCAGCCATAGCTAGAATTTGCCATGTTCCCAGAGTCCTTTCCTGTAGGCATCTAAAATTCATCTAAACAACTTGTATTCAGACATCTACTTGCAATAAGCACATACAGATATACCACCCCAATTTCTCTCTCTAGTACATAGCTCTCTAGCTGTAACTTCCTCCTATTTACCTGTATAAACCCATTGACCTATCGGACACACTTCTATGCAGAGCAGGCATATCCGCCATATTCCTCAAACATTTGCCTTTTATAAATCCCATATCTAGGTGTTTTTAGCAACACCTGAGTCACTATCTGTCCAATACCTTCTTCTAGCCTTCCATTTGCAACGACTGTTGTCAAACTGTGATAGAGCCAGACTGTCATTTCTACAAAACCTTCCCATACTCCTCCTCCTCCTCTGCTGACTTTGTGCTTTCCTGGACAGGGACAAAACACCCGATTGGGCCATCCTTATACCAGTGGTGCTTCCCGCTTTGGAGTGCGCATACCTCCTCCCATGCTGCAACCTGTGAGCCCGGATTCTCATTGCCGTCTGGGGAGCACACCTGTTTGCAGCAAACACATGCAGTGATTTTTATGGCCCTGCTCTGAGCAGCTCTCAGCTGGGGCCAAGCCTGGGTTATTAGTTATTTTTAGCAATCAATGTTATTGACGCCATGCTCGCTGGAGGAAGCCACTGGAGGGCTGTTCTTCTAACTCATTACATTTAGAGCTGAACTATCCCCTTTTTATATAAATCCTGACACATCAAGATAAAATATGCTACTTTGCAGTAGTGCTGTGGCTCTAGATGGGCGAGCTGTGCCCCAATGCCAGGGAATACTAAGGATGTGTGTGTGTGAGTGCGTGTGAATTGGGGCTTGCAGGATTGGCAAATGCACCGCAGCTCTAACTCTCCTCCTGTAATTTGCCTGCAGGTCATTTCCCCACATTGTGCTTTTCATCCAGATATTCTGACACCAGAGGCGATGGGTCCTTTACTCTCACTGGTTGAAGAGTTAAAGAGTTTCTACTTCTCACTTTGGAGAAGGAGGGGCAGCATCTAATGAACACCCAAGATTCCAACAAGGAAACCAGGGCTGAAATGAAAGGCAGGGCAGATATTGCTGCCACCGAAGCCCCCATACTCAATAGAAACCTAATCCCGGAGAGAAGTCGTCAATGTTAACCAACTTACCTCTCTGATCTGTGCAGCTCCAAGGGCGGATTGCAATTATTGCTATGGAGGGAGAAGCTGGTGTCACCACCCCAGGGAAATGTGACATTCCTTGCTGCTTCAACACCATTTTGCTCCCGTGGTAGCCTGTCCTGAAACTGACAGTGCAATACTGTCACAGCACAACGTGTGCAAGAGAGAAGTAGTTGTGAGTTAAGCCTGTGTGTCCTAAGAAAGAGGCCCGCCCCTGTGGATAAGAGTGGCAGCTGACATCAAATTTTTATTTTATTTTATTTTTGCTTTGCCAAGAGGGACTGTTTAGGGAATCCAGCAGTCTTCAAACGCACAACAATGATGGGAGCTCAGGTGATGGCTGTGGAATGAATGATAAAGCAGTAATTTGAGACAACTTCAAAAATCACTTAGTCCATCTTCTTGCCCTGAGGCAGGTTTAATAAAATTTCAGACCATCCCTGAGCAATTATTAATCACACATACCCTGTCCCCTGAAAAACTTCCATTATTAAAAAAACCACAACCTCTCTTGGGAATTTTCTTCCTCTGCTCAGCTATTCTTACAGGTTTGAATAATTGTTTCTAATAGTTAATTTTAACTTGCTTTTCTGTTACTTAGGGCAACGGATAGTCCTCTTGTTCAGGGACGACTATCAATTATGTTCCTGCTTCCAACAAGCCTCTGAAATTTGTTGTTTTATCTGTACCCATGAACAGTTCCTACTCTAGAAAACCATATGCAGACAGGTCGATGTATGTATTTACTTTCATTTCAGACATTTCTATCCCGTCTCTCCTTGTGCTTGAAGCAGTTTGAAACTACAGTCATACCTCGGGTTGAAGTAGCTTCGGGATAAGTATTTCTGGGTTGTGCGCTGCGACGACTCACTTCTGGGTTTCGCCGCTCGCGCATGCGCAGATGGTCAAAATGACGTCACGCGCATGCGCAGAAGCGGCGAATCACGACCCACACAGACGCGCGGACACAGGTTGCATTCACTTCTGGATGCGAATGGGGCTCCGAAACGGATCCCTTTCGCATCCAGAGGTACCACTGTAAACATATCCTTTTCTTCTTAAGTCTTTGAAATTCTTTACCATCTCTCTTTCTGACCCCTGAAGCTCTTGGCAAATTAATGTTCCCAGCTCTGGCAAATTCCAAATGGAAGGTGTCTTTCAGCTCTGCAGCCAGATCACAGAGGATCTGTATGGCTAATCGCTGTGCACGTGCCAGGATACTAAGGAATAGTCCAGATTTTGAAAGATAATTAAAGTTTCTAGTTACGTTTTTATGAGCCTGCACCAACACTCCCGACTGCACATGTTTGAATACTATATTTAAAATTCCTTGGCACTGGCTTCACTTTCCAGACACCTGGGATTTACCCAGTCCTTTTTTTGAAAATAGAGTGATAGAAAGACTGGCCAGCTATTTTGAACCAGAATGCTTAGTTGATTTGCATTGCACACAGCTAGAGGAAACACTTTCCAGTGTTCTCTCTTCTGCGCTTGGGATTGAATGGTAGCAACCTTTTCATAATGCCCTCCCAACCTGTTCCTCTGCCTTAAAAGAGGAAGTGTTTGTGTATGTGCTTCTCAGGATCCTCCAATCTGATAATCTGCACTGAGGCTGGATCCTCTGCTCCTAGCATTTTGAGAGATTAGCCTGTCGAGGCGAATGAAGTGAGCAACAGAGTTCAATCGTCAGGTGCTGCACACATTCACACATATGGATCAAACACACATGCTGCACACAGTCCTGGTGAGAGGACGGAATCATTCCAACTGGATTATTCACCCTTTTACCCATAACCCTCCTAGCTTGGGAAGTCAGGTGACTTCACAAGGCCCATCTGGTTCCACTTGGTGATCTAAAGCTCCCAAAACTGCTGTTTTTCCTTCATCTGGGAAAAGGCCATCTCTGCGTATCACCAAGCTATCACCCTTCAGCCTGTCTGCATTTCTTTTTCTACTTTCTTTCCACAGGTGTTTTCCTGGACTCTCCTGGGTGGGCAACCTGAAGCAATCCAGATAAGGTCATACCTCGGGTTACAGATGCTTCAGGCTGCATTTTTTCGGGTTACGGACCTGCCGAAACCCAGAAGTACTGGAACGGGTTACTTCCAGGTTTCAGTGGTTGCGCATGCGCAGAGGCTCTGAATCGCAACCCATGGGTGCGCAGATGCGCTGCTGTGGGTTGTGAACGCTGCGGGTTGTGAACGTGCATCCTGCATGGAACACGTTCGCAACTCAAGCATCCACTGTATACTACACCAAACTAATGGCTCAGGCCATTTCAGCAAGGCTAGGGAAAGAGGAGTGCCGGGATAGCAGATTTACAGGGCTGAGCGCAATGCATAATGATTGCTACAACCATGGTAACTGCAGCACAGTGGGGCTGCCTATATCTCCAAGGAAGACGGTGCTGGAATTTTCTTATCTCCGCTGTTATTACATTACGAACTGGAGGGTCAGTATTTTTAAGCTGCAGGAGATGACGTATGCTTTGCATTCTTGAAGGAATTCTACACCTCTGGTGGTGATTCCCAGTGCAGCTGTCATGAGTCATCAACTTTCGCTTTCTGCACATTGCAGTATACTTTGTTTTTCCTGCCAGAACCTTTGCTTTTAGAAATGTAAGAGGATATAGATAGGTGTGTGCATGTGCCCAATATGGACCAAAGCTACGCTACTGTTTGTGGGCAGGGGGTGGGGGTGAGTTGGGGAGAAGAAAACTCTAGTATACTGGCATTAAGGTAGCTGGCAGTAGCACTGCAGAAACAGGACAAGAGTAGATCACCAAAGAAAAAGAGTCGGAACAACAGTGAAGTGCTGTTTCTGAAAAAAGAATAAACACAATTTAGTGGCAGGGGCTGCTATTTAAATGCACTTATACATGCACAGTAGGGTTTCCCACCACCACCACCAAGGCGCTAAATAGAAGGAAACAGAACATATCCAGTAAAACAAACCTGATGCCAATTTGAAGACAGCAGCCGTATTGGGCTGAAATAGCTATTTCAATTTGCTCTTGTACTTCTTCATTCTGAGATGAAATTAAGGCGCAGAGAGCAAAAATAAAAAATAAAAAGCAGCCCCTTCATTTCCCCCCGCCCACTCCCTCTTTATAGCAATGCATCACTGAATCCCTTAAGGGTGAAAGATTTCTGCATGGAAGTTTTCTGTGCGTTTTATACATCCTCTGTGTCTTGGATCCTGCAGCAATTTCAGAATCCTCGCTCTCAGCCAAATCCCTGCACACTCTGGGCTGTTGGGTTGGTTGTGTTGTGTGTGTGTTTTTTAAGCTATTCCAATCAATTTTACAACAGATTTGTATTTCTGATAAAAGCCCTTTCCCATCCCCAACTACTCCCACTCTGCCATGCCGTATGCCAGTAAGAGGTTGAGAATCCCCTGTTGATCTGTGCTCAGGGAACAAATAAAACCAGGAAGACAACAGTTGCAGATTGGTGTCCGGATTGGCAGGGTTTGTTTGCTTGCTTGTTTCTCTTGTTTGCTTTGCACAATCTGTTATAGATACTTTTCTCGCAGGGGGGGGGGGGCACAGCCTGAATCAAATTCTTTGGTCAGAAATTGTTTGTGCTTCGTTCCCTGGTATTCTCACAGAAGGCATCATTAGAAGTGCAAGCTTTTGCATAATGCTGGACATGAATGGTGTGTTTTCTCTCTCCCTAGTCACTGCTAGCAAAGACTTCTTTTTCTGTCTCTTAAACATGACATGTTTGCAGCAATACAGTCATTCACCCAAATATTTTGCTAATTTCTTTTGCTAGCAGAAAGAAACAAACAAAAGAAAAGTCTGCTTTACGACTGCATGTGAATACCGCCCCCCTCCTCCTACCCATTCTGCACATTTCATCAAATGTCTTGGGATGGGCATGTGTGCTTCAGTTTGGTCCTAAGGTAGCAGGTAAATTAAGCCTACAGGGAATTTCTATGATAACACTTTTTTTTTTTCTTTTAAAGTTTTGTGTGTGAAGAGCCTTTTTTTATATATATAAAATAATAGAATCAGAAATGAAAATATATTTCATTTTCCTAGGGGTTTGAAAAACTCCCCTTTCTATAAGATGCTTATGCTTTCTGCTAGTATGCCAGACTATTGTAATAAACCGTGCAATTTTGCATCTATTCATAAGTAAATCCCATTGAATTCTGTGAGGTTTGCTCTCGGGTAATTGGGTAAAGGACTGTAGCCTTAGAGCAGGCATGGCCAAACTTGGCCCTCCAGCTGTTTTGGGGCTACAACTCCCATCATCCCTAGCTAACAAGACCAGTGGTCAGGGATGATGGGAATTGTAGTCCCAAAACAGCTGGAGGGCCAAGTTTGGCCATGCCTGCCTTAGAGTGTATAAGGGAAATGAGTAAGAAAGTTCAAGCTCCTTGTTTTAGCCCAGAAAATGAAGGTCTATGTACATAGGGTGTCCTTATTTTCATTGGAGAAATGTTGGAGGGTATGGCTCATGCATATATATTTGATTATGTTGACCTCTTAGCAACCTGTCCATATAGAGCAGGGATAGCCAACATGGAAACCTCCAGATGTTCTTGGACTGCAGCTCCCACCATCCCTGACCATTATCCACATTGGCTGGGGCTGATGAGAGTTGTAGTCTACAACACTCAGAGTGCATAGCATTGACTGCCTCTGATACAAGCACATGGTAAGTGGTGGTGATGCCAAAGATGAAGATCAAATTACTGAGTTCTGTTGGCTGCATGTAAATGAGATGGGCAGCAAACCTGGGAGTCTGGAGCCTGGGGTTTCTGCTCACACCAAGCTTCTTCTTGTAATAACTCCATAAATCTCAGGTTCCTCCATGGGCTTTCCCGTGGATAATACTGTGATGTCAGTAGTCAGGGAGAGCAGGTGCTCGTGCATTTTTGTCACTCATATCTGGGTGTGATAAAAAAAAAAACAGGCTACTAACATCTTGAGAATGGTGGCTTCCATTTCTAAAAGGAAATTCAATTGGAGAGAAGCAGAGAACTCAAGTGCCCCCCTGGCTGAAGGAAACTATATTTAGCCCTACTATAGCTTCTCAGGACGCGGGTGGCGCTGTGGGTTAAAGCCTCAGTGCCTAGGACTTGCCGATCGAAAGGTCGGCGGTTCGAATCCCCGTGGCGGGATGCGCTCCCGTCATTCGGTCCCAGCGCCTGCCAACCTAGCAGTTCGAAAGCACCCCCGGGTGCAAGTAGATAAATAGGGACCGCTTACCAGCGGGAAGGTAAACGGCGTTCCGTGTGCTGTGCTGGCTCGCCAGATGCAGCTTTGTCACGCTGGCCACGTGACCCGGAAGTGGCTCCGGACAGCGCTGGCTCCCGGCCTCTAGAGTGAGATGAGCGCACAACCCTAGAGTCTGGCAAGACTGGCCCGTACGGGCAGGGGTACCTTTACCTTTACCTTTATAGCTTCTCAGATTTAACCAGGTTTCATTTCGTTCTCAGGCCTATTTTCACAGCTATAATAAGGTCTAGAAACTTGATTAAAACTAAAAACTGAGATGCACAGGATGCTGAAGCTTGCACCAGGGACCTAATTTTGCCTTGTTTCTCTTGTGCAGAATCATATAAGTGCACAGTTATAGCAGGCAGGGATTATGGATTTGAGATTAAAAGATGTCATTTCTAACTATGGTGTAGATTTATATTTCTTTGCTCATGTGTGTAAATATTATTAATCTACGTGATTTCATAGAATTTCAGAATCAATTTTTTCTGGTTTAGAGTTTGTATGCTTTCTTACCCTGCCCCCCCCCACTAAAAACATACATGTAAGATTAAAAAATAAAAATAAAATCATTATTTGCATCCAGATTCGTTTGAGGGTGTATTGCTTGCTGCCTCAAAATGTTGTGAAGGGAATTCTACAAACTAGATTTTTTTTGGTCAGTCACTGTGGAATGACTCTTCCCTCACCTGTGGAGAAAATTACTGGAAATGCTGTTGTTGTTTTGCTGGACTCCTCAGGGATCGCACTGTGGGGGAAAAATCCCTTGCTGGCTGCCTTGCATCGTGCATTTTTATAATCTGCCTGTTTCTGAAATACGCATTCCTTAATATCATTTTTTCCCCTAATCACTTTTGCCTTCTCAGCGCTTTCTGGAACTGTTTTACCAGCGCCAGACTCACAAGTCTATTAGCTGCAAAATGTTATGACTCGAGTTTTCTGTGATACAGCTTTGCAGTATTCCAAAACACATATTAGAGAAATACCTTTATTAGGACAACCAGAATTTTCACCCTGTGCAGTTTCCTTATATTGCTGAGTGCAGACCCAGAGCCAGTCTCTGAGGGAAACAGAACAATGAAGCTGATGAGAAATCTGGCACACGGGTCACATCAAGCCCAGAAAACAACCACACAAACATACAGCCCTGCATGCTTTCCTTTTGCTGTGTACCGTAGCATATTTGTATGCATAGTAAGGTATCTCGGGCAAATGCACGAGGTCTGTATTCCCACCCACCCCAATCGAAAGGAGTTATTGTGCAGCCATTGGTCTGATGGTAGGTGCACTGCAAGGAGTGTGTTGGGGAATAGAGAGCTCTATTCACTTTTAGGGGAAGAGGCACAGCACCTGTTCCTTCACGGTTGCAATTGCAAATGGCACTAAAATCACAGCCCCTCACTCGTCAACACCTCTCGTAGATAAAGTGATGATGAAGAGGCCCTGCCCTCAGAGTAGACAGCCACACCGACCTTATTGAGGATCCTAATCAATTTACCCCCATCCCCATCCGCTGCCACACCCCGTATGATTAATTGAGTTGTTATTACCCATTGATTTTCTCACCCCACCCCTTTCCCCTGAGATGGAGCAGCAGCAAGACTATCTATGGAGCATCAGGGGCTGCTGCTTGCAGAATAACTTACTCCTCGTTGCCAGGGTGCAGAAGTCCTGCACTTTTTGCCAGTCCTGGGCATCTTGTGTGCAAAAGCAGAAGTCGCATTCAGTGGCTCAGAGGACAGTTTCAACAAGATCCTGGCCATTCCATGGTTTATCTGTGCTAGCATGTGCTCATCTCAAAGACCACCAGGGAGCCCAGCACAGCTGTAACATTGCCCGTAGCAGGCAAGCACCGTAGCCTTGGAATGTGACCTGTTTAATCTCTGCTGATAACTTTTTGGTGCTGTTTTCTTTTAGCTTTCCTGGATGCTTTTGTGTCGCTCTTCTGAACTGCATTGTTTTAATGTTTTGGTTTTGCGGTAGTTTCGCTATCCTTTTAATTCTTTGTTAAGGCGCCCTGGAGAACTTGCTGAAGGGCAGGGGATGAATCCCTTAAATAATGATCACCAAAGCACTTCTCCCAACCCACCCAAATTATCACCCCCTTTCTGTTGGAGTCCTGGCAATCTCAAGCAAGCACGCACGCGCGCACACACACGGTATTTTTTAGGCTATCCCACCCCATTTTTCCTTCTTTCCTGAATTTATTCCCAGTAGTGCCTCTGTCAGGGGCGTGGGTGGCGCTGTGGGTAAAAGCCTCAGCGCCTAGGGCTTGCTGATCGAAAGGTCGGTGGTTCGAATCCCCGCGGTGGGGTGCGCTCCCGTTGTTCGGTCCCAGCGCCTGCCAACCTAGCAGTTCGAAAGCACCCCCGGGTGCAAGTAGATAAATAGGGACCGCTTACTAGCGGGAAGGTAAACGCCGTTTCCGTGTGCTGCGCTGGTTCCCCAGATGCAGCTTTGTCACGCTGGCCACGTGACCCGGAAGTGTCTCCGGACAGCGCTGGCCCTCGGCCTCTTGAGTGAGATGGGCGCACAACCCTAGAGTCTGTCAAGACTGGCCCGTACGGGCAGGGGTACCTTTACCTTAGTGCCTCTGTCTCAAGTGGGGATACTCTAAGCATGCAAAAAGTGGGCGGTTCCATACCATACATTTAAAGCTCATCAAATGCACGTTTAAAGCACATGACTTCCCCCAATGAATCATGGGTACTGTAGTGTGTAGCTCTATGAGAGGGGAACACAAGAGGTGCTTTAAAAGTGCTTTAGAGGTAGTGTGTGGGTCTCAGTATTGTGAATCGAATCCTCCGAGGTTAAACAAGTTCTTTTCAACAGCCCCAATCCTTTTCCAGTGTTCCCTAGCAGAAGAAATGGAAAGTGTGAGGTGAGATGAGGCGAACGACTAGGTGGGGCTCCTTTTCTTTCCATTTCAAGTGCTGAGCCGATAGATGAACCCCTCGTAGGGCCTATATGGACTTTCTCTTCTCATTAAGCCTCCAGTCAGAAAAAAGCTTTGGCGTCAGTGTCAGAATCTGGGCAGTACATCAGGTTTCCCTCCCCAGCTCTGGGCTCACCGGATTTTTACTCCTACTCTGTCAAATGAATATCACCTGGTTTCTGTCTTGCCTTGACAGCTGAATAGATTCTGAACGTGTGGGCAGAGTGCAGTGCAGGATTGGGTGCCAGGTTTATATCCAGCAGAGAAAAACTCATCTGAGGAATGAACCTCTAACTACATACCCACACACAGGTGTCTTCTCCACCACATGTTTGTGTGTGTGCTCACACTCGCACATAGAATTGATGTGCCAGTTTCAAGCCGCATCCAGTCAAAAGATCACAGTTTTGATCAGTTTTCTGGGTTGCAGCCTATGTATCTTGCAGTTTTGGTGTGTGTTTCTTTTCTAGAACGGTCCTATTCTATGTGCAAACTAACTTCCTCTCTAGTGCTCAACCCCTGTTTACCTGACTTAAGAATGGTTGTGTTTCCTCCTTGGCAGGGTACAAAACCATGTAACGCCAGTGACTTCCATAGTATTTTGAGGAAGATTCTCATGAAAATGTTCTTGCCAGTCAACGCCAAGTGTTTTCCCCTTGGTTTAGTTTATTAAAGAGAGATTAGTGTTTTCAACAGTACTTTCAAGATCTAACTTTGGTTACCCTTAGAAAAGCTTTCACCGTCCTTCATTTCCAAACAATGTCTTCCGGGAGGGAAAGTATAAAGGGATTCTCTGTGCACAGCTGACAGGTGCTTGTGGCCTTGGGAAGGTGGAAGGTGCCTTTCGTTACCTTTTGCATTGCCCCTTGCACAGAGATCTCAGAACTTGTTTTTGGCAGACCTTATGAGAGCAAGAGCTGGTGGGACCCTGACTGATATCATTTGCAAGGTGGCCACCTGTGCAGTAGCAGCTCAAAAAAATCATGGTAACTTCCTAAAGATTTCCATCATGGACTGCAGATAGGACCATCTAAAATAGTATCTTGCTCTATATCATAGAATCATAGCATTGAAAGGGACCCTGAGGATCATCTAGTCCAATGCCCTGCCATGCAGGAATATTCAGTTGTCCCATATGGGGATCAAACCTGCAACCTTGGCGTTGTCAGCACCACGCTCTAACCAACGGATCTATCCAGGCTGTTGTTGTTAATATTTGTTTGTATTGATTATTATTGGTGTTGTGTACTATCAGTGCTATGTTCTGTCCTGGCTTCTCTGGTGTCTGTCCTAGCAGGAGACCCTATCTGCTGCTAATTTGTGGCTGTAAGTATCTGTACTGCTGCTATGTTTTTAAATAGCCATTGTGCCACGCACAAATAAAATTGATCTATTCTATAATGCCGGGACGCGGGTGGCGCTGTGGGTAAAAGCCTCAGCGCCTAGGGCTTGCTGATCGAAAGGTCGGCGGTTCGAATCCCCGCGGCAGGGTGCGCTCCTGCTGCTCGGTCCCAGCGCCTACCAACCTAGCAGTTCGAAAGCACTCCCGGGTGCAAGTAGATAAATAGGGACCACTTACCAGCGGGAAGGTAAGCGGCGTTCCGTGTGCTGCGCTGGCTCGCCAGATGCAGCTTTGTCACGCTGGCCACGTGACCCGGAAGTGTCTCCAGACAGCGCTGGCCCCCGGCCTCTTGAGTGAGATGGGCGCACAACCCCAGAGTCTGTCAAGACTGGCCCGTATGGGCAGGGGTACCTTTACCTTTATTCTATAATGCCAGTGAGGAATGGTAGGCCGAGGGTGAGCCTCTGAAAGTGAGTTAAAGGACATATGGTATTGTGAGATTCATGGATGTCTTGTCCCATGGGCATGATTGCAGTGGATTAGGGATCAGTGAAATCCAGGGTCTTGTTCTGTAGCCTTTTCACACTCTGGTGAGGACTTATAAGTTTTGTATTTTATGTTTTACTCTGTTTGCTAATGTTGGTCCTTTCTTACCTCACCCTTAAATGCCATGCCGGGTGGTTGTTGTTTTACTTCTTAAGCAATATGACCCCTAAGGACCATTCTGTTTTAAAGGCTTGTTGAACCTGCATGAACTGGCAAACCACCAGGTGCCATGATTCTATTAATAATTCTAAATATTTCTGACAAATCTGGAAAAAAATCCAGCTTTTTCTCAGGCACTGGTATGAGGAATCTGAAACAGAGCTGATGTTTGCATGCACGCTTGAACGAGTGCCTAGAATTAAGGACTTGGTGACCATCTCAAGCCTGCTTTCTCCTTGGATTAATTTTATGGCGTACAGGGCTGGAACACTAGAAACTTGTGGTGCATTCTTCTTTCCTTGAAAATGTGCCCCCGCAATCTGAAATTGTTTCCTGTGACTTAAGCTAAAAATATTGCTTTCTGCTAATGAAGCCTACAGTGCTCAGAGGGAACAATTGGGTTTGTAGCGCTTCAGAACTGTGGTTTCATATAATGTGCAATTTTGTTCAATGAGGAAATCCCCAAGAAAGCCACAGAGAAAAGGCTAGCTCTCTCAGAGGAGCTAACCTACAAAATACGAGGGGGTCATTTCTGGTAACACATATGCCAGTGGCTTGGTTCTGAAAGAAGTATTCTTAGAAATAATAATATATAGAATCGTAGAATTGTAGAGTTGGAAGGGTCATCTGGTCCAATGTCCTGCAATGCAGGAATCTTTTACCCACAACCCTGAGATTCAGAGCCTTACATAACAAAAGATGATGTTTGCAGTGCTCAGTGTCCTAGCCAGCCAGCATTGCCCTCTTTCAGAATTCTACATTCCATTTTACCCCCACCTACCCACCACAATCAGGGACGCGGGTAGCGCTGTGGGTTAAACCACAGAGCCTAGGACTTGCTGATCAGAAGGTCGGCAGTTCGAATCCCCGCCACGGGGTGAGCTCCCATCGCTCGGTCCCTGCTCCTGCCCACCTAGCAGTTCGAAAGCACGTCAAAGTGCAAGTAGATAAATAGGTACCACTCTGGCAGGAAGGTAAACGGCGTTTCCATGTGCTGCTCTGGTTCGCCAGAAGCGGCTTAGTCATGCTGGCCACATGACCCGGAAGCTGTACGCCGGCTCCCTTGGCCAATAAAGCGAGATGAGCACCACAACCCCAGAATCGGTCACGACTGGACCTAATGGTCAGGGGTCCCTTTACCTTTACCTTTACCCACCACAATCAGACAGTAGTCTGTAACCACTGAGCATGTTTAGAATTCATTGGGCTGTTTTTGCGTTGTCCCTGCCCCCACAAAATACAGTGGTACCTCGGGTTACAGACGCTTCAGGTTACAGACTCCACTAACCCAGAAATTGTACCTCGGTAAAGAACTTTGCTTCAGGATGAGAACAGAAATTGCACGGTGGTGGCACGGCGGCAGCGGGAGGCCCCATTAGCTAAAGTGGTACCTCAGGTTAAGAAAAGTTTCAAGTTAAGAACGGACTTCCAGAACAAATTAAGTTCTTAACCTGAGGTACCACTGTATAGTTTTGTGATTTTTCAAGAGCCTGCTAGTATTTCCCTCTTGTGTGTGGTCTGTGGTGCCGTTTGGACTACATAAGAGTCCATACTCACCTCTGAACTTTAGAAACAGGTGGAATACCAATACATCCTTTAAGGTCCGATCTGCGCCCTCTTGCTTTGCTCACGGTGAGTCATGCTCAGTGCTCTTGCAAACACCACAAGAACTCTCCCTGCAAGCTACTTGCAGGAATTTCAGCAGTGGAGGAACTTGCTCATCCCCATAGCTTTTATGTGGCTCTTTCAAAGCATTTGGAATACTTGTACATTATCTCAGTAATGCTTATGACTCCAAAAAAATAAGGCGAACATTACCACCCCTGTATGTCAAAGAGTGAGGCAAGACAAGGGAAAAGCTTCCACCTTCAGCCACTGCAAGGCAGCACCAAGCATCTTCATGCATTGTGGGGACCAACATGCATTAGAAAAGAAAGTGAGCATGCAAAACTCATGCAAATATATCATGTGCCTGTAAGGGTTGTTTTGTTTTTTTAAGGATTAACACTGCAAGACAACATTACCTTTTATAGGTATCCACTTCTATATCTATATCTCTGTCTATATCGAGATATATATATATAAGATAAAACACGGTCTACCAGCATAAGTCTAATTAGATCAAAATGAGGTCCTTGCCAACAGAATTCTTCAAGGATTTGATCTATAATTAATGTAATATGCAAACTTTGAAAATTATAATACAAATTGAAGCACATATCCATCCTTAGTGCGATTCTTTGTTATACAAAACCATTTCTGTCTGGCTAACCTTTTTGCTACATCATCCATTCATTTGTCCGCCCTCCCCCCTTTTCAAATTCTAAAAATGGCATGCAGGCAGTATGAAATTTATTAGGCTCTTTAACAAGAAACTAATAAATTGCCCATGGCCAGAACTTGCCAGACTTTTATCTCTCCAAGCTAGCTAGTGGATCGGAGGGTGTTGGCTGTTTCCCGGCATCTGCTTAGCTTTGCTATATAAGGCATCCTGCCACTCTTGATAGTTCAAATGTTAAGGGGTTTTTCCTCCTCCTCTGAAGACCTGTTCTCCTGACCTTCTCCATGGCAGCTGTAGCCCGTGGCATCTACAGTTTCCATCTACCTCCATGATGTCTTCCAGGCACATCAGTCTGCAGTGATATGTTGCATGCTACTACCTTGCACTCAGCTGGGCTTAGCAAACACAGAGGTGTACCAAAAGCTGGTGTGTGAGCTTAGCATGTGGATGAATCATGCACACGACCACCTGATGTGTCCAGAAGATAGCAAAGGCTGAAAACTGCAGCTGTCAAGAACTGAGTGGTGGGCCTTGAGGCTTGTGACCACAGCAAGGATGCAGAACTTGTGACCACCAGATGCCATCAGCCCCAGCAAGCTTGGCCAGCGAGCAAGAGAGATAGAAGCTGTAGTCCAACAACATCTGGAGTGCCGCAGGTTCCCCATCCCTTCTCCAGCAGCCTGTGCACTGAATCATAGAATCATTGAATTGTAGAGTTGGAACAATACAGAAATCTCAACTGAAGCATCCATGGCTGATGGGCTTCCAGCCTCTGTCTAAAAACCTCCAGTGAAGGAGAGTCTATCACCTTCCAAGGGAGTCTATTCCACTGCCGGACAGCTCTTACTGTCAGAAGCATTTTCCAGTTGTTTAGTTGGAATCTCCTTTCTTGCCACTTGAATCCATTGGTTCAAGTCCTACTCTCTGGAGCAAGAGAAAACAAGCTTGCTCCATCCTCCATGTGACAGCCCTTGAGAGGTTCGAAGATGGCTATCATATCTCCCCTCTGTCTCCTCTTTTCCAGGCTAAACATACCCAGCTCCCTCAACTGCTCCCCATAAGAGTTGTTTTCCAGACCCTTGATCATCTTGGTTGCCCTCCTCTGCACATTCCAGCTTGTCAATATCCTCCTTAAATTGTGGTGCCCAGAACCGAACACAGTACTCTAGGTGTGGTCTGACCAAGGCAGAATAGAGTGGGACTATTACTTCCCTTGACCTGGACACGATACTTCTGTTGATGCAGTGAGCCATGCCTGTTGCACAAACACTCTTGTTAATTAGGTGAGCTAGTTAAGAGCGGGGCCACTCAACAACGCCACCATCCTCTCAAACACATCGTCCTGCTGTGCCCAGAGGACTGGTGTAGCAGACTGATCACCCTTGATTCTCATGAGCTCAGCATCTCTCCTTCCGACCATGCAGTGGGCATATTTGAGGGCCTCACTTTTTATTGGGCACTTCAGATACTACTCTGAGGCATGGATGGTGCATTGGGGTGAGCTTGGGGTGTGCGCGCGAAAGAGGGATGGGAGCTCTGACAGACACCTTGATTGATTGAAGCGGTTACTTAGAGGCTCTCTCTTGTGTATGATGGATATTTCTCTTTCTTAGAAGAGGGGAGAAAGATGACACATGATTCCCCCAGCTCTTTCCTCTAGCGGCACTTGTGCGATTTACATTAAGGCCTATAACCGGGGTTGGAGTAAATGGAGCAGGTTTGCAATTAGTTTTCAAAGTACTTATCTCATTAAAGTAAATGAATTATTGATTTAGTGACACTCATGCTTTTAGTGAGCGGCACAGAGCCATCACTGCTCTGTTCTCCAGCTCGGCAAGCCAACGGCCAGCCCCAGCAAACTTGCTTTGTGTGTGGTTTTCCCCTTTCCCCCTTTTTTTCTTTCCACCCCCTTCCTCCCCACCCTCAATTTCTAATATTTCCTGGTTCTTATTTAGCTTTGTAATTGAAGTGGATCCATGTCAGAAGGGAGCGGTGTGAGGATTGGAAGCCTCCGAGATTAGCTTTAAAGGGAATCATTGGAGAAGCGGCCGAAGGAAGGAAGCCCCATTATCTGAGTAGGGCACTTTGTTCTATTTGGGAGCAAGTCCCAGTTGCCCAGTGTGTCAGGGAGCAGCCTCTGCCAGGGACAACTGCAGCAATTCTGCCTGGCTCTCTCTGCCAGCCTTTTCCTGGAGTGCCTGCAACAGCGACAGAAGTCTGCCCATTTGGGGAGAAGAACCCAAGGGCAGAGGAAAGGTCTGTGCCTGTCGATTCTGCAAGGGCATTTGCTGGGTGGCACGGTACTGGCACAGGCATGGGGTCATGACCCCGGAGAGATGGTTTAGCATGTCATTTTCTTGGCTTCTTGCCTGCACCCATTCCAGGACTTTGCGGGTAAGGAATCCAAGCCTGAGAATTGAAATTTGCATAGAGGAGCCTAGACGAAAGGTTACAGAACTACCAGGGCTAAGCCAAGTGCTGCTAGCTCAGGACGTTGTCGTAGCATTAAGAGGCAGCTTTCTCTTGCCCAGATGCTGCATTAATAGCAAGGGAATGCTCCAAATATCTCCATCCATCCTTTGTCCTTTCCACTGCCCCCACAACTCTGGCCACCCTGCCTGTAATGTCTGGAGTGAGGAACAGTGTTTTTACGAAGCCACCATCATTCTGGGATGCGCTAAAATGTGATGCCAACACGTGAAGGAGAAAATCCATTTATTTGGGCCTGGCTGGTTCGACTGCTTTGCCATGCTAGCTCCCCATCTGTACCCTTGAAAGCAAAGTATTGGCAGGTGGTTTTATGTTCATATTAGCCTTGCAAGCTTATTCACTGGGGTTTTTTTCTGAAATAACTGGTGTCCAACGTATGTGCACGTTCCTACACAGTGCTGCTGGATCAGACCATAGGTTCATCTTGTCCAGCATTCTAGCAGTATCTAGCCAGATGCCCCTGGAAAACCCACAAGCAGCCATTGGAGCCAGGTGGCAGAACCTTGCATGAGTTCACTGGTGTGAAAAAGAACTTTCCTCTATCTGCCTTGAGTCTGCTGCCAGTAAACTGCAGTGGGTGACTCCAGATTATAATGTTATGAGAGACAAAGATATCCTCTACTTTCCCCTTTTTGGGGGAGGAGGCTGCTTCTGCTTTCTGTGAAACTGGTGACCTTTCAGAAATGTGTACCTCAAATCTCCAAAGCTCAAGGCAGCTTCCTACAGAAAATAAGCAAGAAAAAGTTAAAACGCACCATACAATCAACAACAGAAGCAATGCAAGAACGCAGTGCTCCCACCACCCTGCCAGTGTCCGCAAGCCTTTCAGAAGGGAAAGGTTTTGCATCCTCTCTGAACAAATAAGCTACGAATCTCAGTAGAGAGGCTGGAAAAAAGGCCTTACATCTTCCCCACAGATTCCGCACCTCGTGTGGTCTGGACGCAGAGGCCACACAGAGGTTGCCCTGCAGAACACAAAACAATCTCTGAGGTCTGCTGGTTCTAAGCCAGAGAGGGCTCAAAAGGGTTGCAGCCAGCAAATGAATGGGATACCTGTGCAAGAAAAAAAAACAATTGCAGTGTATGATGACAATCCCGCTTCCTCGCCCTCCATCGCAAAGGTGGCTGCTGGCCAAAGTACCCAGCCAGGACAAGCCGGGCTAGTGTACTAATTATTACTACATTTATGACCACATGGTCCCTGGGCAGGATATATATGTGGGAGGGGCATTCTAAAATTCACATAATTCATACCAAAACATTGAACACCATTCCGTGGAAGGAGTTGACCCCTTTCAGTTCAGACTACTTACCGTGTTTTTCGCTCTATAAGACGCACCAGACCACAAGACGCACCTAGTTTTTGGAGGAGGAAAACAAGAAAAAAATAATATTCTGAATCTCAAAAGCCAGAACAGCAAGAGGGATCGCTGCGCAGTGAAAGCAGCAATCCCTCTTGCTGTTCTGGCTTCTGTGATAGCTGTGCAGCCTGCATTCGCCCCATAACACACACACACATTTCCCCTTACTTTTTAGGAGGGAAAAAGTGAGTCTTATAGAGCAAAAAATACGGTAATTGTGCCTTCAAGGCCTGGAGAAAGAGGTGCCTCCTGACCTGCCGATGGAAAGGATATAATGTAGGTCCAAGAAGCACCTCGGAGTGGAGGCCATTCCTTCTTCCTCACCACCCCTTCACTAGGGTAAGGTAGTGCAAGTAGGGCCTCTCCTGCTGGCTTTAATCCACTGGCTTTTCTCCTCCCTACGTGTCATGCACAACTAGCGTGAAGAGCAATGTTTGCCTATGTTGCCTGTGCAGAGCCCTCACCCCAGCGGTTCTCTGATTAGCTGCTGGAAACATGGCCCCCTTTCCCTGTGCAAAAGCTCTTCTCATTTAATTAAAAGTGTTGACATTGGGACCAGCCAACCCACCCACCTGAGAATGCGCCGATAAATTAAACATTACGCTTTTAATGGCCCATAAAGAAACTCTCCACTGTTGCTTGTGCATGGAGAGGGACAGAAAATAGGGAAGAGGTAGGGGGCAGGTTATATAGCCAGATAATCTGAGCTAATGAATTTAATTAAACAGCAACATTAATTTTGGAGTCGCAAAGGAGGAGGAGACAGGATGTGGGACATAACAGGAGTACTTGAAAAGCCTAATAGAGAGGGAGGGGAATGGGGAAGTGGACCTAGTTTACTTGGAGGGTCTTTGGTTCACTCGAAGCTGCTGCCCATGTGGTGATGGTGGTACATATTTATATAGAGATATAGATGTGCTGTGTTTTTAAAATATTTGTTGTTTTGTGGAGTGTTCTAAGTGTCTGAGTGCACAGTTGGAGTGGACAGGCAAAGTAGAAATTACTGAAATAAATAAAGCTCTAATGTTGCCCCCTGCTAGGCACAGTAGCAGCCAGTGTGGAACCATTGAGTTGCTTCAATTTACCTGGACAGGATGGGGCGGGGAGGAGTGGCAGGGAGGTCAGGGCTCCATTGGCGCACTGGTGGAACAAATCCAGCCTAGGGAAATGCCTTTGCAGGTAGGGATGGTCCAGTGTATAGGAATTTTTAAATCTGGAGCAGGGGTGGCTAACCTGTTCCCCACTTCTAGATCTAGATCAGCAACCCTTTTCAGCCGGGGGCCGGTACACCGTCCCTCAGACCATGTGGTGGGCCAGGCTATATTGGGGGGGGGTGAACGAATTCCTATGCCCCACAAATAACCCAGAGATGCATTTTAAATAAAAGCACACATTCTACTCATGTAAAAACACGCTGATTCCCAGACCATCCGCAGGCTGGATTGGGAAGGCAATCCGGCCCACTGGCCTTAGGTTGCCTACCTCTGATCTAGAGGCTTGAATTTGGTACTAAGCCCTGCCATGGATTGTCCCCTGTGACCATGGACAAATCTTCTACATGGGTTTTGCCACTTGGGAAAGTTATAAAATGTACCTATGTCTTCCCTGGAAATGTTTTGATTTAAAAGAGACAAGCAGACTGATAACCTGGTGTTGCTTGGGAATTCTAAGGAACAACAATAACAACAAAAATAAAAAATCAGTGCAGTTTTGAAATCAGTGGTTAAAATCAGCACCATTTAGAAAGGTTCATCTGGATTCAAAACGGCACCCAAACATAGACTAAAACCTCCTTGATCTCAGGAACCATCATGCAAACTTTGCAAAATTTCAAGAAGCGCCCAAATGCATAGCTAACAACTTTCCAAAATATATAGCAAACAAGAATGAAATATTAGAAGTAACAAAGAATCTGGAAGAGAGAGGATATACTAAGGGATAAGGAGGAAATCACGTTGTTGTTGTTATTGTTATAAAAACTTGTGCTAAATAAGACTGGTCTTCAGGTGCTTCTCTCACCTCCTATCTTGCATGAAGTTTGTTGTGTGTATCCTATCTACAACTTTGCATGCTCGAGAAGCACCAATAACCAGCAGTCTTCTCACCGTGATCCTCTTTGACTGGGTGGCCTTTTCCATCTCCAAACTGCCCCTTCTCCCAACCCAAGTAAAAGCACTGGCTAATCTCAAAGGAAAGAATTAGCCAGGAATCACAAGGGAGGGAGTGCTCAGGACCTTAGGTGGAGACCCCGTCAGTAGCTGACACCATTCATCACTGACTGCTGTCCTGTGGCAGGCGGAAGATGTTGAATTTCTTGCTCTGATTATAAGCAGCAATGTGTGCGATACTGAACTGTATTGCATTAGCTGCCTGTAATTGTTTGTCCAGCAAATTTCCTTTTTCTTTGTTGATTCCGCTGTCATGGATGTTGCAGGTACTGTAGTTGTTGTTGATTTTGGGTTGTTGTTTTTTACTCTCTTAATCCCTGCCTTACTTGATTGTGCAAGAGTGAACTGGAACTCTGTTCTGCACAAAATTCTGCCTGCTCACATGATGATGTAGTACTTAGTCGCACTCTACCCCTCACACGAGCTAACCTGGCTGGTAAGATTTTTGAAGGATGGCTGGCCATTGAGTGTGCAAAGGTGCCTGCCTTGGTAGACGTGAGGATTTGGTAATAAATTGTTCTTGGCACTGCCATCTCACCCCCTTCTATTATTTATTTCCCTAGGGTCTTGTCAATATGTCTGGGTCCCTAAACACTCCACTGCCAGGATTCCCTTATGGGAGCGCAGGGAGATGACTGTGATCTCAGCACACACACCCATGGGATAGATCTGAGACCTGCATCTCAGCCACAGGGGGCCCAGGGTCTTCATTTAGCAAGTGGTTTTTTTGCAGAATGAGGGCAGCACAGTTTCTTTGTAGTGGCCATGTTACTGCCAGGCTGAGTTGCAGAGGAGAGCTTTCTGGGCCATTTCCAGGGAAGCCACAGTGATGGGGGCGGATATTATCATGGCATTAATGGAAGCGAGCCCCGGCCTAATGAGCTGTGATTCTCCCTGAATTGGGTTCACAGAGGCAGGAATTTCCATAATTGATCTCCATACCGTATGTCACATAGTCAGAGCACCCAGGAATCCTTAAAAGGTGGCGTTGGCTATGAGTGCAAGGAGTGGGCGAGAGTCAGAACTTATCCTCAGCAACAATTTTCAAAGAGGACCTTCTCCCAAAGCAACTGTGGCTCTGAGGAAGCAAAACTCCAGAGATCAGTAGCAGATGCAAAGGATTTGTTGCTCCAGAAAAGCCTGTTCATATGTTTGTGCTTCAGCTGGGAACACTTCTCTTCCAAAAACTAATCCATTTGCTTAATTTGTACTTGTATCTCCCTTCGGCACAGAGGTGTTCACAGAGTTGCATGGATTGCAAGAAGCAGAAAACTAGAGGGCAGGACTGGCCCACCTATGAGGCAAGTTGAGGCAATTGCCTCAGGCAGCAGGAAACACAGGGGTAGCAGATCCCGATGTAGCTCTTTATTCCCCCCTTGTTCCTAATGTAGATCTTCACTCACCCTTTCTTCCCTGGAAGGCAGGGGAACGCCATTTTGTGGTTCACCTCAGGAGCCAAAATGTCTTGGGCCGGCCCTGCCTGAGATGCACAGAGCACTTTGTTAGCATTCCTCAGTCAAGATGCTTAACTTCTATGCCTTCCTGTAGATCTGAAGTTCCCTTATTGCCTCCGGCCTTGCATCCCACCCAAATAACTGTAATGACAGATTTCAACTAGAAAATAGCCTTTTGACTAGAATCAGCATTTACGTATGGCATGCAATAGCCTGAGTTGTTGAAGAGAGGGAATTGGGGTCATCAGAAGCAGCAATGCACAGGCATGGCCTCAAGATGGCTTGGGACTGCTTATGGTCATGAGGATATTAGCATATGGGAAACTTGAGCCTTTAACACAGTGTTTCCTAAACTTGGGACTCCAGCTGTGTTGTTGTTTTTTTGGTACTACAGTTCCCATCATCCCTGACTACTGGTTCTGCTAGCTAGATGATGGGAGTTGTAGTCCAAAAACAGCTGGAGACTGCTTTAACGTAAAAGAACAAAACAAAATATTGCATCTTCTGGGTAAGTAAACGACCTACCACAGCTTAGCTTTGCAGCAGTGTGGTTGTGAAATTAAATGGCTGCTCTGAGCTCATTCAGGAAAAAAATGTAGGATCATGCATTTGTAATAAAGAGGTTTAAACCAGAACACGGCAGGCTTCATTCAGTGCCCTCTGACCAGCAGCTGGCTCCTTGGTTGACTTGTACAAACAGGAGCATGGATCATATTGCCGCTCTGTTTCTGAAGCCTGGGCAGGTTTCCGGAATCTCCTAGGAAGGTAATAACGCATGTTCGGAAAGAATGTTGCCAGTCAGCAAGCAAATGGCATCGACCGTGGGTGTGTTAGCCATAACAATAATTGATTTCAATTCTTCCTTCTCTTCCCTTTCTTAGAGAGCCCAAAGTGACTGAGCACCACGGGGGAAGCTTGGCTGATTCCAAAGGTAACACAAGAACTTCCTTTCCTTGACACAGAAGCCTGGGGGTGGGGGGAGAAGGAGAGGCTGTCGAGGGGAGGCCCCCTCTTCACCCAAGTGTGAGTCTAGGGACCACTTTGGTTTGCTCAGGCATAATTCACTTAGGAAAGGCATAAGATGACAAGATCATTGTTCTCTAGCAGATGCACACAGGAGAAAGGTCCACGTAGGTTCATATTTAATCTCAAAAGAGAAGAGCGTTTGGTCAGGTGCCATCTGCTGAATCCGCTAAATCTTATCTACAGTGCTAGTATCCCAGAGCCTGGAAGTGAAGCTAACACTTGGTAATGTTGTGGTGGTAGTAAATTAATGATGATAATTGATCATCGTTGTCTTCGTCGTCATCATTGCTTCCAGATGACTTGTTCATTGAGCATTCATCCTGCTTTGCTTATTTGCAGGGAGATTAGAAAACGTCGGCTATTTTTTGAGCATTTACTTGAGTTGGTTTGCAGTGAGGTTAGATGAGGCTGCTTAAAAGCAAGTGTCATCCCACTTTTTCCAGTGCACTTTCCCATCACTTTCCTTACCGCAAAAAGTCAGAGTTTTTTGGGAGGCGAGTTTGTTGCACGAGAGTTCCTACTTAACTATAAATGTGCAAACTGAATTTGCTGGTGTGTGGTTGAATCCCACCCAAATTAGTGACAGTCTGGAAGCACCTATTAATAGTAATTGATGTAAGGTAGACCTGTGTTGTTAGGTATACTTGTATCACAAATGAGGACTGAGGAATGGCTGTCTGAAGTCACCTAAGTGAGTTCGCGACTGAGGTGGGGTTTGACTCATGGGCTTCCTGGCTCATAGCTTACAAATGTACGTAGCTACAATGCCAGATCAGTCTTTGGAAAATGAGGAGGGATTAAACTCACTCAATATTTTTGCTGGTACTTTAAGATAAATGCTGGATGAGTCGCATTAGCACCATAGGGCTTTCCCCTCTCTTCTTGTCAGTCCCACATGCCTCCCACATTCCCCAAAACAACTTGGTGGGGGTCAGGAGACACCCCCCCCCCCGAGGAAGGAGAGGGGAGATGGTTCTATCTGACAAGCAGACATGCTTGCGCCGACAGAACCATCTCCTAAGCTCCAATTTGAATTCCACAGTATGTGTTTTGAAATGTTTTGTGAAATGGATTTGTAGTCTTAAATGTTGTAGCTGCTTTAAATCTCACAAACAAACAAAAAGCGGCTCAGGATCATAGGCTGCCCACCACTTCATTACAGTGATAGTCATCCCCAAGATCTACCAGAGTGGTAGAGATGAGATGTGTGGCTTCACTTTTGCTTTGTTTTAAAGTGGATAGTTGAGAATTAGGATGATGGTGATGATGATTATATTACTTCTATTTAATTATTTCAGTAATTCTACAACCACCCCATAGGGTAGGCTAGGATTGTTCTTATTACTACTACTATATAAGCTCTTGGGAGAGGTTGAGAGTAACAGCTTGTCCAAGGTCACCTAATGTATTCATGGCAGAGGCAAGATTTCTACTAGAGCAAGCATTGCCAGCCTGGTGCCCTCTTGGCACTCTCAGCTCCCATCAGCCCCAGCCAATGTTCCGAAATGATGAGTACAGTAGTTCAAAATCTGAATGGCACCACTACTCCCCAGTTCCCAATCCATACTCTGATGCCACACAGTTACACAAGGCAGTTGTGTAAGTCCTTCTCCTTCTCCCAGTCATGTAAAACCTCAGACGCAGTATTCTTGCACTCTGAATTTCCTCACCCCAGCTCCAAGACATTGGCAAATGTTTACAAGGTGCGCACTTACCACGGAGCCTGCAGCGCACCCAAGCCTTGTTCTCCTAGAGGTGCCAGAACTGAATTCTAGTGGGTTCCAGTTGCAAAAAAGCCCTGGCCCTCAGCATCTCCACAACTGTACCAGAGTTCCTTCTTACAGTCACATAACCACCCCAACTATGACTGCACAAACATGAACAGCAGAGCCCTGTGGGAGGTTAGCTCTGGGGCAAAGTACCCTGGAGAAGCTGAGGATCTTGCTCTAGGTCTGTAGCAAAACTCGATTCATTTGCTAGTTTAGTGTGAGCTTCTCGCCTGATCTTTTGATTGGCACCATCTAGGGTCGTTAACCAAGATGAAAGTCCAGCCTGGTGCCAAACAGGTGTGTGCGGTTTCCTAGTGTGTTAATTGCAGATGGATTGTGTGTGTTCATGTTGGACAAAGTCATTTATCACTGTGCCACGTTCTTGCTGGAATTATTCATGCCCCCAAAAGTACACAGCCTGAGAAGCCTGTGCCCAAGGATGGAGAATGGGGGCAAGAGACACACACGTGCCACAGAGTCTCAGGCTTTGGTGCCACTGGGATAGTCATCACTGAGCAGTCAAGGTCTTGGCTGTCAGTAACTTCCCTGCCTTCCATGCAGAACACCAGCATCCTTCTGACATTGTAGCTGATGGAGGGGTTAATGTCAGCCCCTGATCCGTAATTTAGGAAGGGCAAGAATAGCTATTCACTGTGCTGAACTCTGGAGAATTGCACACTGGGGTATAATCCAATAATGTAAAACAGCAGCTGTGCCATAGACCAATCAAATCATTGTATGAATTAACGGAGAAGCAAATCAAAGGCTACGCAGCAGAGCACTTGGCTTGATGATTGTATTCCCCAAAGGACCAGGCCCTCTCCCCCTTGGAGAGATTTGAAGGGGGAAGTGGGGTTTAACAGGTGCAAGTCCCCCATCACCATCATGCTATGTTGGGCGGGGGGAAGCTGTGCCAATGGGATATGTGAAATCTTAAAGGGATAGAAGCCCCTGTCCTTTTTTAGAGTCTCACCCTCCTCTCTGAAGCACACAGTTCAAGTCCTCTTCACATGTATATATAAGATGCAGGTTGGGGGGGTCCTTCACTCCTTCTGGGCTTGGCAGGAGCAGCAGAAATTCAGTCCACTTGAGTCAGTCCACATTGTGTATGCTATTGGGAAAATCAGGTGGGGCTTCATTCCTGTCACTTAAGGCATTTTGTACCGTTTCTAGGGCGCGTATCCTGCCCTGTTTAATTTTCCTCTCCTTTGTGGATAGAGGAATAATGTGGCCTGGTGTCCAATAGAACGCCTGCTTGGCGTTCTAGGGACAATGGAATCATGCAAGGCCCCAGTGCTCAACTTGCTCACCGTCAGGGCAGATGGAACTAAATGTTGCACAGATGAAGTTGATGCTGCTCCAGTTCTGTGTCTCCTTTCTTCCTGTTAGCATCTCATATAGCAGGCATAGGCAAACTCGGCCCTCCAGATGTTTTTGGCCTACAACTTCCATGATCCCTACCTAACAGGACCAGTGGTCAGGGATGATGGGAATTGTAGTCCCAAAACATCTGGAGGACTGAGTTTGCCTATGCCTGTCATATAGCATAATGCATGTTGCAGTGTCCTTATGCAATGCATTTTGTGGTCACTAGCAACTAGCAATGAGAAGGCGGGTAAACTCATGGTGTGGTGTCACAATGAAGGGTGGAAAGGGAGGTGGTGCATTTTGTAGCATCTAGTCCTGCTCTTGGGCCATCAGGAGAAGCTGGAAACTAGGCTTCCCTGTCTCTTCCCTGTCGCTGCACTGCCGAGAGTGCAGCCTCCATGTTCTGATTTGGAGGAATGTCTTGGGCATGAGGTTGCTAACAGTAGAGGGCGCCGTGGCACACAAGAGGCCATTTGGGTGCTGATGTACAGCTCCCACTAACCTTTCTTGGATCCTTCTGGCATTCAACTGCCCCTGAGTCTGAAGCCCTTGCACAGTCCAAGAGCTTAGCGTGGATTGAACAATATGGGCAAAGGACAGAACACAGGAAAGTTAGCCAGCACTCCGCAGCCTTTGATACCCAGGTAAGCCCCATTTCCCGCCTCATAGCCATAACCAGAAACCTCAGCCTAGTAGAGAGATGTGCACTCGCCATCAGCGATAAAACAAACACCCTGTTTGGGTGGGAAGCCTCGCAAGACCTCCCTGCAGCTGTGAGTGTGGCACCAACAAAATTAGCAAGAAGATACAAGATCAGGTCCTTTCGGAAATCAGCTTAGCTAGCAAGCTTTTTGGGACACAGACTTCCCCCCACAGTTGATACGACGAGTGTCTGATTTTAGTTAGGCCTCGAGGCCTATATTTTCTATAACCTTGGAGTTGGGAGAACTGAATCTCTTGTCAGCCTGGAGGCTCGCTGCCCTTTAAAACAGGGGCTGTCTGTGTCACCAGCTGCCCTTGTCCTCCTTAATCACGGCAAGACCTGCTTATGGTAACAAGCCAAGGGCCAGAGAGCAGCAAGAATGCCTGGAGGCTCGGCACCAGCAGGGAGGAAGCTGGCACCTCACAGGTTAATTACATGAGCGGCCAGTTTCCTTATTGACAGGGTAGCTTGGAAAATGCTGAGGCAGGACATACACTGCAGAGTGTCAGAGCGGCGGGAGCCTCCGCTCCCAGCTGCCTCTCTCTTTCTCTTTCTCTCTCTCTCTCTCTCTCTCTCTCTCACACACACACACACACACACACACACAAACACGCACATACATAACACGCATCCCCACGGCACAGAGCCTCCACCCCCACCCATCCCACCCACGGCAACCTGTCAAGTGAGCCCGCTTGTCCGTGAGCTGAGGCGCCTCTTCTCTCACTGGAGCCACACATCCGGCCAGCAAACCCTGTGCTGCCAGCCTGCCCGCCCTGCTCCAGGAGCTCTGTGGGAAGAACAGGTCTGGCTTGCTTCCCTCCCTTTTCCCTCCAAGGGGCTGGTGTTTTCGTGGTTAACCCCACAGAAAACCCAACCTCCTGTTGTCAGGGTCTTGCTCCCTCGTCTCAGCTGCCGCCCTCCTGGAAGCCACCAAACCCCCACCTGCGATTCCTTCACCAAGTTGGCACGTCATTTGCCCATGGCAATCTCCGAGGAGGCACGCGGTGGCCTGCATCTGGTGTCAACGGGACCACGCCTGTGAAAGGAGGGAACCCCAGTCAGCATCCCAGGACGGAGAGAGCCAGGGGTCCGGGGAGACACCCAGCGGCCTGGGCCGGACCACCTCTCTGTGGCTCTGTGGACATCCCGGCTGCCAGCATGATGATGTATTTCTGGGTAGGTCCCTGCTTTGGGCGAGTCCTGGTTGCCTCGTTTACGTGTTGTTGCTAGTTCCCAGAGTTTTGCTGGCTGTTTGGAGATGGGTGTTGGCAAGCAAGGGGTTTTGCTACTTCCTCATTGGCTGGTGGGAGCGGGCCTTTGCATTTATTTTCCTGTTCCACCCCCCTCCCCAATTCTAGGGTTTTGCTATGAGCTCTGGATGGACTCTTGGTTAATCTGTCCAGAGGATATTCTTCGAAGTGTTGTTGTTAGCAAGGTGAATTCTCTGGTTTTTGTGCTTAAAAGGCCACTAAGGGGCCAGGGCCTAACTGAAGGTGTGTGGGCTCTGCAGGCTTCTCTGGCACCTTGTCTCTCCACCCTGTTCTTCTCTGGAATCACAGCCGATGGCAGCTGAAGCAGTAGATCTCTGTCGGCCGGGCAAGAGCCAACTCTATTTGTACGTATTACTTGGGAAAGTGGAATATGCTGGAATTACAGGTGAACGATCGCCTGCTGTCCTGGGAGTGTGTTTTGTGAGTGGAGGTTAGGACAACTTACAGGATCTTTCAGCAGCCCTGCCACTTACTTCCCTGTACCTTTCATTATCATTGTGCCTGAATTCCCGACAGATTAGTCCGCACGGAATGAAATCTGAGGCCCCCTAATTCATTGTGTGTTCTGTTCCAAGCAGAACTCCATGTCTTCTCCGGCTTTCTCTTCTGCACCATTGCCCTCATGCAAAACTGGAATACGTGCAGTGCAAGGGGGGCAGTCTGCCACTGAAAGAAAGGTCCCGAGCAGCTGGATTATATGTGGAAAGGGCCTCTCTGAGCGCTAGTCCTTTAAGCCGTCAGCATCCTCCTGTTAAATCTACAGGATACGACTGAACACTCAGCCAGGTGAAGAAGGAAACAATTATGAAACCCAAGAATACACTTCAGCCTTGACTGCACGTTATCGGGGTGAATGAGGGCCTGGCTGGGAATGGAGTGTAGATTGAAGATGAATGGCGCTGGACCTTAGTGCCCCAGTGGCAGGTGTTAACTTGTCTTAACATTTCCTGGGAAAGCCAACGCCTTATTCCAAGAGCTTTGTTGGAGGTGTTTCTCTATCTATGCTTGGCAGTTCCAAATTCTTATGAGAGTACTGTGTGGAAGGAAGCTGCTGTCCTTTCCTCTTCCCCCAACTTATTGCCCAGGCAAACTAGACTGTTGGATTTTACATTTCTGTGGTCCAGCTCAGTAGCAGGGTGCTTCCAGATGAGCTGTTTATTGAGCGTTGATCCTGATTTGTTTGAGGGACGACTGTCGAAAGTGTCACCCCACACTTTCCTGTGCATTTCCCCATCACTTTCCTTATTGCTAAAAGTCCGATCTTTTGAGGAAGTGGGCTTTGCTCAAGACTCCCCAAACCGCTGTAATTGCAGGGCAAAACAGTAACCATCTGGAAGAACCTGCAGTCAAGGCAGTAGGGTTAGATCTTGAACAAGAATCAAGAACTATTTGTAAGACTTTGTTTCACTTGCCTCCCAACATCTATTCGTCTTAATGCTAATCAATGGGGGGGGGATCTAAATTTGCATATAGATTTAGATGAATTAGCATATGCAGATGATTAGTATCTAAAGGAGGGGCGTTTTTGGCTATGGCAGGCGGTAACTGGCCGTGACCAACAAGAAATGGATTTTGAGGTTGCTCGGAAAAAATATCAAACCAGTGTGTGTGGCTGATACCGCAAAGGTAGATTCCATTCTGGGGAGCCCTAGAAAATGAATCAGAAAACAAAACTGCCAATATGATAAAGCATTTATCCAAATATGTAGTGCGACTGCACTTGGAATGCTGTTTGGTCGTCACACCTCAAATAAGACTTAATGTAGGACTGGAAAAGGTGCAGAAGAGGGCAACCAAAATGATTGCTAGAGCAACTCCCCTTAAGAGGAAAGTTCACAACATTAGGGTATTTTAATTTAGAAAGAAAGGCAAGCAAAGCGGGACATAATAGAAGATTTTACATGGTGCAGAGAAAGTGGAAACAGAGAAGCTTCTCTTGCTCTCAAAATACTAGAACTCAGGGACATGCAGTGAAGCTGAAAATCGGAAAATCACAGAACTCATAGTTATGCTATGAGATTCAATCTCACAGGAGTCAGTGATAGCCACCTACTTAGATGACTTTGAAAGAGCGTTAGATGAATTCATGAAGGATAAGGCTACCAATAGCTACTAAGCATGACGGCTATATGTTTACCTTCAGTATTAGAGGCCACATAAATCTGAATACAATTCTGCTGGAGAACAATGGGATGGGGCTGTTGTGTTCTGGTCCTTCGAGCTTCCCACAGACATCTGGTTGGCCAGAGTGAGAGCACAATGCTGAACTAGTTGGATCTGTGGTCTGATCCTGCGGGGCTCTTCTTACATACTAGCTGTATGACATTTGTTTAAGTGACTTCAGCGAAATGAATCTGAATTTCTGTTTTACTTCAAATGGTACTTGTAGACCCAAACTAGGAAAGGTCATCATACACTAACCCTTTGCTGTAGGAAACTTTGCCCTCCGATATCCAGGCTAGGTTCAAAGCAGCCTTCATCAACCTGGTTCCCTTCCAGCCTTTTGGACTGCACTGCAACTCGCATCAGCAACAGCAAGCTGCCTGGGTCTGATGGGAGTTGTAGCCTAAAATATCGGAAGGGCACCAGCTTGGCAAATCTACTTTAAAAGATGGGGCCATGAAATGCATTTGCAGTCCAAGAGAATGACCAGCACTATTGCTGCCCAGTCCCTGAACACGTGAGCCTGACTCAAAGTTTCCCTGGCTGGCTGGAATAACACTTGCAAAAAAAAAAAAAAAAGGCAATTGGAGTGTGAGAGTGCGATATGAATTAAGAATGGTAATGGAGCATGTGCAAAGAAGACTGGAAAAGGCAGTTCCTGCCTAGGCTTGGTAACAGCATTATAATGAATAGAAGTGGCTTGTGTGCTTTTGAAAAATGGGTGTTCTCATAGGCCCAATTTAAAAGAAAAGGGGTTTGAAGCTGCCATCTGATTCACAACAATTTTCTTACCCTGTACAAACAATGCTGGACCTTCCTCTCCAAGCTTGTGTATTCAAGGCTAATATGTGATCCACGTATACAGCTATAACTGGCAGCACCTTCCACCATCTCAGCAGCTGAAACAGTCACAGGAATTATATTTGAAGGTACTGAGGATTACAGTCGTATCTTGGATATCAAACGCCTTGGCTCCCGAACAAATCGGCTCCCGACCGATTGAATCCTGCAAGTGAGTGTTCTGTTTTTCAAACGATTTTTGAAAGCCAAACATCCGGCGCAGCTTCTGATTGGCTGCAGGACGCTCCTGCAGCCAATCGGAAGCAGTGCCTTGGATTTTGAAAGGTTCCAGGAGTCAAACGGATTCCTGGAACACATTCTGTTCAAGAACCAAGGTATGACTGTATTTAGGTCACACATTAGGATCGTCCACATTAATGCATATTGCAGAAGGCCAGGGCTGTTTGTATGAGAAGAAATAAATTACATAAACTAGGCCTGTGTGCCTCCCTCATGCCAATTTGAAGGGTGGGGGCATGAGTGTGCAGGAAGCACACTTTTTGATCAGTGATGAAAATGAGAGACAGAGAGATCTTTCTACAAAGAAGGATTGCAAGATGCCACTCAGGGCTGGTTCTCACTTTGCATTTTATACTCAGGTATGAATGCACAGAATTAGCCACATGTCTAAAAAGCTCAGTAGTGAGAGGCAGGAAAGATCAATCCACCGCTTCTGAACTTTAAAAAAGTAGTTTGACTATACACATATCCATTTCTTACCCTTGGTATGTTATGCATATGTTAGTTATGAACAAAACATAAAGCAAGACTTTTCCTTTATTTATTATAAAACTTCATTGGTAATGTGAATTCCCGAAAGTCCTTTATTTTTTACATCCTGGTGGACTGTTATAGGACCTTGGGTCCGATATGATTTTCCCTAGGAGTTTAGGAATGAAGCTGAGCTGTGGATAGGGACAGATTCTCTCAGCTAGCTGAATGGGATTGGACAGTATGGTTCAAAAAGCTGTGAATAATTCTGATGACATATAGGATAATCAGCGTCAGAAATCGCTTCTCCCCCTGTGCTCTTCCCTGACAAGCCATGGACCAGAGGAAGAATCAGGTACATTGTACGGGCCCATGACAAAAATGCATAAATGTATACAATGGCTCTGGGCAAATTAGGGTTGCTTTCAGGAAACCCACTTATTGAGCTTCCATCCTGATAGGTTTGCTCAAAGCTTGTAGGGAGGTTAGACAAAGTCAGCTATTGAGCGTTGGTTATACAACACCCCATCAAGCAATCATTGCCCTATAGTTTTCAGTGTGTTTCCCCGCTTATTGCAAGAAGCTTAGCTTTGCAAAACAGGACTAAATCCACCTTGACTGTTCAGTTTGAATTTGCTGCCATGTGATTGAATCCCATGGCGAAAGAACAACAGTCTGGAAGCACCTTAAGATGGCAGGAGGCAGGGTACCTAGCCAGCACACAAACACACCTAGGTGAGTGAAGGGCCAGGAGATCTGAGGCCCAGCCCAGAGACTTAGAGCTCAGGTCCCCTGAGCCGTCCCCTAACAACACCTTGGGCGGCAGGGTTAGGAAGGTGGGTGATTTTTTCAGCTGCTCAGGAACCCCAGGCTTGGCCAGACCCTCAGGGACTGATTCAGTGAAAGCCAATGGCTGTAGAACTGTAGTATGGCTAACTTGCAACGTTTTCTCCAGGGTGGTGCAGATCTTCTTGCAGCTGGGTTGTAAGTGCAAATAACTGCAAGTGGCTTGCATCAAGAGAAGGGGGCTGGCAGCAGGTCTCTTCTCCTTTATGGCAAAACAAAATGAGGAGAAAGACAGATTATTATTTTTTAATCATGGAAAAGGAGAAGCTGTCATCCATGAGCCCCCTCCCTCACCTCTTACCTCTCATACAGGTAGACTGCTCCCATGAGCAATTATGGGCCTGGGTAAGCCTATTGAATTAGCACCTGCACCACCAGCTCTGATTCCAAGCCGATTACGGAACTACAGCTGTTCGGCTGTTGTTTGGCAGCTGTTACTGTCTGTGGTCACCATTGACCACAGTGCCTAGGACATTCTGCAGCAAATAGCTAAGGAACTATCCCTTTTATAATGATAACAGCTGAGATCTGAACATCTCCACAAACAAAAGCTGGGTGTCAATAAAATAGCAATAAAATAGATGAGAAGCAGAAAGGGACGTGCTTAGAAATGAGTTGAGGTGTGCAGGGAGTCGGGTGCAACAAGTGGTGATCTTGAATTACCCTCTGTACCCTTTGACTCAAATCAAAACACCTTTGAAGTGACAGTGCAGAGTAGTGCCGTCAGGGCAAGATTTTGAGAAGAAGGGAGCCGAACTTGCAGGAGGGCCACCCAATGCAGCATTATTTTGAAGTAATGCTCCCCAAATAAGACAGCTCACAAGGCCATAAGTCCACTGTTTAAAATTACCCCGTGCTGTGCGTATCTCCTTGTGGTCGTTGCAGAACACAGTCCTGCAGTGCCAGCCTCAACCCCCTCCACCCCTAGATTTCCTCCGCTACCATCCCACTTCCAATAGGCACTGTGCCCCCTTTCCCTATTGCCATTCCTGCATTGCCTCAGAGCTTGATTTGTGCTCAGTATATTCTCCTGAAATGTTTCCCAGAGCTTGGTTCTCATTTAGGATCACATCTAGTCCTTGCAAGTACATTTGCACGGACAATACATAGTCAGAGGTGATTCAGCCTGTCCTTGTCTCCAATTAGCCAGAGCCTTGACACTAACCACTTCACTACAAACAAACAAACAAAATTTAATGAAAGGGTTACGGATAGGAAACCATTCTTCCACTGCTTTGCTGACGAAAGCACACACGCAAAAAGTGGCTTATTTAACTACTTGGCTCGTGAGAACCACCAAATGTTGAAAGTTGCTTTGAGTATATGTATTGGATCTGTCTTTCTCTGACTGATGTGAGAGAAGGTTCTGCACAAGTATGCCAGTTCAATTACCAGAACGTAAGTGGCGGGGAGGAAATGGGAGTAAAAAGTAAGGGTGAACCCTAGGAATTTTTCAGTGGGTTTGGCTGCAAGCTGGCTGTTCACAGCACCAGAGGCCAAGCTTTGAAAATTAGCAGCGTGTGTTCTTCACTGTTTAAATTTTCTGAGATTTCCCTTGTTGTTAGATGGAGGTATCGAATCTAAGGTTTTTAAGGCCCAAGTGCTAGAAACTCTAGCTATTATCTGGGTAGGAGCAGAGGGACCGCAAGGCAAGAAGGGGCTGAAGCCATTGGTTTGAGTCCTACCTAGAGCAAGACAAAACAAGCTTGCTCCATCTTCCGTGTGACAGCCCTTCAGATTTTTGAAGATGGCTATCATATCTTCTCTCAGTCCTCTTTTCCAGCTAAATATACCCAACTCACTCAACCGCTCCTCATAAGGTTTGTTTACAGACCCTTGATCATCTTGATTGCCCTCCTCTGCACATGTTCCATTTGTCAACATCCTTCTTAAATTGTGGTGCCCAGAACTGGACACAATATTCCAGGTGTGGTCTGACCAAAGCAAAATAAAGTGGTCCTATTGATCTTTTTGGCGGGAGGGGACTGGGAAATGGGTTTCAAATGCACTTTAAATGTATGGTGTGTACACAGCCTCTATTACTCAGTTATTGTGAGTAAACCTTTCCTAAGGGGGTCTCCTGTTTCTTGTCACACAAACCATAACCTCCATGGCCGTTGTGAGTTTTGTGTGGGTGATGGTTGCTGAAATGTTGTGGCCATCTAACAGAGCATTCCTGCAGTTCTACTGGTGGCACAATATCTCCCTGCACAACCTATTTTGTTTATTGTTGCTGTTATTGCTGTTTCCTTAGAGGCGAAGCCATCTTCCACTCTACAGCTCAAACTCAAATATGCTAAAGGGCTTGTCTAGCCCTCTGCAGTGCAACCCTGTTCATGCCCGCTCAGAATTAAATCCCATTAAGTTTAATGGGACTTACTCCCAGATAAGTGTGCATAAGACTGCAGCTATGGCAAACACAAACTGAGCCAAAGACCAGCGTTGTTATCTCTTACATGTATTCATACTCCTGCAGCAAAGCACCCCTCCCCCATTCCACAGGCTTCTTTCCTTTTTCCTTCTTCAAAAGCTGTGCGTTTTCCTTTTTGCAGTCACCCCAACTGTTTGCCCCGCCACCAAGAAGAGCCTTGTTAATTACTCTTCCATGATTTTTGCGAGTAGAAGTGAAATTTGCAATATTCTGCAACAAGGCACCTCTCCCATCTATAGCAGGTTCTAAAGGCTTACAGGAAGATGGCGGAGAGAGAGAGAGAAAGAAAGAAAGAAAGAGAGAGAGAGAGATGCATATACTTTAGTATTTGCTTCAGAAATTGAGGGCTCAGGTCCATGCTATTTCAGCTCTCTACCAACCATGGTTTCCTTGTGTCTCATTCCACTTTTTAGCTAAACTCTGTCTTGGCCAAACTGGAACACCTGAGTCCTCCCCCCTAAACCTCCCTCTTTAGTACCCTATCTTGCTTTAACTTATCATCCCCTCTGTGAGCATTAGAATAATAGAATGGTAGAGTTGGAAGGGACCATTGGGATAATCTAGTCCAACCCCCTGCAATGCAGGAATCTTTTATCCAATGTGGGGCTCGAATCCAAAATCTTGAGATTCACAGTCTCATGCTCTAGAAGAGAGATGCGAAAAGATGAAAAGGACCCAGAGAGGTGGTAGGGCTTATGCTCAGTCCATGAAGTGTAGTAAGAGGCACACTTCGGTCCTTCCTAGACTGGCAGCAACTATGGAATTTCGAAAATTTGCACCACTTCTACCTATATCGGTAGAACCAGCCTCTTCAGAAAGGGGAAATGTGATGACTTGAGTGCAGATCTGGTGGTAAATGAAACCAGCTGTGCAACTTAAGAATATAGGCAGCATCAGCCCAGTTGTGCAAGCATCAGGGATACAGTCCCTTTTTCTCCCACTTTAGTGGGGGGGGGGGAATGGGAAAGGTTATTTTACCCTTAGTGATTTCTTTGCATAACACACATCTGGTGGTTATGTGGCACTATAATATCAATATGCTCTCTACTGCATCCCTGATTGGCAAGCGTTGTGTAATGAAGATGAAATATCCCTTAAAAATGGTATTGAAGCAGCAGGGCTGCGAACAGGTATGGGGGTGAAAGGGAAGGCCGCTAAGTCAGGGAATTTTCCAAGGGGCTTTTTGCATCTTGAAAGCTGACTTTTCATTTTTTTAAAAAAAAAAAAATACGCCCATATATTACACACAAGGACACACAAAATCAGTGAAGCTGTACCCTAAGCTCCATTGCTTTGAAAGGAACTAGCAATTTTTAAAAAGTTGGGGTTTCTGGATATTTGAGCTACGTTGGAGACAGCCAGCTGGCTCTTATCATTGGAAACCTGCTTGCAAGGGTGAGATCAGGAAGGTAGGAATTACCTGCCTGGTTCATTCCCAAAAAACCATCCAACCTATTATCCTGTCTCCCACAGTGGCAGCACCTGATTGCTTCAAAGCTTGGTGCCAGACTTCCCATGTTTTGGGCAGATGGGGGCTAATCTGCCCCAGGAAGCACTCATCCAAATGGCCCCATGTTGAAATCCAGAACATTTATATCCTCCTCCTCCTTAGTTTGGTCGTAGTAACTCATTTTTCTGGAGCATTTGATCAGAGCTTCCTGGCCTTCCAGACTACAAGTAACCACTGAGACCATGCAGTATCAACTCCTGCACAAAAGAGGATAAGGTGCAGAATTTATTCTGAATGAAATAAAGCAAGGCAATCTTGATTTAGAGTTCCGAAATGCCAGTGAGCTCTATGGGTATGTCAGGACCATTGCATTGGGGCAGGGAAAGGGGTTAACGCTTCCCTTCTTCATTGCTTTGAAGGGCTCATCCACACTTAGGTTTGCTCCGCATTTCCAGGCACGGGTCAGGGCTTTCCAGGTCTGTGTCTGAGCACTCCCCCACGCGCTCCACAACTTCCCCTTTGAAAACCCACTCTTGCCTGCTGAATCGGAGCAGGCAATCTGCAGAAAACCTTTGTTCCGATTCAGCATTAAAATTGTAGAATCATAGGATTGTTGAGTTGGAAGGGACCCTAAGGGGAATCTTGGACACAGACCAGGTGGGCATGGACCTGTTCCTAGAAAGTGTGAGGAAACAGGTGCGTGTAGATGAGCCCCAAGATTAAAATCACACACAGAGAGAGAGAAATGGGTGTCGTTCTATTTGCTTTTAATAACACAGGGAGATTTGATACTGCCATCATGCCTAGTTTGGCCCCCAGTATTAACAGACTGGCATATGGCCAGACGTTGCTCATGGTTCTCAAGTAGTATGAGCTTTCAGACACCCCAATAAGTCTGCATGTAATGTGGGAAGTACTTTAAAACTGAGATTGCTAAGGCTGCAATATTGTGCTGCTGTCAGCACTTACCTGAGAACTCCTTGGATCTTACTTCTGAGTAAACTTGTAAATAGGCTTTGCTTCACTGCAGTGGAGCTTTGTTTGCTCAGCTCCAGGTCTGTCTAGTCCCCCCCCCCCAATAATCTCTGCTCTTGACCCATCCTGGTGGCAATGAGTCTTGCAGGTTAATTATATGTTTCCATTGTGACAGATTTATCCTCGGCTTCATATGCACTTTTCCCCCGGTGCCTGTGTATGAGCTGAGTCAAGAAAAAGCAGGGAGACTCATCTCAAGCCTATGTGCGCTTATTCAGCTTGGGGGGGGGGGGATATTTCAGAATGATTTTGAAAGAGGAAGTTGACTTTACACACAAAATAGGGACTTCTTTCTTTCTTTCTTTCTTTCTTTCTTTCTTTCTTTCTTTCTTTTTGCACAGATCCTTTCCCAAGACCCTGAGTTGTGAAACGGTTACTGCCTTTCGCAGCTCAACCTGCAGGAGAAATGATACTCTTATGTGTGAGGAAAAATCCACTTTGCCCCCTGCTGAGCTGCCACTTGATTTGTGAATTAAACATTTATGCTGCCTTAGCAAGCAAGAATTCTAAGGAAGCTTTTCTTCCACCCTGCACATCATTTATAAGAAAGCATTTCGGTTTTTCTCCCACTGAAGCCAGTCAGCGTCTAGTTTCTGGGGAAAGATGAACCCATGCTGGAATCTGGAGGAAGCAGGTCTGGCAGTGGTCTGAAAGAGGTAGCCGGAGCAGGGGACTGTCAGGAAGCGATCATGTACCCACTTCAAGGTCAAGAAACAGAAAGCGAGAGTGGTCAGAGAGAGAGAGAGAGATGCCCTTGAAAACTCCCAGGTCTCAGGGAAGAGACAACTTGTTCCCAAAAGTACCAGGTGCTATCAGGGGTTGCTAAATTGCGGCCCTCCAGGTGGTCATAGAATTGTAGAGTTGGAAGGGAACCTGAGGATCATCTAGTCCAGCCCCCTGCAAGGCAGGAATATGCAGCTGTCCTATACGGGGATCGAACCTGCAACCTTGGTAATTATCAGCATCGTGCTCTAACCAACTGAGCTATCCATGTTGCTGGTTTAGAACTTGCACCATCCCTGACCATTGGGCTTGCTGGCTGAGGTTGATGGGATTTGGAGTCGAACAACATCTGGAGGCCCCCAGGGTTCCCCATAAAGTTCCTGAGTCTAAGTGCCTCGCCCTGGCCCCCTCCACTGTTGCTGGATAGTGGAAATGCATAGAGGGGCATCTTTCGGGCTTGGGTCTGCATCATCTCTTGCTGCATATGCTAGCTGTGATGATGGCTAGGTTTGGTGCATGATGCATCTGAGGGCAAGGATTTTGGTTTCTCAGTGGCGTCTGGCTTGGAGGCAGCAGTCCCTGAGGGCCTTGGCTTGGGGTTCTCAGGTTCAAAGGACTCATTATTCTGGTGTGCCCTAGTTGCTGGACCAGCTTCTGTAGGTGGTGAAGCTGTGACTCAGTTGGCCCATTTCTATCTGGCTCACTGTCCAAGTCACTGGGACAGTAACCTTCAGTAACCTGCAGACCTCTAAAACATTCAGTAACCTGCAGACCTCTAAAACTATCCTCATCCTAGTTCCTTAAAGGTCTCTCAGCTTTAGCCTTCATTTCTCCTACTCTGCTAAAACTGCTGCTGTCCCGCCTCTATCCCTGACCCACTGAAGTTCTTCTAAAGCACTTCTATTTATTCCTGATGTTTTGAGACGTGTCTCTGTGTGTGCACCCTGAATTTCAGGTGACTGCAGCAGCAGGCAAGAAAGGTTTTTGAGCCAGGCAGCTTAAGAGAAAGAACCAGTATTGATTAAAAAGGTGGCAATTTTATTTAATTTTGTTGCTCTGTCAGTAACAGACATATGAATAACTCGGAATATAACTCTGTCGCTGCGGGCGGCAGGAAGGGAAGCACTACAGCTTCGTGGTAGAATGCATGGTTTCATGCCAAAGGCTTCAGGGTCAAGCCTGGGATCTCCAGACAGAGATGGCCCTGCCTGAAAGTGCAGAGAGCTCCTGCAGCTCAGAGGAGACAATACGGAACTAGATGGGCCAATAGCCTCACTTATTAAAAGTAACTTCCTTGGTTCCTAGAGTTCTAAATCAAGTGTGCAGAACCTTTGTCCCTGCAGATGCTGCTGCACCACAACTCTCATCGGCCCTGGGGATGATGGGAGTTGTAGTTCAGCAACATCTGGAAGGCCAGGGGTCCACATCCCTGTTCTAGATGCTGTGATTTTTCCTGCTGCATTCAGGCCCACTAGTTAGTGATGGCCATCAACTTTGATGGCTTTTGAAGAGGATTAGACAAATGAATGGAGGATGTAGCTATCCGTGCCTATTAGGATTGTATCCTAAGCATGCATAGAGATGTACAGTGGTACCTCGGGTTAAGAACTTAATTCGTTCTGGAGGTCCGTTTTTAACCTGAAACTGTTCTTAACCTGAAGCACCACTTTAGCTAATGGGGCTTCCTGCTGCTGCCGGAGCACGATTTCTGTTCTCATCCTGAAGCAAAGTTCTTAACCTGAGGTACTATTTCTGGGTTAGCGGAGTCTGTAACCTGAAGCGTGTGTAACCTGAGGTACCACTGTATATGGAAGCAGACACAGGTGTTTCTACTGCTTCCTCCTACCTTTGTTCCTCGAGGAACAGACACAGCCTCTGGATTCAAGTACTGATTGGTGGCTCTTCTTCTTCAGCCCTCCCACATGCCACACATGGGCTGCCCACTTCCCCCTCTGAAGCAGCTGGCATATGGATCTGATCAAACATTTTTGCATGCCATTATTATATTTTTGAAGAAGTACTCTGTTAAAGGCAGCAGGGGTGGCGGGGAGAGGGAGGCACCTTCATGAGTGATGCAGAGGGGAGCCAGTCAGCACTCTGCACATCTGGCTTCTGCTGCAAAGCATAAAACCAGGATTTGCCTGTGCTCAATCCAAGAGAGGAGGCTGTACTTCTTTCCAAAAAACGCAGTGTGTGTGCTTCTCCAGCAGCCTTAACACTAAAATCATGTATATTTGTAATGACCCTTAAAAAAAATAGCAGGAGGGGAGTGTCCTTTTTACCTTGTATGTGAAAATTCATTTTGTGCTACAGCAGGCCACACTTAATATGCCCTGCAAAACGAAACATTAAGGACTGAAACAGGGGTGGGATAGTGCATGGGTTACACGTGTGATGCCAGGACACCAACATAATACAGGGCAAAGTTAACACGGCACTGCCAAAATAATATTTAAAACTGTTGGGGAAATTCTAAGTTCCTAACAAGTTCTGAACTTTGCTTCCTGTAGCATCAAAACAGTTTATTCTACATTCCAATGGTCTAAATCCAGAGACAAAGCGATGGAGGCTTTTAATTAAACCAGGAGTAGGGTAAAATGCAATCACTGGGTCTCTTTTGCCATCTTGGACTCCTGTTTACCTTTTCAGTCCCTTGTCTCTTTCAGGTGTAAATTTGACAGCGCACCTTGCCTTGATAGAATGTACATGCTGCTGTTTCTCTACCATGTTGTTCCTTAGTTTAACTTGGAGGTGGGGAACCTGTGACCCACCAGATGCTGTAGGACTGCAACTCCCATCATCCCTGACTATTGGTCATCTGGGACTGATAGGAGCTGCAGTCCAACAACATCTGGAGGGCTGTGAGTTTAACTCTTTAGGTCCCAAGCTTGGGTAGGTTTCAGATGGTTATTTACTGTAGTGATTCAGAATGTCTTCTTGGTATTAGAAACATCCATTCAAGGAAGCTGTGTGTGGTTGTTGGGTGTTAGGCTGTGTGTGTGCAGGATGCACACACATGAGTGAGCTGAGCTTTGGGGAGTGGGCTGCACATGTGAATGTGTTTGGCATAGTTTATGGCTATGCTCTGCCCTATTGCATATGCATCATGGCACCACCTGGGCACCCAGCCAGGGCACCCTTTTTGTGCCCTTTCCACTTCTACACATCCCTGCTCATCTCCTTCCTTGAGATGCCCGCCCCAAAGCTGAACCCCGCCTGTTTTTGCATTGTTACAAATAGATCCCAACTTATAAGGTGCCCTGCACTCTCTGGTTAAACCAACACCCAGCAAACTGCTATGATGGGGCTTATGCACATTTAATTCTTTAACGAATAATCACCAACAGTTTGAAGGTAAGAAACTGATTAGCCAGAGTCAATTCTCTGAGTACTCTGGGTGTGAGGGATGTAAGCCAGCATGCTGAGCCAACCAAGTATGGAGGAATCCCAAAGAAAACCTTTGTTGCCTGGTGGTCCCTAGGAGACCTCATTTCTGTTCTATGGGGGAACTCGCCACAGATCTTGTCACCTCTCACATCCCCTTCACCAAGCAGCTAGGGTGACTGCTGAGTCCCAGGCTCCGAACCATGCTCCACGCTGCCAACTAAGACATAATTGCTGCTCAAAGCCAACCTGCCTGCTGAGAAGCCACCTGTCCTATGTCCTGGCTGCCCCCCAGAGTTGCGACTGGAAGTGCCCTTTGCAGCCAAGGTCACGCTATGCTCTTCATGGTCTTGAGAGGAGGCTACCCTCTATTGGCTCCTTGCCACCACAAGGTGTTCTACCCCACGATCCAGGTGCATATGCTCGCAGGCAGATGTAGCCTTAATTAGTCACAGAATTTGTAGGCTTGCAACTTTCTGTCTCTCTAAAAAGGAAGAAAGGAAGGGGTAACGTATGGACACATGTGTCTCTGTGCTGTGCAACCTTTGTTAGAATCATCTCAGCTTCCACTAGCAGGGGGAAATGTGACCAGTTTTGTTTGTTTTTTAAACTGTCATAAAGAGGCAACTAAAAAGACACCCCACCAATCCTTCATTTAAAAAAAAAGTGATTTCTAAGTCTGTATATAAGTTTTATACAACCTGCCTCAGTTTTCCACATTTGGGGGCAACAATTTCAGAGTTAAAATGTTATAAAATAAGTGTAATGTACACTTTCAGCAGCTTGGCACCCATTGTACATTTAAATCATGTTAAATGCAACCAAGTAAGCAATTTGGAAATATAAATGGGAAGGCTGCATCTGAATGTGAACAAGTTTCTCACCCCTTTTCCAGACGTACTTTTCTGCAAAATAGCACCACACTGATTCTACAGCACAGTGTCTAAATATCCCAGTGTCTAAACTTGGACAAGAAGCCAACCCTGTATAAAGGGAGAGGGCTGTATGCATGTGAAAGCTAGCAAAGCATATCTGAATATTGGTGCATGTGGAAAGCATTTGTGGCCCTGGACCTTACTCGCTTTTCAGTTTTCCACAGGGGAAAGTGCCGGCCATCAGTGCCGGCCAAGCAAGTTAAGTTCCCAGCAACAATCAGAAACGTGTGGTTTAAGGTAAGCCAGTTTATGGAGAAGATAGGATTCAGTTAAGTACTTGAAAGATACGAAAGTTGTACAGAAAAATAAGCTAGAGGGACACAGCCCCCGTGGAAATCTTAGCTGCCGATTGGCAGGTGGTAGATTTTGATAAAGATTTTTAGCAGTGAACAATTTCCCTAGAATGGTTTTGTTTTTTTCTGTTGCAGAGTGGTTGCTATAAAATATACTTACTGTTAATATTTAGCATAACTTAGCAACAGCTGCGGCACCATAATGTGCTGGGACAGCACAACTGCACTAGCAACCCAAGGAGTGTGCAACCCAAGAAACCTCCCCTAGGAAACCTTGCCAGTTGTACAGTGGGTGCTGTACACCTCTTGCCACAAGTGCAGCTGTGCACAACCTCCAAAGTGGGTGCTACCGCATGCTTCACAACTAGGAATGCGTCACATAGTGGCACAGAATTGGGGTGGGTAGTGGAGCTCGCCTGAAGTGAGCCACTCGCTTTGCGTGCACGCACACCCAACTCATCATACTGTCCGGGTTCCCTGGCATCACTATCTTCACTTAAAAGAGAAATATGGGGGAAAGAAGAGAGGCCCAGCACACCTCTCCCATTTTGCAGGCTGCCACAGTCATCTGCTGTACTAAAACAGCTGCACTGGTTGCCCGTTCATTTCCTGGCCCAATTCAAGGTGTGCACGTTGATGTTTAAAGCCCCTAAATCAGGGTTCCCCAAACTTGTGTCCCCACCTGTTTTTTGGGACTACAGTTCCCATCATCCCTGACCACTGGTTGTGCTAGTTAGGGATGATGGGAGTTGTAGTCCAACAACAGCTGGAGACCAAAATTTGGGAAATGAGTCATGACCCCAATATCTGAATGACTGCCTCCTTACCTTTAGACCCTCTTGGGTGCTGAGATTGGCAGAGGGGTCCCTCTTGGGAGTTTCTCTGCCCTCAGAGACTCTGTGTGTGTGTGTGTGTGTGTGTGTGTGTGTGTGTGTCCGTGTCCTGGGGAGGGCATTCTCTGTGGTGGCCCCTAAGCTGTGGAACGCCCTCCCCACAGAGGTGTGTCTGGCACCTTCATGATACAGCTTCCAGAGGTTGTTCTTTTTACCCTGGCTTTTGACACTTGAGATATGTATTTCGGGGACCTTCCTTATTTTTATGGTTGTAACTTGATTTACACAGTTTTAATGGTGTTTTTTAATGTTGCAACTTGCTCTGGGACCTTAGGGTCCCAGAAAATGAATGAATGAATGAATGAATGAATGAATGAATGAATGAATGAATGAATGAATCTTTCTCAAAATAGTCCTCAAGGTAAACCGTTTCCCCCTTAGGAGCAGTATAGCAGGACTGAAACAAGACCCTTTAAGGGGTCTATTCAGCACTCAACACCCCTTCCACCACCTTTCATGGAGAGCAGACTTTCTGCTTGCCCATCCCAACATTTCACCTTGCATGGTGGGATCCTGAGATGCAGCTTTTGGGCCACTGATGGAGCAAAGGAGCAGAAAAACGACTTGGTCGGGGCTTGACTGTATAAACATGGATGCTCTTCCAAAGAGCAAGGCAAGAGAAGAATGAAAGTGGGGGAAGTCGTAGCCTGGCAAAGGAGCAACAAGAATGTGTGATCACCAGAAATCATTTTTTATCAGATCGTAAATTTTTAAGCTGATTCTAGATACCTAATGCTTACAACTTTATATCTTTGTGTACAATTTGTTTGGGTTTGTTTGTATTTTTGCTTTTATTGATGTAACCCAGCCTGTGACCTTAAGGGGGATATAAATCCCAGTGATAAATAAATAAGTACATGATGGCAGATTGCAGGGCAAGTGAGTCTATAGTGATCGGATAATAAGTAACTTTAGGATTGAGGTTTAGAAGAGAGGGAAAGGGCTTGAACTAAGGGTGGGAAGAGGAGAACAGATGAGCTTGCACCGAAAACAAGGGGGAGGGATATATTGCTGCAGCTTCTTCCATTTTGCCTTCTTTTAATTTCCCTCTCATTGAGTCTCATTTGTCCTCCCTGTGTTACACTTTACATGAAGAGAAGGATAAGCATAGGCAAGGGGTAAAGAGGCCACCAGAGTGGTCATTCCAGGGGCTTGAGGAAGGAAGGGGAACTATTTACATCCCTTAAAAGGTAAAGGGACCCCTGACCATTAGGTCCAGTCATGGCCGACTCTGGGGTTGCAGCGCTCATCTTGCTTCATTGGCCGAGGGAGCTGGCGTACAGCTTCCAGGTCATGTGGCCGGCATGACTAAGCTGCTTTTGGCAAACCAGAGCAGCGCATGGAAACGCCGTTTACCTTCCCGCTGGAGTGGTACCTATTTATCTACTTGCATTTTGACGTGCTTTCGAACTGCTAGGTTGGCAGGAGGAGGGACCGAGCAACAGGAGCTCACCCTGTCACGGGGATTCGAACCGCCGACCTTCTGATCGGCAGGTCCTAGACTCTGTGGTTTAACCCACAGCATCACCCTCGTCCCTAATTTACATCCCTTAACTTGCCTTAACTTGCACCATCAGAGTTTGTTCTCTTTCTCTTCTTCTCTTAGTTTGGGCATACTGTTTCTGACTGCTGCCTTCTCAAGAATGTAGTTTAGAGGTTCCACCCTAAGAAATGCTGCTACTTTTAATGCACAGGCACACACACTTGCAAACACAAAACTGTGTACAGTATTTTTGTTTTATCAGAATTACTGTGTCCCCCATCAGATTCACAGATCCACTTGCTGCCAACTGCACTGTTCTTATGTGCCTTTGACATTGTGTTGTATTAGTATTAGTGTGAGGTGTCAGAAAATGACCATATATTTATCTTGAGTTGTACAGATGTCTAGAACTCTGAGTCCTAGCAGATTCCTTGGCTACAGTGCTGCCACAGGATTCCTGCTTACCTGGAGCATGGATCCCTTTGCCATCCAGTGGGAACACAGGGATGACAGCAAAGGCATGGTTTGGATTTGTTGTTAAAAGCTCAGTTAAAGTGTGGAGTTTGGGGCATGGACAAGGATCCACAAATACCCTTGTGAGCCTGCTGCTAGCGAGTCAATCTTCTGCTCTCACCAGAGCACAAAATCAAGGAGAGCCTCCCCACTCCTTTCTTTAGTTCCTGGAGAAGCTTGGGAGAATGGCAGGGATTCTCTCTGGTTGGGCACCAAACCTCAAAAGCACTTGGAGAACTATGAGTCTTACTGATGCATTCTGGGCATTCAAAGGCATACTCCAGTGGGTACAGTATACAGTGGTACCTCGGGTTAAGAACTTAATTCGTTCTGGAGGTCTGTTCTTAACCTGAAACTGTTCTTAACCTGAGGCACCACTTTAGCTAATGGGGCCTCCCACTGCCGCTGCGCGATTTCTGTTCTCATCCTGAAGCAAAGTTCTTAACCCGAGGTACTATTTCTGGGTTAGCAGAGTTTGTAACCTGAAGCGTTTGTAACCTGAAGCGTTTGTAACCTGAAGCGTTTGTAACCTGAAGCGTCTGTAACCCGAGGTACCACTGTATATCCCAGCCCTCTCCTCAGCTGTAGACAAGAATAGGAGTTTACTCTCCCCCCCCCCCCAGTAGTGCTCAGTACCTCAAGCTCAGACTAATGTCAGAAGACTTTGCTCCCTCCTTCTGGAAGGGAGGGATAGGGTCATATTGAGAACAAATATTTTGGTGTTTACCAAGGCAAGCTCAGATTTAATGACCCCTGGGCCTGTATGGGTATTGTAATTCCAAGGTGTTGCTTTAGGGCAGGGATAGCCAACGTAGTGGTTCTCCTGATGTCACTGGACTACAGCTCTCATCACCCCTCATCATGGACCTTGCTGACTGGGACTGGTGGTAATTGGATTCCAACAGGTAGCTCAGTCGGTTAGAGTGTGGTGCTGATAATGCCAAGGTTGCAGGTTTGATCCCCATATGGGACAGCGGCATATTCCTGCCTAGATGGACTAGATGGTCCTCAGGTTCCCTTCCAACTCTACCATTCTGTTGGTTCTGTGCAAGCATCTTGCCGGGAGGGGAAGCATCATGCTGGCTGTCGGTTCGTTAAGTAGCTGCTGAGTCTTAAAAATCACACCAAGTGGATTGCGTGAAGTATGGTCAACCCCTTAGTATAAGCATCATAGACGGCACACAATTCTACTTGTGGATCTTCTGCCATCTGCTATATCATTGGTTCCATTTTTCCACAAAGCTTTCCTGAGCTAGGCAGAAGGGAGTGTGTTTTCATAATACTGACAGATAAGCTCCCCTTCTTGGGAAAGTTGCCCTTCATTTTCTTTGTCTTTTAGAATGATCACAGCACCATTTTGTGCATTATATCCTGAGACTTTGCAGATAGCTCTACAGTTAGCGTGGGAAGGTGATCGAAAGTAAGGCCAGACTCACTGCGGAACTAGACAGAATCCTCTTTTTGTTGAGAGTTTCCTTTCTTGTTGCTGCCAGGAGTTAACACGTAGGGGTATATGCTAACCTAGAAACAGCCAGCTCTGTGACCTAAGCAGCCAACCAGTTTGAAGAAGCATTTGCCCGATTCCTGTCTGTTCAACCCTTGACTTGCCTTCGGCTCTCTGGGGCTCTTAGCATATATACTTTTTTCACTGGGAGACCTGGGGCAACACCCATAAATCTCTCCTTTGCCGACAGTCCCTCGTGACGTAAGCTACTAAGGAGCTTCAGACAGCTCTTCAATAAGGTTGCTATTCTGAACCATTTCCTGAGAAGATGTGCCGAGGTTTGTGGCAGACTCTGTTCATATTGTAAATCTGTAAGTGCCTGCACCCTGTTTGTCCGAAAGCTGCGAAAGGCAGCCGCACCCAGCACAATTTCCACCACATCAGTGCCATGTGGCACTTACAGAGAGCTTTTGTGGGGGAGAGTTGTGTTCCCCCAGGACCCCACAGTGCATCAAAGAGAAGTAGAGATGCATTTTCTTGATGGAGTGTGTGTATGTAGACAGAACTGAGAAGAATTCAAGCCCCCGGTCTTACACTCTGCATTTTTCCAATGACTGCTGCACCAGGAAGAATCACCCAATAAAACTCACTTAGAAGCATCTCTGCCTGGCAGGGAAAATTCTGCCTTTGAGCCTTGGAAGGCAGCCCAATTGCAGTGTACCCCACATTCTGGCTGAACAGAACATGGGATTCACGTTTATTCCGCACAGCAAGCGAAACCTAGCACAGGTGGCTTTGCAGCTGACTGGCACATCTACCCTGAGCCTTCCAGTGCTTTAGCAGAAAGCAGTTGGGGAAGCTGGGTTGAGTGGAGATGCGGGACTGGCGTAAAAGCCAGGGGTCCTTCAATGCGAGGCACATCTGTAGAATAGGCATAAAAAGCCTTGGCCTTCCTGAAGTCTGTAGGCACCTGAGAGACAGGCTGTTGCCTCAGGGTCTGAGCACAAGAGCTCTGTCCTTTCCTAGGTCTGTAAACAATGGAGAAAAATGCTGCTACCTCAGGGCCACCCATGCAAAAGTCCATGCTGGTTTTCTTAGAGACTTCCCTGATCCAAGATGGGTTGCAACAGGAGCACTACCAACATGGAAATATATGGTGAAAGAGTAAGAAATAGGTCTCCAAATCCATGTTTTGGTTAAAAGTGGGTCCTGGGTCTGAAAAGGTTGAAAATTCCTGCTCTAGAGGCATCCCAAGAATCTGAACCAGAACACTTGCTGTGTTTGCTGCTGAACACCACAATAACATTGTTTTTGGACTGACATTTTATGATGAGGTTTCAAGTCCACTGAAATTGTTTAAATTTGTGAACTAACAACGTTTTATACTATTCACTGGTGTTTTATACCTTTTAGTAAGTTGCGTGTTACATGTTGCTTCTTACCACATTCCCTTGTGACGGGGCTAATTTGAAACCCCAACATATAAATAAATCTATGCAGCCAATTTAAAAATGGGCATCCATGACTCGCAGTCTTGGAGAGGGTCTTCTTAACACGTGAACAAAGTGCCTATTCCCCAAATGCAAGCTCGGCTGTGAAATGTTTACAAGCTGCATACCAGTGGTCAGAGTGGGGAGATGCACGTCCTCCTCAGACTTTCACACGGTGCCTCAGCTCCCTTCCTATTGCTATGACAATACTAAACTTTACTGTGAAGTCACTGATCGGTAGCAGAGGCTTCACAGCAGGCTTCCCGCAGAAATGGACTCTCAGCTAATGGACACTACTATCAGGATGTGCAACTGTAGTGGCATGATAAGAAAATGATAGGGGGTGGATGCAGATAGCAATTTGTTTGCCACCGTGTGCATGTAACTATTTGATGAGCTGCTGGTCTGTAGCATCCTCTGACATGTGGCCAGGAGAATCTGTATATCATTTGTAGTGGTTCATCTATGCATGTCCGTACATATGTGTGTAATGCAGAGTTAACGGGCAGGGGAGGAAATGAGGGCAGAGAAGCCACGCGTGCTTTAGGGGTTGCCATTCCCCCAGAATCCTACAAGCCTGAGAAAAATTTCATACTCCCACCCCCACCCCATAAACACACACACACACACAAGCTCTCAAACGAGGAGGATGTAAAGTTAGAGGGAGATGTGTGCAAGTTACACCGGCAGGAGAAATTCTACTAGGTTTAGATTCACCCATTGCAGTGCCATGTGCCTGTGTTAGCTTCACGTTTCAATGCAGATCTTAAAGTGCAGGGCTTCCTGTCCAAGAGGTGTTGCATTGAAAGGAAAATTCTAACAGGTGCAATCTGTACAGCACCAGCGGCACAGCAAACGATGGGGAGAAGCTACACAGGGCAGGCATCCTGCCTTCGGTGCAGTTTTTGTGAGATGGGCATCCCGCACCTTCGCATATCACAGGACAGAGCCCTGAGTATGAATTTCACAGCTTTTTAAAAATTCTCTTTTCTAAAACAGTGTTTGGAAACAGATGTCAATTTCCCTTTACCTTGGGTACTTCGCAGAGGGGGAGCTGTCCCTGGAATAGAAAAGCGCTCTGTGTGCGCTTAGAAGCATTCTGCCTGGAATACCATATTTTAGGAAAAACCAAAAACCCCATAATTTGGCAGTGCTAAAATACACACATTGGTCTTCTTTTTTTGCACCCCCGTGGCTTGTACATAATTCAGTGGGGCAAGAGTAACCTGCTTCAGGGGAGCAGGTAACCCTGAAACGCCTTCCATATGACTAGCAGCTTCTGCTGGTCCCCTTGTTTCAAAACCCAGCAAAAAAGAGAGGGGCCCATGCAGTCAAATGGATAGTGTAGTGCTGCATCCTGTTCTCTCTATCACAGCCACCCAGCTATAGAATAGGGAATATGCCAACTACATTTCAGGTTTCAGAGGGTGTGGGCAACATTTAGCCACTTTGCTTAGAGTAAAGGCTGGAGATACTGGCATTCCCGGAGCCTGATCACAAGCAAACCCAATCACAAGGAGTTGGGGAGCAACTGCCACACTCTGACCTAGCTAAACAGCAGCCTATGAACGCAGCCCCTAAGGACCCATGCCTTTGACGAGAAGATCCCAGACAGCACAGGCCTAGTTCCAGGGAGGTAGAAGGCAATGCCTTCCTGTTCCTGCAAAAGCTGCTGGGAACAGGCTCTGTGCAGTGAGCTGGGATCTATTTGCGCTCCTATGGGACAAGCTACCCAGCACTCAGGAATAATCCAGCAAATGCATCTCCTGCCAAATTCTGCTCATATTTCAGGAGAGGTCATCTGGCTTCCATCTGTGCAGGCCTGGCATGCAACAATGTGTGCGTGCCTGTAGGTGTGCAAGTCCATGTCTGGGCAGAGGGCAAATAAGGCCTTTGCGTGCAGGCATCTATATGTGTGAGAATCTAGGTCTCGCTTACCTCTCTCTGGTATTTGGACACTGGGTTTGTCTTGCCTGCATGTGTAGGGAGAGAGAAAGAGACTGTGGGTTTTATCCCAGGGTTTCTTTGCTGGGTACCCTGTGTTACAGAGAAGCTCCCTATCCCCAGGAATGTTGCAGGGAGCAGAGAGAGACATATTTTGGAAGTGCGGATGCCACAGGAGCATAATTCCCTCGTTGTGGGTCTTGAAATTATTGTCCCTGGAACCGCTGACGATAACTCCGTATTTTCTCTGGGCTAATGCAAGATGAGGCAGTGGGCCTGAGCCAGGTACCCCGGTTAAGTGTCAGAGCCTGCTTGGTGGCCTATTTATCACAGGGCAAGAGGCAGAGTTGCAGCAGGTGAGGGGTTAAGTGCAGGCTCAGCTGTTCCGGCTTTTCTTGGTTTCGCAGTGAGCTGTTTGATGTCTGAATGCACAGGGGACTCCCCCGCCTCTCAACCCTCTCCCCCCCCTCCTCTGCTCTCTCTCTCTCCACCCCCCATGCGCGCACACATACACACACACACACACCCTTTGCGGACCATGCATTCATTCAGCAGCTTCGTCTAATGGCACCAAGTGACTCTCAGCCTGCACGCTGCTCCTTCCCTGCTTGAGCTGGAGACACAGCATGCAGCTCCTCCAATGGAGCCCTCTTAAATAGCTCCGCACGGGGGAGCTGCCAAAAGAAAAACCACGGAGAAAAAGCAAGTACTGTAAAGGGAAGAAGCAGAGGGTCTGGGAGCAGAGGGAGCTGCCAGCATAGCCGCTCCTGGGCTTGCCGGCAACACATGCTCTGCTCGATGGCTAACTCAGGCTGCCTCCTGGTCTCCAACTCAGCCTTGCTCCCACACTCTCTACCTTGCCCCCCGGCCTTCCTCTACCTCCAGCAGGTAAGTCCGCCTCTTTGTACCTACCTGCTTCACACGTGGTTGGAATCCCCAGATCTAAAGGTCAGGGCTTTAATCGCCTCCCCCCCTTTCCCCCCATCCTCCCGAAAGGCACCTCCGTTTTGCTTTCTCAGTTGTCACAGGAGTTGTTAACGGTTCCAGGGTAGCACCTGTGTGCTGTCTGGCTGCAGAGGTGCTGGCGTGGCAGCAATCAGATGCGAGCTTAAGATCAAGGAGATTGCACTTTCCCCGGGCTTTAATATTGTTATTGAGGATATATCTAGGTCCAACTTTCGGAAATGCATTCTTAGAGACAACGGGTGGAATGCATGGCACACAGAGACCATGCGCGTGAAATTTCTTTTTGATGTGTATTGTTATCCTGAATACAATCTGTGTCATCCAATGGCATATGCATGGCTTTTTTGTTAGGGTTCACCCCAGCCTCCCTGTGTCCCAGTTGCCTTTCTATTGCGGCCGAATTTTACGCCTCCGGTACAGTTGGATGTTCTGTATGTATATGTGTGAAGTAATTTAAAATATAAATCTGTCTGTCTCGACTTGGCCCTCCAAAGTGCTGCAACCCAATTTCCAGCCAGCTGAATCCCAGGCGTGTCTCCCTTAGCTGAAGAATCTCGCTGCAATGTGAGTCTAGTTCCTTAACTTCTCCCGGGGGGTGGGGAGGTGGGGAGAGGGGGGTTTGGCACGCCTGTAGTATCACCACCACTGCACTTCCTTCCACTCCCATCACTGTGGTCCTGGAGCTGCACATGTTTCCTTGCCTAGGATCTCCAGAGGAAAGGAAGCCGTTGCTTCAAAAACCTCTTTGCAGCATCGGAAATCCCCATCTCCCAGCTGTGCTAACCCTTCCATTTGCGCTTGAAGGAGTTTTAAAAATTCATGGCATCCTAACCGCTGGCATTAAGTGGCCTATGAGGCCAACCACCTTGGTGGGTGGGGGCGGAGGGGGCTCTTGCTGGTTCGTTCCAAGGTCTTAGTCAAGAGAAAGGAGGCAGCTGTTATTTGGTTTTAATTCTTCAAAGGCTCTGAAGGGAAGGCATTGTGAAGCTGCAGTGACAAGACAGCTCAGGTCCAGGACTTGCTCAAGTTTTGCAGAGTAAGGTGGCTGCTTCTTCCTTATAGCGCTGTCTAGAAGAGAGGGGTCCTTTGAAACATAGGGCTTTCTGTGCTTTGGATGTCTAGGTCAGGGATAGAGAACTAGAATGGAATGCCCAGCAGTCTCAGAGAGGGAAAATGAGATTTGGGGTTTCAGTGTTTTCCTCCTTGTGCTTGGGAATCCCTGAAGAAAAAAGAAGACTAACTCGTTCAGAATACATCCCTCTGTTCCAATCAGCTGCATGAGGGATTTATGAATGCTTGAGGGGAACACTGGGAGAATCTCTCTTGTTTTGAACTACAAGACAGTCTGGGCTAAGATGATTAAAACAGAGAGGATATTCTCTTAGTGGAATCCCTTTGGGCTTCTGCTTTTGGTCGCACTGCGTAGCACTTCAGCCTGCTAACTCTTCAGCAAAGCTGCATGGACACGTTTAGCCTGGTGCTTATTGCATTTCCCCTAGACTGGGCAAAGAAATATTGCGAACAAGATCATTAAATGAGTGGCTAGAGCCCACAACGCCGGCACAGAGGAATTTAGGAGAAGGAGAGGTTTCACTCAACAGATTCATTTTCCTAGCCCTTTCTCCAGCCTCTTTGCTTTTATTCAGCCTCCCTCATTCCCTCTTTGATTTTTCCAAGTCTCTCGCACTTTGGTTGCAGATTTTTTAGATGCTGTGTAGAAGGATTAGCTTTTTTGGGGTTTGTTCTGTTTTGTTTGGGGCTTTAGCCCATTTTTTTCCTCCTCCTATCTTTGGCAGAAGTTGATGATCGGTGCCTGAAGTTCCTATTAGTTTAAAATAGTATTTTTAAAAACAAGAACTGGGACTGGAGGATGGACTTATGCAGACGATGCAGTTCATGATGTAATTGATCATATCCTGCCCCCAATTTGTTCCACATTTGGATCCTTTCAAGGCCTAGATGGGTGTGCCATGGTGACTGAGTGTGAGCTCCTCACCATGTTTGCCCTTATCTCATGGTCCAGTTTTGGTCTAGGCTTGGGCAGAGCACACTTAAAAGCCCTGTTGTCAAATATTTTAAAGGAGGCAAGAACCACATTTTGCGCTTAGTAGGCTGCCTGAAAACTCTGCTTTCCAGGGAGCAGGGCATATATAAACAAACCTTCCCAGACAGGTAGAAAACTTGCATTTCAATAATTGATTGCCCAAACCATGCTATGTAGGCCCACCAGCAGATACTGGTCAATAGACAGTCCAGGGTACACAACCGCAATCACTTTATCTCTAACTCTCCGTCTTGATTTGCAGAAGAGACTGGGTGTGGACAGCAGGATGGCACTATTTCAGGGCCAGCTCAAGATGTTTTGGTACCTAGGATAGAAAGTGCCTTCCCTTCTGTCACCCATAATAATTAAATAATGCGACAATTTGCTACCCATTATTGGTGCTTCAAATCCATCACCTAGGTAGAGTAGGATTGTTCCTGCCGATTTCTGTCACTCCATAATTGTTCCATGGGTTCCTTAGAATCAGACAGTACTTTTTTACATTAATCAAGGCAGGATATTAAGTTAGATGGACCATTGTTCTAACACGGTGTAGCAGTGACCATGAGCTTTAGGCCCATTAATTTTGCAAGGTATTTTTTCTTTAATCAAGATTCATCACCCATAAGTAAAAAACTGAACATTTCGCTTCAGTTTCAACGGTGACATCACTAAAATGCTTTGTCATAACACAGCTGTATTCATGCATTTTTAACATCTGTGTATAAGTTCACATGTTAAATGCAATAGGGACCGCTGATACAATCTCTAGTGACACTCTTTTCTCCCACAGGCCCATTAAGTGTTCAAAGCTTCTCTTTTTGAACTTAAAGATTGGAAGCAATATTTTTAAAAACCCAGCTTCTCCTTCAATAGTCCTCTCAGTTGTTTATTGCTTGACACTTCTGGTGTGTCTCTGAATGAATGTATGAAAAAAAAAAAGTGTGTATAATATATTACTTTACTGGATCATTTTAGAAGTGAAGGGACCCAAACAAAATACTTACATGATTTATGCTATCAAGAGTTATAATTCTTATACGGCATATTAGGAGGATTCAAAATGGATTCAATTAACAGAACTTTAGAAAACTCAGGTTCAGATAGAGGGAATTCCCCTGTGTGTGCAGATATGAAAAAGGCGTGGAAGGACATAAATAGCAAATCTTTAAAACAGACATCTGCGCATATATGTTTGTGTATGTCTTTATTGCACACGTATAATGAAATCTGTTTAAAATAAATTGATGGTGCCTGTGTGTTTGTGTAGAAATAGCTGGGAAATGTTGGGTTTTATAGCTGATGCTGAGGGTTATTATTGTGTGTCTTAATGACCAGGCTGGATGCTGATGAGAATTTCCAGATTCTTTTGGCAGTGAATGCCACTTGTAAATGGCGGGGATGAAATAAATTGGGTGTTACCACTGCCCAAATAAAATTTGAACATTTGGCTCATTAAGTTTGATTTATTCGGTCCCAAGTAAAGCCAAAGTTTTAGTTGAATTGCTTTAATATTAATTAATCCCTTATACGCGAAATTATTGCGTTTTGCTCATCCAGCAACACAAGGTGACCCACACAATTACTGTTATTTTCACACCGAGAGAATAACAACTGAACAAGTCAAAGGAGTCGGATTCTCATATTAAATACTTTGCACAATGCTTTTGTGATTACCTGCTTACACACATATAAGGTGAATTTAGAACTAATGTTTATAAAATTTAGCCGCTACTCATGTTGGCTTGCATATTTCTTCCATCCTAAAAAGGAAGCTTGAGTCCACCCATGGAAAATGGTATCAGAACCCATAATTCCATGCACACATATACACACACATGCCTGGCAACCAGTTATTTCTTGAAAGGATATGACGGGAGTCAAAGGCAGGATTTGCCTCTATTTCGGTTTCATTAGAAAGGACACCCTTGTTACATGTCCATTCTTGGGCTTGTTTGGAGCACATTAACATTTCTTTGTGTGTCTCCAAAAACAATTTGTTTGGAGAACGATGACTAGCCAAGAGCCTGGGAGGCGCCAACTCCCTCCTAGGCACTTTGGGGGCTAGCCGTGGACTGCTTCCTGCAGTTGCCACAGGCAGCCATGGCCAATGTCCCAGCTGCCCCTCAGGAACTCCTCTGTTCCTCTGCATGGTGTATACTTGCCAGGCATGCAGAAACCGCCAGCTTCACTATCTTTTCCTACTGGGTCTAGGTAGTAGGGTGTTGGGAGGAAGAAAGAGGTTGCTCTAATGACTTCTGTTGTGTAATATACTTTTTTTAAGGGTGTGGAGTGCAGGGGTGAGATACAAGATTGTGGCTCAGCTTAGTCAGATATAACTTTAGTGGGGAAAGAAAAAAGGCTGGCAAAGCTATCTGAAAGGGCTTGCTAGCATTGTGGCATCCTTTTCTCAGTGCAGCATAATCGGCAAAGATTGTGATCATCCTGCTGAGTCGCTTAGTGCTTTGAAATAGCCCTTGGCGTAATTGGGGAGGGTAGGATCCTCAGTGCTTCTGCAGACTTCTTGCTTGCCCCAGTTGGTGCAAGCTCTACAGTACTATGAAGCACCCTGGATATCCAGCAATGTGTACAGCAGATTCTGTAGCCGACGGGTGACTCGATTAATGTGCGCTAATTTGCAGAGTGGGTCAAAGCTGCTGTTAAAATTTACACGCGCATCACATGCCGCCACATGTTGTTTGAAGTCTGAAGGAAGCTGAGGATCCTGCAAAGCTTTTGGGTCACCCCAAGCGGCGTGCGTCTCCGAAATGACAGGGCCTTCCTGAACAGAAAATTGCTGTAGCTTAAAGGCAGCTTAGAGGAGAAAAAACGATGTCGTCAGGTTAAACATCTCTAGAGAATAAATGTTCCTTCATCACTAACCACATTGTTGCAAGTGAAATCCTTTTTTATTTATCTATCCTTCCTGCTGCCTCTTCACCCCTTTCATTTTTCTTTACTTTTGACAATCACAGCCTAGCTGGGATACACTCTGCTCCCCAGGCCCTCAGCCCAGGAAGGAGTGTTTGGGTAGCAGGCACAGCTGGGCTGAAGGAAATATTTTTCCACCAACGATTTGTTGGGGGGACGACGACAAATTATTGAAAATGTGTTAATATAGAAGCATTTGCTAACTGATTTAGTCACTGCTGTGTTTTCAGTTTGTGTTGCAAACCGGTTTTCCCCTAATAAAGAGATAGTGGAAACACAGCAGAGAGGGAGGGAAGGAGAGAGAAAGAGAGAGGGAGTAGATTAAATGGGGGTAGTTGGTTATTTAGCACTTCTTGCTTAATCACAGGAAGGTTTCTTACATATATAGAAGAAGAATTGCAATGACGGGCACATTCCGCGCATGTGTGTAAACACATCTCACTCAGGCTAACACAAATGTGTGTTTTATTTTTATTTTTCCATATCATCACTTAAAGTTACAAATACTGATGCTGTTTGGCTCCTGCACATGAACACATAAGCCGCTGACTCCATACAATTTCACACATCCCGGTGTTTGTACACAGCATATTGTTGTATAAGCTCATAGAGTGCGGTCTGTATAGGCATGCTCACGCAAACCAGCATCAGAAGTCTTCTGCAAATTCAAATATACAGGCACTGACTCGGACACACTTAGATTTAACGTTTGTTTGTTTTTCACCCAAGCTTTCACAGCTCAAGGTTGCTTGCCCAGAATGAAATAAATTCAGCACCCCTGCCTTCTCCGATATGCAACCCTAATCTCATTGACAAATTCAGAGAAGACCCTACCCTTGTGCAAATCCTCATTTTTACCGGCTCCCCTTTGGCATCGGTCAAGTCGTTTTGCTCCTTTGCAGCATTTGCTTTATAGGTGGAATTGAGTTGGGGCCGAGGGACAGGAGTTTGCGGCAGTGCTGGTGTGTTGCTTTAACTAGGAACCGCCCTGCGATCTTATTCTCTCCATCATCTTTATCATCATCACCATCATCACACTCCCACATCCCATCTCTGAATTTGGAGGAAAGAAGAAACCTCCAGAGTTTACACCCTCGCCATGAGCAGCATCCCAGAATGGCGAACGCTGCCGGGTAATGTTTGCCAACATAATATTCTATTTCTGCTGATGGAAGTTTCTTGATTTCATGCCTTGTTCATATTAGTAAAGAAGAGCAATTAAATCAGGAAATACTGTGCAGCCTGATAAGTTATAGCAGCCAGTATAGAGTTCCTAGTGCATGTGGGGAGCGCATTTGTATAAATTCCCAGAGCTGAAGATTAAAGTCTGCACCAAGACACCTTATCTGTGGGTGGGTGGGCCAGTTTGGTACTGATGTCTCTTAGTCACAATGAACTTCTAATATGTGCACACCTAGGTGGCTAGGGGGAAATAGGAGCTTTGGTGTCTTCTGTCCCTGGCGCGGCTTCTCTTTAGAAGGAAAGGGAACAGTAGGGAGCCAGGCCCTGCAGCTGCAATCCAGGCAGAAAGCATAGAGGTGGTTCAGTTGAGCCAGTCTGCAGACCCTCCAAGAGTCCCTATTTCCCAGGGACAGTCCCAGATTTACAGAAGCCATCGCAGTTTCTGATTTGATCCTGGAATGTCTCGCTTTCCCTTAGGACGTCCCTATTTTCATCAGAGAAATGTTGGGTGGTATAGAGTTATGTGACCGCCCGAGGCAAGGAGATAAGTAACTAAACAACCTATAGAAGACATCTGAAGGCAGCCCTGTCTAGGGAAGGTTTTCCCCCCAACCCTTCTCTGCTCAGCTGTTCAGCCAATCTTCCATCACAGCAGTGCAAGGGGTGGGAGTGGACTCCCCCGCCACACACCTCTGTTCGCATTGCAGTGATCGTAGCTCAGGCCGGCCTCATAGAGCTCCAGCAGCACACAGTCCTGAGCAGCTTGGTGGGCCAGGCCTCAGATGGGAAGGCCTCGGGCTCACCAAGCTTGTGAGAGCTGCCATCTCAGCAATGCGTGAATTGGAAGGAAAGACCCAGCCCAGCCTCACCCTTTGCCTGTACCACAGGCACAACAGCTTCACTTCAGAGTGGCAAGAGGGAGGCGCGCACACACACACACACACACACACACACAGAGAGAGAGAGAGAGAGAGAGAGCCCCATACTCACCCTGATGAAGCCCTAACAACAACCTGCCGCAATTTAGGTTAGCCTTCCCTTCTGTTCCCTGCCCTAAAGTGGCTTAGGGCCCCTCCAGGAAACTAATTTGTTGAGTATTTGCCCTCATAATGCTTGCAAAGAGCATAATAATAATAATAATAATAATAATAATAATAATAATAATTTATTATTTGTACCCCGCCCATCTGGCTGGGCTTCCCCAGCCACTCTGAGCGGCTTCCAACAAAGATTAAAAATACATAAAAATGTCACACATTAAAAACTTCTCTGAACAGGGCTGCCTTCAGGTGTCTTCTAAATGTCAGGTAGTTGTTTATCTCTTTGACATCTGATGGGAGGGCGTTCCACAGGGCGGGTGCCACTACCGAGAAGGCCCTCTGCCTGGTTCCCTGTAGCTTTGCTTCTCACAGTGAGGGAACAGGCAGAAGGCCCTCAGCGCTGAACCTCAGTGTCCCGGCAGAATGATGGGGTGGAGACATTCCTTCAGGTATACTGGGCCGAGGCCGTTTAGGGTTTTAAAGGTCAACACCAGCACTTTGAATTGTGCTCGGAAAGGTACTGGGAGCCAATGTAGGTCTTTCAAAACTGGTGTTATGTGGTGTTATGTTAGGCGGAGGTTACATTATATTCGACTTCCCATAGCTTTTGTTCTTCTGATTTGCTTGTGGGACAGAGTTATGTGGCAACGAACATTCATCCTGATTTGATTGTGGGATGTTTACATGTCTCCCCTTTTGTCATGCATTCATCCCGCAATTTTGAATGCACTTCCACATCCCTTCACAAACCACAAAAAGTCAATTTTCTAAAGTGTTTTTGTTGCACTACAATGACAAGGGGTGCTTTAATTTACTTTAGATGTGCAAATCCACAGTTATGGTATGTGGTTGAATCCCTCCTGACAGTCCAGAGGCACCTTGTGTCCGGGGTGTGTGTGTGTGTGTGTGTTAGAAGGTTTTGTGCAGGGAAAGAATATTTCTTTTCACTGTGCCCTCCTCCCAAGTCTAACAGAACATATCCTGTGCCACCAGTACCCAAATTCAAGGCATGGATAATTGCAGGGACCAGCTTTCTATAATTGCCTCTCTCCACAATGGAAGGCCTACCTGTCTACGTACTGGAGACAGCCTTTCCCTACACTAGTTATGTGCAAGCTTTTGTAATCATTGGTGAGCAAAGAGAGACTTGAGGAAAGAATATAGACAGCCCACCACTAGATCTTTTAGATGTCCTGTTATCAACAGGAATATATAATAGAAAAATAGTGCTTTTTGTAAGTAACTGCATTCATCCAGGTTGGGATTCCAGGCAGGTTTGAGTCCAGTTTCCTCTCAATTTATGGCACTCTCAAAAACACTGTTAGAATCAGATTCTGTAGGAGGATACTAGATTTTGTCCAGTGGAGCATTCTCAGTCCATACAGCTCCATGGGCCCCTTCCTTTCCTCCTGTAAAGGTAAAGGGACCCCTGACCATTAGGTCCAGTCGTGACCGACTCTGGGGTTGCGGCGCTCATCTCGCTTTATTGGCCGAGGGAGCCGGCGTCCAGCTTCCGGGTCATGTGGCCAGCATGACTAAGCCGCTTCTGGCGAACCAGAGCAGCGCACAGAAACGCCGTTTACCTTCCCACCGGAGCAGTACCTATTTATTTACTTGCACTTTGACATGCTTTTGAACTGCTAGGTTGGCTGGAGCAGGGACCGAGCAATGGGAGCTCACCCCTTCGCAAGGATTCGAACCGCCAACCTTCTGATCAGCAAGCCCTAGGCTCTGTGGTTTAACCCACATTGGTTGTTCTGGAAAAGTATCTGGTGCAGCAGGCTTTGCATCCTTTGATTTTCTCAGTTTGCGTTGCTGTGCAAATATTCTGGAGACAAAGTAGTTGTGGCAAATACAAGCAACCAGGACAGCTGGCAAAGTGCATCAGGAAACTGATGGAGGTGCAGTTCACAGGAATGTCCCAGTCCATTTAAAGCCCACCCCCACCCCACAACTATGTCATAGTCTTGGTTCCTCTCTGCCAAGTCTCTCACTGAATCCAGAGAGGTCCAGCTGGCTCTTGGCTATGCCATCTCTGGAGAGGCTGAGCCAGCTCTGAGCCACCTTCTTGCTGTATCGGAGATGCACATCTATTACTGATGGAGTTTGCACTGAATCAGCAGGATGCAATCCAAGCCTCTGGATGAGTTTGGATCATATCCTGCAAGAATGTAATCCCTGGCATTCAGCACCTTCTACAAGGAATGAGGCAATATTTGGCAGGAAAAGGGAGTCTGAAGAGGAAGTCTGGGGAGCAGCCTCAGTGGTGGGACTAATGTTAGAGCCAGTCAGTTGCTAAAGGGGCGCTTAGGGGCCTGAAAGAGACCAGGGGGTGATGTTAGAGATTATATGTAAGCCCAACTCAGATAGGTACTAGGGGAGGAGGATTTAAGCAATTCCTAGCACAGTCCAGGCTAGAGCAGAAGATTCAGCAGAAGATTTTTAATGTCCAGATATCTTGCTCTAGCATCTGGTACCACCATAAAAAATCCCAGGAACCCAGGAACTGGCTTTGCACTCTATTTCGGTGCTCATCGCTGCTTCCTCTCCATTTGACCCATAGCTTGCAGAATGCTCCAACTTTCCTTGCCTAGCTTTAGGCTTGGAAGCATTGATTTGTAATAATCATATAATGCCAGCAAAGACGAAGACCCTTGTGCCTTCAGCGTTGCTTTCAATTGCCTATATAAATTTTATTTTTGCATTTTCTATTTTACATAAACAAATGAATTAAAAAATAAACATATAATCCCTTCTGACTCCCCCCGCCCCCCATTGTGGATCTTAATGTAATGATTTCCCCCTCTGCATCTCTATCATAACTCTTATTTTTATAAATCCTTTGCCAATCCATAGTTCAAATTTTTACCACAAGTTTTCTGTTAATCCTGCCAATGTATGTACAGTCATACCTCGGGTTACAGACGCTTCGGGTTGTGCGATTTCGGGTTGCGCACCACGCTGAACCCGGAAGTACCGGAACGGGTTACTTCCGGGTTTCGGCGCTTTGCGCATGCGCAGAAGCACCGAATCACAACACGCGCGTGCGCAGACGCGGCGCTGCGGGTTGCAAACGTGCTTCCCGCACGGATCATGTTCACAACCCGAGCATCCACTGTAGTTGTTTGCAATAGCTTTTCAAATAAATTATATACTTCCCCCCACTCTTTATTAAAGACCTCCTTTTCATGGTTTCTAATTCTTCCTGTAAGTTTTGCCATCTCAGCATAGTTCATCAGTTTTGTTTGCCACTCTTCTTTGGTCGGAGCTGTAACATTTTTCCATTTCTGAGCTAAGAGAGTCCGTGCAGCCGTGGTCGCATACATAAATACTTTTGTCTGGTTCCTTCGGGATCTCTGGTTCTATAATACCTAAAAGAAAAGCTTTTGGTTTCTTAGGAAAAGTGGTTTTCAACATTTTTTCCAGTTCATTATATATCATTTCCCAGAAGTCTTTTATCACCTCACATGACCACCCCATACAATAAAAAGTACTCTCTCTTTCTTTACATTTCCAGCACATTTTAGACTTTGATTTGTACATCTTAGCTAATTTGCTAATTTCAGTTGCCTGTATGGGGGTTATACTCTGCTTTCAAACAGGTGATAGCAGTAAATGGGGTTGCACTCATCCTCTTGCAGGGCCATGAGGCACGCTAAGCATTAGATCCCCAGCTGAACGACTTTTGGAATCTGATGCCTCCACAGCCCAGCCACAACAGTAAATAATAAAATAGTTTGGTATTTATATCACACTTTTTCTTAGTGCTCAAAGGGTTTTTCACACTGTGCCACTCAGCATTGTGTTGGGTAACATTCAACATCACACTGTGACAAATGTTTTGTCTGCACAAACATTTCAGCTTGCCGGACAGAATGATTCCCCTGCTCTCCTCCCCATATGCAGTGTTCTAGGAGTTCTCTTGACCCCCCCAAGTCAATTTTGGGGTGTGTGGGGTGCAGTCATGGGGGGAGGGGAGTTCTCTTGTGCAAGCAGAAGTCCTTGTGCAGGGCTAATACTGATGGAGCTATTTAATTGAATCACACCTATTATTTTGAGGGTGGTCTGCTACTTAAATAACTTTAGATTGATCATCCCCTTTTAGCTGACTATTTTTTTTAATTAAAAAAATTGCATAATTTCACAACATCAATATCAGTGCTGATTGAGAAATTGCAAGGTGTGAGACAACTTAACAGTTTAACAAACAAAAGCTGCCAATCAATTGTTAGAAGAGGAGAGGCTGCCCTGAATGTTTTCTTCCTTCCCTGTGACTCACAGGAACTGGCCCAAACATTTTTGCTGCCTGAGGCGGAGCAGACCATTGCCCCAGTCCAAGTCAAGGTGCATCTCATTCAAGGCCAGTTAAGTTACATGGGCATTTGAGGCAGGAATTCCAGCAAGTGCCTCTCCCCCTCCCTGGCAGTAAAAATACAATAATAACTAAACAAATAACCAACAGTTTGTTGCCCTTTCATGACACCCATAGTTAGCGGCTTGCGGCAGCCACCTCTCTATACACCTGATTGTAGCAGGGCCATTCCTGAGTCGCACCAGAACCAAAATAGCCTCTTTAAAAAAATGCAGGCCCTCAACATGCAGCCTCACTAATTAAAATTTGTCCTTACAGATTAAACAACTAAAGCTTTAATTGATTAATCTGCTAATTAACCAGTTGTGGATAAACTTTTTAGCAAATGCGACACAAGCCAAGTCTAATCTAGCTCTCTCTATAGCGAATGTACGGGGAGGGGAGGTTTCAGCACTTGTTAGTCAAGCACCCGCTTTTGCCCTTTAAATCGCACCCCCTGCTATATACATGATTAGGCCAGCACTTTAAGGACCCGGGCCTTCCTCTATCACACACAGGGCCCTGAACAGCATGCCTTTCCAAGCACAAATCAAAATGCATGATGCTTTTCTTTTAAAGCCCTGTACTGCTAGGGACCTGGATCCCTGAATCTTTCCCCACTTGCATTCTGGTGGCGCGCTGAAGTGATCTTCAGCGGCTCATTTCCAGATGCCCCACCCCTTCAGAGTGAAGCAGGTAACAAGAAGGGAGAAGATGGTTTTGCCGTTGGTGTGTACCAGCCTTCGAATGCTCTCCTCAAGGAAGCTCACCTTGCACCTGCTTCAGTGTCTTCACCGCCCTAGATAAAGACCTTGATCTTTTCCTGGGTATTTCCAAACATCTCCTGGCTTACTTTATTCTGCTTTCTGATTTGTGTTTCATTCTTATGGGTTTGGTTTTTATTTAAAAAATAATAATTGTGGTTTTATAGAGGTATTCTACTATTCTTATTTGTGATAGTTCCTAATATTTTTTTCTTTCTTTACAGTGGTACCTCGGGTTAAGAACTTAATTCGTTCTGGAGGCCTGTTCTTAACCTAACCTGAAACTGTTCTTAACCTGAAGCACCACTTTAGCTAATAGGGTCTTCTGCTGCTGCCGTGCCACCGGAGCACAATTTCTGTTCTCATCCTGAAGCCAAGTTCTTAACCCGAGGTACAATTTTTGGGCTAGCAGAGTCTGTAACCTGAAGCATCTGTAACCTGAAGCATATGTAACACGAGGTACCACTGTACTTCTGAAGGATGTTACAAATGCACTGATGTTTTGTCCCTGCACTGTCAGAGCTTTGGCTGACAGGGGTGAGGGACAGGGCCTTTTCAGTAGTGGTCCCTCAGTTGTGGAAATCCCTTCTCCGAGGATTTGTTTGGCACCCACATCACAGGACTTCTATCAACCTATAAGTGCCATTGATATTTCACTGGGCTTGCTTCTCTGGCTTTTAATTTTTGTATTTTGTGGCGTTGTTTGCTCAGTGATGGGGGTGGGTGGGGCTGTTGTCACTTTGATATGTATTTCTTGTGGAAGGTATCGTTTGTCTTTTGCCTTGGAAGTCATTTTGAAGGCCTTTGGGCAGAAGAAGGGCCTCCTGGAAATATAAATAAAAGTACATGGTTTGATCAGCATCTGGTCTAGCGAGTTTCACTCCAGGGTCACAGTGTGCCTAAGGTGTATTCCTGAAATGAACAAAAGCCAAAGCAGAGCAATAATAGGATCAACTAAAATGTCACAAGCTGGTAATCAAAAGTTAAGAGTTCTCAAAATGAACTGACGCACAAGTTTATTTATTGCATTGGTATCCTGCTCTTCTTGCACTCAAGGGAACGTACATGAGGTTCTGCCATCAGAAATCAATTCATGCCTCCCCCCAGTCCAAGCCCAGTGCACTATCAATTATAGCACACAGGTTGTCGACTACATTTTTTTAAAGGTGCAGCGTCCCTAGACAGAAGTATGCTGGGCTGTTTACAGTTCCTTACGATGTCTGATCCTTAATGCAAAAGAACAGGAATGAGGCGTGTCCAGCAGCATGCAGCAAAGTTCCTGTGAGCCAGGAAGTGGGGCCTTGGGAAGAAAAGGCTTCTGGGAAAGCAAATGGATGTTCCATTCATGGACTACAGTATATGGTGATAGGCTGGTACTGCACTTCTCCCAGACCCTCCAAGTGTCCCTATTTTCCAGGGACAGTCCTGGATTTACAAAAGCCATCCCAGTTTCCTATTTGATCCTGGAATGTCTGCTTTTCCTATTTTTGTTGGAGAAATGTTGGAGGGTATGGCTTCCCCAACCCAGTCATTACTCACACAGGCTGGGGATGGTCTTCTCAACAACTGTCTGCATTATCCACACTTTTAGATTTGAGGGGAAAGAAGTATTACTAGGGTGAGTGGTTAGGCCAGAGTTGTTTTCCCTAACTCCCCCCCACACACACACACACACCGCCCCAAAATAAGCTGTTCTGAAAGGGATAAGAGGAATAAAGAAATAGAATGAGCCAGCATGTTGGTTTGGGAACTGCATGTTGCGGTGAGTTAATTAGAGTTAATTAGACTAATTAGCCTGCAAATGAAACTCAGCATTTCCTTGCATTCTGAGCCCCTACTCCCGGTTCCTTTCTTATGAAATCTTAACCTGATAAATATCACAATGTGGTTGTCCTGGATCTGGAAACAAAGGCAGCGGCTGCGTGTGATTGAGGAGGGTGCGGGGCTGCCTCCCTGGTGCTCTTCTTGTCAGCTATGGCTGTGAGAATTTTCCACTGCTTTTTCTCCACCTGCATGAGCACACACACTGCGCAGGCCCATAGCCACTGGGACCCGAGGACCAGCCACTGGGTCCATGAGGACCAACCCTGCTTGTTTGTTTGACCCAGGGCCTAGATCTCCCTCCCTAACCCTTCCTTATAGTAGTCCGGGGGGAGGGGGGAGGCTGAAAGTGGCCCCCCAGGATTCCCACAGGAATCTCCCCAGGCCCTCGCTCACCTATCAACTGCTCTGTTCTGTGCCCTCCTCAAATGCTTTTGCCAGGCTGGAATGTGCCCTTGGAACTATGGCAACTTTCGTTCTTTCTCGGATAGCGAGAGACATAAATGTGGGGCAGCGGGGCTATATAGAAACCTCTGGCCTTTGTCTGGCTGGAGTGTAGCCTTCTGTATGAAGGTTAAGAGTGAAGCCCATTGATTTCTCTGGCTGCTTTTTACATTTAGCCCAGGGATGCTGCCTACATGAGATCTCTAACACATCCACTCTCTTCATTTGCCCCAAGGCAAGTTTGTGCCTGCCCACACCCACCTCAGTCTTTACCCCTGCTTCAAGCCTCTCCAGCATTTAAAAAAATCCCACTTCTTCTGGTTCTTCTGCTATATGTGTTCTCAAAACATAAATAAGGGAATGAAGGGTGGAGATACCAGAAACATTTTTTTTTAAAAAAAAAAATTTAGATCAGTGGAGCCACTCGGGAAGTATCCTGGCTAAAATCAGTCCAAACCTGCTCTTCCCCAGCATTCAGCTGGGGCGGGGCGGGGGCACGTTTGCTTTTTCGGTGTAGAAACAGTTCTGATTGGCTTTCTTCTCTTGAGGTTGCCAACTAATCTCTCTCTCACACTCAGCACCCGAGCAGGGTTGTTGTTGTTTTTTTAAAAAAAGTTTCATATTGTGTTTATTGGTGGTCAGTACAGTTGTACCTCAGGTTAAGTACTTAATTCATTCCGGAGGTCCGTTCTTAACCTGAAACTGTTCTTAACCTGAGACACCACTTTAGCTAATGGGGCCTCCCGCTGCTGCCGCGCCGCTGGAGCACAGTTTCTGTTCTCATCCTGAAGCAAAGTTCTTAACCCGAGGTACTATTTCTGGGTTAGCGGAGTCTGTAACCTGAAGCGTATGTAACCCGAGGTACCACTGTAATAGGGATGCTAGAGACTTCCTATGGAAACGGGAGCAAAATTGCCGATGTTGGCTTATTTGTCTCATGTCCGAAATGGAAATCAATCCTACAAATACAATCTGTATTCAATGTTGCTGCTGTTTTCAGTCCACAAACAACATGTAATTTATTATGTCCCCCCCGCCCCCCCCCCCAAACCCTTGCGTTGTTTTCCTTGCATTGAAATGAATGTCGTGGAATAACAACAACAACAACATAGTTTATGTGATTTACATAATTACAGCACATAGCAAGACAAATAGTATAGCTTTTGTTTTGTTTTTTAAAAAAATATTTTATTAAGTTTTCTTTCAGATGTTCAGAAATTTACAGAATAAAAAGTAGAAAGTAAAAGTAAGAAAAAGAAAGTGTACATAAACTCCAACTTTCCAAAATACTTTAACAATTCCAATCGGACTTCCCCACATCTTCCGACTCCTGTGTTCTTTGCAATTATAACATCAGCAATTTGTTACCTTATTTCATGTCTTACTGTATCTGTCAAATACTATGTTTCCAAATTTAAAATACTGTCTCAGTTATTTGTACCCTATAAATAAACATAGTATGGTAACTTCATGTTGTCTACCTCATCTTTCTTATAACTTAGTTTCCAATTCACCTATTCAAGTTGCTGAAGCAAAAGTTTCCTAATCGTACACATTCTTAACATTCATACAACTTATAATGTTTTTGCAGATAGTCCTTAAATTTTTCCCAGTCCTCCTCCATTATTTCTTCTCCCAAATCACGGATTCTGCCAGTCATTTCAGCCAGTTCCATGTAATCCATCAACTGCGTCTGCCATTCTCCCAGCGTGGGTAAATCTGGTGTCTTCCAATGCTTTGCGATGAGAATTCTTGCTGCTGTAGTAGCATACATAAACAAAGTTCTATCCTTCTTTAACACTTTCTGGTCCACCATGCCCAGGACAAATAGTATAGCTTTTGGCAGAAGACAAACTGCAGCAGTCCTGAAACAGGGCTGCATGCAATGAATACAGGGCAGAACAGACAATGATGCCTTCTTACAGCCCTCGTCAGTAAGGAATAAATGAACAGATGAATTAAAATGCCGGCACTCTACCTCAAATGAAAGAGAAGGGGGGGGATTATGGCTGGGCCACTGTCCAGTTTGGTGGTATGTATGTCATTTGCAAGTTGTGATGTTGTATGGAGAGTTGGTGAGTCAGCCATGAGATTTTTTTTATTTTTTAAGGGCAATTGTGAGACATTGTTCGGTGTCCAAGAGATTGTGAGAATGCATGCATTTCTTGGCCATGGCTCATGCCCAGATATTTCTGCTAAGTGGCCTTTGCTGCCTTCTCACTGGGCAAGCTACAGCAGAGCGATACATACCAAAGGAGGGACCTCTGTCCTGGGGCCATCCCACCCAGCTTTTAAGAAACCAAGAGCTCCCCACCCCCATTTTTTACAGCCTGCCTCCCACTGCAAATACTGAGACAACTCTTCCCCACCCCGCTCTACACACAATGCCTAGCACACTCACTGCACTATTGCTATAACCTGATTCTATTACTCGCCCACCCTTTGCAAGTGGCCACTTCAGCACTTTCCCACCTTGCAGAGCCAGAGCGCTTTCCCCAGCCCTCACCGGCCCGTTCAGAGGCCCTGACAGCCACGAATCCCTGACGCCGACACCTTCTCGCTCCATATCGATCCCCTCTCCTTTCCAATCAGCGCTGCCAGGGTGATGGATCAGAGATGCTGTGGCCTTGTGCACCCTCCCTCCCCGCCTTCCTCTCGCTGCTGATGCACCACAAAGTGTGGGGACTCGGAGGGACGTATCAAGCACCTCGTTCTCCAGTGGAGATTGAGCAGGCCCTGCACACTGCCCATCCAGCCAAGCCATGCCCTATGAATCTCCCAACAGGAGTTGCTCTCCTTTGAGAGGTTGGCTGCAGCCTTCTCTGAAACTGGCTCTTGAAGCCCCCTCCTTTTGGCAGTTTCCGGTGCTGCTGGCCAAGATCTTTGTGCTGCCTCACTCACCGAGGTTCTCTGGGCAAAACATTTGCTCATATGTGAGGAAGGTACAGCCTGGGGTTTCTTGAGTTGTCTGTGCTCTTAGAACATCATATCACCACAATCTGTGTTTATTCTATTCAGTTTGGAATTTGGAACGCATGTGCAGGTGTGTAGAAGCAGAATTCATTTGCTCGGGATCGGCAAAAGCAAATGGAATACATACATTTTAGGTTCAGGATGATGGAGGCACGCATGCTTCCATGGAAGTTGCCCCCTAAACCTTTCGCACAGTCTAAGGAAGTGAGCATTTAGTATAAGCAAAGTCTGTTGTGTATATGTTTGCTCTCTTCCAGTTCCCCTCAACCTTGACTTTTCAGCTCGCTCTTTAATAATTTTTTTTTAAAAAAAATATTTTTACCACATTCAAACTTAGGTGCACTCTTCTGTTTCTAAGAAGCATTGATTTAAACAAGTGAAATTCAGTGTTTTGCTGTTGTTGGTTATTAATGCCATTTAGATTGTTGGGAACAGATTATCTCTGCATCCCCTGTGTACCTGACATTACACAGGTATGGAGATTTCTGGGGTTCCAAATGTGAAGACAGATGCAATATAATAGCAGAGCTCACCTGTCTATTGATTAGGAAGATGTACATCTTCCATTACTGTGAACCAAACACTGGCCCAAATTTTCAGACTCAAACGTTCTCCATGTTTCCAGTGGGCCTTTTTGTTTTATTGTTAAAAGTGCTGTGTGTCTTGATATTTATCACTTTGTTAGTTAAAAAAAGATTAATTTTTTAAAGTGCAAAACTGCTCTAAGGATTGGCAGGATTCCTACTCCCTCAAACTTGACCCCTGGAGAGAAAGAGTTACTGGCCATAATGAGGGCACCTCCAGAGCAGCCTTGTTGTTGTTTAGTCGTTTAGTCGTGTCCGACTCTTCGTGACCCCATGGACCAGAGCACGCCAGGCACTCCTGTCTTCCACTGCCTCCCGCAGTTTGGTCAGACTCATGCTGGTAGCTTCGAGAACACTGTCCAACCATCTTGTCCTCTGTCGTCCCCTTCTCCTTGTGCCCTCCATCTTTCCCAACATCAGGGTATTTTCCAGGGAGTCTTCTCTTCTCATGAGGTAGCCAAAGTATTGGAGCCTCAGCTTCAGGATCTGTCCTTCCAGTGAGCCCTCAGGGCTGATTTCCTTCAGAATGGAGAGGTTTGATCTTCTTGCAGTCCGTGGGACTCTCAAGAGTCTCCTCCAGCACCATAATTCAAAAGCATCAATTCTTTGGCGATCAGCCTTCTTTATGGTCCAGCTCTCACTTCCATACATCACTGCTGGGAAAACCATAGCTTTAACTATAATAAAGATGCATCTGTCTTGACCAATCTGGCACTGACCTCACTGTAGTGCAGGTCTTCATATAGCTCCCAGTGGAACCCTAATTGTCCACTCACTTCGTGGCAGACCATAATGGACAGACAGGTGGATTGGATGTGCAGTGAAAGTTGGTGAAAACAAATCTTTCCACAGAGGAGCCGCAGCTTGGTAGAGGAGCAAATGTTTTGTGTGCAGGAGGTCCCAGATCCAATCCCTGGAATCTCTAGCTAAATAATCTCAGGTAGCACTTGCTTGAAAAGAGCCTCTTTGCAGATCAAAGCAGACAACATAGGCTGGATGGACCAGTGGGATCTTCATATGCTCCATTTGAGTAGTGGGATGGGTTCTCCCCACATTATTTGAAATGATCTGGGGTAGGGGTTAAGGAGGGAGGGGAAAGGAAGGATAGATTAAAATAATTCAGTGGTGTGGAAATGACAATCTCCTCCCTCCTAATTTTGAGAGGTGTGGAAATAGAAGTTGTTAGTGGCAACTTGCTATAGGAAAATAGCTGAAGTTACCAAAAAGCAGTTGCAATGAAAGGAGGGTGAGCTGCCTTGTTGTAGGCCTCCCTGGGTGCTGCCTGCCTGCCTGCCATAGGCTCTGGGATGAGTAATCTGAAATCTGTCGCTGTGGCGACCCGGCGGCTTTCTTCCACTTTTTCTCAAATAGCAGGAATGGTGTCCAAATGAACAATTCCTCTTTAAATGAGAACTGTGTGACACGTAACCATCCTGCACTGACAGCGCAGTGAAATTGCCTTAGTGAGGCGCCAGTGAATAGAGTTGATGGTTTGCTTGTTTGCTTGTTTGTTTTTTGTTTGTTTGCTTGTTTGTTTTATTAGATTTCCTATCTGCCCTTCACCGCAAGGTCGCATGGTGTGCTGCAACAATAAATTGTACAATGATAAACAAAACAATTACAATGGTAAAACAAGTGTTATGAACAATTAAAACACAGCTTTTATATACAAAACAATTAAAAGCCATCCAATATATAAAAAAATATAAACACTTGAAAACAATTCCACATATTAAAAACAGTTTAAAAACGGTTCCAGTACAGACAAGCCTAGTTGTAGATGTTGCAGTTGTGCACACCAGAATGTACCCAAAATGGAGCCCACTTGTGGGATACGCTTTTTGCAGGCCTGGTCCGAAGCCACATATTTCCGTTCCCCAATAGGTACCCCAGGTCTCTCCCCCCCCCCCCCATTAAACAATGAAAATCCAAAAAGAAGGCATCTAGGTTGTCTCTTTTCCTTGTGCCAAATAACTAAGCCCTCCATCCCTACCAGAGTTCACATTTCTGTCATGGTGAGGAAGAACCGGACTGGGCTGTTTTCCTTCTGTGAAAGCAGCAGCCCCTCTCATTTCAGCAGCTAGTTCTTTTCACCGGCACAGACAAGGCCAATTTTCCATTGAAACTGCCACGGCTGATACCTTTCACTGTCCCTTTCTGTGCGGCCTTCAAGAGCAACACACCCGATGTCTCCTGTTTCTTTCCCAGCTTTGTAGTTGTTCCTTCCCCACAGTTTCTGCGGCAGCCCACGGGCTTTGTTAGCACAATGTGGTTCAAATGTCTGATTAGTCGTTAGGAGAGCAAGGGGTCAATTTGCCAGAGCTCCTTCCTCTCCATTTAACTAATTTAACTGTGGAATTGTTACAAATTCCATTTTATTAGAGCCCTGTTTCTCAGTCCAATTGAATTACCCAAATCTCATTTTCTCAGAAGTGCTGAATATGTAATTAGAGGAAAAATTATGCTCCTGATTCCTATTAGCGTGGTGCATGTGTGAGAGTGAGCGTGTCCACATGGGGGCAGGCCATTGCGTGTGTCGGAGCAGACACAGGGCTGTGAGTGTGTGTGCACGTGCCTTTGTCATTTTTGTCTAGAATTGCAGATGTTTTTCAGTGCCTCATGATGTTGGGGGTTTTCTTCCCCCTCTACAATTTGTTGTGTGAATATAGATATTCAGGTACATTGCTGGGTACCATCGAGTATGGTTTTATATGGGAGAGCATGGTCTCGGTGAAAATAATGTTTTATTTGAATATTCCACACACCCTGCCAATGGAAATCATGAATTCGTACAGGGTTGACAAAAATCCTCAAGGATGTATGCAGTAGTATCAGTATTTTTTTTAATGTAATAGTATACGTCTGCAAACATTCATTCATGGCAATGAGTTGAACAGCCAACTTTTCAATAAGAAAAAATCTTTAAAATCTCTGCCTGGGTCTTGGGCATATTCACGGGAGTGGGGTAGAAATATTGTGCACGCCTATTTCTGGGGCAGCTGCCCGGCACCCTGACTAGTGTTTCTGCTCTCCAAAATTGATGAAAGTTCCTCTTACATTTGCTTGAGCATATTGACTCCAGACTCTCTAGTTAATCCCTCCCTGGCTTATCACAAAACCTGACTCAGGTTCCCTGAACCAAACAGGAAGCTTTCCCCCAAAGCTCTTTGGAACCCATAAAAGTATTGGATTAATTGAGAATGTGGGAAAGGAAGCCTAGGGTAATGTGTTCTCTTAAAGCACATAATACTTAACAGTAAAACAAGAGGAAAGATTGAGAGGTACAAAGTGGGATTGGAATGAAGCAGAGCTAAGCAAAACTTGTTGTATACAACTAGTGGCCTGCTCTGTCCCATAATATCCAGTCTCGCTAGCAAACACAAAAGGAGAAGCTTCCCCAGTGTTGTCTACTCTGACTGGCAACAGCTCTGCAGGGCTTCTGGCAGAAATCTTTCATAACTCCTGCTATTTTGTGTTGTTGCTTTTCCAAAAACGTTAAAGGCCTAGGATTGAACCAGAGATCTTTGTGTACAGCAAGTGTTCTACCACTGAGCTATGGAATAGCCACCAAAATATTTATTCCTAGCTAGGTTTATTTTACCTTCTCTGTTTTTATCCCACCCAGAGCTCTTTGGAGAGTCTTCACCACCTCTTTTATCCTTGCAGCAGACCTGCCAGATAGGCTGGACTTAGCAGATGTGATTGTCCCAGGACCATGCAGCGATTGTCCCAGGACCATGCAGCGATGTTTATGGCTGTTGGGGGTGAAAGAGGATTTGTACCTAGAGCTCCTCAGTTCTGATTCAGCACACCAACCACTACACCACACTATTTCTCAAACTACGACCAGGGCATAGGATGTCTTTGGAATCCAAGTATCAATGGACTAGAGCTTTGCTGAAATCAGATGTGAAGGATCTGGAGCCCTGATCTTTTAACTGTGGTTTCGTGGGACCTGTGGTGAGGGCATAGCTGACCCTTCATAGACTCTGGCATCTTCAATTACTTTCAAATGACAAAATAGGCCTCCCATCTACATACTGAGTTACTTATAAAGAGCAATAATAGGTCAACTGTTTAAATCTGTCCCCACTCCTGAGTATTTCACTGCCACAAGCCCTCAGTTTCAAAGCCAGGAAAGCATTACTTGAAGGAATAATTAATCTGGATTAAGGGGCTTTCATCTCCCCCCACCCGCCGTCCCTCTTGGGCTTCTGAAACCATCCATCTCTTCAGATTGCTCTTTAAATGAGTTCCTGACCAAGGCCACAGAGGGTTCAAGACCATCTGTTTTAAGAAGGACAAACTCCCATTTGAGAAGGCACCATTTTCAAACAGGTGTTTGGTGCTGCTTAAATATTCATATATCAAAGTCGTAAGACCTAAACGAATTTTCTCCTGGAACTTACAAATAGGTAATAGGGTTACACATAAAACAGGAAACAAAAGGGAAGGTGTAGGTGGCTGGTCTCCTTGGAATGTGGTTGCGCTAACAGCAGTTAAAATCAACACTGGACTCTGAATTTCAGTCTGATGGGCCACTGAGGACAAAGAAATTGATTGAACTACACCAAACAGGCTTTCCTTGTTACATTGCCTGATCTGGATAGATCAGAACATAGTTGTTCACAACATACCAAACAGTCACAATTCTGTAATTTTGTACAGGTGTACAGCTAGATTCTGCTGCATGGTCCCTTTCTGATCAATTCTTTCCTGCAAAGTCCCATGACACGCTTTTCCCATCCCTAATCCATGGAAATGGCCATGGAGCCATGAAAGGAGGGAGCCTGTTTGTTTGCGTGATTGACCACTTGTTTAGAAACACTAACAGGCTCTTGCGGGTTTTCTGTTCTCTTCAAATTCTGTTCCCAACCAGGCCAAATTGTTACATGGAAAGCACTGGGTATGATAGGAAGAATGATACCACCACTCACATAAATGTATAGGATTTATCTTGACCTCCAAACTTGCTTCACCCCAGGAGCTTAGGACAGGTAACAACAACAATCCAATAAGACGCAGGGTAAAATGGCCATTAAAAGATTGTATAGAGAAATAAAAATTACCCCGTACTGCCGTATCCCACGCTGTCTAAACCCAGCTCTTAAACTGGAGCATTAGGTAACAGAAGGGATATGTTGGGGCTGCCGCAAGAGGGATAATGGGTATCAGAGGGGAAGGGAGAGAAATCAAAGATGGAAGAAAAGTGGAGTTGTTTATGTTGGAATGGACAAATTGCTGCCCTCCGCCCACCTTTGTGGGCAGGGAGAGAGATTTGTGTTAGGGAGAGGCATGAGCGTAGGAGTGGGTGGGAATAGATTAGAAAGAATGGGGGAAAGGATGGCGTGGGAGTTTTAAAATAAATGTTCTCAATGTTAACTTCTGTTTTTATTGTGTGTGCGCATATTACAATCTGTCCAGAAAACCCCTGGGATTGGTCAGGCTTAACATCTAAATCATTAAAATCCATCCCAAACAAAGTAGGTCTATTAACACTTTTAAGGAAAAATACTGAGCTTTCAAATAACAAATCTCCAGAGTAAGAGAGACTCATGCAAAGGGAACACTGTCCGAACAGCATGAATGCCCACAATCTGGTGTATGTAGTAGCAGGTTAGCACATATTTTAAGTGCACATGTGATTAGCAGACTTGTCAAGTTTTGGTCACCTGTACTTTTAATTGTTAAGCAGTTTACAGTGGTACCTCAGGTTAAGAACTTAATTCGTTCCAGAGGTCCGTTCTTAATCTGAAACTGTTCTTAACCTGAGGTATCACTTTAGCTAATGGGGCTTCCTGCTGCCGCCAGAGCACAATTTCTGTTCTCATCCTGAAGCAATTTCTTAACCCGAGGTCCTATTTCTGGGTTAGTGGAGTCTATAACCTGAAGCGTCTGTAACCTGAAGCGTCTGTAACCCAAGGTACTACTCTAAATTAATAGTTGCACAACAAACAGATACTGAGCAGTGGAAGGTTTTCCCCCATTTCCATGCCAGAGAAAGTTTCACTTGATGAATTTCTGCTTGTCTCACAGTAGTTAAATGGCACCGGATAACTGCCAGAAGTTAGCAACTCTAGTAATTGAAGCCTTAGAGCAATTAGTAAATAAAGAGGGGACTTATTGTAACCTGTCACTAGGTCAAATCTAGGAACAGTCTCCTGTGTGAACTGCATTCTCTCTTTTTAACATCGATTTGCTTGTTGGGTTTGCATGTGTTGATGTTAGAATCTTTAAATTTTTATGCTAAACATAACCAAAGATTTTGCCTGTCTCTTTTGCAAGTAAGTGTTCTGCTGTGGTTCTATGTGTTTATTAATATGGGTCTGAGCTTATCTGCTCAGGAATTCCCCACTGGAAAATGAAGAGGCTGTCTGATGCAGCTACGACGCATTGAGGAGTCCCATATGCAAGAGAGTGAACAATAGTATAGGTTGCACTCACACAAAACCTGATGTCGTCATTTCAGGGTTGGATTTGCAGCCACTCTGGGACAGAAACCCTGGGACAACCATGGGATTCTTCCCTAAATTCTGGGCTTGTTTTGTGCTAAGGTGGTCAAAAAGTTCTAAGTTCTGTTGGAGTGAAGGCTGAACTACTTGCTACCAAAATGGCAGCAGCCCCATGTCCAGTTCCCTCCTGCTGTAACATGTAGTCAACTTCCCCTGTGTCCTTCTGATGCCATCACCTCACCTCCCCATCCTCCACCAGCAGCCATTTATGTGGAAATATGGGCAAGAAAACGCACTATGTGAGGATGTCAGGATACATATGTTATACTACACAGAGGGAGAGAATTTGATGTGGGACTGCTGGTTTTGGTAGCAGCCTTGTATTTCTTGTAACACAAAATGCTACGCAGATACTTTGAAGGGTTGTGTGATGCTTCTAATAAGCTGGGAGAGAAATATACCAAAGCACAGAAGTGTCTGTGAGACTACAGTTTGCCTTTTACAGCCCATCTTGCTTTCTGTAGTTTTAAAGACCCTCTTGCCATAACAGGTTTTTTAAAGCCTTAGTTTGCTTTTGCAAGAGTTCAGAGGTTTCGGCCAAGAACACGAGACTGAAACTCATCCTTCCTCTATTACTTAGGCTGTGAATTATTATTATGAATTTACCACTTTTTGAAAAAGAAAAAAAATTTGATTGTGTTCCTAAATCTATCAGGGAAGGAGAATGTTCCATATCAAAAAATGTCCTCATCTGTGGTCTCTTGGGCAGAATATTACAGCAGCAAGGCAAAGAACATTCTGCATTTGGGGATTAGCTAGGAAAATAAGTAAGTCCTTCCTTTTGCATTAGATACATGCCTGGAATTATATATGACTGTTGTGTCCTGGGTGTTGTGCTGTGCTGAGTGAGACCAGGATATCTTCCATGTCTAATGGAGCTGACCTTTTGCCAGGTTAGAACGCAACAGCGTTCACATTCTGCTATCCTGAGCATCCTAAAAGGGGCATACAGCTTCAGTTTGAACCTTAAGGTCCACAGTTGGCGGGGCTAGTGAATGTGCCTGTGCACGAGTCCCAAACGGTGTCCCCCATGCCAGCACTCTGCCCCCCATTTTGCCTTGGTTACACAACGTTATCATCCCATCACACTGTGAAATATACATGAAGTTGGCTGGATGCAGATGAAATTGCACCATTTACAGCATTAATATTTCATGCCATCTCAGCTCCTGCTTCCCGGCTAAGAAAGCCAAGCACTAGACCCCTCAAACACTCACACGCACAGTGGCTAGTTCCCTAGTGCCAACTTGGTATAGTAATTGTGTCTGCACTCACGTCTGCATGTGTGCATGCCCAGGCAAAGTAACCAAGTTGAATGTGTGCATGACCAAAGATGGAAAGCCCTTTCTTGTAGTCCTTTCATGCCCTCATTCCTCTCTGCCATCATGGTTTTTGGATATTATGAGGCGCAAGCTGGCATAGCCAAGGGGCCAGGTATCCTAGGCCTTGTTCTCTGGGCTGCAGCTTAAGCTGCTCTTTTTGCTCCTGGCACTGCTTAGGGCATCATCTTTGTGCCGTTGAAGTCACTGATTCCCAGGTTCTCGGGTCTGGGGAGGTGAAGAAGAAAGTGAAATAGAAGTTTCCTTTTCAACATATGGGAAGGCGGCAAAACAGGGAGTCTGTTGACTTTGTGAGGTCCAGAAAGCTAAGTTGAATTACATGTGGATGGGGAGAGGGTAGAGTGGGGTGCTAGGGGAATGGTGGGGTCTGTGTAGGGGAGGGCAAAGTGCTGCACAATTCTGTGAGATTGTATAGAGATATTTTGAATAGTAGGTGTCAGAGACTGCCTCCAGGTCCCAGCTCACAGAGGACCAACGCTAGCCAGTGGAACTGTACAAAAGTCTTTATTGAAGTATAATTTCCATTTCCAAACCCTAGCGTGCGTCTCTACGTCTAGACCCTAGATCGGCGAAGCTCCGTCTGAGTCTCCGCCCCCTGTACACCAGCTTAAGACTCTAGCCTTACTCCACCTCTTCCGTCTCTCCTTCCGCCTCTGGGTCCTACCACCCCCCGGGGTCCCTTCCTTCCTGGACGCTTCGGAGGCGGACCCCTCGGACTCTTCCCCCTCTCTTCGGCGGGCTTTGGGACCTGGCTCCCTTTCCGGGCTGCTCATTGCGCCACCCTCTTGTACATTTGAACTTGGCGCGCGCGCGCTGTCTCCGACCTTCCTTTTGACCGTTTCCTCGCTCTCTGATGCAGGCGTGGCTAACCCTGACTCATGTCCTTCCGCTGACGGAAAGCTGCCTGATGCCGATGCCTGGGACTCCTCCCCCCTACTGCTCTCCGGTGGGGAAGCTGGTCCCGATTTCCAACTGCTGCTCTCTGAGTCCCCTCTGGCCCCTCCTTCCTGGGGTGTTCCCTCTGGCAACCCCCTAGCTCTGACCACGGGAGCCCCTTTCTGTGAATCCTCCGATTCGCTGGAGAGACTTAGAGACCTCGGGCGGCTATCATCGCTAACTTCTCCCTCGGATTCCTCCCCCTCGGTCTCTAATTCCTCCCTTTCCTGTCCCTCTGCTCCTGAGCCCCTGACAGTAGGGTTTTGCTTTATTCTCATTTCAGATCCCTCCCCCTGCCCTACCCCTGCCAACTCTGGGATCCATGCCCAGGGTGGGGGTTTTAGTCACAGCCACTATGTCTCCCTTGCTGAGCCAGTCTATGGATCTGTCCCCTGTCCTGCAACTGCATCCCTCCTGGTATGCTAGGGCAGTCTACAAATTCTCCCAGAGGAACAGGGGGCAGGGGGGTGAAGGAGGAGTGGAATTTCCACAGTGCCTTCCTGCCATGGTTGTGTTGCAATTTGCTGCTGGCTGTGGCCATCAACCGCAGGAGATCAAGCGCAAACTGCGGGATGAAGGCAACCATGTCTAACTTGCCACCATCACCTGTACCTGCCCTGCTATTCGCACCTGACTGTGCGCACTGGCAACACTTGTATAACTTCCCGGGCCAATAAATGAAAATTTTATGCTGTATGTCATGAATTGATCCCCTAGTGGTACAGATAACAGGTCCCTAGACCCTGCCTGCCTTGTCTCACAGCCATTCCTCTAGGGGGTCATATTGAGAAGTCATGCTGCGCTCAAGCGGAGATGTTGGCAGAGAGATCAGCCTCTTTGTGGCAGCAGGGATGGCTACATCCTCCCATGAAACAAATAGCTGGGGGTAGGGGTACTCTGGCTGCCCACGACCAGTGCGTATTTCACAGTGACAATGAGCACACCGTGGTATTTCAACACCTTGCCTTTTACCTGTGGCCCTGCAAAAGAAGGACGAGTTGAACAGCATAAGAGGGAACATGGTTGCTTTCATCATTCTCCCTGGGGACGTGGCAACTATCCACCATAGGCTCTTTCTGGGAAGCCCATTTTTGCAACCAGCTTCCCCCGCCCCAACCCCATTGGACACCCCTCCCCTTTCCCCTGTCAATGTGACTAGTGCTTGTTCCCACCGGCCAGGCTGCCTACTTTGTATGGATGGTGCAGTGTTTAGGGTAATGAAATATTCACAGGTCAGTGCTTTGCTGAATGATGGCAGGAGCCGTCAGTTCCTTCTCAGGGAGGCAGTTGCTTCCCCGGCGCAACCTCAGCTTCCTGGCGACAGGCATTAGTGTGAAAAGGAGGCCAAACTGGAGGAGAAGGCAGCATGCAAGACACCCAGAGCCGAGTCCCACTTGCATCATGGCCTGGTCCCCAATGCCAGGTGCAGCGAGCAGGTGGAGGAATTAATTTGCAAATGAGCGGCAGGGAAGGGTGCTCTTGGAAGAGGTAGTAACCCAGGGGGGCGCGTTATATAAAGTTGCATTTTTAAGAAATAGGTCACGATAATAAGTTGCCTAAATGTATCCATGTGTTCCTGTTTATGATTGCAGCATCCAGGGTTCTTTTACCTGAAATGTGGGGCATTTCTAGTTAGAACTTTTACCCCCTAGAGCTCCCCAGAAGTCCGTGGGAAATGGGTAGCCTTTTATCATAGGCCTTCCACTGTCTGAATGATGTGCTGAGATGAGCACAAGTGAAGTAGCTGGGGGGGGGGGGAGATTTGGAGGGGGATGGGTCTCTTGGACCAAGCTCTTCTGCTTAATAGCTTTTGTGCTGGGAACATAACACTCTGAGCATAGTTTTATCTGGCAGCCAGCTTTTCTCTGGCACAGTCCCAGGAAACACAGACAGAGACTTACAATGCATGCATGAAACCCCTGATACCACCATGGTATTATGGACAGGCACAGGCTTTCAGGACCTCTACCACCCCCACCTCCTTCCACCCCTACCCCCAAGCTAGCAAGAAGTCCTATAATGCACAGGGCAGCTTCCTTGGCAGTGCCTGCCCTTCGCCATCTTGTTACGGACATCCAGATCACTACAAGATATGTGTGCTATTGTCTCTTTGCTTTTGTGTGCCAATACATTAAATATTGGCATCTGTGCAGTATGTTATTGTTGAGTAAGCAGTTGGTGGTGTTGGCACTTGTGTTGCTCCTGGAGAATTAGCTGAATTTGTCGTGGTGACATCCATGGAGAGCAGGACAGAAGATTGAGGCAGTGCTCTTCTGATTTGCAGAATGTGAGGTGCCCCCAATGTGGGCCTGTTTTAATTCAGGTGAGCAAACCCATGCAGTTCTTCATGATCCCAGCATCTTATTTATACTGTGTTGCCTCTTAGCATGCTATGAATTCATAGCCTGGGCAGATCCTGGACTGCGGTTCTAGCATTAAGCACTTAGCACCTGGGAGGGACTAGTTTAGATGAGACAGTAGCCATATGAGATACTGCACAGGTAAGTTCTTCTTGCCTGCTTGGAGTCCTTTATACTTGGACCTGGCTTTGCATTTAGGGACCTGGCTTTGCATTGAGTCATGCATCAGGAAGGCATGACTTTCCAGTTATGCTTGAGTGGCCCCTAAAACTGACTCAGCACGTGTGACTTCTCTGTTCTCCAGGCTGGGGCTTGTGCGCCCAACTCTGGGCAGTACATGTATGCTGATCTGAGTGGATGTAACACATCTTAAAGTTTTTCGCTGCTGTAATTGTAGTTGTTGTCGTAGTGTGTCAATGCATAGAGCTTTACAAAGTGATTTGAGAAAAGGGCAGCCGAAAGGAGACTGCAACCGGACATTCAGCATAGAAGGAGGCCACAAATAAAGGAAAAGAAGATGGAGACTAGGGGAATGAAATGCATCCCGTTCAGTTACATATTCTTAGACTATTTTCAGTAGGGGGTGAGGTTGCAGGATGCCTGAAAATTTCAATCCTGGGTCAGGGAATTAGATTGGTACAGCAAGTGGGTTTTAGAGGTAGAGTAAGTTCTTTGTCACCTTTTAGCTGACAATACGTTTTGCAGATTTTTTTACCTCATTCTAACAATAACAACTCTGGTAAGGTTGGACTAAGAGATTACTCTAGCCAAAGTTGTGCGAGCTATAGCCCACAGACTCCTCTGGCGTTTGAGCATCTCCCAGTCTTCCTCCTCCTCCTCCCAACTTTCTCCTGGTCCTCATTTCAGTGGGTGAAGAAGTTGAACTATCTCCTCATCAGCCTTCCTGCTATCATCTTACAATCCTAGCCTGGCAAGTCACAAAGGCATGGTGTGTGCATCAGATCAGCTGGGTCTCACTTGGGGAACAAACTTCTGCTTTGTTGTCCTGACAGCGGAGTGTAAGTGGTGGAGATTATGGTAGCTGCCACTGCTGCAGATTTCGTCACTTGTGTCTTGGGCCATTTGAGTGCTAATCATCCAGGTTGGAAGCCACCCTGGGTCAGCTGGTAGGTGGCACCAAGAGTTGGTCTCACCCCCCCCCCATACAGTTTCCATACCATGGGTGACTACCAAGTCAAAAGGTTTGCCCACAAGTGTTGTGGGCCAACCGTAGTGCTTCCTTACAGGCTGAGGAAAAGCAAAGTAAGGGCTCCCAAACAGGAAATGATGTCACATTTTCTTCCAGTGGAAGTAGAGAAGGAGACACCACAGCAGAAGATTCCCTTTGCCCTCTGATATTGCAACTACTTAGGGTTTAGGAAGATGGTGACTCAAGTCTCAGCACTCGCAAGATACAGTTGCCCATGTAGATCTGGACACTATCTCGGTATCTGTTCTGTGAAGGTTTGACTTCACTGAGATTTAAGGTCATTGCCTTTCCCCAAAAATAAAAAATAAAAGGGGGAGAAATGTTAAAAATGGAGTCATCAGGCGTGAGGCGACAGGCGCCATCAGCAAAGTGCGGTGTCGGCAGGAACTGGCCCCACTCACTAAATGACTCGAAAGGGAATGGCCCCATGTTTGTGCTGAGGCGGCAGAGAACGGCGGGGAGAGAGCAAGCCAAGCAAGCCCAAAAACTCCATTAATTAAAGAAACTCGTTAATGAGGGACATTTAATCAGTGCAAGATTAGATCCAACTCTGAGCCTTGCCAATGAGGCAGGCAAGGCAGCGTGGGCCAGGCTCTGCAGAAGCATCCAGAGCAGAATGGCAAGCTCTAGGTGCATCAGGAACCAGAGAACAGACAGATGTCGGAGCGAGCAGCAGGCTGGGCTTCAGGGAGATTCCCTCGAGGGGCAGGATCAAGTGGCCTTCTCAGCTCAGAGGCTCATCCTTGTTTCTTAAGGCATGCATCCAAATGGAAAGTGAAATGCGCCACTGCAAGTGGTCTGTGTCTGCTTGCAATTGTATGTATTCCATATGGTGCTGGATATTTTCTGCATCTCATTTGCCCCTGATTCACCTGCAGAAGAATGTTTATTTTGTACACTGCAGAAGTCTTGCTGGAGAAAGCAGAAATGAGGGAGGGGCTGGGAGGAGGGTCCCCTAAATTCCTAGCCTAGGTCACATCCATGCCACACCTGTAAAGCACATGGCTTTCCCACAAAGAATCCTGGGAACTGTAGTTTGCTAAAGGTGCTGGGAATTGTGTTGCAGGGGGTTGAGCTAGATGACCCTCCAGGTCCCTTCCAACTCTACATTTCTATGATACTATGATTCTATGAATTGCAGCTCTGTGAGGTGTTCTTAAATGTGTGTTAAATGTACAGGGTAGGTGTGACCCGAACACCTGGTTATATTTGTGTTGATATTGTGAGCTGCTTTGCTCCCCTCCTATCGTGCTGTCATGCCGGCCTGCTGTTGAGCTTCATGGTCCTGCATCTGGGGGCACAAAAGCAGCAGCTGCTTTTGGTTTGGTTAGGCCAGATGCAGTGTATGAAAAATGAGGTCCAGGAGACTGAAAGAGCCCGTCTAAAAGGTCTGGCCTACATGTGCCGCAGAATGAGGCGGTCAAAGCCTACGGTGGTCGAACGCCCTGTGCTAATTCAAGCTTCAAGTATGAAACTCCTGTGGGTGGGTGTTTTTTTAATGGTCTCCTGAAAGAACCCAAAACATCACCTCATTATCCTTGCATTTGTAGACCATACACAGAATGAGGTGGTGGAATTCTTGAATATATTGCTTTCACACTGCAGGTTGTGGGGGTGGGGTAAAACTTTGGCTGTAGCTTGTAAAGCAGATCGCTACCTGGTAAAATGCATCAATTCCTAACTTGGAGAAAGCAGGAAAAAATTAAGGTCTTAGTGAATAAAGCCGTAAACAACTTAGGACCAGCCTATTTTAATAACTGCCTTTCTCCATAGATTCCTGCCTGCTCTTTGATAGTGTTGCTAACTGTTCCTTATGGCTGCCTGGCAGCCACAAGCAATGGGCCATTTAGCCTAGCCACATCAATACTGTGGAATTTGTTGTCTTTGTATATTAGGCAGGCATCCTCTATGTCTGGTATTAGACACCAGCCAGAAACATTTTTATTTATGCCATCTTCCCCTACCATACTATCCAGTTTTATGTTCTTCTGATCTTTGTGTTGCTATGTCTTTCCTTTTTATTTGACGTTGCTTTTACATACAGTGGGTTGTACCCAACCAAGTTGTCCTGTTAGTGCAAGGGCTTCTATCTGCACAGTGGGACTTTCTCTTCCTCTCCTCTACCTGCGCGCACACACAGACCTCAGATCTGTTAGGGAAAGAGTTCCACCTCTCCAGAGCCGGTTTGGGGGTGGGGGGCAAGGGAGTGTGTGGAAAGAGGAAGCCCCACTGTGCAGGCAGAAGCCCTTCAACTAACTGGACAACTTTATTAGAGGCAACCCACCACTTTGAGATTATTTTTCTCTCTTCCCCCCACTTTTGATTTAGTGGCTCAGAAATGTATGTATACATAAATAAGTTTCTGCCTATCTATGGACCTTGCTCTGGAGACTGGAAGCATGGTGTAGTTGAAGGTCCCGTCACTGATCTAAGTTGCCCCTAATAAATATTTTTCTCTTGAGATTCAGTGAGTAAGACTTGACACAGTCTGAGAAGCATTCTTGTCTTTTATCACACTGGCCGTACACTGAAGCACTGTGTTGCAAAAGTTACTATGCCCTTCTACTCCCCGCCTCCTGCCCCCAGCACACCCATTTTCATTACAGGATAAACCAGGGGTCGGCAAGGTTTACCTCGCCTGGGCCAGTTCACTCCAGTGGAGATCCCTCCATGGGCTGGATTTCTGGTGTCTGCACAGACATGATTTCCGGCGTCTGCACCGCGGAAACAAGTTCCCGCACCATGCTGCACTGCTTTAGTGCAGCGTGCGGGGACTCGCTGAGCGGGTGGCTCGGTTCAGGGGTGGCTTGTGGGCTGGTTAAACAACCCCCATAGGCTGCTTGTGGCCCATGAGCCTTAGGTTGCCTACCCCTGGCATAAACCATGGGAGAGCAGTGGGAGGAAATAGGTTCAAAGGAGAATGGGTGGGCTGAGACTGTTGGCTGAAGCAATAGTTTGTGCAAAGCAGAGGATGGGAAGCATCATGAGCATCCTGGGAGGGTGATGGGATGGGATCCGATATGTGAAAAGGATTTCCTACTTGAGCGGATCCCAGCAGGCTCTCATCCCTAATTGGAGTGTGTGTGAGGGAGGAAATGAGGAACAAAGCAAGAAAATTCTTTAGGGAGTTGTTTAACTCATTCCTGGCACCATGCACATTCTCTCTTGCAGATGCACCAGCACATACACGCGCACACACATCATGATAATGTCCTTATGTCTCTACTACCAAGAGATTTGTCACTTGGAGCTATAGATCTGGGCAGATGTGTCACAGAGAGACACTCTGGAGATCAGGTGAACCTAATGGGCCCTGAAAGAAATCATCTTCAAGATGATGAGTGCTGAGACAGGTCAAATTAATAATGGAGATTATCAGGGATGTTGCAGGGAAGAGAGATTAGAATCTGCAACATCAGGGGACGGCAAGTGTGGCACTTGTTTTGTATTCTCTGTACATTTCCCTGTCCCCTCTGGCATCCCTCCCACCCACCATCCGCTCTCCCACCCCCTGCTGCCCCATCTGCTTTACATCTAGAAAGACTCCCACACACTCCACAGGTAGGCTGGCAATGGCAAGCCATCGCTGGAAGATGTGGTGCGGGTGGGTACAGTGAGAGGCAGAGAAGTGCACACAGTGGGGTAGATGCTGCCCTGGTTTCTCCATTCCTGCTGGAATTTCTCCTCCCCACCCCATCCTTACTATCTGGGAACCTCAGCTTGTAACTGGGGCAAAACGAGCCCTTCTCTTGGTGACGCAGCATTGAAAAAGTGAATGTCTCAGCAGAAGCCATTGATTATGATTGTCAGATGTCTATTATTTTAAGAGACATCTCCTGTTTTACACAATTGCTTCTAATTCCAGGCTATCACCACACTGCAGCCTGTACTGTCTATGCTAATTTCAGTACATTATAGTGCTCAGCAGGGCTTGTGTGTGTGTGTGTGTGTGTGTGTGTGTGTGTGTGTGTGTGATATTTATATTAAAAGTTGATCTGATAGCCCCTTTATCAGTTCATATGGCAGAAGCACTTTTTTCTGTGGAGTGGCGAGAGGAAGCACCTCATGAACACAGGCATCTGCTGAAGAGCACAGGCTAGAAACTGCGGCAGGAAAGCAGTGGCGGTTCAGAATGCAATTCAGTTCGTGTTTTATTCTAAGAAACTTGGTTTTGCACAGTAACAATATGCAAGCGTTACCAAAATCTATGGGAAGTGCAGATCACTAGCTTGGCTGGCAAGAGGTGGGAGATAGTTGTAGCTATCCCGCATCATTTGAGGAGGGAGTACTCAGATTCCATTGTTGAGGTACCCATTCCTGTTCTCTTGTTCAGCACAGTCCATTGTTGAGTCTGCATGCGAGGTGGCATGTGCACACTGCACAAAACACTGGCTTTCTTCTCTTTCATAACTCAGCACATTTTTCTTCTCATTTATTTCGGTTAATTTTGGATTATTTTTTAATGTGGCCATGCTTTCCCACGTTTGGGACGCTGAACTCTTGCAGTGCATTCCTCTCCACATCTGCTCAGAAGCAAGTCCCATTCAGTTTAGTGGGACTTACTCCCAGGTAAGTGTCTGTAGCGTTGCAGCCTCCTGTCTCTTATTGCATGTCACACTGCTTCTTTGAGGGCTTAGAAAGTTTTGTACCTCTCACTTTTAACCTCCACTTCATAGTAAATGAGAGGTGTAGAATGTGACAGTATAATTTTGGGCTGTACAGCTTGAGTCCCCATGTAAAAAAATAATGCTGCCTGTAGTAATTTAGCATATCAGATGTAGATAGAATCTAGCCTTTCTGTTGTTCTAGTTTACAGATGTTCCAGTATAGTATCAGAATGAAGCTTTATATATGGAGAGCATTCAGAAATAAGAACCTCATCCTACCTGCAGCATGAAGTGATATTGTCAAGAACTTGAGTTTAATATATTATTTAACATTTGGCAAAGGTTATCTTAATGTTGCAACCTGTACTGTTGTCTGGCAGAATACTAGTCATGTAATTCTTGGGAAGACTGGATGATCTGTGATTGTTCAGCTTCCTTCAAAGCTTGATTTCTGTTTCGTATTGTAAGTGCTAGTTCTAGTGATCACCAGGTTAATAAGGAAATGTAGGCATGGTTTGTGTTTAAATTAAGGCTTATGTCTCCCCTCTCCCCATGTCCCTCCAGTAATGTATAGCTGTGGGAAATATGATATTATATAATTGCCTTAATGTTCACCTTCCTTTTGTTTTACTTGGCTTTAACCTGCAGGAGGAGGAGAAATACTAATTTTCTTACTTTGTACCAAGAATTCTTCATTTAGGGAAACGTATTGGGAGATGTGGGTTGACAGCACCGAAACAATACCTTGCAACATGTTATTTGGGCCTAAGTTTCTATTTATGTATAAGAACTGTGAGCTGCCCTACTAATGATAAAACTAGAAACTGACTCTGTTCCCCATTACATGATTAAGTTGCATGTTGATGTTGAAGTTCCAGGTACCTGGAGAAATTGTTGCCCAGCCTGTAAATACAGCAATGTCATGGCCTGGTGGCATGTTGTTGTTTTTAAACATGATCTTAATTTAAAGTATCTCTCAGCATTTCATACCACAAATTAATAAGCAGAAAGATGGTGGGAAAATGTGTTAGTGGCAGCTTTCTTGTGAGAATTGATTTAGTTGGTGGTTTCTTCATTTTATAAAACCTGCATGGAGCTTTCTGCTATATGAAGTCAGAAACTTCATGATGAGTCCCAGGTAAATAAATTTAAGGTGTATTAAAATATTATTTCATTGCAATATTGTTTTATTTTGTTTTTGGACTTCAGGCTGCTTCACATTACTTCTCATTCTGCCATTTATTTGGTGACCCAAGTTTTGAAAACTTCTGTAGGTTTTAAGATGGAATGTATTATTGAGACACATTATCAAGAATTGTAAATCATGCATTTATCTCTTGAATCCTGTTTCATGGCAATTTAAGCCTCAACCCTGGGTGTCTCTCGCCTGTCATTTTTAAAATCAGTAGAGCTGGCAAATACTTCACCCTTTTTTGGTATGTATGAGCTTAGTGATGAGAGCCTGTATTGTGAAGATGTGGCAAGGAGGAAAACAGTTTTGTGCTCATAGCTTATTTCATGTTTTTTAAGGTCAGGAATGGGTAACATAGCAGCCCATGGAGCTGTATTTTTATTGCCTTCATGGACTTTCATTGTGATTTGTGAAGTCCTCTCAGGCCTGCACTGTGTTCTTCCCAGCTCACAGTAATCAGCATATTGGTGCTACAAACCTTTTTACTCTCGCCCATTTCACATGAAGCATGATGCAACAGAATTTTGGTATCTCTGCAATACATTAAGTAGGTGGAGAAAGTCTTCAAATGTTGGAAATCCACAGTGGACATACCTAATTTGACTCCTTTGGCCCAGCTAAGTGAGAGTTAGTAGGGAAGTGAGCTGATGGGCTGAAGAAGCTGCCAACTTTTACATTAGATATTGCATTATCCTTTTGTTCAGGATGTTGCTGAACAATGGCTTGCTGATGATGCAGCTATGGAAAATTGCAGAGCACCTACTGTTCCTCACAAGTGACCCAACATTCAGTTTTTTTGTTGTTTATTTCTACATGTGAGTCAGAACTTATACTCCTTTTTCCTGGAATGTAATGTGTCTCTAGCTAGGGGCAGTTGTGAAGGTCTGCCTATAATTGGCAATCTTATTGAAACTGTTGACTGTGTTTCATGTACCACTAAAGGCAGAGGAACCCATAATCTGTGGCCTTTGTTTCCTGCAGAGGGAAGAATACCATGGGTCACCAAATACCTTCATTCCAGTGGTGACAAATGAGGGCATTATGTAAGACCACTATTTTTAACGTACTGTTATATGACCCCAAATCCTGCTCACCATGGAGTAATATCTTTAAAATGACCAAGAAAATATTCTAAGCAAACACCAAATGCATACATGCAACTTCTTCCAGAAAAATGTTTAGCTTCTCTGTGAGAAAACAAGCACATTTTACTAATTTCTAACCATGTTAAATACAAGCAGTTTACTTATACATACATACATACAGGCCCACGTAATTTATTGTAGTCTCTTTACACCCACGCTCAACCCAGTAGGCATTACCCAAGAGGCTGCCTGGGGTGGCAAAATACTAAGAATGCCAGAGGAGTCTGAAAATCACAAAGCAAGAAAATGATCTGTGGTCTAAACCACTGAGCCTCTTCAGTTTGCCGATCAGGTCGGCGATTTGAATCCACTCTATGGGGTGAGCTCCCATTGCCCTGTCCCAGCTTCTGCCAACCTAGCAGTTTAAAAGCATATCAGTGCAAGTAGATAAATAGGTACTGCTGCAGCAGGAAGGTAAACAGCATTTTCATGCCCTCTGGTTTCCGTCACAGTGTTCCATTGCACCGGAAGCAGTTTAGTCATGCTGGCCACATGACCTGGAAAGCTGTCTGTGGATAAATGCCAGCTCCCTTGGCCTGAAACGAGATGAGTGCCGCCACCACCCCATAGTCACCTTTGACTGGACTTAACTGTCCAGGGGTCCTTTACTTTTAACTTTTACCTTTATTTGGGACAACAACAAAAATGATATATGCAGTGTTATGACCAGAACATCCAGTAGTGGCTTTGGTTCCTGATTCAGAGGGAGAGGAGTTAATGGAATTGATTAAACCAGAAGCATAGCCTTAATAGACTCTGGTTCTGTGCCCTGACACAAAACTGAGGCTGAGTCCAACCACCAGAGTCCCTCTTGGGTATTAAATTCTGGAGTTTGTTCCCAAAACATGTAGCGATGGCCACTAACTTGAATGGCTTAGGAAAAAAAGAGACATGTTTATGAAGGGCAAGGCTATAAATGGCTACTAGCCATGATGGGGACGTTCTACCTCCACTCTCAGAGTGTGCATTTGAATACCAGTTGCTGGAAACCACAGCAGCAGAGAGTGTTGCTGTACTCAGGTCCCAGTTGTGTGTTACTAATCAGCATCTGGTTGGCCACTGTGATGCTGGACTGGACAGACCTTTGCCCTGATCCATCTGGGATCTTCTTATCTCCCTGTGGAAGTGGCTAGATAAAACCTAATATATACTGTACAAGATTTTGAAAATCTTCATAGGGGAATCTAGATATCTCAGCATTCTTTTACTTTTTTAAAGCACTGCTTTCTAACCCAATGACTGCAGATAAAAAAACAATGTGACATCTACTGTGTTTTTGCTGGGTAGGAATAGTTTTTGCTGATGGCATAGGATGAGACTAAGCCTAGATAAGGATTCCAGCAATCTAGGAGAGGTAGATGGCAGAGGTGCCCAACTACTGCCTCTGGGAAACAAAGCACTTGGTGCAGTCATAGGACTCCATTTCCCACAGTCACAATGGCAGTGCCACTGACACACCAGAAATTGGATTGTAGCACAAACATGACCATAGCTTCATAACCATCACTATCACTCAGTACTTTTCCAGCTGAGCTTTTTTAAAAAGAAAAGAAACATCTTAAGTATTCCTTCTGCTTATGCATCTATGCAAAGTGTATTGCATGCACAAATCAAGCATGCTATGTAAATTAGCCCAAGATGCATAATTTCTGTTGCCAAATTAGGGCAAGCGAGTGCATGCAAAACTTAACCTCCTCAACTAGAGGGTGCCACATTTGGCAGGGTAGGTTTCTTAAGCATAATTTAGTATCCTGTCTTCAGCCGGAGTCCATGGTCAGGTGTGGTGAGATGTGTTAGAAATGCTAAGAATCAGAACCATGGAGAGCTTCCAGTAGAGTTTCCTAATGAGGATGAATCTTGGACTCATTGTGAAGATGGAAGTGTTGCTCCAGCACTGGCCAGTAACTGAGGGTAAGGCCTGTGTGAAGCCCTGCCTCCTTGGATGGAATCTGCTTGGAGTTAAAGAGATTGTGTCCTGTCATACAGCTGTGCACTCCTGTGTGGTTGAAGAATCTCTTCTGGTCCCAGAAGTAGAAAAGAAGAGTCATTGTGAACTGCTGGTAGTTCAGGTGTGGGGAGTCATCTGAAGAAGGGGCAGAGCTGCCTTCTTTGGAACCAGGGGATGGAGGCCTATCTGTTAGGGTTCCTCCTCTGCAGAAGCTTCTGTTGGAAACTGCCTAATGGAGCGCTTTAGGGGCCTAATCATCCAGGTCAGAGTTCTCATTTGACTCTGAGGTGGGCCAGAATCCCAGACCATGACAAGGACTTCCATGCACATACACACATTTTGAAGAAAATTTCTATAGCCTATTTTTGCCCCAACAGAGACTTCTAGCTCAGGATCCTGAGACCTGGGTCTGATCACTCTACTTTCTGTAACAGCTTGAGCCTGATTGCCTGTTTCCTCTCCAGTAAACACCGTGTTTGGCATGATATGTCCTAAGATGCTGTAGTACCAGTAAAACAGATGCATGTCTCCCTTTCTCCCCATTCCCCCAGGATGATTGAGTGCTGACTTGGCGCAGGAAGAAGCAGAGTAACCCTTGAGTAATTTGCTGATTCAAAAATGGTTATTCCCTGTGTGCTTTTTGCGCCAGCCACCATGTCCCAGGTGAAGAGGGCCTTGCAGCATCCTTTGGTGTGGTTAGGAAGAGGGCAGCCTTGAGACAGGGCATGGGGTGGAAAGGTTTCTCTGTTCAAGCAAGGAAAGCTTGCCTGTCCAAGCCTGTCCCACTGTGATCTTGCCTTGTCATAAATTAACCACACACACAATTAAAGAGCCTGTCTCGGCTCCAGGAGCTGCAGATGTATTTCATCCCGGGAGAGAGAAACGGAGAGAGAGAGAGAGAGGCACTGCTGTGTGAGGGCTATAAAGCATCTGAGAGCAGAACTTGGGCTCCTAGCAGAGGGGCTTGTGGCTGTTTGTCAGCACAAGGCAGGGGACGTGGTGTCGGATGGGAGGCGGGGGAGAAGAGAGCAGTGAGGTGTGAAACTGTGTGTTTTTGAGCAAGGGAGAGAAGAGGGAGAGAACTCTGTGCACGATTGTGTCTAGGAGGAGTGTTCGTTTGTGTGTATGGTAGCATTAGTAGCTGCTGAACATGGCAATTGCGTAGACCACTTCATTGTGTGGGTTGCTCCCTTAGCATGGACAATGTAATCACACCATTCTCCAGACATTTTTTAGGATCACCTAATGGCTGGTGTGGCATGGAAGCTGACCTTCCACGCAGTGTGAGAGATCCAGTAGCAAGCTGGTGGACACTTTGTGGCTGCCATGTGGCACAGCTACAAGGCAGAAGGTGTTTCATGCTGCTTCCACATGAATAGCAGCTGTGGGCAGCTGGATCTGTCTGGCGGGCCATGTTTGATAGATGGGCAGAGCCGCCCACCTGTCAGTCACCAGATGTCACAATGAAATCAAATTATGCAGACAAAGGAGCAGACTGCAAAGTGTTGATGATCAGCTCATCATTGGGTGTTGCAAAATGGTGTGCACAGTGCTTTGCAGGTGCTGCCCATCACCTGACAGGCAGTGCCTGTAAACTGTCTTTGGGCTCAGCTGCATCTTTTCCTGCCCACCACCACCACCCCAGTGCCATATGTTGTCAGGCAGATGGGAGAGGCTTGGTTGATTTGGCCTTGTGAGCCAAATAGGGAGGCCTGCCATGTTAACCAGGTCCAGGAGGAGCCAGAGGATCCTGACAAGAGCGAGCAGCAGTAAATTACGCCAAGTGAGTTAACACTTTATTAGCAAAACAAGATCTACACAGGAGTGTCAGGCCTAATGAGCACAGCAACTCATCTCCATCAGGTCTTGCTTCCTTGAAGCAGTTGCCAAGACTAAAGGTTCCCGCCTCCCCACAGTCACCCAAGTCCCCTCCTCTCCAGGGTTTCTTCCAAGCCATCAGAGACTGTGCCTATGTGCTTGCCTTTGAACCTCCTGTTTCATGCCTCTCCTGGTTCTGGGAGACTAAGGAGGAGGGCATGTTGTCATAGCAGGAGAGAGAGACACCCATGCCTCTTCACAGGCCTAACCCATCTCTGCCTCCCTCATCCTCTTCAGCTTCTGATTCTGGGCTTCTCTCTGCCACAAACTCTCCCCGCTCACTAAGCACTGTTACCTCTTCAGCTCCCACCACCACCTCTTCCCAGTCTTCTCCCTTTTCTCCTTCTGATCACTCATTGTTGTCCCACTACCAATACCCAGGTCCTGAGCCTTCTTTCCTTGGGGGTTCCCCAGCTGGTTCCTCCCACCATTCTTCTGCATCCAACCAGTTCCTGACTGGTCCCTACTGCTGCCATAGCTTGCAGCTCTGAAATCAGTGAAGTGATATTGTGGCCATGTGTGTACCTGTGCCAACCAGAACCTGGTATGTTTGAGTGGGGGACCACCTCTTCTCCAAATGATGGACAGTTTTACTTATCCTTTCTTCTCTATCCCCGAGAGAGGTCAAGTGGAAGTATGTAGGGGACATCTCTGCAAGCTTTAACCATCCTGTGTTGGCCATTCCTTTCCACCTGCCATGTCAGATTTCCTGCTATGGATCTAAGGCATTGTTGGAGGCTGCTTTCCTTTGAGGGTTGCACATCCTTATGGATAATCTTACAGCCAGGCAAAAGCACTTGAGAAAGGAGCAGGGATGGTGAGTTATGTGACCTGGGGGGTGGGGAGGGGCCTAGGTAGAGTCCCGAGGGCTGGCTAGAGCCCTGGCAGCCCTCATTTGTTCCCCAGTCCTGGGGTTCTGCACCCTTTATGTAGGAGCCAGTCACACCAGCATATTTCTCAGTATAGTAGCAGATGCTGGAGCAATTAAGGGAGGCTCTTCATCATTAACCCCCCGGCCATGTGCAGGACTTAGTAACATTGTAAACATTATGGAGGTGGGGGGATAGACCATGAAGAAGGGCATTGCTTATAATATAATGCTGTATTAAGTGCTGTGTGGAACCTCTGTTTTAATTCTACTTCCAATGAATTACAGAAAAGCAATGCCTCAGCAGTGCTAAAGGGCTCTGGCATGGAAGCAACTGCAGGTAGTTGCCTGTCCATTTGTAAGTCGTCCCCCCCCCCCCTCTCTCCACTTTTGACTCAGTATCTGGCAAACTGATCCAAGCAGGTATGCTTCGCTTGTTGCTTGTACACTGCCTTGGGGGGAAAAACCCACATCCTTTTCAGGTGTGGTTTTCAGGTCCATTTCAGGTGTGATAGTTGTGGGAATTAGACTTGTGTTCCCATTTGCGGGGTAATCAGAAGGCAGCCCTGGGTCGTCTGACCCTTTCATTCTCTCCCCTCCCCTATAAAAACTACACAAGACACTCTCTTTTAAAGTTTAAAGAACAAATAACTTTTACTTAGTGTACTTGTCATTGCCGGCTAAATATATACAATGCAGGTAGATGATACTTAAGTTGCTGAAACATCTTGTGTAGATTTTTATCTAAGACTGACTAACATTTACAGGCTGACATACTCTGAGGTAGACAGCAGCACAACATACCTGCTGCTCTAACTGTTCAGATGGTTCAACCAACTGCCATAACTGTACCAACTGCCATAACTGCCACAGAGTGTATGAAGGTCATAGAGTTCTACAGCTCTTTCAATTAACCCTTTACCTGTGCATTCTGGATGCTAACATCCCACAATAGTGATATCACAAATCTAGCGATTTTGAAATCTGGCTTATTGTTTTGATTCCTGCTGGAAGCTTGGAGAGGGGAGACAGCTGAAATATACACATTTTCCTGTACCGTTCTGCCTGCCAGAACACCTACGGAACTAGCTGGCATCATGGTCCAATGGTTATGTGTACACATGGATGCACTTGAGAGCCTCAGTTTTGAAGCATAACCTTTGAACCTTGCAGCTTAATGCGTCAAAAGATGGCTGCACTTTGGCCAAGAGAGTTGTTAATACAGAGAAGCAAATATTGTTTTTCACAATTATCTAAATATATGTGTGTATCACACAATTACCCATATACATATGTGCATCTATATGTCTCTATCTATCTATCTATCTACACACCCACACATATAAATATTTATATATTCCGGGAAACTGAAATGCCAGAAGGAAGCTTGTGGACAAAAACTAGTGGTACTCCATGGCCAGGTATCCATGTCTTGTGTTTGCAGCATAGCCAGAAGAAAACCTGGAATCTAGTTTTGATCAGCTATTGTTTTTAGAAATTTGGAGTTTCTAGCCTAAGCTTAGAAAGTAAACCATAGAGAGAGAGAAAACCTTCTCAGTGTCAGGGAGTAGCTTGGCAGGCATTATAAGGATTAGGACAAGGGTGAGGAACCTGTGGCCCTCTGGACATTGGCCCCCATCAGCTGCAGCCATCATGGCCAGAGATTAGGGATGATGGGAGTCATAGATTTCCCACCCTGGATTAGCAAGTAGCTAATTTGTAATTTACAACTTTTTAACTTTGCTTCCCAACCCTTGTTGTTGTCTCATTTCTATTCCATAAACTCATAAGAAAATATATTGATGTAGTGCACTGAACCTCAACTAAAAGCAAAGAGCTCAGTTAATAGAGCATGAGACTCTTAATCTCAAGGTTGTGGGTTCAAGTCCCAATTTTGGCAAAAAGATTCCTGCACTGTAGAAGGTTGAACTAGAAGACCTCGTGGTCCCTTCCAACTCCACCATTCTATGATTCTGTGGTACAATTATACTATGAACATAGCAACAAAATCAAAGGAGACTACATTAAAATAAAGAGGCATACAAAATGGGTCATTTGACAAGAAGGTTATAAAATACCTGACCTGCCTTCATTTGTCATGCGCATTTCTCTTTTTAATTCTCCCAGTGTCAAAAACTTTCAATTAAATTAACTGAAAGCAAGGATACATTTGTGCACACCTGCAGATGTTAACAATTTGCACCACTCCCTTCCCCGCCCCCCCCCCCGCCCCCCTCGTCTTTATGATGCAGAATTTGGATTTATTTATTTATTGGTTCAACACATCACTGACTGTGGCATGTAGGAGACACCTTCAATTATACAGCCTTGCACCGAGGGGAAGATTGCTGCAACTCCGATGAGTCACTGGATGGACTTGTATCAGCCATTTGGGAGGGGAAGAGGGGACCATGGACCTGACCATAGAAAACGCTCATGGCCCCTCATGAAGCTCCAGGCAATGAGTCAACACGTTTCTCTCATTATTATGTCTCTGCAGGGCAACCAGGACGCCACGGCTCCGCCTGACGCAATGGCCCAGCCCTACCCCCCAGCAACGTACCCACCACCCCCGCAGAATGGCATCCCTGCAGAATACGCTCCTCCACCACACCCACACCCAGCACAGGACTACTCGGGGCAGAGCACAGTACCTGAGCATGCCTTGACTCTCTACACGCCAGCACAGAGCCACACCGAACAGCCGGGGACCGACGCCAGCACGCAATCCATAGCAGGCACACAAACAGTACCGGTAAGACACTCGGTGCTTGAAAGCGAAACTGTGAAAGGGGACCAGCCCTGGCTCAGAGAGGGCCTGCAGAGTGGGTTTTCAGGCCAGTTCAAGGAAGCCTGCAGTCAGGTAGGGAAGGAGGAGGGTGGTTCTATCTGCAAGGATGCAGGTATGAAGCCAGGTTGCTCTGCAGTCCATGCGCAAACTCAGCTGGAAAGCCCAAGGAGAGGTCTCAGCTCAAAAAATGGAGGGAGGCAGAACGTCCTGGTTCGAGACCGAGGGGCAGCATTATAGGCAAGCAGGTGGGCTGAAGCAGCAGATCAAAACCCCTCACCCTTCTCCTTGCTTATCTGGGATAAGAGACAACAAGGGATGGCGAATTGGGCCTGAAATAGAGCCGAGGGCTTGTGCAGCAGGAGGCAAGTTCACAGAGGCAATGCCAGTGCCCCAGCTGCCCCGTGGGCATTTGTGGCTCAGTGCTTAAGTTTCCTGGCTCCCCTTGTGTCCCTAATCACTTGTAATCTACCTGCTTGGCTGCTTGCCAATCCCATCGTGCCAATGATGTGGTTGTAATGCAGCTCAGTGAGGAAGCGCTGAGTGAGCAGTTCCCAGCCGCTCCTCCGTCCCTGAGTGCCAGGCTGGCTGCTTGCCACCGCGCAGCAGGGAGAGTGAGCTCTGCCTCCCCACATGGCTGCACACATGCAGACCCACATGCAAGCCCAGAGGGGTCAAGCCAGGACCGCTTTGTTTGTCCCTGCCCACCGTTGTGGCGGCACCAATCTTTATCCTGTGCTCTCTCATGAACACAAACGTAATAACGATCAGAATCCCTAAGAACACCCTCTAAGGTAGGCCAGTGTCATTATTCCCATTCTGCAGTTGGGGAGGTTAAGGCCTGAAGCCAGATAGGGAATTTGTGAATGGTGAGGTCTGAGCAGCTCACAGTCTTAACTATCTGCATATGCCACTGATCTGTGTATGCTGTTCAAGGTTGGCAGCTGCACCCACTCCCCGTCCATCACCATGAGTTCATATCACCACGTACTCAAAACCCAACGTGCAAAGCCTAACTCCCAACACTTAGCACTCTTGCAGGCGGCCCATATATCTGCAGCCAGCTTTTGCAAGGGGCAGTGATGGTCTTAAGCAAGCACAAAACAGTGGTGAGATCACAGTGGAATCTCTCTTTAATTTCCCCCTTCACCCCCAGCACACAGATGAAGCGGCACAGACAGACAACCAGACGCTACACCCACCAGAGTGTGGTTCTGACAAGCAGCAGCCCAAACGGTTACACGTTTCCAACATCCCTTTCCGCTTCCGGGACCCTGACCTGCGGCAAATGTTTGGGGTGAGTCCATTCCTGTCACTGCCCGCAACCTCTTTTGCTAAGCACACTGACAAGTGTCCCCAGAGAGCTCTGAGTACCTGCTACAGGCAGAGCCAGTGCTGCCATTTCCATTCTGCCCTGTCGCGGGCATCGCTGTTTCTGTTCCACTGCAGTTTGGTTCCTGCCAAATACGTTATTCACCTTGCTGTCCGCTTTTTAGCATAAATTATGTAAGTTACCTACATTTGTTTCAACATAAAGGTTATGTCAGAAGCAATAAAAAAAATCAGCTACATTTTGTAAGTCTGCGGACTTAAGAAAACCAATGACACTGTGAAAGCGTATTGACTATTTGCTTGACTGATCTCTGTTGCTGACCACAGACAAGCATGCAAACTGCAGCAATTTCCACTTCCTATTCCATTGGAATTTTCCAACATCCTTAATTGGTGGGATCAAATAACATTTGATCCCAAAGGAAAGGACAGAGCATACTTTTTGTATGCAAAAGGTTCCAGGTTCAATCCCTGATATACTTGGATAGGGCCACTGCCATCTCTACCATTAGACAGAGTGTGGCAATGGCCTCAGGTGGCAGATGCTGGGGAACAACAACAGCACTCCCTGGAGCCCCCAGTTATTCCACTCTGTTGCATCATGACCATTTCTATGCCCTTCCCTTCCCACAAGCAGGCTTGCTATCTCAGTTGTGTAGGATGCTTTCATGTCACCCATGGTAATAGGTGAAATAGGAAAAGGGTGCCACCGTGCCCTTCTCCTCTGACAGCAAAACACCTTGGTCCAGCTCTGGCTGGGGCTAAGAGAGACCCCTGTCTGAAATCCTGCACAGCCGCTGCCAGTCATAGTAGACAATACTGAGTTTGATGGACCAGTGGTCCGACTTAGTAATAAGATAGTTCCCTATGTTCCTCAAGCTGTGTGCCCTCAGCATCCTGCACACATCTTCTTCATGAACAGCTGTTGTGAGGTCTCATAACAGCTCTTGTGGTGAGAGTGCAGAGCCTCCTGCTCCTAGCCAAGTCATACCATGGCAGGAGTTCCCTTCTAATCTCTCCCATGAAACTTGTGACACCACCCCAGCCCCAAGCAGGACTGACCTATCTTCTCAGCCTATGCCGCACATGAGACTGACTGGTCCTTCAATCCTGAAGTGTCTGCCATGTTGCTATCAAGCTCCCAGGGATGGAGCAGGCTCTCAACGGCCTGTGGCAGAAGTGGGTACATTTTGGTACTTTACTCCCCAGATTCCAGAGGTTACCAGGACACAGTGCCCCTTTTTGAGTAAATGGACAGCTTAAAAGGCTCGGGACTGCAATACCTCCTCCACCCCCACCATATGAAACCTTTCTGTTCTCCCAGGCCTTGGACTAATTAAATTATCTATGGCCTTTTAAAAAGTCACAGGGTTGTTTTTATTGGTTTGTTATTACATTATGTATTTTTGTGGTTTTGTACTGTAAACCGCCCTGTGGTCTTCAGGCGAAGGGTGGTATTTAAATTTAATAAATAAGTAAATGAAAGCAGACATGCTAAGATGGAGTAGACAGGGAGTTATTACTTCTATTTTTACCTTCCATCCCTTCCTTACTTTTGTTTTTGTTTTGTTCTGCAGCAATTTGGAAAGATCCTGGATGTTGAGATCATTTTCAATGAGCGCGGCTCCAAGGTGGGTTCAGCATGTTGGTGTCTGGTGCAACCCAAACATCAGTGTAGGTGCGCCTTCCCAGGGTCCAGACTGCCCTCTTGCCCCTTCCAGTTTCCTCTCTGTGCCTCAAGTTGCCTACCTAGTTTCTAATCACCCCTCTCTCCCACCCGCCCCCTAAAACCCTACAGCCATTGACTTAGAATCAAAGTTTGGTGTTTTAACTTTCACCCTAAAAGTGAACATGCTGAATGGAGGTACTCCACAGTATCAGGTTTGTGCATTCTTCAGATGCTAACTCTGAAGCAAGCTACAGAGAGAGTAAGGTTGGAAAGATGATAAAACTAGGAGCTGCAAACCTTATAGCTAAGGTAACTTAATTGCAGGAAAAGAACACCCTCTCATGGTGAAACTGGAAATCACTCAAATTAAAAGAGGGGGGAAATGTTTTACATAAGGCAAGTTGTTGCAAAGGTTTTGCAGGAGATAGAGTTGAGCATGGGTCTTTTTCAGAAATAGATGCCAAAATACTTATTAACATAGTTTGCATTTTGTTTCCAGGAGGATATGGGGGTGTTTAGTTTGACAAGATTTGAAATTTCTCCCAGCTGTTAAATAACACAATTACTGAGTTTTCCTAGGCCCGTTTCTTCAGGTTCAATATTGGCTTTTGGGGTCAAACCAGACTGTGACATGGGAGATGGATGACCAGATCTCCCCACGTCTTTTTCATAGCTTAATTTCTCCTTGTGTGTATGCCATAGTGTGGGTGGGGAATTGGATCAGGAGCATGGCACTGGGAAAAGGGGATGTTTAACCCACAAGAACATAAGATGAATCAGGCCAAAAGCCCATGTTGTCCAGCATTTTGTTCTCACAGTGGCTATCCAGATGTCCAAGGGAAGCCCGCAAGCAGAACCTGAGTGCAGCAGCACTGCCCCCACCTGTGATTCCCAACAACAAGTATTCCTTTCTCCCTACAATGTCTTCCTGATTCAAATCCCCACCCCACACCCCACCCTGCCACAAAACTTATATTAGGTTTTTTGGAAAGGGGGGTAGGGGTGGACAGGTATAACCCAGGTACCTGTGTTTTCCCCATCTCCCAAAAGGGCTAATGGCAATGTTTGGGGAGGGGTATTCCAAATGGGAAATTGCAATGATGGGGAAAGGGTTAAACTCCTCCCAACCACCACCACATCTTTTATCCACACCCCAAGCTGCATTTAAACTTTGGAAAAAGTGTTAGGAGATCCCCCCAGTCCCAGATTTCCCATGTCACTGTCTGGTTTGGCCTTTGGTCCTGGTCAAAGAATGAGGACTTCCCACAGTTTCCATCAGACATTCAGAAAGTGAATGAATATACTGTAATGTATCTCCAGGAATGTAATGCCTCTCCAGGTGGAATCCATTGCAAGTACCAGTAGCTCAGTCCAGAACACCTCACTCTTCCCATGAGGCAGCGGCAATGTACTCTGCCATGTCTTGCCCTGCAATTTTGGCCTCTTGGGAAGCTGCCGCCTGTCCTTATTCCTCTTGAGCCTTACCCCCTCCCCTTCTCCTTGCTTCGTCCCTCCCCCCCCCCAGCCCTTGGGGGTCGCTTGGGAAGTTCACATCCTGCCTCTTTCCCCAGGCCCTGGGGGATTCTTCTCTCTACTGCTCCTTACTCACCCCCCTCTCTCTGTCCTGTCCCACCCACCCCCGTTTCCCCCCCTTCTCATTCTCTTCCTCCTACTCCTCTTCCACCCTCTCTCCCTCCCTCCCAAATCCCCCTCTTTCTCTTTCTCTCTCCATTTCCCTTTCTCTCCCCCACTCACAGGGTTTTGGGTTTGTAACTTTTGAAACTAGTGCAGATGCCGATCGGGCACGGGAGAAGCTGAATGGCACCATCGTAGAGGGACGCAAGATCGAGGTGCGAACATGTGCACTGCCTGCTCTGCGTCGGGGCGTTAGGAGTCACACTTGCTCCCCACATGCACACACACAGACACCCCTTTCTTTTCTAACCATTTCTACCTCTTGGGCCTCCCAGGACACGCAGGCGGGCGAGTGGATGTTGCATGCCCTGTGCTGTTGATCTCCCGTAGGTGGTGGGGAGGGGTGGGGCACAGAGCAAAAGAAGAAGAGGAGGGCAGACCTTCTCCAGCAGGAGTCTGCTGGGATCTGCCAGGGAAAAGCTGGAGGGAGGGAGGGCAAGCGTGATACTGCCAAATCCTCCAACCTCCCAGGCGCCAGCCAGATTAAACCACTTGCGATGCCTCGGCCCTAAAGGGTAGTCGTATTGCTGCCTGGCTTCCTTCTTGGTTGTGGTTCTGGTTTGTTTTCTTCAAAATGTTACAGGATGGGCAGCCTCAGTGTCAGTGAGTTAGGAGGTGAGATGGAGCAAGGCCTTTGGTTTTGCCCTGGTGGACCTTTCTTGATCACACTGAGGCACAAACTGTTGTGCCATATAAGATGCTTCTTGCAGAATAATGTTGCTTGAGTTCGCCAGGGCTGTGGTCAAGGGCGGACAGGCAGTGCTGATCTGATGCTGACGCCATCGTTTTCTGGAGCTCCTGCCCCTGTGTGTTCCTTTGCACCTTCACAAGCCTGTCTGGTGAATGGATCTCCCACTGTGCATGAAGCCTGGGCAGGGTCCTCCCTGCATGCTGGGTGTTGAACGTTATGCTGGGAATGGAGAGGTTCAGGAACGTTTCCTTTGAAAGCTCCAAATTTCAACTTCCCACTCAACACGCCTGAAGCCTGTGTGCTCCAAAGGGCTCTACACCTAAGATAAGGATATCGGGGCATTGCCAGACCTGGCATATGCAGGCAGGGTTTCCAGCCCATACTCTTTGGAGAATCTGGTCCAAACCCTGATTGGCTTTTGTCCGTCCTGAAACGTTCCTTGCGTCTCCAGTCCCAGGTTCCCTCCTGGGAGGAGGATATTTTGGTCCAAGGCCTGCCACTAACTCACTTTCTCTGTGCTTTGTGTCGCCAGGTCAACAACGCCACGGCCCGGGTAATGACAAACAAGAAGGCAGCCAATCCCTACACAAATGGTAATGGAGTGAAGCTGTGGCAAGAGGGTGTGCTAGGCCAGAGCTGGTCATTGCTGGAAGACTGGCAGGCCTTTAAAAAAAAAAATGCTTTCTGTGGGGTTGGGGGGGCTGTGTCAGGGCGAGGAGCCTGACTTTGTAGTACATCCTGGGGTACAGATGACAAAACTGGCTCTTGTTTGCTAGAAAGCTTGACCCAGAGCTCCTTAGGCCTTTCACCTAGGTCTCTGGGCAGGTGGGGCTGGCAGTGAGAGCACAGGACAGGTATGGGCCAGGGTGATGCTCTCACGTCTCCTTGTTCTTCCTCCCCAGGTTGGAAACTGAACCCTGTGGTGGGCACCGTCTATGGCCCAGAGTTCTATGCAGGTAATGTCTGGATCAGACCAGGTCCCTGGGCAAGATCCTTGCTTGCTTGTTCCTGACACAGGTGCCTGTGGCAAAACAAGAAGAGGGGGCTGGGGGCAGAGTGCTATCCTTAGGACCTCAGTGAAACAGGCCAGAGGAGGAGTCATACTATGGAGCTCCTCTCAAGAGAGTGGAGCAGGAGGGGAGTTTGGGGTGCAGAAAGATTCCCAGAGGGTGTGTATATAACAGAGAAGAGATGGTGGGATGAAGCCAGGTGTCCTCCTCCCAGGCACATGAGGATATTTCTCAGGACACCTGAAGAGGGGCAAGCTCCTCACTTCCTCTCTGGGGGATCCCTCCTCTGCCACACAGAGGTGGGCAGGCCACGTCTGGCACCAGGAGAAGACTCTTCTGGGGGTGCTCATGGGGGTTTCCTTTTCTCTCCCACAGTGACAGGCTTTCCATACCCAGCCACAGGAACAGCGGTAGCGTACCGGGGGGCGCACTTACGGGGGCGGGGGCGCACGGTCTACAACACGTTCCGGGCAGCTCCCCCACCTCCGCCCATCCCCGCTTACGGAGCGTGAGTATTTGCCGCAGAGACAGGGGCCTTCGAAAGGCGGGCGGGGGGAGCCTTTGGGCTCTTGGGACGGAGACAACAGGCGATTGGTCTGCCCCCTCATTCCCCACGAGCAAGCCTCAGGGGAAACACTTCCCAGTCGCCCTCCCCTGACTACATCTCCAGCCAGGTTTGGGGCAAGCCCTGGCCTGCACCTGGCTGGCTGCCCGTTTCACCTAGAGAAAGGCGTCTGTGTTAGGTGTGCCTGTTTGATTAGGATAGCTGGCCATAGAAGTAACACTGTGACTAGCACACTCAGGAGGCAGACAGAAGGTATTCAGTAGCCATTTTGTCTTGGCTCTTTCAGAAGATTTGTCCCTGTTTGCCTGTTTACATTTTTTTTTTTTTTTTGGTGAGGTGGAGGAATACAGGCAACTTCCCACTGGTGCAGGGGTTGCGTTGCAGGTCAATGCATGCTTCAGCCCGTTCCGCCCCCTTCCGGGGCCCAAAGTGGCACACACGCATGCCTTAGTAACGTGCAAACTGGTTGTTTCCTGTACAATCTCTTCTGTGTAGTGAAATAGAAACTGACAGTTATATATAAAGTGAGGGTTTGGTTTGGTTTGGTTTGGTTTGGTTTGGTTTGGTTTGGTTTGGTTTGGTTTGGTTTGGTTTGGTTTGGTTTGGTTTGGTTTGGTTTGGTTTGAATACTGCGACTATGCAGATAATAGTGCTAAAGGAGTCCAGTGGGTGTGATTGTCAAACCCATGTACTTGCCGCATAGAAGACACTCATGTGGCACTTGACATATCACAATCATTGCACAGCTGGGAAAGCACACTGTGTAGTTGTGCACTTCCTCCCCGCCTGCCCCTCCCCCAGTAAAGACCCTCAACTCCTCTGCCCATCATAAATTATGCAAGCCAGTTGCATTCATGCAGATATGCTTTGCGCAAAATATTTATTTGTATGCTCTAGTATGAAACTGATTCGCGCAGTGTAGATTTTATTGATTTATTTGGCAGCAAGGGAAGCATGAGGGACAGCTGGACAAGGAAAGATGGGAACATCAGAAGAGCCCATCTAGTCCAGCATCCTTTTCTCACCCCGGCCAACCAGATGCCTGGGGGAAGCCTGCAAGCAGTTTCTGGGAACTGCTATTCAGAAGCATTGCTGCCTCCAAAGGTGGAGGTAGATGATGACTAGAGGCCATGCAGAATGGGACAGGTGGCCATAGTAGGCACAGAAGCTGCATCCTTTACAGACTCTTTCTATTCCCTACTGACAGAGGAGTTAGAAACTGGCTTAGTTTAGTATCTATACATGAGTAATCATAGCATCCATGTGCATGCTTAAGCATGGAGCATATCTGAGTGGCTGCGGCCAGATTCCCCGAAGGAGCATCTGCTCCTTCTTGGTCATCCCACTTGCCTGTCAGGCAGATCGCCCCCATCCAGCGTGATGACTAGCACATTTGCATCTCGCCTGCCGTCGAGGCAGAGAGAGGCCATTAACAGCACTGAAAACCAGAGTCACAAGGTCCGTTTGATGCCAGAGCCAGGGTTACCCTTTGAAACAAATGTGCAGTCGCACGGAATGGACTTCAAAGTGCCTCGCACGCAGCCATAAGTCACCGTTGCATTTTGCTTCTTTCCTCTGCAGAGTGGTTTACCAGGATGGATTCTACGGTGCTGAAATTTATGTAAGTCCAGCCTTTCTCAATTTGCTCTTACAGGGGGGGAGAGAGAGAAAGAGAGAGAGAGAGAAATTCTTGTTTGTTGACTTTCCAGTCCAAGCTGCAGTAGCCCATCGGCTGGTTCTCGTGCTACACCACTCCTCTCTCACCCCCACAAACACACACGCTGGTAAATAGGCACATGACCTTCTGGGAAGGATATTTCATGTCTTGACAAATCCCACCTGCTCACTTGGTTAAGAGAGACGACCGGGCGGGGGATTTGCAGAGCCAGTGCTTGCAAATGCAACGCAAGCGCAAAGGATATTCTGCTTGGTCTCAGGGCATTGGGGAGCAGAGGAGGTAAGGCAGCAACTGTACACCCTCCATCCGCTCCATCCCTTTTCATCACTCCTGAGTTGCAGCTTATGAGGTGTGTGTACCATTGACTCTCCCCACCCCCACCCTGCCATTGCAGAGTCCCCCATAGTAGCAAGGCAGTGAAGGAAACATCTTGAAATAAGCTTCCCCACATACATGCTGCAGGAGGACCACTGCAAAACAGCAGAGCATGTTGGGACAGGGGTGGCGCTCAGGTTCGCACACAGGTTCGACCTGCCAGTGGCCCTGTGCCTTCTACAGCTGCTCCCCCCCCCCCCCCGGGGCAGGATTTATTTGCTGGTCCAGTGTCAGCATGCTGTCTTCTAGCGGCATTTCCCCCTCCATATTTAAAGTGCTCTGGGCAATATTTCAGACGCACACTGACGGATTTATCAGAGGCGACATCTCGTTAACACCGCCACCCGCCAGGGAGGTGACATTCTCTCCTCAGCATGTTTAATTTCTGCAGGTTAATGTTAGTGAGATCCCCGGGGAATGCTAATGAGACTGGTGTTGGGCTAGTCTGGTGGGGTGGCTGCATGCGTCCCTCCTGAGCTTGGTTAGCACCTGGGGTGCCCAGCTTCTTTGCTGAGAACCAGCCTCATGGCACAAGATGCCTCTTTTCCTGGTTGCCGGCACAGGCACCGCAGCCTTCGCAGTAACTTTTTGTCTCTCCTCTTTGCTCCAGGGGGGTTACGCAGCCTACAGATATGCCCAGCCGGCAGCGGCAGCAGCAGCTTACAGTGACAGGTAAGCAGCCCTACCTGTTTATTAGTCCTGATCTTGCGGTTCATGGCCTGTTCCCCTGCCCAGTGTTATCAGCCAGCATCCTCGACAACAAGGATGAGGAAGGGTGCCCCCGCAAGGAGTGAGGAAGGTGGGCCATCATTGCCTTCAGCAGGCCGTGTTCCCATCCTCTACAAACCCGCTTCTGCATCTGTGAGGGCCATTGCTTGACCTGTCTGGATATGAAACTCCAGGGCTCAGCAGCACATAGAATTGTTGGAAGGGTCCCTGAGGATCATCTAATCCAACCCTCGGCAGTGCAGGAATATGCAGCTGTCTCATACGGGGATCAAACCTGCAACCTTGGCATTATCAGCACCACACTTTAACCAGCTGAGCTATCCAGACTCAATCTGACCTGACCCCTGGCTCTTATTATAACGTGCCTCCAATACCAGTTGTTCATGAGAATCTGCTTCATTCCTTTCACACCTATAGGAATCAATTATTCTATTCTATTCTATTCTATTCTATTCTATTCTATTCTATTCTATTCTATTCTATTCTATTCTATTCTATTCTATTCTATTCTATTCTATTCTATTCTATTCTATTCTGGTGGACATGCCTAACTTCATATGGATATGGAGCAACTGTATGGAACATGACCAAGTTCTGTGGGGCCTGTTAGGTGGCCTCTCTTGCAGGGCAAAGCTCTGTGGTAACAAGGCAGCTGTATTTAACTCTTCACAGTCCCCTTGTTCTTCTAATATCCAAATTATGACAAAGGTGGCTGTGGTTATCTTACTGGAAAGCTGAAGGAAATATTATTTATCTGGTTATTAATTCACACTGATTAACATTCCCCTCACCCCTTTACTACCTTTGTCTTTTAGTATCCTATTAGAAATGCGGTTGATTGTCATTTAATTAGTCTACCGGTGGAATATCAGGGAAACCATTGAACGGTAACTACTTTTAGATCACTCCAACATGACATTCTTCCTCCATGGAAGCATGCAGATGAAAAACATGGTGACAGCATGGGGGGGGGGGTTACCCATCCAGTTTTCCCAGGAAAGAGCTGCAAGCAACCTATTAAATTTTTGCCAGGTCCTTCTCATGAGTCTCCTGGAAAATATAAATGGACTTTTAAATAAATTATAATATAAAGTTTTCCACATCTATTATTTCTCAACAAAGAGGAAAATGCATGTTTAGTTATTCTGCTTGGTTTAAAATGCCCACATTTTACTTAATGTATAGGCATTCTAATGGTTAGGGGCAGGGGGAGGGGAAGCTGTGTGTGCCTACAGACATTGTTGGGCTCAGACTCCCACCAGCTCCAGCCAACTTGGCCAACGGCAATATCTAGAGGGAGGTTCCCCCACCCCTGGTTTAGAAGAATGGGCTCTGAGCTACAGTTCGGATCTCATTTAAGCCACAAGGGTGGTCTTAGGTGAATCCCAACATAATCTCAGCCCCCCATCTGCAGTAATGCTGGCCTACCTTACAGGGCTGTGTCAAGAATTACTGAGATGGTTTATCTATTTAAAAGTGTTTATATACCTCTGTGTCATAAAGCTATATCACAGCAGTTTACGGCCATATGAAAACAAAAAACCAAACAATAAAATCACCAAAAGTTAACTTTAAAATTAAAAACTAACATCAACAAAGTACAACAGGTGTACTCTTAATTGCCTGCATAGGCCTGGCAGAACAGAAAAGTTTTCAGCAGGCATTTAAAAGTTGTCACTGAAGAGGCCTGCTGAATCTCTGTTGGCAGCGTGTTCCATAGGACGGGGCTGATGACACTGAAGGCTTCTCATTGTTGTCAAACAAGCCTCGCCAACTTGGGGAACAACCAAAGACACTCCTGCATGTGATCTCTGATCCCTGAGGTGTCCTGGACCCGTGTCACTCAGGACTTTGTAAGTCAATCCATGAACCTTGAACCTGGCTTGGTTAGCAGGTGTGCAGCTGTTTTAACAATGGTGTGACATGTTCTAGAATCATGGACTTGTAGAGTTGGGAAGGACCCTGATCAGAAGCCCCCATCCACAATCTGCCTACCACAAGCCTCCAGTCCAGACCCAAGGGCAGCCCCACTTAGAGCCCATTGCAGTATTCAAACCTCCAAGTTATCATTATGCACACAAAGTAATTTGAACTATAAATACTAAGCATTCTTAAAATCCCCTGAGCTTTTGCTGCTTTAAGACTTTAGCTATTGAATATCAGTCTTGCAATTCCATTCTCCTTTTTGAAATATTAGTCTAAGAACCCCTGGAATTAAGCTCTTTGTCCTTCTCTTCCTCACATACAAAATCCTCTTATAATTTCTTCCTCTTGGTTCATATGATCCAATATTGCCAAAGGATCTGCTCCAGTCCCTGTTCCCCATCCTTCCGCACCCTTTCCTGTTTTCCAGAGGCAGCCAGGAAGCTATTCAGCCTCCATTTCCTGTGTGCCACACACAACCAGTTCTTTTCATCTCGATCCCCTTTTCCAGCTGGTTGCCACACTGTAATTCACTCCGATTCCTCCTCCATCTCCTTTTTCTAATAAGCACAGGTGCACAGCATCACAGACTTAATGTTCACAATCTAGGACAACATCTAGCCAGGGAACCTTTTCTAGCCCAGGGAGTGTTCAGAGGACCATTTTGCCCTGAGGTTCCCCACTCCTCATCTAGGATAAGTGTGGGAAACCTTTTACCCTCTGGATCTTGCTGAGCAACAGCTCCCATCAGCCCCAGCGAGCATGGCCAGTGGCCAGGGATGATTGGAATTCAGTGTTCAGCAACATCTGACAGGTCAAAGGTTCCCCCACAGCGGATCTAGGAGCTGGCCAGATTTTTTAGGAGCCCAAGTTGGGGTGCCTCTCCCTAGCTAGTCTCCCTCCTCCTTCCCTCCCTGGGCTGCCAATGCCTTTGTTCTCTCAAGTCTGAGGAAGGGGCAGGCACTTGTTTCATTCGTCCCACGCCCATCACTTCTGGCCAAACGGAGGTTCCAGGCACATGCTTCTGTTTCGCACACCTCGCTGCCCCCCACCCTGCAATTGCCACTTTGCAGCAGAGAAGGAATGCCCAGGGGACTGGAAACACAACTTGGGCATGTAATGTGTCATTCTGGCCAGAGACCTGGGAGTTTGCTGCCAGTGAGAGCGGGAGATACTCTGCAAGGTAGAACTGAAGCAGCAGTCCATGCCAGGGCAGCTCTTTCAGTTCGCAGCATGCCCACTGCTATCTGTGACAAGGCAGCACAGGTGATGGGCAAGGGCTGGGCTTGAGCAGGTGCTCCCGAATGCACACCTCGCAACCTATTCTAATGTGTGTTTCTTTTACGCTCTCTCAGTTCTTTTCAGATTTTGCGTATTTTCCCCCTGCACTCTGGTGCCAAGCACAGAATTTCTCTTGTTTGCAACACTTTTCCAGTGGCCAGCCCTTGGTTGCTAGTAACGACTTCCTTCCCTTAGACCTTCTGAAGATGTTCAGGGGGAATTTCATCTGGGCTTAAGGAACCAGAGTGGTGGGAATGAAGATGCAGTTTGCACGTGGCTCACAAATCTTGGCGTATTCTAAGGGTGTCCAAAGTTTGAAGTGCTCTGTGTGTGTGTATGGAGGAGACCGAATGCTCTGTGGTGGGTTGTTTCCTAACAACTCAGGAAATAATCCTGCCATTTCTGTTGAGGTGTATTATAAGTTTAAAACAACAACAACAACTATGTATGACATCTGGGGCCTGATTCATGATTTTCTTAACATTTAGGGTTGGCAACTCTGCGACCCCCCAGTTTCTAACGCTGCCCCCTGTGTTCGCTCCTAGTTATGGCCGAGTTTATGCAGCTGCAGATCCTTACCACCACACCATCGGCCCTGCTGCCACCTACAGCATTGGCACTATGGTAAGAGCCCTCCCTCCCACCTATTTGCGCGTGGGGCTGTCTGGGAAGCATGCCGCCTTGGGGCTGGGCTGGCCACTTCGGGTAAAAAGAGAGGGGTGTTGGGAAACATCCAAATTCACCCCTCGGTTGCAGCCGCCTCCTCAGCACTGTGCAGGGAAAGGAAGCCTAAGGAGGAGAATCCCAAGAGTGGGGAGGGAAGGACAGAAACACACAACACACACAGGGCCTGGTGCAGACCCTCCTGCTTTCGTGGCCACTAGGAAGGACATACACAGGCCTGCTGCGACATTCTTGGCTGTCTCCAGGCATCCTCCTGTTTAGCCTGCCTTGATGCACTGCTCTGTAGGGAAAGCGGTCCAGAGCGGGCAGCATCTTGTCCAAGTGGAAGTGGCCGTTTGCTCAGGAACCATTTCTGAAGGAGCAGCTAACTCTTAGGCAGAGAACTGGAGCAGGGCAGAGGGTGGGGTTGGTTGCACAAGCACACAGCCCAACGCCACTCCCTGCTACTCCCCATCTCACACACACTGCCGCACCCATTTCTTGCAGTGACGCCTCCTTGCAATCAGCTTTCACATACAGCATCAAAGAGGAGAAACATCCAAGCCACCCTGCTTTACTAACCTTCCCCACCCAAGCCACTAGCCCACCCCATGGTGTCAGTGCCTTCCCAGCGATAAAACAAGGAACGAATGGCCTTTTCAGCCATCTCGTGGGCTTAAGGAATTGGGTTCAGTTCTTTGGGGTGTCGGGGGGGGGGGGGAAGGCAGGGCAGAAGATCCTGGGCTGGCTGAAGGGGACTGAGGCTTGAGTGCAATTCATCTCTCTCCCCTTACTACTGAAATGGTCCATAGGAAACAGCTAAGTTCCAGCTTCCAAAGCTCTGCTTTCCTTTATTTTATTTTTTTAAAAATGTACCTCAGCCTTATCCATCCATTATCCTCTGGACTTCTTGTGAGCCCAGGCCCACAGCAGCATTGCATGCTGGGAGTTGAGTCCAACCACCACCACCACCACTTCGTCCCCACCACAAAGCAAGGCCTCTGCCAGCCTTGGGGGTCCCAAGGGACCCCCGTCTTGGCTGAAATAACAGGGCAGGGATGGGCTGTGCCTCTCCTTTATACTGATTGGCTTTTTCTCCGTCTTTGATGTTGCAGGCTAGTCTATACCGAGGAGGGTACAGCCGCTTCACTCCCTACTAGCAAGACAGACCCAGCCCCTCCTCACAATAGTAACACTGACTGCTCCTTAGAAATCAAACCAAAATCAAATGGACATGGGCCCCCGCCCCACGCTGCTGGCCCTCGGCAGCCTAAACCACATATTTCTTTACCTCAAGCCGCCTCTCATGCCTCACATCCCACCTGTCTCTGATGGTGTGCCGCCAAGTTTGTTTTCATTTTGCAAAGCTACCAGCCGGGGGGGGGAGGGTTGGGACAGGCGCCTGCTTCTGCCAGACCAAACAAAACCAAACAACACCAGCAAGCAGAACCTCACGGAGAGCCTCCCTAGAGCCCACCCTGCTCCCAAGCTTTCCTGCCACAAGCCCCGGGGCCATGTGGCGCTCGAGATAGGCCCCCAGTCAGGCCCCCTGCATTGTGCCGGGTGTTCAGGTCCTTGCACAGGGGAGGGAGGGTGCAGTTAAAAGAACTCAGGATGTTATCCCTCTCGGATGCAAACTGCCCACGCTCCTCACTCACACACACGCAAGGACCAGGTGGGCAGGGCCCCAGGCTGCTCCAGAATCCCAGCAGGTGCAGGCTGCAGTCCCAACCCACCTTACGCTGCTTAGATGCACTCAGCCTCCAAGCAACAGCAGGGAGAATTTTGCTTCCTCTGCCTGCAGGAACTGGAAGCTGCCCCCTTGCAGAGGAATGATGCGATGGGGGAGGGGGAGGATAGCTTTCCAAGCACGCAGCAAGAGTGAGAGCGGGTGGGGGAAGAGGGAACCCTGCAAGGAGCCCCTGCTCTCTAGGCTTATCAAACCACATGCCTAGTGAAGGAGCTGGTTGGGACCAGCCTCCTGGTGGGCTGAATGATCCCAGCTCCTTTGTTCGTATGGGGAGCAGCCGTTCCATGTAGGAGGTGGGCAGCGCTCTGTGTGAGCAGGTCTGGCACATACATCTGTACAGAAAGGGGGCAGGGGAGGGGAGGGCACTTATGCAGACATAGGAGGCGGGGCGGGTGCTGGGTGCTGGGAACTGAGTCCCAGGGTCCCACTTCCCAGCTCTACCATACCCAGACCAGCACACCCCCAGAGAGCAGAAAGCCCTTCCCCGACACCAAGTCTTCCCCGCCTGCCACCTGCAGGTTGCTCCATGGAACGTTCTGCCTTTGTTTTCTGTTGTAGTGAAACCTTCAGCTGTTTCCTTCTGGGACCAGGAAGGGCACAAAAAAAAATTTTTTTTTTAAGCAAAGCAACAAAACAGTTACAAAACTTAACGAGCCAACAAAACAGTTACAAAACTAACAAGCCAAGCGACAGGCCATCCGGACGGAGCTCAAGCACCGGCCGACCGACCAACCCACCGACCGGGACGGATGGACGGCAGCCGCCACAGACTCTGCAAAGCCGTCTGCACACCGGGAGACCCGTGCCCTGCTCCCCCCACACCCCGCTGCAGACCCACGGGGCCAGGGACAGGCACTGACACAGACTGGATTCCGCAGGCCCTCCCAGGCCACCACGTCTTCCTTCCAGCCCTCCTGAAGAAGAAGAAGAGCTGCGGGCGTCCCCTAACCACAGAACACGCCACGAGCGCTCCCGCAGGGCTAGCAATCCTGCTTCTCGCTTCCCAGAACCTCCCAATGCTTTTTGTGCTTTGCTGGTTCATCCATTTGTCAAGTTGGCAAGGCCTCGGGATGCCCAGGCAGGGCCAGGCCAGGGACTTTCTGGGCACAGCCACCTTGTTTCTGTGGGTGGGAATCTCGGGTTTTAGAGGGGTGTTGTTGTTTTTTTTCCTTTGAAGAGATTGCACTTTCCCCCCTTCCCCCGAGAACCCAGCTCCCACCAGCCCCAGAGGGGGTCAGAAGCTGCACCCTGTTTACCTTCCTTGCAGTAGGCCTGGCTGCTCTCACTGTGGCTTCACAGAGCTGAGATCATCTGAGGCGATCCCCGCCTTGCCCGTGGTCTCCAGATCTACCAAGAACCCCAACCCCTATCCTCAAAGGGCCAACGGTTGCCACCACACACACACACCACCACCACCACCGGGACAAGCACGCCCTTACAACTGCGTGGCCAAGCCCGTGGGAGGCCACAGCCCCATGGTGGTGTCAGGGAGTGAGGCGGGGCTGTGCGCCAAGGGCTGTGCACAAACTGAGCAAATACCTGCTGGCGCCAGTGGGCACACTCTCTCCCATTGGTTTCTTCCGTGCCCATGGCCCATAGTGGGAGGGGTGCATGTCCCACGGCCCGCTCCCCACACCCTGCCACCTGCTCCCAGAGCCAGATGGACTCTGGTCCTTCCCCATGCTGACCCTGAACCCGCCCCCCCCCCTTGGCTTATTCATCTCATGAAACCTCACTTTCTACTCAGCATTAAAGCTCCTGACACGCCAGCAACCAGATGATCCTCCTTTTCTATTCCCGTTGTATATAGCCCCTTCCTTTGCCACTCCCTCCCCCTTGTATAAAGCTCCTCCCATTTGCTGCCCTGTCTCCCACCCTGGGAGCATCAGCCCGCCCACCCACCCCATTCTGTACGCTTCAAAGGTGTGACCATTCAAATAAACAGTATTATTATTATTACTATTATTATTATTTATTGATTATTATTATTAAGATTATTAATAAAGGTTTCTTTCTTCAACCAGGATGGCTCAAGCTTTTGACTTGGTGGTGGGGGGGGGAAAGAGAGGGGGGCAATGAATAGCACAAGCAGGAAGAAGCATGAGAGGAGGAGGCATGAGTTGAGCCATGGGTCAGCGGTATTCTGATTGCAGATCACTACAGGAGCGATGGGAAATGCACTGCTCAGCTGGACTTCCAACATCAGCCACAGCCAGCCTGGGATCAAATGGTCAGGGAAGATGGGATTTTGAGTCTAGTGACCTCTACAGGAGACCATGTTGACTTAAGAGAAAGCAAGGTCTGAGGTATTCTCTGCTGCTGATCAGGGGCTCCATAAATCTCATTTGTGTTTGCTACCTGCTAATCTGCAAACATGCAGGCGGGGCAGGCGCAGAGCTATTTAAGCACCTGGAAGGCTATATGGCTGATGAGTTGCATCTTCTTGGTGGAGCACAATGTTTCTCCATATATGTGCCAGATCCATTACAGAGTCCTGACAGCCTTTGCAGCATCACACAGCCATGAATGTTCCATGCAGGTAAATTGTGTGGAACTGTTTTTTGTTTGTTTGTGTGACCCACTGCTAGTAAATATATCCAGCAGTTCTGTAGCTCTGTCTGTCCAGCTACACACACACACACACACACACACACACACACACACACCCTTGTCATTTGCCATGTATAAGGATTAACACAAATTCTGCATTCACTTTCCTCTCCACACCTTAATGTGTTGCTTCTGATGCTTTTCCACTGCAATTCTATCTTCACACGGAATTAGAAGTGGGTGATGATAACAGCAGGCAGTTTTCAAGGCAGCCACACAAAGTGGATTTGCACAGGAGGAACACCTCATCATGCATTAAGTTTCTTACTGTGGTTCTACTCCTGATGTTGCTGGACTACAACTCCCATCATCCTTTGGCCTTCGACCAGGCTGGCTGGAGCTAATGGGTTTCCAATAACATCCAGAGAGCCACTGATTCCCCACCCCTGCTCTTCTACACAAAGTGAGGAAATAGAAGGCCAGCAAACAGGGAAGCATGAGCAGGTAATGAAGAGTTTCTTGACTGCCTGTGAAAGGCATGATAGGAAACAGGGCAATACTCGTGTTAATGCTGGGAGACCAGGATTTCTCAAACACCCCATTACAGCTCTGGCTGAAGGAGGAAATTTCATTATTAAAGCAACGGACTGGGTTAGACAGTTTTCAAAATGCCAAGCTTGTTGCTCTTGCTGCAGTCGTGCCCACCTGAGCAGCATTGGCAGTGCAAATGTTGCTGAACATGGGGACAAGGCCTGTGCAGCAGAGAAGCTGAGGTCGCTGTGCACATCACGCTTGGTCAAACTCCATGCCGCTAATTGCCTGCATGCTGGACTGCAAGGGAATTCTCTTGCTTGGCTCTGCATCAGAAATTCGGAGATGGGGGCAGAGAAAGAAGTGTGTGTGTGTGTGTGTGTGTGTGCATACAAGAGAGGGAGTGGGAATGGAAGCGAGGTGACGGGGCTGTCAGTCTGCTACACAGCAGGCAGTAGCCCAGCCCTGGGGAAGGCCTACAGGAGATTGCTTGACTTTATGCAGACAGGAGGCAGGGGTGGCCTCAAACAAGGATGTTTGCAAATGCAGAAATGCCCATTAGCTCTCACACCTCCACATTCTTTTCTCTCCGCCCCAAAACCACCACTGGCCAAACCTTGTGGAGATCACCTCTCCAGGAAACACTTGCTCGCTGTGCTGGCCGAAGGACTGGTCCCTTTAGCCCTGGGTTGTTGCTGTTATGCCTGTCTTCTCTTTCTCTCTCACCCCACCTCACCACCTTTATCACTAAGACATCAGGTAAGTCCCTGCTGTAAAGCCTAAGTTTCCTAACCCAGTGCAGAGTGCAGCAACACCTCCAGAGCTTGTCTCTCACTGCATATGACAGGTTCTTTCTGAAGCAAGTATTGGCAAAGTTGCAAAGGTACTGGAATAGATCTGTTCAGGATTCTGGAATGGGAATAACTTGGTTATCTTTAATTCATTTTGGGAGCTTAGGGCTCAGTGACACCCTGCTCTATCTCGCAAAGTCCTGAAGACACCAGCAGCAGCAGCCAAGCATAAAGCTCTGCTGCCATCCTGTGGACTTTGTTGATCACTGCCATGTCCCCTTTTTCAGTCTCAGGCCAAGGCCCTGTCCACACTATCACATTTCTGCTTAATATGTATTTTGCCTCTGCACACAACCCATTCTCTCCTCGGTTTGTGGTGCACCTGAATGCAATGTGGAAATCTCCAATTAATCACAGTCCAAACTCAAACTAGAGTTACCAGCTTCAGGAAAAGCTAGGATCGTAATACCAACTTTGTATGATGAAGCCTGTAATCACTGAAGCCGATAACCACTGTTTACTATGTCACCCAGCTTGAAAGGGGAAACTGGTTAATTGGAGACTTCTCTGTATTGTTTACATGAAGGGAGGAGAAATGGATTTGCTCATATATTTTTTTAAAAGCTATTATCATGTGAATGTTCTTGTCTGACCATAGGAGTGCTAGCCCACTTTTGTCTTCCCTAAATTTGAATTCAAAATGCCTCAAACAAAACATTGAGTGGTTTTTGTTTGACGTTCTGATTGGTATGCTTGTTCTAACTACTACCTCAATTGTATCTAGTAAAAGAGAAAGAGAAGACGAGACATTTATTGTGAATTTATTAGTAGCTCAAAAAAAGGAGGAAAATAGTGGAAGTTATAAATAGCTCTGACTCTTTAAGATATAGTAAAATAAAGTTTAGAATAGAGCAAAAATTTGGTGTGCAAATAAACACGGTGATTGTCCAGTATTTCATTTATGGTTGATTAGCCTTAAGATTTTGGTATTGTAATTATAGAAATATACGTATTCAAAACTCTGCATTCCTTTTTCCCCTTATGTCATCCATTTAAGACCTTATGAAAATGCACACATCTCCATCCCTATAGTGCTAAAAAAAAAAGGCTATTCCAACTTCCCTCTTAAATTTCTGGAGTTCAGCACCTTGCCTTGAACATGGAGCTATTCCACTGTATAAATCACTTGCTGTCTCAATGAAGGCACTTCCGGCATGAGACAGCAACTATATTGTATTCCAATGTTAGGGGTCAAAATTGCACAAGGACAGAGTTCATTAAAAGTTGCAACATGCTACTAAAAACATTTCTTTAAAGAAATTTTGAAAAATAAATAAATAACCGTGTTGCGAATTGTTGTGCGTCACTATGCAGTTTAAGGCTATCAGCATATCCAGAGCTCCTAATGCAAAAAAGTAATGAAGCACACATTTTATCATTTCATAAGACACAGGAGGTAAAAAGTGTCAATGTAAATCACCAGTCACAACATATTTTGTAGAAAAACAGTTCATCTGCCAGACCCGTTTTCACTTGCATGTCTTCCTTAGTCATATAAACTCTATTCAAGCAGAACAAATTTATTTTAAAAAAAATCAATCTGAAGGAGCAGGCAGAAATTCACCAGGTACTAGAACACTTCAGAATTCCCCCATGTGTACTTTTTCCACCCTTAAGGGCTACTCTTTTTGAAAATACCTTCCTGTGGCTTCAGTTTTCTTAGGTAAGTGCCTGATATATTGTCATAATTAAAGTTTCCTTATAAATAAGAAATGTAGAATTGATTGAAGGGGTGGGGATGTACGTTATCATGAATTTTCTCAGGGCAAAAGAAATTTAGAGATTTGGTTGCATTCAAAAGCTACAGTCTCCCAGTTAGGTTTTGCTGAAAATGTGTTGGTGAGGAGAACTGACAGCTTTATCCAGGGCCGTGCAAAGCTGGTAACAGACCCAGGCCAGATGGGAAATGAAGGCCCCATTTCAACAACCTTTACCAATGGGTCTCCCCTTTGCCTCTAACAGGGGAACTTGGAAGTAGGCCCCTCAAAATCGTAGGCTCATGCCAGCTAGGCCACCCACCCCACCTCTGCCCTGGCTTTATCAGTTTATGTAAATGATAAAATACACACATTACTTCAGCATCAAAAAAGCTGCAATTCGAGTTGTTTCAGCCCACATGATAGGTAACTATTGGTACAGGTTTTTAAAAAGGATGTTTTAAGAGCTTAATGTGACTTGATAAGCCTGTTCTGTCCATGATAAGCCCATATCACAAGTGTGGAATTGTTTTGTTGGGGTGTACTTCCCTGAAATATTTTATTGTTGTTGTTCTAGTGCATGATAACTATTCCACTAAAGTGGTTTCCCCAATGAAAAATTATCTTTGGATACTGAATTGTCCGTGGTTGGGCTTCTGATGCCTGAGCACGCGAGTTCCAGTGCCTTCAATAAAAGCCTTCTTCCCTCTTTAAAAAGGGCCTAATAGCACAGATCTGGGAAGCGGAGAAGGGCATTGTCCACTAGGATCCAAATGTAAATCAACTGGATGAGGATCCTTCAGGCGCTGGGCCAGGACTGGGTAGCTTTGGATCAGAGTACACAAAGACCAGCTTCCCCCACATCGCAGCGTCTACCTGGAACCCATCGTCGGGCACCGGCTCCACAAGGAACTCCAAGCGGCAGGAGGACTCAGAAAGGGCGCCAGGCACGGTCAGCTCAGTCACCCGGTACTGGGGGGCATACGCCACCCCGATTGGGAGCAGGCGAGGTTCGGGACCACTGCCACACGAGCCCCTGCGGTAGTGAACGCGGAAGCAGGTGGCCTTGCTGGGAGGATAGGTCCAGCGCAAAGTGAGGCTGAGGGAGAGCTCTCCAGCTGAAAGCCGTTGCCAACGGACATGGGCAACTTCTAAAGGCGACACTGGGATGGCAGCATCAGCGGATGGCAGCGGGCGCAAAGCAGTGGCATCCAGCACCTGTGGAGGAACACGCACAGGGCGGGCATAAAAACAGGAAGAGGGGCCCCAAAGAAACAGGAGTGCGATGAAGGGAGATGGGTGCAGAGAGGCCTCTCCCACCTTATAAAGACCAGGCTGAATTGGGGCCGCCAAGAATGCCAAGGACAAGGCAACCATCTGCCCAGGGATCAGGGGTAGCAAGAAGTTCTGGCCTGATCTTAGTATTTCTTTGATTGCAAGGCCAGAACTGGTAAGAAAGAAACTGCGTCATCAAGACCACCTGGCCTGCAGTGGCAAAGCCTTGCAGCTGCAAAGGATAGATGTTGAGTATGTGAATCCGCAAGGGAGGGAGGAGGAGAGCTCGCCAGGCTCTAGAGAAACTTGGTTAAGAGAGTAGAAGGTGCCAAATTTCAAAAGCAGGAGGACGTTTGCATTGCCTTCAAGCAGCCCCTGTGGGCTTGGAGTAACAGTTTCCCCATCCCTGTTTTATGTCATAGCACCTTACTTAAAGAACCAGGGACAAAGACCTTCCTCCTTTCGGGCTTAGCAGGGCTGCGAGAGGCCCACAGAGGACACAGCGCTTCATGGGGAAGCCGGCTGACCCACCCCTCTCTCCATTTTCACGAGGCTTCCCATCCTAGCCTCCACCGCTTACTCACCCAGATCCTGCCCAGGCGGCATGCAAAGGGCACCTCATTCCGGCCAGACTGGCGACGCGACACGGTCACTGAAAGTTGGTCCAGGAAGCAGTTCTGGAGCTCCAGCTCATAGCATCTGTTGAGGGGAACAGAGAGAGAGAGAGAATGTAAGCTGCTGGGGTCCTGTCAGTTTGCAGGGCACTGCAAAGCCCATCCCACACTGCCCGTAGCTCTTTGGTTCCCAGGCCCCAACACTGTCCCTGCCCGGCCCCATTGTTATTTCATGCAGAGCCGTCAAAGATGGTTTACAAACCCAGAGAGTTTACAAACTACAATCCGACAAGAGGGAAAAGGCTGCCAGGCCACCACTAAAATGGTCAGTTCAAGGAGAAAGAAAGAAACAAAACCCCAAGAGTCATGCATTCTGTCAATCCCTTCTACTCACCGACTTTGCCAGTCATGTTCCCCACGCAGTCCTGTCCCCCTGAGCAGCTGAGCAAGATAATGGGGAGGTGTGGGGAGCAGGGAGGGTTTGTGCTTCCTTGGTTCTCCTGGGGGGGAAGAAGAGAGCAATGAGGGAGAGGCAGCGGACAGAACAGGGATCAGTCAATATCTGGAGCTATCGTTCACCCGGCCTCTGCTGCCCCACAGATCCACAAGCCCCCTTCCTCTGGGCAGTCAGAGTCAGAGCCCCCAAAGCAGGCCTGGCGTTTCCTCACCCGACTCGCCGCTGGAGAAACAGGAACTTGACTGCCGCGTGGTGAACACCGGTGCAAAGCTCACGCCTTGGGAAGAGGCCTCGTGTTTATAAATTATGACCAGGAACAGCCGGGGGGGTGCTGGCACCTGGAAGGAAAACAGCCTGGTGACCCCCGCCCCCAAAAGCCCCAGACAGACAGGAAGAGAGACAGAGAGAGGACACAGTCACGGCCAACTCTGGGCACTAGGCAGCCGCCACCTGCAAAAGGAAGGGGTTTAGGCATGCAAGGTGCAAAGGCTTCATTCTCACAGACACGCAGGAACACTGAGGATGGTAAGGGCGGATGCACAAAGGAGTTTGAGCCTTCCCACATCACTGAGCTCACAGCTGGGCCCTGAAGATTCCAGGTCAGCCGCACTTTCTCAAACCCCCTTCTTTCCATGATGAAACAGCCCATGAAAACTCCTCTATCCCAGATGACAAAATCCTGACTGTCTCAAACATTGTATTCCCTCCAAATCTGCTCCTTGCTTGGGGGAACCCAGCTCAGCCTCACCACCACCAACCCCCAACTTAGCCAAATGCTTGTCAGGATCCCTGCAGAGGCAGGCAGGCAGTCACAGTCTCTAACTTTGCTCCACCTTTGAGAAGCAGCTCCCAGGAAAGCGGAATGTGGTCAGCGCTGGGACAGTGATGCGCCGTGACAGGGAAAAGACCTTTACAGTAGGTCTCCGCAAAGGCTTCTTAGTGGAAGCAAAGGCTGTGTAGCAGTTTCCCTGGATTGAGAAGAGAATGTGGGGAAAGCACTCAAGTTGAGAAAACAGTTAAGAGGGCAGGGGTTGGGCTGAATGATCCGCATCGCACACGCAGCCGCACGTCCACGATTCATGCCAACTGGGTACATGCAAGCCTGTTTTGCACACAGGTGCAGGCAACTGTGTTCATTACAGTGGTACCTCGGGTTAAGTACTTAATTCGTTCCAGAGATCCGTTCTTAACCTGAAACTGTTCTTAACCTGAAGCACCACTTTAGCTAATGGGGCCTCCCACTGCTGCCGCACTGCCGGAGCACAATTTCTGTTCTCATCCTGAAGCAAAGTTCTTAACCCGAGGTACTATTTCTGGGTTAGCGGAGTCTGTAACCTGAAGCGTATGTAACCTGAAGTGTATGTAGCCCGAGGTACCACTGTATATGGCAGGGGTCTGCAACCTTTAAGACAAAAAGAGCCACTTGGACCCGTTTCCGAAGGGAAAAAAACCTGGGAGCCGCAAAACCATTGTGACATTTAAAACAAATATATCTCCGGAGCCGCGATCTGACAGCGGGCGGGAAGGTGACATCGGGACGGTGCGTGACTAATGCACGCACCGCCCCCATGCGACGTCACAGCCAGTACAGCGCCCGCCACAGTGGGGAGTGTCGGGGCGCACAATGCGCCTCCTCCCCTCGCTAGTATCCGCCCCGGAGCCGCGGCAAAGGTGTAAAAGAGCCACATGCGGCTCCGGAGCCGCGGGTTGCAGACCCCTGGTATATGGTCTGCAGGCTCTGCTCTCCTCTCCTCTGCCTGCTACCAGCTTTTTTAAGGAAGTCCCTTTGCAAGAGCAGCACACACCCACCCACCCCGATATGACTCCCGCATCCAATAAAAAAACCCTGCAGCCATCTCAACCGTTGCTCACCTGGCTGTGACGTGATCTTCATTGGACGGGATGGTCCCTTCCAGCAGCAGGGAGCTGCCCCCACACCAGGCATCCTGCAGGCAGCAGCGCGTTCTCAGTCGGCCCCCATTGGGCATCCAGAACTCAGCGTACACTGGCTGGACCTCCTGAGCGCTCAGGTGGTACCAGGGCTCCATCCTACTCTCCTGAAAAACCTCAGCGTTCAGTGGCTGGACCTCCTGAGCACTCAGGTGGTACCAGGGCTCCATCCTACTCTCCTGAAAAAGAGAAAAAGAGCCACTGGGAATTCAGCCTGGGCATGGCAACAAAACTGCCTTCCACCTCGAACGGGATTATTCTTGTGTTCCCTTAAGTCTCCAGAGCATACCTTTCCAACATGCCCAGGGAAAATGTATCTAGAAGCTAGCATTACAGGTCAACGAAATCTTGCGTTCCACTGCTTCGTGCAAATTCCCATCTGGAAGCATCGGGCCTCTTACACTATTAGGAGTCTTCCTGGGCCAACTGGGAAGATAAGCCTCTTAAATACCTAATTAGCGAGCTGATTCTTTCCTTTGAAATAGTTCAGGACTTTCTTCCTGGTCGGCAAGCACTTAGGGGAGGGGGAGCGTGCATTGGAAATGCTACACTTTTGCTATACTAGCCTGTCTTGTGAAAGGATCAGAAGCTGAAATTCCATACTTTCTTGGCTTACTTCCAAGGGGGTGTGCAAAGGAGTATGCTGTAAAATGGGGAGTTTCCCCGACACTCTGAAGCCCTGAGAAAAGCAGGGCTGAGATTGGCTGGAAGCTCCCAAAGTGGCGATGTCTTGCTTGATGCATGGCCCTTGAGGGAAGCGCTCTGCTAAGGTTTCATCGTGGCTCCCAATAGCTCCAATTAACCTCAGAAGGTGTGAGTACGTTAAAATCGAATGCCGCTGTCGATTCTTAAAAGGGTAACCAAACCAAATCACCCCCAAACAAAAATGCAGTGCAAGGATGCCGTTAACCACATAAAACACAGTCCACGTTGCTTCTGTAGAAAGCTGCCTTATTCTGTATCAAGCCCTCTATGACTGGCAGCCCATATTCCAGGGTCTCGGGCAGAGTTTGCCCCCCTCACCCCCAATAACATGCTTCTCAAAGACTGGCAGGGAGGAAAGTGACCAGGAGTTCGAGCGGAGGAAAGATTGGCAGGTTCTAAAAAGATCACATACACCTGCCTACCGTTTCGCCCTGCTTACAGCTGCCAATCATACCACCACCCCATCAGACACTGCTTTGAAGCAGAGGCTGGGGAATAGAAACACTATTTGGCTGCAGAAGGACTCATTCAAGTAGAAAGAGAGCTGACCCTGGCTGGAAAGAAAGCAGGAGGGCGGAGAAGCCCAGGGAGGAAAAGACCAGACCAGGTTTAAAAGGCTTTGACGGCGGCTGGGCGGGGGTGGGAATTCAGCTTGGAAACAAGCCACACTCAGCCAGCCAGCAAGAGGTGGAGGAAGCTATAGAGTTGTGTTCCTCATTCTCTGCAATTCAGGCTCCAGTGTTTTCCTGTGGGTGGAAAGGGACTTGAAGCTCAAGAGCCCTCCTGCAGAGCCCTCGACAGGAAAGACTGTGGGAAAATTAGCTCTGAAAGAGAGTGTCCCTGAAGGTTAAGAATCTGAGGCCTCTAGTCGCTGACACCTCAGGCAGATCAGCTGGGCTGGGGATACAGCCCGATGAGCTACCCAGAAGGCCTTACTGGGTCTCCAGTCTGTATAGATCACATGCAGCAAGTTGTCGTTTCAAAGCAAAGGCTGGCGAGTCAAGCTGCAAAGGCTTAAAAGAGGCAGTTGTGCTTCTTCTGCCCAAAACTGCCCAGTACTCTTACCTGCCCATTGTGGAAGTGCCTCTTCCCCATCCCCAGGGAGAAAGAGGAGCTGAAGGGGAGGGAGCCAATGCTGTGAGTGGGCAGCAGATCGGAGAGCAGGGCCCAGAATCTGCAAACAAGCAAGCGAGAGAGGAGTCCCGCTGAGCAGCCTTCCACGCCACTGTGAAAACCCCAAGGGAAACTTGGGTCACTGCTGCACTGTTGTGGGGGCTTGTCAGAAAGACCCTCCCATAATAGGCCACAGGGGTCCAGACAATCCCAGGCAGTCAGGCAAAGTGAAGCCAAGCCAGGCAGGCCCTCCGGCAGAGTCCCCTCCCCTCCCAAAGTCCCTCCTCCTCCCTGCTGGGTCTTACTTGTCCTCGTTGTTCAGAAAGTCGGTCGGACCTAAGTGCTCATATACCCAGCCAGGTGCAAAAATGGCCACCGAGAGGCCCTGCTCCCGAATCATGCGCAGGGACTGCGGGGACACAAGGAACGCCAAGTCACCATTTCCTCTTGAAAGGGGGTCGGGGTGGGGCTCCGGAGTGTGGGCAGCCATGGGGTGCGGGGAGGGTGGCAACTGCCCTGCCCCCCTCTATAACAGGGGAGGCAACCTACCCAGGGCAAGAGTGGAGGCTGGGTCCGCCCACCCCAAGGCAACCACGACTGTCCTCTCCAGCTCTCAGTCACCTGGAACTGCGAGCCACAAGGGCAGCAAGCCTCCCACAGGCCCCAAAGCCTGCCTACCTTGTTTGTGTCGAAGCCGCTGCTCACCACAACCCCACGGCCGAACACGTCCACGCCCACGTAGATGTCCGCCCGGCGGTCGTCGGCCATCTCTCGCGTACGCAGCAGGTGCTCCTCCGTCCAGTTGTAGTTGGTGAAGAAACCATCACAGGCGTCAAAGTAAACCCTGCATGGGCACGAGGAACGGAGGAACATCTGGGATAGCTCAGATGGAAGAGTGCAAGGCTCTTAATCTCGGGGTTGTGGGTTCAAGCCCCACGTTGGGCAAAAGGTTCCTGCATTGCAGGGGGTTGGACTCAGTGATCCTCGTCCCTTCCAACTCATTCTAGGACCATGAAGAGGGTCCCTTCCTGGCGTCCAGAAGGCCTAAGGCTTTACAGGCCCTTCCAGGTAGCTCTAGCCAGATGGATCCTAGCAGCCCAGGCCCAAGGGATGCTTCAGCTGTAGACCATGCACAGCTGACAAGGACCAGGGAAAATGCATTGTGAAAAAGGGGGGAGAGAGAATTCCTGTCCCTTTCCAGGATACTTTCTACACCGCCTGGGGAAGGAGAGGGAAACTTGTGGCCCTTGGTTTTTGCTGGTCTGCAACTTCCATCATCCCTGTGCCCACTGGCAATGCTGGCTGGGGCTGATGGGAGTTGGAGACCTGGAGATTCCCCATCTCTGCCACAGCACTAGAGACAAACCCCAAAAGGATACAGCCCCCTGAGTCAAGTTTGGTCTTCCAGCTAGCTGGGATTTAGCAGGCATGATGTTTCCCTTGCTCAGCAATGCCTGTCGATCTCTCGCATCTTACCATTCGCTGAGGCCCATGCTTGGTTTTCTCGTTCTCTGTTACAATGTACTAGCGTGGTGTGTTTCTCAAACTTGGGTCCCCCGCAGTTGTTGGACTACAACTCCCATCATCCCTGACCTCTTGTCTTGTTAGGTAGGGATGATGGGAGTTGTAGTTGCAAGAACAGTTGGGGGCCCACATTTGAGAAACACTGCACTAGTGCATTGCAGCTCTTGGTTACGGTAGATCTTGGCTATTTTGTACCACACACGAGCTCCCCTTGGCAGGCCAAGTGTATCAGGGAGATGCTGCAGGGCAGGGGGCAGAGATTCTGTGGGGCTACCCTCAGGTTCAGATGTGCTGCCCTTCTTCCTCTGGTCCCCAGGGCAAGACCCACTGCCTGTAGAACAGGGAGGGGCATCACTCACCGGTTCTTCTCGTTCAGCTCGTTCTGCCACTTGAGCTCCCCGTTCTGCAGGACACTGTCATACCACACCACCTGCCCTCCCGGCACAGCTCTGTGCACCTGGGCCGTCAGATAGCGCAAGAAGTGGACCAAGTTACGTGCTGCCGACACCTGCCATGAAAGAATTGCACCAATCAGCCAGCACGACAGGTCCTTAGGAGGCCGTTGGTCCATCATTCAGCATGCCAAGTGATGTTATATGCATGCTGCCCAAAGCCAGGGAGACTGACACACCTCAGTTTGGGAAATATATATTTTCCAGGGGACAGGCAGTTGGGTGCCAGCAGATACACAGAATTCATCAGAGGCCCAGAGTGGCGATGGAAAAGGAAGGATGGGAAAGGTGTGTTGGAGGAGAGGCCCCAGGACAGGGGAGGAGAAATGACAAGGCAAGGAAGGTAAGAAGAGAACTGGAGAGAGGAAAGAGGTTCGGGGGCAACTCTAAGGGGTGAGCCAGTAGGGGAACAGTGTGGACTAGCATGGGCAGGTAAAGGGAATCGCTGTGCTATAAGTAATTTGGGGAACAGGCAGCAGGGCTGGGCAATACAGCATCCAAAACCAGTTTGAAGTCCATATTACGAGATCAGTTTCGTAATTTTTGACCTGGCGATACATCACGAATCATGATGTGTATGCTATACGAAAATCACAATGTGGGGGGAAACCATGAAGCCAGCCAATGGCTATGCATAGCTCCATCCTTATTTCAGACATCATAATATATCAGTATATCATGATGTTCAGTGGGTGAAATATCACGGGGTTGAAAACCAGGTGTCGCCCAGCCCTAGCAGGCAGGCATAAAAATAGGAAAGGGGTTCTGCGACGTAAAGGGGGTTTTCAAGCCCTAGGGGTAAGGGGCCTACCCAGCCAGTCTCTGAAGGTAAGAGGACACCTGGGGTTCTGAGGATCCTAGGGACCTAAAGGAAGAAATTCTGACGTGGGGATGCATATCACAGCTGCATTGTGATACTGAGCATACCCCTAGGTATAGCTCCTGCTCCCCCTGAGCAATGCCAGGGACTTTAAGGAGCACATATACGGCCTGTGTATGGATGAACCCTAACTCCCCTCCTAGGCCAAGGCTGGCAGGGGAGGGGAAATGTTGCTTGCTTACACTCAGAGAGTTCTCAATGTTGACCAGCCAACCATCAAAACGATAGAACTGCGCAATCGCAGCCAGCTGATCAGCCACGGCACGGTACGCTTCCTCGCTTGCCAAGAAGGACTCACACATCTTTGCACCGTCTCCCCACTCTGTGATGAAGGTCCCTACAGGTAGGGAAGGAAATGGAGGGAAGTAACGGAGCGGCTCGTCTCCTGGACCATCCAAAACCTCTGTGCATCAGGAGAACCGCAGAATCCTGGAGTTGGAAGGGGTCCCGCGGGTCATCTAGCCCAACCCCCTGCAACGCAAGAATTCTGCCCGCAGTGGGTGCGAACCACCAACCTTCTGGTTAACAGCCAAGCGCAGTGAGCCACTGCACCACAGGAAGGCTTAAGAGCTGAGCCCAGAGGAACCCCCAAGGGGGAAAGAGGAATACCCAAAATACAAGTAATGTCAGAGGAGTCGGCAATTGCCTGTGCCTTGAAGCACGGCTATAAAGAGTGGAACAGCAACAGCAGCTGTTTGCAGAAACTCCCTGCATCTCCCAGAAAGCAGAGTGCTGTGGGAGATTAGCAGGAATGGAGGCTGTGGGTGGCCCCAGACTTTCAACAGCAGAGAACCTACGGCCCTGCAGAAGTTGTGGGACTCCTCCCATCAGCCCTAGCAAGCATGACCAACGTTTCAGGGATGATGGGAGCTGGAATCCAGCAACAACATCTGGAGGGCCCCCCCCCCCTGGTAAGTGGCAGCATGCGTCAAGAATGCAACTGATAGGAGGAAAGAAGTACCACCCACTGCAACTCCTGCCTCTTGCAACTCAGCAAAGGGGTGGAGTAAGGAAAGGACGACTTAGAGAGTGAGGCCCTCCCTCCCACAGGCCCCAAACACTATGTGTATCATATGCTCCAGGGGATGGCCCAGCGAAGATCACCTAGCATGAGGACTCCATTGCGGTGAGCAGCATTAGTCCAGACCACAGGTGGGATGGTAACGTTGTGATGACTGAAGTAAACAAATATGTCAATGTAGCACCAGTGGTAGAACACAAAGGGGTCGTCCACCGATGCGCCTTGGATGAACCTGCCAGAAGTAAGAGGAAAGAGATAGAGAAGAGCATTATACCCAACAGGGTACAATTAGACTCAGCATGGCAGATCTCATACAAAGTAGGTATATGAATCATATTTCAGGTCCTATAATCTTGCTCAGAGGAACTAAACCAGTCCAAGCTGTTGCGATTTCCTGAAGCTAGGGTGGCCCAGCCCCCACCCTCCCTCAAGAGAATCCAACAAGTAGTGAAATTCCCCTGGTTGCTTGCAGAAACCAGATTTACTTCCCTGATCTCTTTCCCTGCTCTTAATTTTGCACGTTCTTAACCCACTGTAACTGGAGTGCAGGAAGGACTGAAAACACCACCCTGGTGAATGACCTCTGCCAGGAACTGGACCAGGCTAGTATGACTGAACCTCTTAGTGACAGCGATATCCTTCTATGCTACGTCCGCAATCAGGATTGATGGTGCATAGCTGCCTTCGTGGAAGAGGTTTTGCCCAGTCCAAAGCACCCCTATATAAACATACTGCTAATGTTAACACATAGTTTGGGCCTGTGAACCAAGAAGCTAGCAGCTCAAATCTCATCTCAGCTCTTCTTCCACTCTGCATGCACCATCTTCAATGCAGTGGTAATAATAAAGGTCATACATGGCCAATGTAGGGATCAATGAGCTAATGCAGTAGTTGCCAAACTTATTTCCCCCCTGGATCACTTGAAAATACCTGAGGGTCTTGATGGACCACTTAAATTGAATTGTAACAATTGTAATGCACTGTGCTAGGTGCTAAATGATTTTTAATTGTATTTTTACAGACCAACTGCAGACCACCTGAATGAAGTTTGGGGACCCAGTTCAGGGGGCATTCAGTGCTAATCCTACTCAGAGCAGGACTAACTCTGTACGTGGGGCCACCCCCATCGTTCAGCCCGGACACTGAGATCCAGCGCCGAGGGCCTTCTGGCGGTTCCCTCATTGCAAGAAGTGAGGTTACAGGGAACCAGACAGAGGGCCTTCTCGGTAGTGGTACCCGCCCTGTGGAACACCCTCCCTTCAGATGTGAAGGAAATAAGCAGCTATCTTCTCTTTAAAAGACATCCGAAGGCAGCCCTGTTTAGGGAAGTTTTTAATATTTAATGCTGTTTTGTTTTTAACACTTGATTGGAAGCTGCCCAGAGTGGCTGGAGAAACTCAGCCAGATGGGCGGGGTATAAATAATAAATTATTATTATTATTATTATTATTATTATTATTATTATTATTATTATTATATTACTAGCACTTACGGACCTTGACATAGCTTTGGTCACAAATCCCAGTGATCAAATTCAGAGACTTCTGGTGGGGTTTTTTCTGAACATTAGCAAGGAGGCATGAGGCCTTGTTGCCAAATTCATAGGATGAGCTACGCAAATAAGCAAGGGCCTTGCAGATGTGATCCATTTCTTGCAGTTGCTGCTTTGCCCATGTTGTTTTTAGTGCCTCTAAGGAGCTGGCTGATCCCATATGTCAATATTCAGCATCTGTTGTTTTAAGACCAAAGACACCACCCTCTGGTACTGTTATCTTTTGTACCAATACGCTCCCCTATCGCAATGTCCGCAGAGCATAGACTTCATCGTGTCCCCCAGCATGGGGTACTTATATCCAGGCTGACATTCTCTGCAAAATAACATTTTAAAGCTTGTTTTAAACTTAATTAACTGGGGCCAGGCGGCATTTATTTCAATGGGTTTACTCTGAGTAGAACTTGGTTGCATGCAACCCCAATTATGTGAAACATTTTAAACATCCGAAGTGTGATTTATAACTAATATTGGTACAAGTTAATCACCCTTCAGATCCATGTGGCTGCAACCAAGGCACACTCAGCCAAGACCAGTCTAAGCCAATTCTGGCTAGTTTGGCAATAAGAGAATTATTGTTTCTGAATCTGGAAGCTCTCCCGTTTCAGCATCTGCCCCAGTTCCAACCTGTCTTCCAGGTAACCTCCCTTCATATCATGGCACACCAGCGTGCGGGGCCTACGGCTGTTGAAAGGAGGCTCATGTTTGGCCAGCGGCTCTGTGGACACGTTGAAAGCATCGTCACTGGTGGGCTTCCAGGCGAGCAGCTCTTCCAAGCCAGAGAGGTAGAAGCTGATTGGCTCAGTGGTCTTTGTGTCGTACTGCCTAGCTGGGAAGAATAAAGGCAGACTGTGAATACCTACAATCGCAGAGTGGTGATAATCATGGCTCTTCGCCCAACACCAAGTCTTACCAGGGAGAGGACTGGGGGCGAAATTGACCACCCGGTGGAGAACGGATGTTCTTTGGCTCTCCATATCCAACTGCAAGCTGAAAATAAGAAAAAAAGGAATCAGGGGGGGAAACAACAAATCTATTTGGGAACCCTCTATTCTGTGCCCCTTCCCCTGCCATCCAAAAAGGCCACTGTACTGAGGAAGGACTTCTTAAAAGTAGCCAGGCATACATATTTATTTACACACATTTACAAAAGCATTTTTAAAAGGAACAAATAATGTATGCTTGGCTGCTACAAAAAATAAAAAATCCGTACAAAAAATACACATAAAACCAAAAATAATAAGACCAGGAATAAGTCTAACAAAGTCATGGTTCATTTGTTGTTGGGACCATCCTGGTCATTTCAACCGAAAAGGAAATAAAAGTATTCTGTGCCTACTGTACAGGTATCATAAGTATCATAGAACCTTAGAAGCCTGAAAAAACAAGGACACCTGGCCCTGAAAAGACACCAAGAAAGCATCTCTGAGAGGAAATTCCATGGAGAGGGTGCCACCACTAAGAAGACGCTCTCCCAGGCTGCCACCCAGCTCACTTCAAGCAATGGAGGACTTCTCTCAATGATCTCAACACACAGGCAAGCTGATGTCAGAACAGGCATTCTTCCAGGAACACATGTCCTGTACCATAAAGGACTTTAAGAAGTAAGCGCCGACACTTTGAATTGTGCTGAGAAATGGACTGGCAATATATGCCATCACATGGATGGGAGTCCTGGGGCCCTCCAGATGTTGTCAGACTCCAACTCCACCATCCCCAGCTATGACAGTTGGGGTCCATCATCTGGAGTTACCCAACCCTGCCCTGGCAGCTTCAGGTTTCCTTTTCTAGCCCAAGGACTGGCAATAATCCACAGGAGGAACACTGGCCAACCAGCACTCCAGCTGGTGTTTCTGCACAGCCCCAACCTCACCACCACCCTGCCCCACCCCATCCAGGCTAGCTGCAAGGATGCTGGCATCCAGGAGGGCCGCTCTGTCCCACTACTCCAGCCATTACTGACACCTGTGGCCATGCATGCCCAGCAGGGAGGAATTGGAAACATAAGCACTGATCTGCTGGGCATTTGTGGCACCTAAGGAACATGGTGGAGGGGTAGCACCAGACCTCAAAGTTCTAACAAACGAAAGGAGAGAGATACAAGTTGAGTATACAGGCCTAATGTCTGCCCAGCCCTGATCTTTTAACCATTTTGAAGAGCTGGTGGCCACCCCATTTTTTAAGTGATGTTCTGTTCAAGGGGGTGGCTTTGAAAAGTTGGGATTCAGTGGGGAGCTGCAGGCTTCTCTTCTTTCAGAGCCTGGAAGAGGTTTGCCCAAGTGAAAAAATGCCCAAAGACAAGTTTGTTGCCATCAAAAGGAGACAAGAGAAGTATTGACATTGTGATACCCCAACCAGCAGTTGGCTAGCAAATGCAGCTCTTTGTCACTATGCAGGGCTGCAGAATCAAACCTATTTCCAGACCTGGGGTACAGTATTATGGCTGCAATCCTATACGGACTAACTTGGGAGAAAGTCCCATGAACTCAATGAGACTTTATGAGTGATGCAAGCACACACACACAGAGAGAGATTCTCCAGTTCATTTTCCTGGTGGATCTACTTTGAATGAGTCAGTTTGGGGGCGGCAGCTCTGATACTCCCAGTGCTGGAGGGCAAGGCACAGCTGGTACAAGTGCAGCATCCTGCCAAACAAGTGCTCCTTCCCTACCATATCAGATCCCAGGTTCCTATGAAGACTGTGAGCTAAGCCCTGCTGGATCAGCTCAATGGCCCATTGAGTCCATCCTCCTGTTCTCAGATGCTCACAGGGAACCTGCAAGCACAAGCCTGAGCAGAACTGCTCTTCCCAGCAATGGACAATTCAGAGTCTCCAACAGCCTTCCTGGGCAATCCAATCAGATGGGCTGGGCACAAATAATTTTTTTAAAAAATTATTTTTATTCCTGGCTAGCAGCCACTGACAGCCTTTTCCTCCATAAACTTGCAATTCAATTAAGAACAAGGTGAGCTACTGTCCGGCCTAGAACTGAGCTTCTGCAGCACTAGGAAACTTAGGGAACTTCCCAATGAGAATGTTTTGAGGAAAACATGCAGGACAGGCCGGGTTCGCCACCACTTGCTTGCATTGCACCCAAGTTTATCACATTCCAGGACCGCTTTGCATCCCCAGCCACAAGCTGCCCACCAACAGTAACAGCAGCAGCATCTTCACCAGGGTGGGGAGCCTTCAAACTTGTGGGTAGTTGTTGGGTTTAAGTTTCGGTTTTTTTTACTAGAACCCCAAAGGTCCCCCAAGCCTTCCCCTCACCACCGAAGAAGCCCCGTCCCTTCTTGCACGGGCTGCAAGTTCTCTTCCAGAAGAGGCTGGGACTCTGAGGGGAGCGCACGGGCCTGTTGTGCAGCCTAGGCTCCTGCTTCTCGCAATGGTCAGCCGGGAGCCTCTCTGACAGAAGTCCGGCTTGGGGGCGACAGAGGCCCTCCTGGCTTTTGCTCGGAAAGGGAGGCGGCTGCCTGCGCGCCTGAAGCGGGGAAGCAGAGGCTCCGGCGGTTGCCCCCCTTTGCAAACAGGCAGCCTCCCCACCAGCAACCCCTGCCCCTCGCGGCCACGGCTCCCAGGACGCGCCTTACCCCAGCCCGGGCCTGAAGCGCCCCTTGGCCGGCCTCGGCTCCTCTGGACCTCCATGGCTCTCGTCGTCGGCTCGCTTGGCTCCTCTCCTCCCTCCTCCGTCCTGCTCCCTTCCCTCCATCTCCCTCTCTGTCTCTCTCTCTTTGCGCCTTCCTCCTACGTCCTCCGTCACATGGAGGCAGAGGGCGGCCGGGATCCGGCCAATCCCCGCAGCAGATCCAGCCGCTGCAACTCCCTGCCACCAGGCGCCCGGGCAGCCCCGGCATCGGGCGGGCAGCCCCGTCTGTGGAGCGGGAGGAGGCAGCGCATCCGCGGGGGGAGAGAGGCAGCCAGGGTCGCCGGCGGCGCCTGGGCTTCCTCGGCCTGCTCTGGTAAAGAAAGTCAACGGAAGTGCTTCTCGGGGCTGGTGCTTCCCACCCACCCGCTAGAAGCCACGCCTTTGGCGCGAAAGTTCCCTTGAGTCTGGCTGTGGAGTGTGAAGGGTAGGAAAGGGGAACGCGCTCTGCACATTCTCAGAGGCGCTCTCTTCCGCTTGGCAAAACATTTTCAGGGACTGAAGGGAGACGGTGAGCGTTTTTCCTAACGCGCGGGAGGCGAGGAGAGAGAGCCAGTGGTTTCAGCATAACTCTCTGCTTCCAGACTTTCCATCCAGGTGTGCTTCCTTACAGTTCAATAGATAAATTGACCACAAACTTCCCACCCTTTCCTCGAGCACCCAGCCAGCAGGTCTCGCTCATGGTCCGTCCGCGACAGGTAGCCGAACCTCGTTCCTTCACCATTGCTTTTACAGGTAATCTGACCCATGCGTTGTTGTTTTTTGCGACAGTTAACTGAAGAAAATACTGTAATCCCAGAAGCTCAGAACAGCAGGATCAACTTTATATACATCCATGCACAGGGATACATCCTATACATTCCCCCTTGATAGATTTAGCAGGGTGTTGGATTCCTGCACTCCCCTCAACGCTTTGGCATCCACCACCACCCCAAAACCTGGTTTTGTAAGTTCCTTGAAATAAGTAAAATATGTGGAAAACAAAAACAATGGTAAAGTAGGCGCTTAAACAGAATCTCCCTGCTAGTTGGCAGGCAAAAACAACAATGTGTCAGGAGCCAAAACAATATACAGTACATTGGACAGGGGAGAATTAAATTACCTGCAAGTTATACTGTGGCAGTTTTAAAGGTAAAGGTAAAGGGACCCCTGACCATTAGGTCCAGTCGTGACCGACTCTGGGGTTGCGGCGCACATCTCGCTTTATTGGCCAAGGGAGCTGGCGTACAGCTTCCGGGTCATGTGGCCAGCATGACTAAGCCGCTTCTGGCGAACCAGAGCAGCGCACGGAAACGCCATTTACCTTCCCGCTGGAGCGGTACCTATTTATCTACTTGCACTTTGACGTGCTTTTGAACTGCTAGGTTGGCTGGAGCTGGGACCGAACAACAGGAGCTCACCCCGTCGCAGGGATTCGAACCGCCAACCTTCTGATCGGCAAGTCCTAGGCTCTGTGGTTTAACCCACAGCGCCACCCGCATCCCATACTGTGGCAGTTTGCTTACCCAGAAATATCCTGTTAGGAGACTACTTGGTTATGGCTGGGGCAATCCAGCCAGATGGGTGGAGTATTGTTGTTATTGTAGTAATAATAATAGAAGCAAATGTGGTGTGATTTTGGGGGTGGGGGTACACAACTGAGATGCTTTTTTCTTCTAAAATGCCGAACATGGGAAAGTGAAAGAAAGGTATTTCTTTGCTATCACATGGCGAAAGTGATGGACAGCAGCAGCATGCAAGGCCAAGGAGTTTGGGGGAGGGGGGCTCTGGGTGCCCTGCGGTTGGACTGTTATTCACTGTTACAGTGGTACCTCAAGTTAAGAACTTAATTCGTTCTGAAGGTCTGTTCTTAACCTGAAACTGTTCTTAACCTGAGGTACCACTTTAGCTAATGGGGCCTCCCACTGCTTCCGCGCGATTTCTGTTCTCATCCTGAAGCAAAGTTCTTAACCCGAGGTACTATTTCTGGGTTAGCAGAGTGTAACCTGAAGCGTCTGTAACCTGAGGTACCACTGTATTACCTCACTCCTGAATGTGTCATTCTAACGTTCTGTTCCTAGCACTGTTGATTTCAGTGTCGGTTTATCCTACCAACCGACTTCTGCATACTGCCATTCTATTGTCATTCCATTCTGAACACTATCATTCAGATTTAATTCTTCTCCAGATAGGATTTTTTCCCCAGGCTTGGAATTGTCATTTCACAGTTATTTCCACCTTTGAAGACAATCATTCAATTGTTCTTATTTGCACACTGTCCTCCCCCCCCCCCCCCCGCCCTTTGAGGACTGTCATTCTGTTCTGAGCAATTAATCGCATCATCCACCTTTGTGACCCTAAAGCTGTTTTGTTCCGTAAAGACCCTTATTTTTGTGTGTGTGCGTTTCTTCTCGTACCTCCTAGCACTTTTATACCCCTTCTAGTTTTCACGTTTCCCTTTTATGCTCAGATGTCTGTCCCTCTAATAATTCTCCTGCTTCCCCTTTTAGTACAGGATGGTGAAACCTTTTTCAAAAGTACTGCACTGTACTTTCAAAGAGTCCTTAACAAACACATCCTCTTTTACCCTGGAAATGGTGGGGAGGTCACCCTGTAAGCCAACTTAAAGGGGCTTGGCAGGGCCCCTGCTTTCCCACCAAAACTGAACCTACCCTAAAATATTCCAGCAGCTTAGCAGCTGCCACAATTTTCTGAATTACGGTAACTGGCGCTGGAGGTCTCCTGGAGGGGAGAGATCTGACTGAGATGCCTGAGCCACTGTTCTCCTATCTGCCCTCCCAACTCTGCTGCTCCCTGCCTTTCTGTAGCATCATTCATGCAACTAAATCTCAAGACTCTATGCCTCCTGCGGTCATGTATTCTTTTCTTTTTTTTTGACACTTCAAATGGTCCTTAACATATCTCATTCTTGTTTGTCACCTTGTGAGGCCTATGCTCGTAAAGGCAGCCTGTACATACATCTGTTTGTTTATTTAAAGTATTAGGAGAGGACAGAACATTGCAGCAGTGGTGTAGCATGGGTTGACAGCACCTGGAGCCACGCAGAAGGGGTAAGTGGAAGGGAGGGAAACAGATGGAGTACACATGTGCATTCAGCTGCCTAATGGACCCAGGAGATCGCAGCAATGGAGAAAAGAAAAGAGTCGTTCCGTTGTCTGGAGAGGTCACTTGCTGGTTCGCATGGAAATGCAATTTTCAACAGTGTCTAGTGACAGAAGCATTCTAGCACAAGATGTTGAAACTTTGTGCCCCTAACAATTTTGCGCCCAGGGCAACTGCCCCACGCTATGCTACCGCATTGCAGTCAACTTAATTTTAAAAGTATGCTGTTTTCATTAAGACTTGTACATTTATAGCATCTACATTTATAGCAACTACTTTCTCACTTGCTATAGGACTGCATTCCCCAACTATGGGTCCTCAGGATGCATTAGACTACATCTCCCATCAGCCCCAGCCAGCATGTGCTGATGGGAGCTTTCATCTGAAGCATCTGGAGGCCTCCAGGGTGGTCAAGGCTCCTGTTCTAAGACACCAGTTCTAGGAAATCACAGTTAATCCAGTCAAAAGATTTACCTCTGTCTTCCTAGCAGAGGCACAGCATAGACTTCAAGAAGTGTTGCAACTTGGCTCCAGCTGAAGACTTGATAAGTAAAAAATATAGGTTCTCTGTTGACAGGAACTTGCTTATGAAACTGACACAACAGCCTAACCTCTGTACTTCAGGAGATTAGGCTTTGTGCAACACAAGATGAAACATCTTACTCCACAAAGGAAGGAAGGAAGGAAGACCGAAAGACCCAAAGAAAGAGAATTTCCTTATTTGTGTATAAGATTTCTTATCTGCCCTTCACCATGAGGTCCCAGGGCAGGCTACAGTGATATGCAGTTATAAAAACAGATGAAACCATTACCAGCATAAAACCGTTCCAGGTTGAGCAGAACAATATCAATTCAATTCAGCAAAAAAGGTGGGTCCTACAGAACAGAATAGAACAGAACAGAACAGAACACCTTAGTGGTTCAAAGCAAGGGTAAAGAGGCACACCTTAAGCACCCACTGAAAACTATTGTTAGATGCCAGGTGTACGTCTGTGAGGAGGGAGTTCCACAGTTTGGGGGCTGCCACAGGACTCCCTCTCCGCCATTCCCTGCATTTCGGAGGGGGATGGGACTACCAAGGGAGCCGCTTCTGCAGATCCTAATGCCCAAGAAGGCCACCCAGACAGAGTCAAATATTCAGACTGACAAATAGATGTGCCTTTCTCACCTAACTTTCCAACTCCCTGGGTCTTACACCTCTTGTTTGACTTCATTCCCCATTGCTCAACTGTTGATTCAGATACAGTAGCTTTCTGTCATTGGTTTCAGTTCCTGCTTTGGCAATGCTTGTATTTGTTTTGCCAAATAGCAAAGTCTGGTTTTCCCAGTAGCGATGTGTGGAAGTGAGAGCTGGACCATAAAGAAGGCTGGTCGCTGAAGAATTGATGCTTTTGAATTATGGTGCTGGAGGAGACTCAAGAAGATCAAACCTATCCATTCTTAATGAAATCAACCCTGAGTGCTCACTGGAAGGATAGATCCTGAAGCTGAGGCTCCAATACTTTGGCCACCTCATGAGAAGACTCCCTGGAAAAGACCCGGATGCTGGGAAAGTTTGAGGGCACAAGGAGAAGAGGACGAGATGGTTGGAAAGTGTTCTCGAAGCTACTAACATGAGTTTGACCAAGCTGTGGGAGGCAGTGGAAGACAAGAGTGCCTGGTGTGCTCAGGTCCATGGGGTCTGGTCCATGGAGTCACAAAGAGTCGGACACGACTAAACGACTAAACAACAACAAACCCTGTAGATGGCCTACCTTCTTTGCCCTGTGAGCTTATGCTTTGAAGGGCCATGGCTAGTTTCCATGCAAAAGATGCCAGGTCCACTCCTCTGCATCTCCTAGTGGAAAGGAGAGAGGTCCTGGTCTGAAACCGCAGAGAACTGCTGCTAGTCAGTGTAGGCAAAGGTCTGACCCAGTCCAAAGCAGCTTCCCTCTGTATAGGAGAACCCAGGGCTGCTTCCTTCTCTCTGACAGGTCCTCTCCAAAAGACTCTCCTCATGTCAACATTTAGAACTGGGTTGGTGTAAACTGATCTCAGACCCTGACTTGCTTCTCTACAACTAACAACCCGAGCATGGTCCCTTTCCCAGAAAATGGATCCTTTCTTCTCCTGAATTCTACCTTTAAGCATATTCAGCAGGTTGCAAAGAGGATCGCTACACCTCTTCGGTGTGTCCCAATGAGAGTTACAGGACACCCCTTCTTGGCCCTCCATCCCTTTGGCCCTTTACCTCTTGGTTGCTGATTTTGCCGGTCACAGACAGAGGCTTCTCAACTGCTGCCACCGCAACACCTCCTCACCTCAATGCCACCCACGGCTAATGCCACTTTAATAAAACATGTGGGCAGAGGGGAGGGTTGGAGGGAGGAGCTCTTGCTCTTTCCAAACCTTAAACTCTGTGCCTTGCTTTACCTCCACCTGCCCCAGGGACAGAAGCTAATTTAGAACAAGAGAGCATCTCCAGTCTGCTGATGTGGTTTGTCTATGTAAAGCTTGTATGCAAGCTTCTTTGTAAAGTTGCTTCTCTCATAGGCTATGATTTTTGAGCCTTGCTATATCCTGAGCCTGTCCTAGTTTCTGCTCATTGCACTATGCCATGGATGCAAGCTCAGTCCTGTCGTTGGAAGCTGGCTGGAGAGCAAGGAGCCCTGACGCTCAGTCGACGCTCTGGGCTTGTCCTAGTCCCGAGGTTGAGATCGCAGCAAGCAAAAGAGAGTGATTAACCGAGAAGGGTGTTACTGCTGTCCATGAGGCATAATATAAGCCTTGTCATGCGCTAAAATGCTCACTTCATAACTCAGCCATTTGGGGGCTGGCCTGTGGAGAGCTGGGGCTGATGCTCTCCTGCACCACACAACACCTGGTCAGTAGGGTGTAGTTCCCACCTGCTCCTTCAGCAGAGAAAGTGCACAGATACCTTAACCCTGGCTCTTCCTTATTGCCAACCCTAGCAGGCACCGCTTGAGCCTGTTTTTCCTCAGGTCCCCACGTAACTCCCTGGAACATGGACTGATGGTGCCATGTAAAACTACAGATTTTGCTCATGGGAAATGAGTCAGGCCAGTCGTGTTTGCACGATTTGGGAGCTGCCCCAGACAGAAATTGGGGAGCAACTGCTACAAAGAAAGTGATGTTGTGTTCATCAACACTTTGCATGTAATCACTATGGCTGCCCGACGTCTGGAACTGGGAAGGAGTTAAGTAAAGCTGAGAAGATTCCTCTTCTTGACACGCAGTTTATAGTTACTGTCTTTCTATGGGCTGCAGATGCCTCTGGGCTGGTTCTTTCAGAAGCGAACGACTGTATTTTCTTACAATTGCTTCCCAGGAGGCCACTCAAGACAACTGAAGTTTTTATCATTATGCAGCCTGCTTGGGCTATGATTAGTTCGAACAGCTTAGGCATGTTTTTCCCATACCACCAGAACTGGTTGGATCTGGGGAAGTAATAACGTTGATGTCACCAAATGCAGTGGAATATAGGACTCAGCATCCAATAAAATCATGCAATCCTTTCCCTGAAAACTCTTCTTGCAGGCAAATATTGCACAAGTTACTGTACAAATGCTACTCAAAACTACCAAGCTACTCAGGGTGTTGTTGTTTTTTAAGGGATACAGTATTAAGTTCTGGGTAGCCCTTCTCTTAGTGACAGAATGTTCCAGGCAGTCTTTAAAGAGTAACCTGACTTTTTGGACAGAAAAAGTACAGAATATATATTGTGGAATTATCTTTAGTACTGACATTATGAAGATACATGAGTGCATCGGTCTGAGACCTGTGTCTTGAAAACCTGTGTGCAGTCCAATCTATGCCACAGATACATTTCTGGTCTTGACTCATATGTGGCCCTGCTCTTTCAGCCATCGTTTCCCTTTAATTAAAATGTAAATAATGGTGACTTCACATGATACATCTCAAGATCTCATTGTGAGAACAAGCCCAATAAATAGTGTAAGGAAGTTCTGTAGAAATGACTGTAGTAGTTCAGGCTTAACCAGCTCTCTCAATCTAGGAGGAAAAATGGTTTCGCCCCTTTTCTTTTGTAATGATTCTGACAAATATTTATTCCATCACCTCCCTTAGGAGAGTTTAGAACAGTACTGGCTGGGGCTGATAGGAGCCTTAGTCCAAAACATCTGGAGGGCACCAGCTTCATGAAGGCTGATTTAGGAAGAATTTGGAGTGCGAGGGGAACAGACCTTGGAGCCAGATGTTGTCGATTCCCTGAATCATTCTGTCTCTTGCAGGCCTCAAACTTTTCTCCTTGGAAACCTCTGGATTCTACGTTCTGGTGTCTTCTGATCCCTGGGCAATCAGGGTCATCTATTCTTGGGAGTATATGTTTGTGTCCTGTGGATGGGAGAGGTGTGTGTTTACTCTTGATGTTTCCCATGCATGGCTCATGGGAAGGCAACATCAGCAAGTGACATGGTGATTGGTGGGTGCTTTTGTGGCCATGTTTTGTTTCCAGAGCTACAGCTGAAGACGCTGTTGCTGTAAGTATACTGGTGCCCCTTTCAAGACCTTGAGCTCTGCATGCAAAGATCTGCAAAAGGTTAGCAGGAGGCATGTTGTCCAAGGCAGGGCCAGAAGCACTGTCCTGCCCCGCACCTTTTCCACACATGCAATGTACAGTGGTACCTCTGGTTACAAACTTAATTCGTTCCGGAGGTCCGTTCTTAACCTGAAACCATTCTTAACCTGAGGTACCACTTTAGCTAAGGGGCCTCTCGCTGCCGCGCATTTTCTGTTCTCATCCTGAGGTAAAGTTCTTAACCCGAGGTACTACTTCCGGGTTAGCGGAGTCTGTAACCCGAGGTGTTTGTAACCTGAGGTACCACTGTATATCTGAATAAGATCTGAAAGAGACTTGGGTTATACTAGCAATCTTCCCAGCACATCTTTGGCATCGTGGGGGACAAAGGATTTCCTTGGTAGAGAAGGAAGGCAGTTTATGGTCCAGATCAGGAAACCAGCAGAATTTTTATTATTTTTTAAAAGTAGAGCGTTTACGCCATGGGTAGGCAAACTAGGGGCCAGATCCGGACAATCGCCTTCTAAATTCGGCTTGCGGACAGTCAGCATGTTTTTACATGATTAGAATGTGTCTTTCTATTTAAAATGCATCTCTGGGTTATTTATGGGGCCTTCCTGCTGTTTTTACATGATTAGAATGTGTCTTTCTATTTAAAATGCATCTCTGGGTTATTTATGGGGCCTTCCTGCTGTTTTTACATGATTAGAATGTGTCTTTCTATTTAAAATGCATCTCTGGGTTATTTATGGGGCCTTCCTGCTGTTTTTACATGATTAGAATGTGTCTTTCTATTTAAAATGCATCTCTGGGTTATTTGTGGGGCATAGGAATTTGTTCATTTTTCTTCCCAAAATATAGTCCGGCCCCCCACAATGTCTGAGGGACAGTGGACCGGCCCCCTGCTGAAAAAGTTTGCTGACCCCTGCTTTACGTGATAGGGAGCAAAGCACACAGTTTAAAATAACAAAAAGAGATACCTGAAAAGCAGGGGCCTCAAAGAAGAACAGCAAGCATTTGCTGGTCCATTTGTAGCATTGCGCATTTGGAGGGCAAAAGTGCTGCAAGAAGACATCCAGTGAAAAGCCCTGGGCAATGCTAGTAACTGCTGGCAAAGGTAACATCATTTGCAACAAGATAAATTGGAAAAGCCAGGAGCAATTTGAGGTGTATCCAAGCATCTTTCCAAGATCACCTTGGCTAAAAGAAAAATTAGCACCCATCTGGGAAAAGCATGTCTCTCTGATGCCAAGAATGGGGGAAGGAATAAGAAGAAGCACTGCTATTCCAGACAGAGGACGTGAGGGTTATGAGGATGCAGAAAGGGCAGCTTTGCATTCCTCGTTCTTGCTGTGATGGTGGTGACAGATCTTCCCAATAAAGACCACCCCTCTCGTTACACCTAATTTGAGAAGCAGTACAAAAGTAATCCAGTGTTGCAAGTGTGGTTTTAGAGAAAGGCTTCTATTAATACACTGGAAAGTGGATGATGAAGAGATCTTGGTTCGCCAGGGCCAAAATAACAAAATGAGGAGGAAGCTTAGCAAGCCCCCTAAAGTCAAGGGTTGAAATGCTAATTGGATTTTAAAAGTCTGCCATAACCCTTTAAGGTCCAAGACACAGCTACGTTTGGATCCAAACGTAAATGCTGCAGTCGAGAGTCAGTACTGCTAAAAAGAGTTGTATCTGCGTTAACTCAGATTCAGCCAGCAATCGCTATTGGTGGATCTTGAACATAATCCATACACAGACCTTCCTCACACACACACACCTCACTCCCCTAACAGATTTCATGGGCAGCAGATTTAAAGTACTATTAAAACCTGGCTAGGTTGCAGCTCCTTGATGAATTATTGTGTTTTTACTTTTGAGAGGTAGTGTTTCGATTTTCCATTTCAGGTGCCAAAACATCTTTGGAATAAGTGAGGCTTCTTTTGACCCTCGTGTGTTTTATACCTCCGGTGTTTACCACTTTGGGTGTTTCTTCTGGAAAAAACAAGGTAAGTATGAATCGGGGTGGTCAGGTGTCCTGTTTTACATAGGATAGTTCTCTCTTTTGAAGGATTGACAGAGGACAGTCCTCTACCAGAGGGCCAGCCAAACTGAGTCTGATTTAAAGAACTGTAAGAAGGAAGACGCGGGTGGCGCTGTGGGTTAAACCACAGAGCCTAGGGCTTGCCGATCAGAAGGTTGGCGGTTCGAATCCCCGTGACAGGGTGAGCTCCCGTTGCTCGGTCCCTGCTCCTGCCAACCTAGCAGTTTGAAAGCACGTCAAAGTGCAAGTAGATAAATAGGTACCGCTCCGGCGGGAAGGTAAACGGTGTTTCCGTGTGCTGCTCTGGTTCGCCAGAAGTGCTTAGTCATGCTGGCCACATGACCCGGAAGCTGTACGCCGGCTCCCTCAGCCAATAAAGCGAGATGAGCGCCGCAATCCCAGAGTCGGCCACGACTGGACCTAATTTACATTTACCTTTAAGAAGGAAGAGCAGGAGCCCTGAAGTTGCTCATCAACAGATCTCAGTTCCTGGTCAGCAGTATGGCACAAGCCAGCTGGGGGTCTTCCCCACTATGGTGAGATGTCCTGTATTTCTCCTTAAGTTATAGTAATTATTTCAAATGTGTGCTCATAAATAAAAATTTCTGCTTGCTGATTTTACCCTCATTTGTCCTTTTCACCCCTTTTCTTTTTGCAACACTAATGCAAACTGTAAAATATATTATAAAACCAGTGTACCTTTCCCATAACTGCTTGCTTAATTTCTCATATATCTTTGGACATTTCATTAGAACGGTGAGGTTCTCATTTGTTTTTTGTTTTTACTCTTCATTTCTTTTTTGGAAGATACAGACAGTACATTCCAGCTGGAAGGGTTTGAGAACAAGACAGCCCAGGCTATTAGGGTTTGGGGCTGTTGTTGCTTCTGTGGGGAGGAAAATGAAATTAAGCAAGCGATGGGAAAGGTGTGTTTTGGCAAGCGATTTTATGTATTTTTTTAAATTAAAAAAAAAATAGAAACCTGTATCAACCAGCATTGCAGCCTTAACCATCCCTGCTGATAGCAGCAGCCAATTTAATTAAGAGAAAAGCAGAACCTCATTGCCTTTCTGTCACGGAAGGGTAGAGGAGAGATGTTGGAGGAAAAAACTCTCTACATGTGAGAAACAGATATTGGCTGTATCGGAGGAACGAAAGACAGCAAAGGCCATAAAAATGTCTGAGTTGTCACAGCCGTTTTACCAGCAGCTCTTACTCATGTCACCCTGAAACGCCAGCTTCGGCTATGCCACTCCCTACCTAGGAACTAACTACATGGGCTGCTGATTGCCCCATGGTGCAAGGGGAAGGGGGCTGATAGAGGGGAATTCATTGACCTGCCAGCAGGAATGCCAGCTTGGCCCTGCAACCATGGGTGCCCGGGGCTGTGGGTGCCATGTAGTGTGCATGGCCCTGGCACCAAAATTTGTGGGTGTCCGGTCCCTTCATGGGGAATTTTGTGGGTGCCCGGGCACCCAGGGCCCCAGAGAGTTGGCACCTATGCCTGCCAGGACCAGTAACGAGCCACAGAGCTATTGGGAAGGGACAGTCCAAGACAACTCTGATGGCTGAGGGAGAAATTCCAGTTGGGAAGCCCTCCACCCATCTTGTTATTGCTCCTGCTCTTTAGATTTGGGCTTCTGCGAGATACATTATCTTTCTTCATGCCGTGTAGGTTAGATGGGTAGCATATAAATAATAAAATTATTATCATTATTACATCTTTCTATCTCCCATTTTGCACCCGATGTCCTTCAACATTTCTCCGATGAAAATAGGGATGTCCTATTCAATCATCACCATCATAATTTCATTATTTATACCCCACCCATCTGACTTGGTTGCCTCAGCCACTCTGGGCGGCTTCCAACATATATAAAAACATAATAAAAGATTAAACAGGGTTTTTTTTAAAAAAAAAAAATCCCTATAAAGGGCTTCTTTCCTTGGCTCAGTTGTTGCACAACTCCATAACCTCCAAAATGTCTCTGATGGAAATAGAGGCATCCTAAGGAATGGGACGCGGGTGGCGCTGTGGGTAAAAGCCTCAGCGCCTAGGGCTTGCCGATCGAAAGGTCGGCGGTTCGAATCCCCGCGGCGGGGTGTGCTCCCGTTGCTCGGTCCCAGCACCTGCCAACCTAGCAGTTCGAAAGCACCCCCGGGTGCAAGTAGATAAATAGGGACTGCTTACTAGCGGGAAGGTAAACGGCGTTTCCGTGTGCGGCTCTGGCTCACCAGAGCAGCGATGTCACGCTGGCCACGTGACCCGGAAGTGTCTCCGGACAGCGCTGGCCCCCGGCCTCTTGAGTGAGATGGGCGCACAACCCTAGAGTCTGTCAAGACTGGCCCGTACGGGCAGGGGTACCTTTACCTTTACCTTTAAGGAAAAGCAGGGCACTCCAGGATCAATTTCGGCTTCTGTAAATCCAGGGCTGTCCCTGGAAAACAGGGACACTTGGAGGGTCTGAACTTCTAACATTGGGCAATTTGTGAACAAAATAATCTTTTAATCTTGTCTGGCAGCTCACCTGCCTGTCACTTGCTCCCAGAGACTTTACATGGCAAGGCCAGTCTATGGACATATGAGATGCTGTTTTACTTTATTCCACATCCTTAACTGAATTCTGTTTATCCACAAAGCTAAAGATCTGAGCTACTACATCATCTCTCACACTATTATCACAGGAAATTAATATGATCCACCATTTTTAGCTAGTTCAAACCAAGTAGATAGCTCTCTGTTACCCCCTCACCCAGTATATTGAATGTGTGGATGCTTGATTTTAAATATTCCTCTGTAGTTCTTTAAAATATACAGGATATTTCCTCATCCTAGTTCTTCTTAAAAATAAAATAAAATCATAATGTGACCTCTTAATACAGTAAGATTTGAGCTTACAGAGTTCCTTTGAACTGTGCGTCATAGCGTTATATTTCCTGGCATTACAAAAGTACTTTCACAATACCCATCCCACACATTAAATCATACAGATTGCAACTTCATATATATGTTTTGATCCAGCTCATAGATGGTGTCACTTTATAAAGCCGCCCTGCGAACCGCCCTGATCTTTTCTGTGAACACGCTGAGACCTCCGGGTATAGGGCAGTATATAAACCCAATTAATAATAATAATCATAATAATCATAATAATAATAATAATGTGGAGCAACCTCTAAAAATCTGATGGTATCTTCCCTTAAATTCATTTTAGGGATATGCATTCAAGCGGCCCCTTCACATGCTATAGTTTCCTGCAGAGTTTGGCCCCAGGCCTTGGAATATTCAAGTGCTTGTGTCTCCTGCTGGAAGCCCCCTGCTATTTGGATTGGGGTTTTCAAAGCACCATTCCTCCCCCCCCCCCACACACACACACCCTTTTGGATTCACAAATATTTTCTGTTTTCAAGAGGAGGCCTTGATGTGAGTTTGCGTGGTCTCTTTAAATGCAAACAATGGTTCCCAGAGGGAAGCTTATTTATTTTTTATTAGTCTCCATGGAGACTTCCTTTCAGGGTGGAGGAAGTTGAAAGAAGGTCTTTATAGGAAAACTAAACACGGTCAAATATGACCTGGAGGCAAATACCATAACTCTGTGTGTGTCCTAACAGCTTGGGTTGCGTTACACTTGTGGTTGGTTGCCTTAGGAGATAACAACATCCTCTTCAGCCCCTTCAAATTCAAGCCCTAGCTCATCTGCATTCTGCTTGTACCTTGTTAATTAGCAGATTTCCCTTTTGAAAATACTTTTTAAAAACTTGGCTGCATTACATTTAAATAATGAAAATTATGGCCTATTGCTTTTTTTGGATAGGTATTACATGTTTACAGTAAAGAGAGCTTCCTTTTTCTGGGGTTACTGACCTGTAAAATACTACATAAGACTGAAGAAGTGCCAAGAATGATCCCTGAAGGAGTCCTCAATGGCTAACGAGCTGCTTTAATTAGAAGAGATGGTCACATAGCTGTTGCTTCAGACATTCGTGCTTTTTCTCACATGTCACGTTCCCTATAAAGGTAAAGGGAGTCGTGACCGACTCTGGGGTTGTGGCGCTCATCTCGCTTTATTGGCCGACGGAGCCGGCGTACAGCTTCCAGGTCATGTGGCCAGCATGACTAAGCTGCTTCTGGCGAACCAGAGCAGCGCACGGAAACGCCGTTTACCTTCCCGCCAGAGCGACTTGCACTTTGACGTGCTTTCGAACTGCTAGGTTGGCAGGAGCAGGGACCAAGCAACAGGAGCTCACCCCGTTGCGGGGATTCGAACCGCTGACCTTCTGATCAGCAAGTCCTAGGCTCTGTGGTTTAACCCACAGCGCCACCCGCGTCCCACACGTTCCCTATACTGGTATACAAAAAGATGTAAGCCCAGAGCACAGTGTCATACATAAAACCTGCGCGGAGATCTGTTTTATGCCGTGTAGACGTGCCTAGAAGCTATGATTTGCAGTGAGTTCTCAAGATGTACTCAACGCGATGGACACCATCATGCTTTCCGCTCTCCCTTATACCTGCGTGCACCTGGGTAGGCAAAGCACCTTGTGGAAGCAGATAACTACTTTCGTGTAACTTGCACATTTTCTGAAGCCACCATCTGCTAGCAGGCAAAACATGAAACAAGACATGGCGTCTTCTGGGGACAATGGAACTTGTGCTCATTTGTAGATCTGGGAGGACTCTCACACCATGCAGGACAAGGAGATAGCAGAGCGGCATTTAAAAAATAGCAGCAAGGGCAGCAGGTCATTGAAACGCTCCAAGTAGCCACTCTTGAAATGCAGCCTCTGCATATGTGCTATAAAACTGGCTCTTTCCCCCTCACGGAGCTGGATGTAAGACAGATAGACAGACAGATAGATATGTTTATTGTTCAACCATTTATCACAATAGAGGAAGAAAAGGGAAAAATATATACAGCTTCTACTTGTTTGCTTGTTCCTTTTCTATTTTGGATCCATGGCTTCTCTGGGAGGCGTGTATACGTATTGTTAACCATTGGTCTTTGATTAAATTGATGGCTACCAATTAACATTTAGGTCTTAGGTGGGAGCTATTTTGAAGGCAGGCAGAACGAGATTACAAAGGCGTTCCTAGCTGAGGATGCAGCACAAACAACTGGGAAGTCAAAGCAGTGCTTATCCCTGCCATGATGCTATTGAAGTTGTCTATATGGTGTCCAGGGTGCAGTCTGGTAGCATTCACAGAGTTAGGGGAGAGCATGAAAAACATAAAGCTACAGCCCAAGCTGTCACAACATACAAGCAACCTGCTCTCAGAGGAGAAGGCGGAAGTTGGTGGGGGGAAGGATACCACGCTTAATTTGTGGAAAGTGGCATTCTGGGACATAGCTCTGATTGACAAAGTCTAAGCACTTCACAGGTTTCCAAAATTATGGAGGCTGGCTGTGGTGACTTAAGAGGAGCATGCACTCTGAGCCTGCTCAGAAGTATTATTCCCTTCAGGTTATCTACAGTTGCAGAGAAAAATGAATCCCAACTAATGAGTGATATGAAAATATCCTGTTCCTAGGTGAGTTCCAGCTCAAAATAAGCATTTGCCAAGCCTGTTTTGTTCAGCAGAGAAGCTATTGAGAAAAGGCATGCTGTGAGTGAAATAACTGTGTGTTATGGTGTCACTAGACTCGTCAGCAAAGCTGTCTGCCCATGATGGCAAAGCCAGGCTGTCCCTCAGAAATAGCATGGTATTCTGGGTGAGCTCTGTGCTTTGTTAACAGGTGCCACTCTGGGCATGGGACTCAGAAGCTGACCATGAAGGCCTGTCCCTCAGAATGTTTCCCTTGGCTGCTAAGCAAGTGACTTCATCCTTTCCTGGTTCCACAGCACTTCTGCCAATAATAGTATATTAGCACATCCGCTTGGTGGCCAGTTCCTTCCCCACCTCTCCCCCATCTTTCTCTCTTGGCCTCCCCACTCCCATTCCCTAAGAATGTGACCTCGCCACACACATGTTCAGCAGGGGTGTTCTGGACAGTGTGTTTGGTTTGAACAAGGGCTAGGCCGAGGCATGGAGGAGACAGGGGTGAGTTGGGAGGTCCAAATTCTTGTGCCAGAGAAATACTGAAGTTAACGCTACCAAATTAGAAAGATACGCATTCAATGTTGACAATGTTCTGAGGACACCTTCCTTGCACATGTTTTAAGAGCACCAAAAACAAAAAGAAATTAGTGTGAGAATTTCACAACAGAATCGTTGCGATTTTTATTCATTTGGAACTGTGGTTCTCAGCAGGCCTGCGTACACACCATACATTTAAAGCACATTTCCTCAACCAAAGAGTTCTGGGAATTGTAGTTTGGTGCTGGGAATTATAGTGCTGAGGGGGGAAACTAAGTTCCCATGATTGTTTGGGGGGGTATGTGCTTTAAATTTATGAGTCACGGGCTCATAATTTAAAACCCTTGGGGTCCCTTTCCTCATATGCAAAACCATACCTTTGTGGTACAAGGTACCAGCCCTTCCAGGAGTTGTGGAGTGCTTGTGTGAAAATGGAAGCTTAATTCCTGTACATGAGAAAGAGCAGAGTTGAAAGGGAAGTTTGCCAGGGTATTGCTTAGTTGTTCTAATTGGTTCTGTAGGTTTAATGCAAAAGCAGAATTAGTGAATTCCATGGCACAAAAATGTAAAACATGGCGTAAAACGCACATCCCCCAAGTCGAAGGCCTAATCAGCAGAGCTAGCCAAGAGACTCTGGGTCTGGATGCCTGCAGGGTATAGCAGCTTCCTGTCAGGCCCAGCAAAAATGATGGGGGCTGCCAGAAACAGAAACTGCAATTGCTTTCACCATTTTGAATCCATGGAAGTTTCCCTTCCAATGCAAATAGCAGCAGGGGCCCTGATCTGGATTGGGTCTGCTGCAGTGGGTAAAGGGGTCAAGCCCTCTAATGCCCTCTCGAGGTCCTGATGTGGACAGGTGTGTGTACATATATAGAGAATTGGTGGGAAACCTGTTTGCTGTTGCAGTTTTCCATTTCGCCCCCCCCCCCCCGACCTTCACATTTCTATGAAAGATGTGCTCAGGCCCAACTGCTCACAGGAGTGTTTGGTGGCAGTAGAATGCAGTAGGAGGATTTGTTCAGCTTGGAAAGACTCCTCAAAACTAAATGCATGGCTAACAGGACCCCATGGTGCTCAATGCTAAACAACTGTATAGCTTTCTCCCTGTTTTGTGCCACAGGGACAGGTTTCTTATTTTACTGTGCCTGCCTGGAACAAGGATGCTGGCAGTAGAGGCAGGCCGGACATTGCAGGCCTTCCCTGTCCAGCAGGGAGGCTTGGATACCAACAGAGCCTTGTTCGGCAAACCACTGAACTCTGCTCACTTCACTCATGGTGTATGGCTAACCTCATGCCAAGGAACTGAGACGGCAGCTTGGGGTATGGAAGATAGAACTTGGTGAAATACTGCTGCCTTGGTGCTAAGCTGTTTGCAGAATGCAGTCCAGAAACGGGCAAATGTATAGACAAGAAGCATCTGAATAGACTGGCACCTCCTGCTACCATATTTCCAGGAAGGAAAGGGCGAGTGCCCTTTGCAGCAAACCACACCATGTATTCCAAACTGGCTCAGTGAATAGGGCTGGGCGTTCAGGCACTAATGTGTGTCACGCTGAGTAAAGAGAAGAATATTTGCCAAGGTTAGAGAAGGAGGTATTTACAGATAACAAGGGAGGAGGTGGAAGGAGAGAGCAGATTAAGGATATTGATAAGGTCCGGGAAGAGGAAGCATGGAAGGAGGCACAGTTGCATTGCTGAAAACTCTTGAGACTTAAAATCTGAAATGAAACTGACAGCCTAAACGTCAGAGGTCAACAGCAAATAGAAGGGGCCTGATTAACAGGTGACATCAAAAATATATTTTTTAAATTGTTTGTCAATAAACAGCCTTGTGGGCCATTCGGAACAACTCATTAGGGATAGCTCAGTTGGCAAAGCTTGAGACACTTAATCTCAGGGCCATAGGTTTGAGAAGATTCCTGCATTGCGTGGGGTTGGACTAGGTGTTCCTCATGGTCCCAACTCTACAGTTCTGAGATTCTGGGCCCACAGACCAGAGGTTTCCCCACAATGGACAATGGATAAGGTCCTTGCCCAGCTGGGGTCTAGCAGTGAGATCCAGTGGCGGTGGAGCAGCTGCTTTGCTTGCAGATCCCAGGTTCAGTCTCAAGCATCTCTGGGAAGGTCGTGGAGAGACGTCTTCCTGAAATTCTGGAGAGCTGCTTCCAGTCAGTGTAGGTAGCAATGAACTAGACTGACCAGTTGTCTGACTTCTTATAAGAGAGATTCCTATCTTCCTAAGAATGACTGAACCAGGCAACAAAAGTGGGTTTGTTTCAAGTCCGGAAGGATAAATACATGCTGTCTATTGCACAGTGGTCTGAGGTCTTCACTGCCCTGGTTATTTCATATAAGCACCAATTCAATGTGGATACCTCCTTGGGCATCTGGAAGGCTTCTATCATCTTATATGTTTAACATTCCTCTTCTGATAGTCACTGCATCTACAATGGGAACTGCTGGTGTTCTACTGGTATTATTCGTATTATCTGCATATTACTGCTGTTTGTTTCCCCTTCTTTCTTTTTAAAATTTTAATTCCTCTTGATAATGAACACAGTACAGAAAGGGCCAAGCCTTGAGGTCAGCGTGAACAGAAATTGTGCAATCCTGTTTTAAATATTTTGTGGAGGGGCAAGGGAGGATTCTAGCAGGACATGCGTTTTCAAAGGTTGAGAATGGCAAAGCAAGAATAAAATAAGAAAATCAGTCTAAGGACACTTGCATAGAAGAAGTGTCATTATTATCTAGGAGGGTGTGAGTCCCAGTCTTAGAGCAGAGGGAATGATGGGTAGTCAGTCCCGTAAGAGCAGAAGTTAGATTAGTGTGACGATCTGACTGGGAATATTGACGCCAACTTAAGGCTTAAGACTTGGGGGCAGAGGGAAGAGAGAAGGACCAGAGGTTTGAAGCAGGGGAAAAACCTTGTCCAGGGAAAGTGTTTGATGAGGATAAAGGTCATATCAGAGGTCAAGGCTGGGTTATGGCACATAAGTAGGGTTAGAAATCAGCAAGTAGAGAAACACTACAAGGTTAGAGCCAGGTGACGTTATTGGCCATATTTTGTCCATCTGTCAGCAGATTCAAGGCTCAGAGTTGGGTTTGATTAAGTACCCGCTGAAAATAACGTATGTATCGTATTCATCGCTGAAGACGGCATTGTCGCGTTCACCCTTGAAGAGCCTCACCCAGATTTCATCCTGGTCCTGCAGCTCAAGCATGAGGCTCTGGCTCTGCATGATGCTTCGGTCGCTGGCCTGGGCGTACAAGATGGCCGCCTCAGCCCCATTGTGCATTATGTGCAGGTAGGTTTCCTTCTGGTTCCAGGTGTGCACATTGAGACTGAAGAAGTAGATGCCGGGCACATAGCAGTAGAACTTGCCCATGAACATGTTGAAGTGTCCATAGAGGTTCACGTACTCGGTGTCAAAGACAAGAGTCTGGTAGTAGTCGTTGCTGTGCAGGGGTTTTCTTCGGCCCACTGAAAAGGCAGCATAGTTGGTCTTGGCCCGCTCCCCCGGGGCCCCTATGTTCCCCTTCTGCCCCTTGAGGCCCGCCTGGCCCCTGCTTCCCGTAGAACCAGCCTTGCCCAGCTTCCCTTGGGGGCCACGTTCACCACGGTCCCCTTTCTCACCTGAGTAGTGAAGAGATCATAGATGAGCATCATTTCAACGTAGGCAACCTTGGCCTCCACATTCAATCCAATGGGCAGGCCAGGGAGCAACTTATGCATTTTTATATAATGTACAAATAAATAGAATAATCATTCCACCCACGCTTGGGAGAGAAATCTAGAAGGGGAATGGTCCAGTCAAAACAGAACAATCACTTGTTGGCTGCATAAACATCATCATCTCACATTTAAAGCACATTACACTCCCTCCACCAAAGAAGCCAGGGAACTGTAGTTCTCCTCACAGAGCTACAATTCCCAACACCCGTCACAAACTACAGTTTCCATGATTCTTGGGGGGGGGGGAGCATAGAATCATAGAAATGTAAAGTTAGAAAGGACCCCAAGGGTCATCTAGTCTAAATGCGCTAAATGCATTGTGTTTATGCAGTGGTATATCATGTCCACCCTTGTGGTGAGGAGAATTTTACCACAAATGTTGCCCTCACTTCCCCAGTTTTCAGAGTGGGTCCAAATGTGTGGTAAAATTCTCCTTGCTGCCAGGGTAGGCACTAGATTGGTGTCTGCCCATCTCAAAAACTTATCGCTTGGCAAATCCTCTTCTGTATTAAATGGAATTTAATTTTACCAGAAGCATATCTGCAGGCAAAATCGGAGGTTTCTCCTTTGCAAAACGTATGAGACAAGAATGTAATTGGAGTGAAGTGAAATATTGAAATGTCTTAATTAATTCTATTGATTTAATTATGAGTCAATAAAATTATTTTTTTTTAATTAAGTTAATTAAGGAATTGGAACCTTAGCTGTGGGTAAGAACATAAATCTACCTCCTCTAGGTCTTAAAGGTAAAGGTACCCCTGCCCGTACGGGCCAGTCTTGACAGACTCTAGGGTTGTGCGCCCATCTCACTCAAGAGGCCGGGGGCCAGCGCTGTCCGGAGACACTTCCGGGTCACATGGCCAGCGTGACATCGCTGCTCTGGCGAGCCAGAGCCGCACACGGAAACGCCGTTTACCTTCCCGCTAGTAAGCGGTCCCTATTTATCTACTTGCACCCGGGGGTGCTTTCGAACTGCTAGGTTGGCAGGCACTGGGACCGAACAACAGGAGCGCACCCCGCCGCGGGGATTCGAACCGCCAACCTTTCGATCGGCAAGCCCTAGGCGCTGAGGCTTTTACCCACAGTGCCACCCGCGTCCCTCTAGGTCTTAAATATTGTCAAATATGCATGTTACACACACACACTCAGCTACAGCCATCTCTAAAATGTATTGGGAGGGTAGAGGTTCAGCACCAGAGAGGCCGCCTCTGATGACACAATTTCTCCATCTTTCACATTCTTCCCGGGAAATCAGGCCATGTCCTAACGCAACCTCTGGAGTCCTGGGCTTGACTCAAGACTAATTTGGTGGTGTCACTTGGCCTTCTTTAAGAAAAGAGCTTGGATAAAATTATGATAACAGCTCCTCCAGGCCAGGAAATTTATTTAGCTTATACAGTTTCTTCCCAACCGGCCCCTCTGGAATCTAAAGAACCCAGCATTTCATCCAAAGACAACCGCCCCACCCCTTATAACCAGAGCCTGAGGACACTGAAAAATCAAACTCGCTGCAGCTTTTGGAACTCCACTCCACGGCAGCTCTAAACTGCCTGCTCCATGCATACGGTTTTGCTTAGGCCAGAGGGCATTTCTGAGAACAGGCCAGATAAGAGACCAATGGAGAATGCTGTGATCCTGCCCCTACGTGGAACAGATGGCTGCCAGGGCACAGCCTGGAGATCCACCATGTGCCTTGAAGTTCTGTGTTGCATCAGGCAACATGGCAGCTCCAGCTTCCTCTGCCTGTTCCTCTCCCGGCTCTCTCCCGCATCTGCAGTAATAGGAACGGGACCCAGAGAAGGAACTGGCAGGAGACACTATGGCTATGTTCGGACACAGGATGGGAGCATCTGTCCTTGGGCTTATGGGGTGTGCCCACTCCTACCCTGAGCTGGAAGGTTTGGAGGAAACATCTAAGTGCATTTGGCCAGATGCGCTTAGAAAGCTCCCCTTGACTGGAAGCTCTGGGGCTTCAAAGCACATTCAACCAAGTTTACTTAGAAGCCTCTTCAGACCTTCCTGTCAGAAGTAGAGCAGGCATGCCCAATCCATCCACCCCCAATTTGTGCCTCGTGATTTTTGAACACCCGAAGAGGACCATTGACTGTCTCCTAATGTGTGGGATGCTACCGAGCAAAGGCTTGGCATCTGAATACAGCATCCTGGGGTAGAGTTGGTGTCCCTTACCTTTCAGGATGGTAACGTTGATCTGAGGCATGGGCTGGTACATGGGGTATGCTGAAATGCGCTCAGGAGGATCGCAGCATCGCACGCATTCTGACCCTCTGGGCCGCTTGCTGTATTTCTCATGGTGATTCTCGGGCCTGGGAGGCAGAAACAGCACAGGCAGGCTAAGTCACAGGGCCAGGGAAAAGGGGGAAAGGGAACATGGTGACTCCCCTGGGAGAGATCTCGGGAAAAGGCCCTTGTGTTGTGACCACAGCCCTATCCTTTTCCTTAATGTCATAGCATCACTAAAAATACATGGAAGAGAGAGTAAATGTTGCTGATGTGAATTACTGAGAGCCGGGTCACTGAGATGGGACATGTTTATTGCAGCCCCTAAATAAACTCGTTTCTCCCCAGTTGCTCCACTCTCCCAGGCTCCTTGTTCAGGACTAGGTTTTTCACTCGGGTTGACGGGGACATATGTCCCAAATTTGCAATAGGAGCTGAAAGCCACCATGCTTCCCTTTTCCCACTGTCTGCCACTACCTCCAGCCCTAGCCTGGGTGGCCTCTCCTTTTGCCCCAAGAAGGAATTGGCTTGTAGTGCTGACACACTCTTCCAACGCTAACCGTTTCCAGGATAATCTGGGCAAGGATGCCATATGGTTGCCTAACAACAATGGCCAACTAGGCTGGGTTTGCCCCTCACGGAGTTAGCAATGGTGCCTGATTGAGGAGTCCAGATCTGGAAACATAGAAAGGGAAAGAGGCAACAGCATACTCTCAAAACATTTCGTAGGAGAAAACTGGGGTGCTTGAAACACGCTTCTTCTCATGCCACGTTGTGTCCAGCACTGACTTCAGAGCAGGGTGTGTTAGTAAATTGACCATAAGTTTCCTTACATTGGGACACGGATGGAGCTGTGGGTTAAATCACAGAGCCTAGGACTTGCCGATCGGAACGTCAGCGGCTCGAATCCCCGTGACGGGGTGAGCTCCCGTTGCTCGGTCCTTGCTCCTGCCAACATAGCAGTTTGAAAGCACATCAAAGTGCAAGTAGATAAATAGGTACCACTCCAGCGGGAAGGTAAATGGCGTTTCCATTCACTGCTCTGGTTTGCCAGAAGTGGCTTAGTCATACTGGCCACATGACCCAGAAGCTGTACGCCGGTTCCCTTGGCCAATAAAGTGAGATGAGCGCCGCAACCCCAGAGTCGGCCACGACTGGACCTAATGGTCAGGGGTCCCTTTACCTTTCCTTACATTAAAAAAAAACAAAAAAAGAAAAACATTGTGTGAAAGTAGTTGCAACCCACATTCAGCAAATGTTTGCTATCTGGATAGGCAGTTATATGGAGATCGAAGAGGCGTTCTATGTTCATATGCAGTAGGTTTAGCCAAACACACACACATCCACTCAGCTCCTTTAGAGATCAAGAGTCTCCGAGGGAATGGGAGGGAAACCTGAATAAATTTACTCCACACATGTCCAGAGTGACACGTTTTTTTAAAAGCATTACCCAGATCGCCTCAAAAGGCAAATACAGGCCTTAAAGCTGGGTCATTCCATCACCACCCTCATTTCAGAACAGAATCCATCGTCTTGCGGCTGAGTTTCTCCCAGTTCACACCCCAGCTGCATCAAATGTGGATGAGCAGAAGTCTGCGGTAGAGGTGCGGTGGAAACTTGGAAACAGAATAGGCTGGCCAGACTGAGGAAAGAGAGCTCAAGAACAGCATAACCCTTTAAGATAAAGTGGTTAAGAAATCATGGGAAATTTGTGGCAGGTGCTCTGACACTTGAACTCAGCCTGCACACATCAGCACTGGGGTGATGCCAGTCAATTCAGTTATGCATGTGCCAAACATGCCGTCCAACTGCACACATTAAATCAGTACGGTACCTTACTTTCTCACAATGTGCGGCATAGTTCCTGGCTTGTGCCAAATTTTTATCGTTACGGGAATTTTGCTTCTTTCAGGAACAGCATCTAGATCTAGCCAAGAGACTGGACAAAAGCCCCGCTTTTGCTGCAGGGAACTAGCTGCTGCTGACACAGTTTTCTAGCCTCAGTGACTACACTGCACCAATGAGGGAAGAGGGGTTTAGGTTGGGAGAGCTCTTTCACGGTGGTGCTTTCCCCCTCGTCTTCTACAAAGGGGCCCCATAATTCCTAAGGAGACTTCTGTCTGAAATCCTAAACGGAGAGAGATGATTTGCAGTCTCAGCAGGGGAGTGGGAGGGAGGGAAACAGGGTGTGAGTATGCAAACATTGCTCACAGGCTTTTAAGCCAGGATTTATTTTTTTATTTATTTTAAACCATGTATTTAACAAACAAACGGGGGGTGGGGTGGACACCACAAATTTTAAAACAACAGTACATTATACTTTCAGAATAAAGCCAGTGTTTCAGAGCTGGTGAAGTTCGTAGATTTGTAGACTCGTCAAATTGTGGAGTTGGAAGGCACCTTGAGGGTCATCTAATCCAACCCCCTGCAAAAGAGGAATCTCAACACATGGTCTCCCACCCAGTTTGGAACCATGGACCACTGGCTCACCCAGCCTCTATGCTTCTTCAGCTGTCTATCCAGTGGCAGGTAAGAATCTCCTGTGACTGTTCAAAGGAGATCTGAGAAGGATGGATGGGATTTCCACTCACTAGATGAGGGAGCAAAAACTCACTGTGTGGAGTGCTCCCCATCCCTATAAAAGAAAAAAGAAAAATAGGGATGCTCACAACACTTTTATACTTTCCAGCCATGACTAGGCCAGATTAAGGTTGGTTGAAGCCTTGGAACAGTGCTAATTTGTAGGAGACCTAGAAAACATGGCCCTGTATAGTACAAAGAATCATGGTGGAATGTTCAGTGGTTAAAAGAATCTAAATTTTATGCTACAACACAGCAATTAAGGCCCCTTTTGCAGTCATTTACACCTCCTCCAGAGCCCTTATCACCCAGCAGCTTCTGGCTTCATTCAAAGTGGGGCAGAGTGATAGACTTAATTGTGTATTAACTGCATACTGGAGATGCACATTAATGGAGTTAATTGGGCATTGAAGTACACCATGAAGTTATTTCTTTAACACTCAGCAGTTCTAAACGGAAAGCATAACTGTTTTCAGCAGCTGTCCAGCTAGACTGTATCTCTCATCAGAACCCCTGTGAGAGAGCCTCAGCAGGGATCATCTTCCATAGCTCAAGGGCGAAGCTGTTGCTTTCCCTGAAACCTGTTGCTTGCTAGTTTCACTGGCATGACCCTCCTTAAGGGTTGCAAACTTTTAGGGCCCATGGGCACATTTGTCAACTAGAGAAACTGTCATGGCCACCATACGCCATACACACATTCCTTCTGAAAATCAGCTGCCCAGATAAATTTGTGAACATCCTTCGGCTCCTCCATGATAATATGACAGCAACAATCGCCAATAACAGTGGCTCTCAGAGTGAACCATTCACAGTGGGATCAGATAAACAGGAGTGTGTTATCACCCCAACCTTATTTATTACCATATTTTCATTGTCATGATCCTACACATTGTCGGAAACCTATGTCACCACCATGGAAGGACGTGTCACTTACAGAATCACTGTTAAAACCGTGTCCATGGAAGACAATCTTATTCAGCTACGAATGATCGCCAAAGAAGAAGAAGACGACACATATTGCAACCTATTCTGTTGGCTGCAACCGAATACAGATTTCAAGCCTAATTTCAGTGGAAGGAAGAAGGACTCCCTGTGGGCGTTAGAGAAGTCCTTTGTGGCACACATGTGCACATAGGCACCATGTTGGCGAGCTCCAACCTACCTGGAAGTGTGATGCTGGGGTGGCGGAGGCTGTGTTGCTTCTCCAGGCCTCTGCTCCGCATCCTTCTCATTGCAATACGCCTGGATTATCAGGCAGATGAGCAAAAGGGCACTTGGTGTCAGTGTTATCTTCATTGCTTTTGGCCCTGTGGGAGAAGAGAGAGTCAGGCAAGTGGAAGTGTGTGTGTGGTGGGCAGAGATCGCAGCAGCATTTTGAACCCTGGAGTTGTTGCGTGTGCATGCTTTGGGGGGTAATACATGTTCTTTCCCTTGCTTCACAAGGTCTTATGGGAAGACCCAGTTTAGATGGCAATGTGTATTACATCGCTTACTTCAAAATGTGGTAAATCGGCTCTACTGCACTGTTGTACATCCATAATTTTATTGTATGCTGCCTTTCCACAGTTCAAACAAGGCTCAATGTGACTTACAACATGAAAAAAAGCATAACAGCAACATAACAAAAGTGGTCATAAACAGTACATAAGACATCAAAAATACAAATGGAACCAAAATGGAACCAAATGGAAAATTTTCCACATAAATCACAGTATCTAAAATAAAGGTACAAAAAAAACCCCAAACATCAGCAACCACCCCAACAAAAAATGTAAACAACACCCCAGCCTAAGAGCCTGTTCAGCAGCCTCAGCTTTTGTAGCTGGAGTCAGTCCAGGTCCCACCCTCCAAGGTAAGGTGGGAAAAGCCTGCAAGGCAGGGAGCAGGTATTCCAGAAGTCACAGTAGTATAAAGCATGCAAAGGGATTCGTGCATAAATGGACTAATCCCACCCTAGATAATGGCGTGCATGGTTGACATGTGGCACTACCACAGCCAGCGCACAACTGCCGTCAGTCTGAAAGGAGTTCTATTTATCTATGGATGCACACGCTTTGGGCTCCCTGTATAAGGGCATAAATTCTGATTGGCCAGGGTTCATGTCCCCATGGAAAGAACACTATGCATGTACACCCCAAAGGACTTAGGGTTTGGTCATTGTGTGCTTTAGCATATAGAGCTGAGGCCGCCCATTTGTGTTCAAAAGCCCCATTGTGTGCCTGTGCGCACGTAGAGGACTTTGCATAGTTGCACGTATTTCCAATTGATTTGTCATTTGTGTCAATGGGATCTAAGTTCAACTAAATTGTCTCCAAACAAAAAGGAAAAATATGGAATTGTAGATACGTAACAGTCTTCTTCAAGTTTACTGCTTTCTTCAGACACACCCTGACTACCTACACCCATTTCACACACAATGACCTTCCTGTGCAGGAAATTATTTGCATAATGGCAAATAATCCATTTCATCAAAGATCTATTTCATCACCTAAGTGGAGCCCATTGATTGGCAGTAAATTCTCCTTGGTCCACACCAAGTGGTCATGTCAGTACCATAACTACCAGGAGGGGGAGCTAGCTGGGTTTCTTGTCCCGGGTGAAGCCTCCAGAGGGGAGCCATTGAGGTCCCAAGCCAGTGGGTGGGTGTGGGTGTACACAAATGTGCATGAGGGGCTGCCAAACTGGGTCTTTAACAAGCATGCACATTTTCACCAAAGTACATAGGTTTGTATGTTTTGTTGTTCTAACAAGCTGTTAATCGCTTTGGCAGCCTTTGGGCCCAAAAGTTGTATTTTAAAAACAACAAGAAGAACAATAATCAATGGCTAATGTTTCCTTCCTGGGACAAGTCTGTGATCCCATGGCAGAGTGCGACTGAGTATACAAACACATGTGCTTGTGCATAGTTTGGAAGCCTGCCCCACCCTGGTCCTCTAATAAGGCAAGGCAGTGCAGTGCCAAGCAAAACTGGGCAAGTCTCCTAAGATCCGCGGTCAAAGATCCTCTGGGAATATTATCCAAGTATGAGCTACACAGCCAGGCCCAAATTCAGAACCAGAAGATTCTCACGAAAGCAGCTGTGTGTCTTTTGCAGGGCAGAACAAGAGAGCACATGGACCAAAGGAAACAGTTACACAACCCATGTGCAGGTAGGGGTCATGCAGGCCACGTTACACACCCAAAGCTCACGTGTATTCCAGCTGAACTGCAACCATAATGTAAATGGATGTGCAGGCATTCCCACACTGTGCAAGGAAAGGAACACACATGTGGTTAACTTTATGCTGCATTCAGAAGTGCATCTGCATTAGAGATAAATGCTGATTTGAGACACTTGTCTTCCTCCAGGGATTTCTGGGAATTGTAGTTTTTGGAAGATGCTGAAAACCTAGAGCCTGCACAGAACTATCATTCTCAGATTCCTTGCAGAGAGAAGCCATGCTAGTTTAAGTTTTAGGCTTCAAAACTGACTCTTGTGGAGTTTCCCCCATAACCGCTTCTCGTCCATCGCCACTCAGAATCCAACAGCCAACATGTCAATCAAAAGGGCAAAGAATAAGGCTACAAAGAAGCGCCCTCAGCATGCCACTTCCAATGTGTTTGCTATGTTTGATCAGCCACAGATTCAAGAATTCAAAGAGGCATTCAACCTGATTGATCAAAACAGAGATGGTTTCACTGAAAAAGAAGACCGCATGATATGTTCGTTTCACTTGGGAAGAATCCAGCTGATGAATACCTAGATGCTATGATGAATGAGGCTCCAGGACCAATAAACTTCACAATGTTTTGAGAGAAATTAAATGGCACTGATCCAGAAGATGCAATTAGGAATGCCTTTGCTTGCTTTGATGAAGAAGCAACAGGTTTCATTCAAGAAGACAACCTGAGAGAATTGCTGATGACAACGGGAGACAGGTTTACAGATTAAGAAGTAGATGAGCTCTTCAGAGAGGCACCAATTGACAAAAAGGACAATTTCAACTACACTGAGTTCACATGAATCCTTAAACATGGAGTATCATCATGAGTATGAATGATCATGAATCTATTATATAGTTTAGAAAATGGTTTGTCCATTTGTTTGTTCTCTATGCATTTGGATGCCTTTTGAGATACCTTTGCCAAACCCGGCATGGGGGTTCCCAAGGTCTTCATCAATGTTTTGACGCCGGACACCATTCTTAATCAAGATGGCAGTCCAAGATGGCATGCCATCACCTTGGCACGACTTTGCCCATTTTTTCGGTATAGGTCTGGCCGCCTCTTGAGATATTGTCACCAAACTTGACATGGCAGTTTCCATAGATATGCTGTAGTTTCTTGAGAAATACTTCTGTTTGATGCATTTTCCCTCAAGCCAGCTGCCATCCAATTAGAAAAAGGGAAGCTGTGGTGACATTTCAGGCAGCCACTGCACATGCGCAGACAGCAGCTTAAGCGAATTGGGATTTGAGATGATGAAACAATTCCAGGTAATGGGCATCCGGTGAAGACATCTCTGCCTCCTGTCTGGTCTGTACAGCAATGTAAGAATGTGACTTGAAACAACCTTGCTGCGTTTCAAGCCCCTAATCTCTGCACAGCCTCAGTGAAGTCTGAACACAACCATTTGGGGAAGTGCTGCTGTTGAGCGGGTAGTCTGTGGATGATTAGACTTCAGCTGGTATGGGATATTCCTAACATGTCCAGATTTAATATTTAGTGAGGTTTCGATCCCATTTGAATTTTTAAAAGCAACATGCTATTGGGATGTGGAGAACCAGGAGCCTTAGGTAAAATAGATCATCCTCACCTGTTTGTTATGTGTAAAGCCTGAAGAGTTGGCAGACATGATGTAACAACAGGATCCTTCCTGGAGGCTTAAAAACTGAATGTTTAGTCTAACTGTCTCTAGCCCCGCAAGGCGAAACCCACAACAAAGGAAGCTAGATAGTATGCCCGCAAGGAGGTTCATATCTCTTCGAGGACAAGCGTTAGAAGCCAGAGACAGCGGCAGGGCACACACATTGTTGGACAAACACAGGCTTGTAAGGAGGAAGAGAGGAGCAGAGGCGCATACAGGGATGTGTGCTCCGGCAGTGCGTTTGTTTTTTCCGGTTCGCTCTGGCCACTCTCCATCTCTCAAGGGCCTGATACAGCAGCCGGTAACACTTGGGAATGCAAAGCCGTCACATCCTGGAAAAATCTCCGTCAGCATTAAAGAGACCACCAAACCCTCAAGAGTCCCATTCCAGTCAGGCAAACACAAAGAGGGTAGCAGGGTGTGCGTGGAGAGCAGAGGGGGACCCCAAAACATCTGGGCTCCCCTCACAGGTCCCAAACCATAACCCTCTTGGAAATAGAGAGGTGCTCCTGGAAGAGGCCCACAAAGTGGCCCATGACCATCCGCAGCCAAGCCTTGTAATCCTGAGTTACTCAAAAGCTGCAAGTTGGCAAGCGTGCCAGGAGGCACAGCAGCCAGTGCAAGAATCAGTCTTCCCCTTCCTTAGACCAGGGCGAGGATGCATCACACAGCTGCCCGGTGCTGCTTGTCCCAAGGCAACACTTGCCCAGGGAGGCAGAGGCTTGCCTGCAGCGCCAATGGGCCCTGCCCATTTAACATCTAGAGGTGTGCAGGATGTTGCCTAGAGCAGTGCCAAGCAGGGCTGGTGAGGGGCCAAAAACCATGTCCCATCTACTGTAATGCGAGGGACCAACACGGGGCAGATTCTGCTGCACACACTCACAGGTACATACCCAAAAAGCAACGGAGGTATCAGCAGCCTGAGGCCTTCAGAAGGAAAAGGCCCTCGTGCAAGATCCCAGGAAGCCCAGCCACTCCCCCTAGCCAAGCCTGCACAGGTAGATCTGAGCTCTTTTGCACACACATCTCTAAGTACCTGGCCCTGGAGGGCTGCCCAGCTGATGGGCACCTACCTACCTTTGGGGCAGGATGACTGGCTGCTGCCAGAGCCACTGCTTGCCTTTGCCTCTGGTCTTCTACAGCATCCCCCTCCAAGTAAACGCTTCCGCCACCCCTTGCTAGTGGGGCAGAAAGGAGGAGAGCCTGGCAGCCCTGTGTCTAGCCTTCAGATCTCAGGCTCCCGGCAGCAAGACGCTTTGTGGAAAACCGAGAGAGAGAGAAAGAGGGAAAGAAAGGGGCAGACGCTGTACGCCGCCAGCCCTCCTCCCTCAGATGGGAGCACAGCTGCCGTTAACCATATGTGTGCCCAGCACCCACAGCTGGGACAGAGAAGGCAGGTTTCCTCCGCCAGAAAGTGTCTCCAGATGTTGGGGTCCGGAGCCAAGGAAGGAAGGAGGGAGAGCAGGGGAAATTCGCAGCTGCTGCCCATGGCAATGGAGATCAGATTGGCAAGAGGAGGCAGTATGCAAGCCTGGCACTGATTCTCACCTCTGACTCCTTCAACGGCATCCCTTTCTGTTGTAGCAAACATGAGCCACGCTTGTCTCATGCAGCAAAAACAAGAAGATTTATTATGGCAGATGCATCTGTGCAGTGTATGGTGTTGTAGTTTGACTGTCAGACTAGGAGGTGGGAGACCAGGGTTCAAAGCCCCGCTAAGCCACTGGGTGAGCTGGGGACAGTCACCGTCTCTCAGCCTTAGCAACCTCACAGGGCTGCCGTGAGAAGAAAACTGGGGAGGTGAGAGCTACGTACACCATCTTGGAGGAAAAGGTGGGATATGAACATCGCAAAAAATTCTGAAGGTATGGATTACAGTCCATTTCATCACACACACACACACACACACACACCTCTCCACCCATTGTATGCGTTCCAAAACAGTGAGGTCAGAGGAAATGCAGAAAAGCACAGCAGGCAATACCTTGGGAGTCCGTTTTCTATTTCCTTTCTATTGTTGTGTGCTCCCTGCTTCCCCAAGTGGTGAGCAGTTCCACTGTGCTACCTGGGTTTGGCTTCCTTTGGAAGAGAGAGTGCTGGAGACTTGTGGCATGCATTTCTGTAGGGTTTGGTTTATTTATAAGTTGAGCATAAGCAGCGGCCAGCAAAACATGCTCTTGCCAAACAGCGGATCTGCTGCCCTCAGTATCACATCCCCAGAGAAAGGAGCTCTTCTCCCACCCTGGGGTGCTTTTGGCTGTCAATTCACAGCTCCCTCTTTCTGTTTCAGAAAACCTTGCTTCTTCTGGGTGTCACAATACAGATATCAAGCAGTTAATTTGTGGAGGATATCCATAGAATGGTGAGCAGGTGCAGTCTAGTGGTTAAGTTAAAAACTCTCTACAATATGATTTAGGAAGGCCGAACCTTAGCTCTTACCTGCCACTTTGTCAGTCTCTTGCCTCTTCTCTTGAGATACCTGAAAAAGAAAACCAGATGAAGTGTGTTTTGCTCCTTGCTTATGTTTTTACCCTGTATCAGGGGGTCCTTTTTCCACTGGAGTCAGCGTTATCTACTGTACAGAAACAATTCATTTATGAATCTGCCACTGTTCAGTAGCTAGGAGGCACAAAAAAGAAGTACAGTGGTACCTCGGGTTACATACGCTTCAGGTTACATACGCTTCAGGTTACAGGCTACGCTAACCCAGAAATATTACCTCAGGTTAAGAACTTTGCTTCTGGATGAGAACAGAAATCGTGCAGCGGTGGCACAGCAGCAGTGGGAGGCCCCGTTAGCTAAAGTGGTGCTTCAGGTTAAGAACAGTTTCAGGTTAAAAACAGACCTCCAGAATGAATTAAGTTCTTAACCCGAGGTACCACTGTACTTTAATGGTAGTTTCTCTTTAAGGGTGTGACAAAGCGTCACCTGCCCGAAGATGAAGGTGAAGAAGAGGAGGTTCTGGAGAAAAAGAAGGCAGTGGTTCATATGGTTTGGACAGTATGTTTTGAGTATAGCATTTTACCTTTATACAATGTGTGCATATGGTGACATTTCCTGTCATTTAAGTGCTTAATAAACACATATGCTTAATGTCTCTTATTCTACCACCACGCCACCCCCTGGTCTACCTGATCCTTTGCACAGGGGGTGTCAGAGACCTTCTAGATGCTCTACTATTGAATATATACTATTATTTCCCCACCCCCCCCACCCCACAGCCTCTACTTCTATGCTACACTAAGATTTGTAGGGGAGAAAATTTGAGCAATTTCCCTATTATTTGGGCAAGCACAATCTAAGACCCTGGCTGCTTTTGCTCACTGTGGTACCAGCCCAGCATGCACAGCTCTGCCCAAATAGGAATCTTCCAGTGCTGTTGCTACCCACCCATACAAAAAGCACACCTCCTTGCCTAACGAACGTCCAGTCCTCTCACATATGTAGGTCATGGCTGTTAGGAAAAGCCAGGCATAATGAGCGGCTGAGAAAAAGCAGAACTGTGTATGAATCACTGAGCAGAACCAATCTATATACCAGCATGAAACTGTTCCACTAGTAATTCCCTGAAGGAAATCATTGCATAAGGGGGCGGCTGCTTTTCCCACAGTAAAATCTGCAAAGCTAAGGCACATACAAAATCCGTGATCTCCAAGTATAGCCAGGCTCTAGCCACAAATCTAGAGGCACAACCCCCAGTCCAAATTGAGGAATGTATAACTTGTGTGGTTTATGAACTAAGAGAGCCACTTGTCATCCCATTATGTGTGTTTCTTCCCATCTTGCACCCTGATACAATTTTATACTACAGTGGTACCTCAGGTTACATACGCTTCAGGTTACATACGCTTCAGGTTACAGACTCCGCTAACCCACAATAGTACCTCGGGTTAAGAACTTTGCTTCAGGATGAGAACAGAAATCGTGCTCCGGCGGCGCAGCAGCAGCAGGAGGCCCCATTAGCTAAAGTGATGCTTCAGGTTAAGAACAGTTTCAGGTTAAGAACTGACCTCCGGAATGAATTAAGTACAGTACTTAACCCGAGGTACCACTGTATGTGATAACAGTTTTCTGTCTGGATCAGTTATTTTTCTGCCTCTTGTTATGCTGAGGAACCCAGTGGAAACGGATTAGCAGGAGATTCAGAGCAGATAAAATATACTCCTTAATCTTCACACACAACCTGAGTCATTTATGGAATTTGCACCCACAAGATGTTGTGGTCGGCTACTAGGTCAGATGTCTTTAAAGGGGGATTAGAACTAGGAAAAAAAATTGTAAGATCAGAGGCAGTGTGCACTGTGAAACCAGCTGCTGCTTGTGGGTTTCCCAGAGCAAGACATTTCTGATTCAGCAGGACTTCATTTATTTATTGCATTATTATTTATTGCACCATCCCCCCCCCCCGGAGCTCAAGGTGGGTCCCCTCCTCACTTAATCCCCACAACAACCCTGTGAGACAGGTTAGGCTGAGAGACAGTAACAGGCCCAAGGTCACCAGTAAGCTTCATGGCCAAGTAGGGATTTGAACCTTGGCCTCCCAAGTCCTGGTTCCAACCACTACACCACAATGGCGCTTATGTTCTTATTATACGTAAGTTTGAAGCGATTCAGGTAAGCTAAGGGAATAGGGATTGACTGCTAGTACAGGCAGTGACCGTTTTATGCACATCTGATACGTGTGTGACTCTGCATATGCGCATTGCACCGAACCTAGAAGTGACCTGAAAGCATCACAAAAATGGGCAGAACGGAATGTTTGCGGGCTTTTTCAATAGTGTTTCAAATATGCGTGTTTTCACTTAAACACACTGCCTTGGAATGTAACTTGTACATAAATTGGGAGTTGCCTATACTAAATGCTGCTTTGTTCCCTCCATTGCAAACCGAAGTAGGACACAGGGTTGCTTTTTGGGAGTTATTTTTGTCACAAGTGGAACTCTTTCTCTACTCCCCCAAACAACTTACTGCACTATAAGGCATATATATGTGCAACTGAGATTGTTTTATATCAAATATATAATTTTAATGAGAGCTAGCAAACAGCCTGAAAGATTTTACACTGGTGAAGTTCATTCATAAACTAAAAAGGGCCCTTATTTGTTTTCATTCTAATCTCTCTCTCTTTTAATCTTACGCAGGAAAACTTCAGTTATCTGACTGTACTTCAATGTTTTCCTCTATCCCTTCAAACACCCACTACTAACCCCATTATTTCTTTTGCTGATTCCTTTTTCTCCTCTTGCCTTGAATATCCTGGCCACCCAAATGAAGAAAAGCCCCTTTCTAGTAGCTACGCTCTCAGTATGTGAGGTCGTGGGTGGCTCTGTTGATGGGTAGATTTGTTATCTCTAGTCACTTAGAACATGGGATCTTTGTCCTTTTATTCTGAGCCACTGCAGATTTCACAATCATGGAGACCTACTGCTCTAGGGCTAGGACTTCTAGGCAAGTGTTCCAATTCAAGAATTTATTAAAAACAAAGGGTACAGAAAAGGGAACTGTTTTTTTACATTCAGAAAAAGAAGGAAGGGGGGATACTTTTGCCACAGAACAGTTAAGTGGCGCCCAGGTATTGTCAAAGGGCAACACTTTCTAGGAAAAGGTTGCGGCATCAGCATAATTGCACATCTTGTGGTTGGTTGCAGCTCACTCCTAGCCAGGGCAACTTAGGAAAGGGACTGAACATATAACTGTCAATATGTCATAATGCCACTATACAAATGTATGGTGTGACCATGCTCAGAAGACTGTTTACAGTTCTGGTTGCCTCATCCCAAAAAAAGATATTTTAGGTTGGAGAAGTGGTTCAGAAAAGGGGAACCCAAATGATTGTGGAGTTAGAGCAACTCCCCTGTGAAGAAAAGTTACAACAGTTGGGCCTTTTATTGCAGAACAAAGATAAGCAAGGGAAAACAATAGGTGTATGTAAAATTACGCATGGTGTGGAGTAAGTGGAGATATATATTCTCAAGGAATTATGTTTATTGTAGTCAAATGAGATCCTCATCACTGTTGTATATGAAAAGCACAAAACTGTTTAAAAAAATAAAATACTGCTTTTATTTATTTTCATGGTACAGAAGAAAAAATTTGAGAAAACAAATGTTACAACAGTAAACAGCAAGTAACTTGTCCTGATAAAATTACAGGCTTTTATCGTGCCATGTGTTAAAAGTTTCATTTGATTACTCTTAAGAGATCATGCCACATTTTCCCATGAGGACTACAAGACTCTTAATCTCTGGGTCGTGGGTTCAAGCCCCATGTTGGGCAAAAAGATTCCAGTCTTACAGGGAGTTGGACTGGATGAGCCCTTGTGGTCCCTTCAAACTCTAAAATTCTATCTATACTTGTACCCTCTTACAAGCACTTTTCTACTCAATGTGGTTCAAATAATGACAGGTTTTGAACGCCTGAATGTGGTGCCTTTAATATGTGTAGAAGAGGGAATATCAGCAAGTGCAGCTTTTCTCATCAGTACTACAGTACGGCACAGCATACTGCGCCTGTCCCCCTTTCCCATAATTATGGAAAGAGTAGGAGTCTCACCAGATCACATCTGCTCACCTTGATTCTACTTGTGCATGTGAATGGAAAGGCTGAACCACATGGCGATGGTTGGTGGTGCGAGTTAAGTAATACAAGCCCAACTGTGAATACTAGGACCTTTGGAATTGTGCCTAGGGGGAAAGAAAAATCCTGGCTTGCTCCCCTCCCTTTCTAACAACACTCTGCAGAAGTCAGAGCACAGAGGGAAGCTTCATCAGCTCCGGTGGGTTCAAAGCTAGGAATCTTTATCAGTGGCCAACAGGATTAAGGGTGGCCATCTTCCTTGGCCAGCACAAAAAAACCCAAAAAAACTCAGGAGGGAAGTGGGTGCCCAAAAGGACACAGCCAACGCTTAGTGTCAAGGAAAGTTTATGGGAAATATGTGTTTGTGTACGCGTTGTTTCCATAGCCCATCACTCCGAGCATATTTGTGTGGCCATTTCCCCATGGCTTTGAGGACGCTGAACCCAATTAACTATCTGTAGGAGCTGATTTGCGGCGCTGCCGTTGCCAAAGGTCACTTTTCCCGCTCAGGGGGAAAAAAAAGACAATTCCCAGCCGCAAACCGGTGCCTCCTCGCCCCGAAACGCTCCCTTGCAGCCTTGGGAAGATGGCAGCCTAAACCAACCCCGGCCTCGAATATCCCGCGCAGTGGTTGCTGGGAGATGTAGTCTCTGCCGCGTCGGCGTTGGGCCCGTACCAGAAGGCGCCTTTCCTCCTTCCCCCTCCCACTCGGTCGCAAGGGATGTCGGAACCAATAGTAGTTTCCCGAGCGCGATGCACGCTGGGACCTGTAGTTGGGGAAGGAGGGAGGGAGTGCTGCGAGAAGGCCTTCCCTCCCTCCGGTCGTTCCCGGCGCGGGGAGGAGCCTGATCGGTGAGTGCTTGGGCGGGGGCGGAGGCTGGGGGGGATATCTTTTGCCGGACACCTGGGTTCCTGCGGGAGGGGGGCGATGTAGGGGGGGTGGTCGAGTAAGAAGCGGGGTGCTGGCATTGACCGGCGCGTTCCTCTTTTTGCTTGCTGCCCCAGTGGCCCACCTCCCGCTTAGCTTGGTCTAGGCGGGGCATTGCCAGGCGACGGAGCGACCGCGGTTGCATCCTGGGCGCCTTGTGAGTTGCCCCGGGCGGGCTGCGGCGAATCCCTCCAGGGTGCCAGATCCCTAGGGATGCAACTGCGTTGCCGGCAGATCCCTTTGCTTCATGGGCGGCAGCGACCTCTTTTCTCTTTCTCTGCAGGCCCAAAGGCGATGCAGGGATGCAGCTCAAGGGACCTCCTAGTTCGCCCTTAGATTGCGCCCCCCGCCCTTCAGACGGGAGAAGAAGGTGGGGTAGGTGAGGGGCTAAGTTGCACAAACTGCGATCTCTTTTAAATGTACGTTAGTGCATCTGAATGTGCCACACACTCGCACCTCCTCAAAGTGGCTAGAATACGCCCCCCCCCCCACGTACTCCACCCCGTCCTTGCAGATCCATTGGCAGTACAGTATAGCTTTCCTGGATCTTTGCGGTGTTGTGACATTCTCCTGGGTATTGTGTAAAAACTGTGAAACGATGGAGCAGTTGCTACCCCTGTAGAAAGACTTTGCAGAAGGGTTGCGGCGGCTGCTTCTGTGCAACGTCTTGCCCCAGGGATCCAGTCCCCAAGGACTTTTATTGCTGCTCCTGTCAAACTCCATTTGTACCGTTTCACCTGCCCAGTTCAACCTGGTTGGGTTTACTGTGGTGGGTGCTGCTTAGGAAGCCCTTTGGTCCAGCACCTCAACTGCTCAAACTGAGCTCATCAGTGTAGAAATGTTTTCTGCTGTTTGCAAGCAGATGGGTCCGTTAACTAAGGCTGACAGATGTGGGTGCAGAGACTGTGGAACTAACTCTTGGTAGAAATTTTGGCATCATTTCCCTACCACTGGGTTGTACTAGCCATGCTGGGCTATGAATGTGAGGTCATCCACCTATGTGCCGGACATTTTGCAACAAATAGCTCTGCCCCCCTCTTTTTTTGAGCTATGAAGCTGTTGTACCTAGTGCATATTTTACTACCCTTGTACGCCGTAGACCCTTTCATATTGGGAGTAGTGCTGGGAAGCAATCACTATAACGCTTAGGGGGGAATGAGTTTGTAGAATCCAAGACATGCTATACGAGCAGAACAGGAAGGAAAGTCTGTTAGGTCTTTAAACAGAACTGGTTGGGCAAGTCAGCAATCGATGACCTGGTGACATTTCCTGGTAACGTTTCCTGGATCCTATTTGGGGAGGAGCTGAGCTCTGCCACCTGTCGCAAGCTATAGGTGCGGCTGGTCCCCAGAACTCCCAGCAAGATATGAATTGGGAACAGTCAGAAAGGTCTGGAAACCACAAGGGCCCTGGCATAATTGCTACTCAAAATGATGTAAAGATCCAAACTTCTGGGGTGGGAGAATCGTTGTCGGTAGGTGAAAGAGCCAACGGTTAGAAACCTGATGATTGAAGGGCTTGATCACAGCCTTGGAGTCTCCTCGTCAAAAGGGAGAGGGGAATTGGAGTATGGGCAGGGCTGGTTTGTCCCATGACTCAGTGGCTTGTCTTCCTAGATTCAGAAGGCCCAGTGACCTCCCTTCCTTCTCCTATCTGTCCCTAACTCCCTGCCTGCTTCACTGTGCTTTCTTGTTTGGATTACGAACTTTACATAGTTTAATTGGGTAATTAGCAAAGCTTTAGTTGACCTATTGGTGCAGGCCAATTTTAATTGCTGAGGACAATTTCTGCGACTTAGGAATGCACTTGTTTGTTTACTTTCAAGGATTTTTTTGTTTCTGGTTCCTCATCTTCTACCACCTTCTAACAAGGAGCCGGAGTTCTTTTGTGTATTAAGAGCAAGCATGGCTTGAGTGTCGGGGCTTCGACTGGGGAGATCTGGGTTCAAATCCCTGTTGAGCTGCAGAGCTTATTGGCTGACCTTGGGCCAGTCACTTTGTCTCATGGTTGTTTTGACAATGAAAGGGCAAGGGGAACACACAGTCTATCTTGAGCTCCTTGAAGGAAAGGCAAAATAAAACTGAGAATGAGTGCCTGAGCTTGCTTTAGTCCCTCCTCATTTTGTGTCCCATTTCCTATTACGATGTGTCTCTTAGATGGTTATTCTGAGGGTGGGGGCTGTCTTCTCATTGATATTCATAAGCTGCTCTGCGATCCGATTTTTGGCAGAAGAACAGGGCAAAAATCCCCATAATAATAGATTGCAAGCTATTTTACACTTCCTCCAGTAACTCAAAAAGGCACCTTTATTGGAGTTTGGATAATGTGAGTAAATAAGTAATTAATCATTTTAAAGTGTTATGTTTAATAAACTGGGGAAAAAGGTTAATCAGTTGACAGCCCAACTTTTAGTGTGCCCATGTCTCTGGTGTAATTCTGCTCCAGCAGGAATCCTCTTAGTGCACAGTTTGGAAGTGCCACTGCTGGTGCTGCTTCCATGCCTGTTCCGTTGCAGAATTCCTGGCCCAGTTGCCTGGCTCCCCCCCCCCCCCCCCCGATGTTGCTGCTGCACCTTCTGCCCTTTCTTGATTCCTTTTGCTTTTCCTTCTTGCATGGATAGGAATCAGTATGCTTGGTGCTGCTGCCTCACTGCCTCCCCCTCCTCCACCCCCCCACAAGGTAGGGCAGATTGCATGTCCACCCCTGCTGCATCCCCTTTTGCACCCCCTGCTGACCCTCTTCTTCCCTTCCAGGTTCCCGGGAACCTCAGGCTCATGCCCGTCCCATCCCGCCCACGCCTGCAATGGGATGATTCTCTAAATCCCTTGCGGATTAGTGTGGGCGGACTCCCAGTGCTGGCGTCCATGACCAAAGCGGCTGACCCCCGCTTCCGCCTGCGTTGGAAGGCCATTGTGGCAACCTCCCTGGCCCTGATCCTTGTCCTGCTGCTCCTCTGCTTCCAGCGTTCACCTTCGGCAAGCAGGCCGGTGCCTCTCCCCGCTCACAACTGGCGTCTCGGGGCACTGCCCAGTGGGCGCTACAATGACACCTACCCCTTGTCGCCACCCCAGCGGATCCCGGAGGGCGTGCGCTACCGCATTGGACTCATTGCCGACCTCGACACGAACTCCAAGGGCCCCGGCGAGCATACCTGGTTCAGCTACTTGAAGAAAGGTTACCTGACCCTGTCGGCCAGTGGGGACCATGTCTCTGTCGAGTGGGACACCCAGGACCATACACTGGAGTCTCACCTGGCTGAGAAGGGGCGTGGCATGGAGCTCTCCGAATTGGTAGTCTTCAATGGCAAGCTGTATGCTGTGGATGATCGCACTGGTGTGGTCTACCAGATCGATGGCACCAAGGTGGTACCTTGGGTGATCTTGTCTGATGGGGATGGCACAGTTGGCAAGGGTGAGCTCAGGTTTTGTGTTGGATCCCCCAACCTCACTGTCATCCCCCAGTTTCTCGATGCCCGAAATACAGTGGTACCTCGGGTTAAGTACTTAATTCGTTCCAGAGGTCCCTTCTTAACCTGAAATGGTTCTTAACCTGAAGCACCACTTTAGCTAATGGGGCCTCCTGCCGCCACCGCGCCACCAGAGCACAATTTCTGTTCTCATCCTGAAGCAAAGTTCTTAACCTGAGGTACTATTTCTGGGTTACTGGAGTCTGTAAACTGAAGCGTATGTAACCTGAAGCATATGTAACCCGAGGTACCACTGTATAACTGAGGCCACAGTAGAAGTCAGAATTCCCATGCCTTCGGTCACAAATATGGCCGGCTCATGGTTATATCATAAGGAGAAGCTGCTGGATGAGACCAGTGGACTATAAAGTCCAGCATCCTGTTCTCCCAGTGGCCAACAGTTCCTCACAATGTCCTGCTTTCCAGGCTCGGCTGCATGCATTCTTTTTATTACCGTTGGGCTGTGGGACCCATTACTAATTAAGAGGCAAAAGTTGCTGTTCATTTATTAGCTCATTTGGTTAGATCATGGTGCTGATAATGCCAAGGTTGAAAGTTCGATCCCTGTATGGGACAGATGCATAGTCCCACATTGCAGGGGGTTGGGCTAGATCAGGGGTCAGCAACCTGTAGGTCATGGGCCACAAGCGGCCCACGGGGGTCATTTAAACGGCCCCCGAGCCACCCCTGAACCGAGCCGCCTGCTTGGCGAGTCCCTGTGTGCTGTACTAAACCGGCGGAGTGGGGACTTGCTTCTGCGGCGCCAGAAATCGCATCTGTGCATGTGCAGAAGCGATCCGGCCCACAGAGCGATCTCTGCAGGAGTGAACCGGCCCAGGCGAGGTAAACCTTGCTGACCCCTGGGCTAGATGATCTTCAGGGTCCCTTCCAACTCTTAACCATATTTTGAATGGAGCTCTGAGAAGTGAATTTGCCTCCCTACAATAGGCACACACCTCTCTGCTCCTTACAAGGGAGCTGTGGGAGCTTGGGTCCAGGTAGCTGGGGTGTGTATGTTTGACTGGAACCATCAGCTCCCCGGGCAGTTAACACCATGTCTTACGCCTTGAACTCTTTTCTGTTTTCCGCAGGGTTTAAGGCTGAGTGGCTAGCAGTGAAGGACGAGCATCTGTACGTAGGAGGCCTGGGCAAGGAGTGGACGACCACCACTGGGGAGGTGCTGAACGAGAACCCCGAGTGGGTGAAAGTCATTGGCTACAAAGGTGACGTGGCTCACGAGAACTGGGTGGCCAATTACAACGCACTGAGGACTGCGGCGGGGATCAAGCCCCCAGGTGAGCAGTGCGCAGGTTCTTGGATTGGAAGAACTGGTTCAAAAGAAACATGCTGGCACCTGCGTCATTCTGCTTCTGGATTTTCTGAGCACTCTAGGTTTTGGTTTGTTTTTCATATAGATGGGATTGGTGAATGACAGAGGGGAAGTCAGAGCGGGTATGGAATTTGGGGAGGCAGGATATGGGTCTGCCTAGAGAGGAAGAGAAAAGCAATAAGGGCTTCATTTTCACGTTCATGAACACTGTGATCATGCACCTATAGCAGGTTGCTGCCTGATGTGGCTATTCGCTCATCTCCTGTGAATAGATCCAGAAGCATATCTCTTTATGTGGAGACGGATTGTTGGTCCAGCTGGCCCTACTCACTGTCAATGTTGGTAGTACAACATACAGAGTCTGGGGCAGAGATCTTTCCCAGGTCTCCCTTGCCAGGGGTGGCTTAACTGGAGATGACGGAAATTGCATCTGTGAACGCATGTGCTCTGTACCACCGGTTCATATGCCCACTTCAAACTCAATTCTTCATTCCCTCCATCTTCCAGTGTGTTTGGGGTACTCACATCACTGATGATAGGGATGCACTCATGCAGTATTGCTGCCACAAGCATTATGGGCTAGCTTGTAGTGAAAAGTTTTTTTTATTATGTGTTCTCTGTTTTTAGCTTGCGTTTTTATGTTATGAACCGCCCTGAAATCTACAGATGAAGGGTAGTATACAAATGTTAATAATAAGAATAAGAATAATGCCCATTCTCTTCCCCTTTGCCTGCTGTGGCCTCAGAGCCAGTGTGGTGTAGTGGTTAAGAGCAGTAGACTCGTAATCTGGTGAACCAGGTTCGTGTCTCTGCTCCTCCACATGCAGCTGCTGGGTGACCTTGGGCCAGTCACACTTCTCTGAAGTCTCTCAGCCCCACTCACCTCACACAGTGTTTGTTTTGGGGAGGAAGGGAAAGGAGAATGTTAGCCGCTTTGAGACTCCTTTGGGTAGTGATAAAGCGGGATATCAAATCCAAACTCTTCTTCATTGTATTTGCCCCTGGCCCGACTCCCTGCTTGACATTCACTTTTGCTCCACCCCTCCCAGGTTACCTGATCCACGAGTCTGCCTCTTGGAGCGAGACACTCCAGCGCTGGTTCTTTTTGCCGCGCCGCGCCAGCCACGGGCGCTACAACGAGCAGGAGGACGAGCACTGCGGCACCAACCTGCTGCTTAGTTCCGCACCGGACTTTGCCGACATCACTGTGAGCCGTGTTGGCGACGTCATCCCCACCCACGGCTTCTCCTCCTTCAAGTTTGTCCCCGACACGGATGACCAGATCATTGTGGCACTGAAATCTGAGGAGGACGCTGGGCAGGTGGCAACGTACATCACCGCCTTCATGCTGGATGGGCGTTGCCTTCTGCCTGAAACTCGTATCGGTTCCGTCAAATATGAAGGCATTGAGTTCATCTAATGGATTGAATGGGTGCTTTGGAGACAAGGCGGATGAGCTGGGTGTGGGGATGGGGCAGGAGGATGTGCCCCGGGATTTCCCCTCTTAATTCTGGCTCGGCTGCAAAGCATGGTGGGACTCTTTCATGGCATAGCTTTCACTTCTATAAAAGCGACTTGGTTTATTGCAAGTGTGGGCCTGTTTCTGTGCGGGGTGGGCAGCACCTTTGCAGTTTTTCGTTTCTTGGCTTCATTGCACCCTGCAAGAAACTCCCTTGGTTTCAGTCCAGCTCCTTCCTGCTTTACTCAACTAGCCTGGTGATCTGGCAGGACGTACGTGAGCAATTGGCTTGATCCTATCCCTTCACTTTATTCTATTTTCTACAATTCACATGTGCCTTTGTTAGGAAAGAGAAACCTTAGCACTTGGCTGTCCAGCAGGATTATTATTCAGTCACCCGAAGGGTCTTCCTTGACCCATCCCACTCCACCCCACAGTAGCCTTGGACCTTGGCTAGATGGGTACTTCTTAATGATGAGGCATTGCTGATGAGACCTGGACCTCTGGTCTGGAGTATGTCAGATAACAGTAGAGGGAGTGAGAGAGCTGGGGAAACTGTTTGGAGCAAAAGGGTGCTCTGCAGTCAGCTCCCTTGTGGCTGCAGCAAAGGGATCGCTTCCGTTAGCTGCTCTGTGTAGTTCCTTATCTTGAGATACCCCAGACTCCATGTAGGTGTGAACCAAAAAGGCTAGATTATAAGCCATACTCAGACTGCTGACCCATCTAGCCCCAGGTGTTTTCTTTTCAGCAATTTGTTGTATCCAAGTCATTCCCAGAGTAGCCCCACTGGAATAAATGGACTCAGATTTGTCCATTGCACACAGTAATCCTGCACTGCTAAGGCCATTATTAGAAAGTTCTCATTTGAATCTTCCTCCCCCCCCCCCTTTTTTTTTTTTTTTTTTTTTTTTGGTTTAAGATGAGTGGGGTTCAAGGTCAGGAAGCCAGCATCCTACTGGAGTACTACTACTGGAATAAAGTGTCCTAGTTTATTCTTGCTGCATTTGGCATTCCTTGTTCTCCACGTGTGATAAAACAGAGCATGTGGTCCTGAGCATTAACATCAGCCCTAGTAACGTGTTATGTATCTCAATAAATTATCAAGAGCTTTTCTAGTCCAAGAGCTTGTGATGGTTTTGCCTACCTGAAAGCACCTTATGGATTGTAGCAATGTTCTGATGATTTTCCTGTAGACCACAACGCTATAAGGCAGTAAACTACACATATTAGGTGCCTATTTTCTAACAGATAGGTTTTTGAACGTGTATGCAAGAAACGCCAAGTCTTATGAATGAACTTAGAGGCTTCAGGTACCCCAAATAAACCCCAAGTGACCTTTGGTTTATGTCATAATGTATATAGTTGGAGACTTTGCCATTTTGTGTGTGTATTTCTGTGCGTGGCTTTATCCATTGTAGAGCTAAATCAGGGTCCCATCAGCTCATGGATTACCACTAGCGCAGCAAGGCTCCTCCCTCCTGTGCCCCCTCAGTCAGTTCTAGGGGTTCCCCCAACCCTTCAGAACAGATTTGGGGAGGATGGAAGGTGCAAGTGAGGAAGGACCTGACAGGATGAATGAATAAAATATCACCCATAACATAGCAAGGCTATCTTACGCCACCAGATCAGCCATGGAGATATTTCCCAATCCTACTTAGAAGTGCCAGGGATTGATCCTGGGATATTCTGTGCATAGTTAAACTATGGAACTCACTCCCACAGGAGGCAGTGACCACCGCCACCAACAGAGAAGAGGACTGGACAAATTCATGGAGGAGAGGGCTGTCGAAGGCTACTAACCACAATGGCGAGGCTCTGCTACCACACATGGAGGCAGCAATGCTTCTGAATGCCAGTTGCTGGAAACTGAAGGCGGGAAGTGTTCTCTTTTGTTAGAATCCTACTTGTGGGTTTCCTACAGGCATCTGGTTGGGCCTCTATGGGGAGCAGGATGCTGGAGTAGATGGGCCATTGGCCTGATCCAGCAGGCTTTTCTTGTGTGCAAATCATGCTCTACTCCAAAGATACAGCCTCACTTCCCCTGTGTAAAAATGTATTCGGGCACATGGAATATAACATCCTAGTGGGGCTTTTCCAAGTTGGATGTTTCCAAAATAACCCCACCACAATACTTTTGGTTTATATCATAAACTAGTATGATAGTATGACAAAGGATGAGTTTATGAAAGGCTAATCACTAGATGGCAGCACTTGCGTGTAGCAAAACCAAGTCTTGAGATCATTCAATCTTATCTGAAAGGACCAGTCTTTGGTGGGGGGTAGAGGTGGTTCAATAGTGTTACGTGCCACATCAGATCAGTGCGTTAGCATTTACTTTTAAGGATATATAACATTCAGAAGACAATGAAAAAGTGCAAGGCATGCTAAATAAAAATAAGAGAGTTTAGCACACAAAATCAAGATTTGATAGCATTTTTATAAACAGAACATTGTCAGAAAACTTAAATAGAACATGTCTAGCTGTTTTTTGGGGTTTTTTTTGCAATTGAGCAGTGTCAGTTACATTTGCAAAACAATCTGTGGACCTCTGTTGCTGAAGCATCAGGCTGAGACCTTGCTTTGACTAAGGAACTGAGAACCCATGGACCCAAGATCACAATATTGTACTGTACTTCATTAATCCAGAATAATCACTCCTAATGTGCAACAGAATTGCATTTGTGCATTAAAAAATGGCATCTCTTAAACTGCATTTTATTTTGACTGTACTAATGGGGACATGCTACATTACGATATATGTTGGGCTCCAACCAGCCTCAAACAAGAACATTAGGGTGCTATTCTGTGTGTGTGTGTGTGTGTGTGTGTGTGTGTGTGTGTGTAGGGGGGAGATTTCAGGGGGAGGGGAGAGAACAAAAAGACTATTCGCCCTCACCGTTTCCTATTGAAATCTTTCCCTACTTTGTTATACATTGCTTGAGTTCAAGACTGTTTGCGCTTTCTAAACTTGAGCTCTTTCTTGTTATATTGTGAGTTTTGGGGTGTGGTGGGGTTCTCCACAGATACAAAAAGAAAGAGAAAAAGACATTTATTTCCCCTTCTCTTCAAAATTTCCCACAAAAGGTGAGAGAGAGAGGGTTTTTTAACCTCATGGCAAGGATCTACCTGACCACAATACTATTTCAGAAAATTTTAATAAATCTTTAGAACTTCCAGATTCTCAGCTTTCATTTTAAAAAGGAAGTTTCTAGCATTTGCAGAACCTGAGTTATGAGGCAAAATGTGCAGGCGCCAGTCTTCTGGTTTTTTTGTGTGAGAAACTAGCTTGCCCCCCCCCCCCCCTTTCCAGTATTTTATTTTGCCTAGCAACCTGAAAAAAATCCTGAGGAAACCCATGCTTCTGAACTTCTTCCTTGAGACAATCTGGGCATTCGTCACCTTTTCTGCAATTGTTGTTGAACATTCAGGAAAAGTCAGTTCTTTGGGTTTTATAAATGCTGATCTGACTACTGAAGTATGTCAGGAAGCTCATGGGGTAATTGGCTTTGTCGCCAGTGTGAAATTCTGTCAAATGACATAATTAACAATAACTTGATTCTAGAATACACTATTTTTCTGGAATACAAATAGGTTAACCTTGTTGAAATACCCTTAGGATCTTGTGTTGTTTGGGTTGTGGTTGATGTTATAAACTGCACTGTTAAGATATATAACTTTGTTGGGCAAACAAGTTTTTATCCCTCAAACTGAAGACAACATTTCCGTAAGATTCACAAGCCAAAATGATGTAATGTCTCCACAGTTTCCTTTCTTGCCCCCTTCAGATTTTCACATGAATTGGAAGTTTGAAGTAGACTGGCAAAGGACGCTCTTTGTCAGCCTGGTGCTCCTGTCTTTCTAGCTGACTTACAATTTTAAAGAAGAATAAGAATAGATAAGAACATTTCTTATGTCCTGCGGCGTTATGCCCTAGGACCATCGAGTCCAGCATCCTGTTTTCACAGTGGCCAACCAGATGCCTATGGGAAGCTCACAAGCAGGACATGAGTTCAACAGCCCTCACCCTACTTGGGATTCCCAGCAATGGGCATTCAGAAGCATGCTGCCTTTGACACTGGAAGAAGTATATAGCTACCATGGCTAGTGGTCTTTGATAGCCTTATCTTCCATAAATTTGTCTTATCAATAGCCTTATCTTCATCAGAGTTTTGCCATCACCTGCGAAAATTGTGAAAGAATCCTTTCATGGAGCATTAAGAGATGTACCATCTAAGGTCTTCACTGTACTCCTTTGCAGTTGTGTGACCTGCGTTCCTCACAGAGGAATACCCCACCCTTGCAATTCTCCTATATCCTCCTATATGATACAGAAAAGCTTTTAACGGCAAAGCAACCAACCAAAGGGCTACATATTTATCTGGCTACCATATTAGAAACTGTATCTTTAATCAAGGGCGCAGACCTGAAACTATCTGAAAAAATTAATACCTACAAAGTGACCTCTCTCATCACAACTTTACCATCTAAACCCTTAATACTTGAAACATGGATGTATGCCCACACCTGCAAAAGAAGCTGTCCCTAAGAAAAAGAATCTTTATTTGCAGTATCCTCCTGGTGCAGCATGTTTAAATAATCTGCTTCTGTGTTACGATTTGAACGCCAGTAACTAATGGAAACGAATCTGGTATCTCGGGTCTTGAAGACCTCAGCAAAACCTCTAATATGTTTGTATTTTTTGCAAACCTTTGGGGAATGCAAAAGAGGAAATTCTCCAGAAACATTTTATGTATTTGTCAGCAATGCATTATAGAAATGTAGTTGAAGGATAGGAAACAGAAACTTTCTGTTCCTCCTCTACTCCTTCTTAAAGGGCAGTTTCAGAACTCTTTTGCATCCTTGCCCTCACTCCTCTTTCTCAGAAGATCTTCAAGGCCAACGATGCATTTCCAAATTGCCAGCATCTTC